>NC_087062.1:17478089-18200304 GCF_963678635.1 Symsagittifera roscoffensis | reverse complement strand
AATGTACTCTTGTGTAATTAATATAAATAATGTAATTAATATAATTAATCAGGCACCGATCTAGGAATTTCTCAAGGGGGCGGATTTTCAAAAAAAAAATTGAAATTTTTCTAGATTTTGCAGGCAACTTTTTCAAAAAACAGGCCAAAAAAGGCGTTTTTAGGCACTTTTTGGAAAGTTTCGACCAAAAAATCGCGTTTTTTCGGCGCGCGGTCCCCCGTCAAAATAAGTATATATTGGCGCCAAAGCGCCTATAGAAAAATTTTAATGTCAGTCATCCAAAAGTGGATATCTCAAAATAGTACAAAGGGGTACCCTTTGGGTCGGCAGGGGTCGAATCCCTGAGGGAGGGGGCGTCCCCTAAATCCGCTACTGTAATTAATGTAATTGAATGTAATTAATGTAATGAAATGTGACTATTAAAATGAACTGTGTTTGAATTAATGTTATAGATCCTGACGATGTTGACACTTACCACCAATCGCAAACAGGATAATGACTCCAAATATCTGAACCTCAAGACAAGTCTTCTGGACATCTACTTGTGGGTCTGTTTCATCTACGTCATCCTCGCGTTCCTCGAATTCTCCTGGAGCGACTACTGCAAGGCCGGCCAGAAGAACTACATTGTGCCCATTTTCAAGTTCAAGGTCAACGGGAAACGCCTCAACGTCATCAGTCGATTCATGTTCCCAATCACATTTCTCCTATTTAACAGCTTCTTCTGGGATATGTGGGAATGACTCAGATGAATAACCGATAGGCTGTTTGACCTTTTTTCTAAAAAAATATCATTGTCGTGTTCAATAAAGACTAAGTCAACCACAAAAAAAACTAACTTGTTAAACTAAGCACTAAAAACTACAAAATGTTGAAAACAGTGGCGTGCGCAGTATATTTTCTGGGGGGGGGGCTTTTTTGCGGACCTTTTTTAAGTCGATCAATTTGATTTTCAGAGCTAACCGAAAATACTATAAGGACCTTATTTTGCCAAAAAATTTTCAAAAAACACGCCAAAAAAGCGTTTTTAGGCTTTTTCAGAAAACTTTGACCAAACAAAATGCATTTCTTCAGCACGCGCTCCCCCCTCAAAGTTAGTTTCATTGGCACCCAAGGCGCCTTTAGAAAAAGTTTGAGGTTGGTCAGCCAAAATGGATGTCGTAAAGTTATACCAAAGGGGGGGAAACTTTGAAAAAATTTGGCAACCAGAATTGACAACCAGAATTGGCAACCAGAATTTGGCAACCAGTCGCCCCCTTCCCCCCAACCCCCCTCGGCACGCTACTGGTTGAAAATATTCTTGTAAAATAAGTTCTATTTTACCAAGAATAGCTGAAGGAAGCCTATTTAAAATCAAACCCTGATGCCCGGAGGGCCGGTTGTCCAGAACTATTGTTGCCGTTGATGATACGTACGCCAATTAATGTTTAAAGTATAGTTTAAAAATATGCTGGCGGAAACTCAAAACATACTGGCTAGTGAAGAATTAAACTTTTTGTGTCACTTGCGATGGATGATCGTTTAAAATACTGAAAAAGACCGGATTGAGTATAGCATCTGTCCAATACACTGTCTGTACGTCACACTTTACATTTTTGGACGGATAGGTTTGTTCGAGTCCAATGACTCATCTTAGCCATGCGTGCGCTTATGTTTCTACGTCTCAGTAGATATTCGTTAAGACGAGACTGCTGGTATCAGCGCCGAGCCCTCATATTTCCGATTGTCCTTTGATGTCTATGAAAGACAAATCACATTTTTTGATAATGTATATCCGCACATTAATTATGCAAAGAGAAGGCTATAATTTTAGCGTCTTTTAAAGCATTGATGAAACCAATTTGTTTGCTTCTATGCTTCCGTTCTCTTCAGAATTATTTTTGAGATAGAAAAGTTTTTAAATCACCGCTTCGAGTTAGGAACACGATATATGTCGCGCGTTATTTATCCCAAACTGGCCAAAGTGGCTACTTTCAAACCCCGTAACCTGAGAAAAATATTGATATGTGAAAAGGCAATTTAAACTGAGGTCAATATATTGATGTTTTTCAGATCATATCTATAAAAAATTACAAAAAATTGAGTTTGGCTGAAGATGAAAACCACAACGTGCACAAATATCAAATCTGCAGCTTAGTTCTTGAAAAAGTTAGTAAAAAAACCAGTAAAAAATTACGCCATTTGATTGAATCATGCATCACTTTTGTAAGTATTGCATAGTTGTTACACAACTACCCGAGTTGATGTCTATAAAAGAAGAATGCCTATCATACAGTTTCATATTAGGAGTCATAGAAAAAAATTGCATGACAAGCATTCTTTCAATCGAAAGTTTTTTTCCGAAAATTACCTTAACTTGGTTTAAAACTCAAACAAAACAAACTGGTGGCAGTTTCAATTACACGAGCAACGTTGGCATCAAAAAAAAATGATTATGATACAATTTTATATGCGAAAATTGTATGATAAGCTTTTTTCGATTACAAAATACAAACTTGAGGTAAAACTTTTAAATCTGTTTTTGGTTGCAAACTTGCTATTGTGCTCGAATACATATTCTACAAAAAAAAAAAATTGCATGCAAAGTTAGAAATTTTGTGTTTGTGACATAGCCCAGGTTGAACTTTTCACCCAAGAAATCTCTAGAAAAGGTTTTTTTTCATTTGGTAATATAAACATAAATTTATGGAAAAAAACAAGCGTCTTTTCTCAACCATCGATTTTTTCTCAACCATCGTAAACACAATTAGTTTTTTTTCATATGCTAAGATAAACAAAAATTGTGAAAAAACAGGCTAATTTTCTCAACCATCGAAGTTACACTCTGCGGTTTCTTATGACATAAAATCTTTGGTTACAATAAAAAATTTTCGTAGATTCAATTATGGAAAAAATAGCTAATCATACAATTTCATAGTACAAAAAATGATTTTGCTTTTTGCTATTTGTATGAAATGTTTGTGATAAAAAGTATGGCATAAGGCTCGGTATTTTGTTCTTACAATTTTGTTCTTAAAATACTTACTATATAAATTCATTGTTAAGACAAATGCTTGTCATGCTATTTTGCATACTACTTTTTTCTATCTATGAAATAGAATGAAACAGTATGCTAAGCGTTTTTTCGTTGTATGGAATTGTATGATAGGCATTTTTTCTTCTATAAGCAATGAGAATAACAATTGCATGAGAGGGTCGGGTCAATTATCGAACAAGACGTATATCATGGCGGGGCTTAGAAAATTAGATGAAGAACAAATTAGACGTCTAATGAAGAGAAAAGTTGATGGCTATTCCAAATTTTTATCAACCCGGGTATGCTGCACAGCCTGTTTTTTTGACTGGCTGACATGACAACAAAACTTTAAGAATAACTTTTTTGGAGCGTGAAAGATAAGATTGCTCGTATCAGGGCGAATCCCTGAATGCTTCTACTGCCTATGCAGGTCTTTGCAGTAATAGTGTTCGTTTAAAAAAATGGCGATGTTGATGAAAAAATTTTAACGTTAAATTTTTCTTTCATTTTTTTTGTAAAAATCATCCCTTCACACGTTATTTTAGGGAGAAAGTGACACATTTAGCTCATAGCAAAGCAATGAAAAGATCAAATGCCTCATTTCAATTGGTAACAATTTCGAAGACTTTTAAAGTTCCAGCTAACGCGTCAATAGCACAAAATATAATTTTAACCTGAAATTGAGGTGAAATGGGCATACTCATAAAAGTTCTCGATTTTGCCTAACATACAGGTTTTCAAATTACAAAAAATCTTGTCCTATTTTTGCATGAAGGGTCAATTTTTCATCAAGAGTATTTACCGTGCAGCCTTTTTGCTCCAAACACAGAAGCCAGTCATTCGTTTCCAAGTAAAACCATGAACTTGACATTTGACATAAGATTTTGTAATCGCGGAATTGTGGGAGAGAAGAATCCACGAACACAGTCATGGTTTTACACCCAACGTTGGTTTTCAATTATGGACAACAGATTACGGATTTTTAGAGCAAAGTAAATTTTGGCATAACACACAAGTGAATTATGGATAATAGTAAATATTCTGCAAACTTTTCATTTTAACAGTACTCATCTGGCATAAGTTGACATGCGAGTAGATACCCGGTTACAGAGACATTTTTTTTCAAATTCAACTTCATAAAAAAGAAGAGGACTTTTTTCTCTTTAAATCTCGTGGGAGGTGTGCGAGTGTGGGAGTGTGCTGAATGATAAAACACAAAAAATGATTTTGTAATTATTAACAAATAGTATAAAGACGAAAAGTTTTGGTTGGCAAACAGGGCTCCTTTTCAACATACATCAACTGCTAACTATAACAGGTTCTTATTTTTGTTGAGATTTATATTTTTGGTATAATGAAACTTGGATAAAATTGCTTGATTTCCTATTGAACGACACTCACGAATGTAAAGAAAATCTGGAGCTGAATTTCAAACATGTTAGTTTATTCAAACTTTTGATTAATTCGAGGCGCTTTTTTACGCGGCTCGAATTAATCAAAAGTTTGAATAAACTAACATGTTTGAAATTCAGCTCCAGATTTTCTTTGCATTCGTGATTAAAAAAAGCGTCTGATTTTAAAGCAAGCTGGCATGCGTACTAAATTGGTCATGAAAAGCATGTTGATCTCCATAATAAACATCGTCAAACTTCTTGGTTCAGAAATTCTAACTTTGTAGTTTTTTATTTTAATTTATGGTAAAGATATATGCATCATTTTTGAGCGATGTTACGATGCAAACAATAAGGAGAAAGGTTTTCATATTATTTATTATGAAAAACAAAAATGATGGCAAAGTTAAAACAGTTATTCTAAAGCGAAATTCAAATGTTGGAAAAAAAACATTCCAATGTTAACTCATTCCTCTATAGATTCAACAGACCAATAAAATGGAAGTTTACGATTTTACGTTTCCACAAAATTTTGTGTTTTTTTGCTACCTCAATTTACAATAAATTCTGTTTTTTACCTTACGGGAGTTGTATCACATGTTGTTTTTTCATAAATAAATTTGTATTACAAGCAGTATTGTAAGTTTTATTTTCATTTCAAATTTAAATATTTTATTTCGATTTATGATTTCTTGTGTTTTGACTTTAAAGTCAAAACACAAGAAATCATAAATCGAAATAAAATATTTAAATTTGAAATGAAAATAAAACTTACAATACTGCTTGTAATACAAATTTATTTATGAAAAAACAACATGTGATACAACTCCCGTGATACAATTTTCTCAATTTTGAAAACCAACAGAGTGCAAGGCACTAATTTAGATTCAACAGACCAATAACTTGGCTTTGATATTTACTGTTTTTTAATTCCACAAACTTTTTTGAAATCTACAAGAGCCGAAGTTTTATGTTTCGGCTCTTTTATGTTTCATAGTTTTCTTACGTGAATATGTGAAAAAGTTTTTGTATTTGGGTGCTTTTTGGCATGCCAGTTTTGTAATCAACTATAGATATTTTCCATCGTCCATCGTAATATCAAATTTGTTCATGAAGTTATATAGCAACTAAATTCTACTTTAAAAAGTTCAAAGTTGAAAATTGTGGACTGTTTTTTGGGCTGATTAAAGTTACTGCTATCATTTCAATATGAAAATGGAAACTGTGCACAGTGATTGCTGATTTTTCTGAATAACAGTTTGTGTTTGAACTATGTTCCTGGCAAGAAGTGAACAAAGTTTTGCAAACAAGAAACTTTCAAAAAATAAATTGAGCACGCAAATTATTGTTTCATCAATCTTGAAATTTCGCTTTTTTTCATGCAAAAGGTGCTCAAATTTTTAACAAACAAGGGCTTTTTTTTGGTAAAAAAAACCGAGTGCAAATTTAAAAAGAAAATCAATTTGGCTCTTTTACGTGTTATAATGGCTAAATAAATAATGTTACATTTGACATTATATTTTACTTTATGTTTCACTGTTTCATTTTTTTGGCTGTTTTTCATCCCCCAGCACTGATTTTCAAATGCTAAAACTGTTCATACTTTGTCATGATGCATAAAAGTTTTAGCGTGAACAATTTATTGTGATCTTTTTGGTACGGCAACCATAATTTTATGAACAATTGACTGTGAATATCTAAGATTTAGGCAATTTTTAGGTGCGTTAGTATATAGCTTAACAGATGCAAATTATTTGGGAAACAGTACGGGGCTACTGCAAAACGGTCGCAGCTGTATGTGGCAGAAAAATGTGCGAAGAAAGCAAATTTTGCAACAAAACATTTTTCAACCACTGAAGAAAACCGAGGTAGGTAGTCACTCAAAAAACTTGGCCGACAAAATTGACGGTATTAGTGGTCAAACGTGCGGAAAAAATGGCGTTTGTCAGGAAAAATTTTGTAGAGAGTTGGTATAATTTGTTTTTTTTTTTTGTGGAAAATTAGTTTTGAAAAAAAAATTTCCGAAGTTTTTTTTGAGTGTTATATGTGTTACAAAATTTGTATGTTCGATGTTGATGAACTAGGGTACTGGTTAGGTACAAATCTGTTTTTTAGTAGGGTTTTTTACCGGTTTGCAATAAGTACATCGTATGTAACTTTCTAGCTTGAAACGAGGTTTTTGATGTTCAGAAAAGTTCGTCAGAAGTTTAAGTTGTTACATTAAACGACAAAACATAAACATTTTTGCAACGCGATTTTCAACTTATCTTATTTTCAGGTTCAAATAGTCTACTCTTCAGTAGTCTATGTTATATTTACTTTTTAGAAAAACCCAAAAAACCGCATAGAGATCGAACCGTCAAGCTAGGGATTGACAATCACCTATGCTAAGCAGTGTAGTATAGCTGCTTTGCCATTGCTTTATACTAGCTATACTATAGTTCCGTTCTTATATATATTTTTATTTTGATTCAATGCAGAGTAATAGTTGTCATGATGCAAAAAATTTTTAGTGTGGAAAACTTCATACTTTTCATTGTATGAGAAGCCATTTCTCATTTAGCCATGATAGCTCCTAAGAATACTATAAACAACTTTTACATTGTGATAACGTTAAACGAATTTGCATAGTGGTATTTGAGAAAAAGTGGGTAAAAAATACTGCTAAAACTTTCAAAATTTATTTTCAAAAACTATGTTAAAATTTATCGAAAAAATTTCGAATTGGGTATTTCGGACTTTCCCAATATAGTCTCCCCTTTTACTATCAAAAAAAATTTATTTTCTTTTGCTTCGTCTCACACGACGAAGCAAACGAGCATGGTATACGAGTAATTTCACAAGGTTGGTTGACGAGTAATTTTAACGAGAAAACCAAATATGTTACCTACACTTGGAAAATGCATTGTGATTGTTTACAGTACAACTGCAGAAATTTGATAAGAAACTTACCAACTTGAAAATCATCTCACGTGGAGTTCTTAATAATAATAATAATAATAAATATGTTTGTCATGGTGAGAGTAGTCCGAATGTCCATTTTCGTTACAATCGGACAATGTGAACAAAAATTGAACTTACAGGTGGGGAAAAGAAAATAGAGCTTCTCTATACTGCCCATTCCTATGGGGGTAATGTTTTGCAGGGGTAAGGGGGGCAGGCTCTTGTACAAGTATTTTTTTGTTCACATGGTCTGATTAATACAAAAATTGGCATGCCGACTAATTTGGCTATGACAAACATATATTAGTCTTCATATCCAACCCGGTAAAACTTTTCGTCGCATCATAAAAGGGCTCTTTTTCCTCCCCCACCCTGGTGCTTATGGTATATGGGCACGACTCGATAATATAAAATTTGAAAGCTGAACTGATTTTGATAAGTGAAAGCACGTGACCAAGACTTTTTCAAAATTTAAAATTTGCACTCGCTCAATTGAACTTCAATTTATGTTTAACTAGCAGAAAAAATCAAGATGGAATTAATTGGACTTACACTGTCGGTATATTGTGTATTAATTCTGTTACATGTCAAACATACCTCGACAAAAGACGCGACAGTGGTTCCGTGTGGCCCGTGCAAATGCATTACATCTGATAAGGTTAGAGAACGCTCCTTTTTAAACTAAAGTTGCCCCTTCCTACACCAAACAAGGCCTAACGCCCCTCCCCCTACAAAAATTAAGATTTTCTACGCCAGCAGATAATTTATATTAAGTTTGCTTTATAGCGCTGGGTGTAAAACACTCATTTCTGATTGGCTGAAAATTCCCATTTAGAATTAAGGGCTCTTTTCCAGTTCCCCCCTTTCAAATTCAACTTTGAAAAGCTTATTTAACCGGTGCGTACCCACGGAGCCGCATTCCCGGATAGCCGAAAAAACTAAATACCTCCGGTTTTAGTTAAATTAAACCAGAAAACTCTTGAGACGCATTTTGATTGGCCAGAAAATGCCTCAAAATTTTGCAACCTGTTAGCTTACAAAATTCTGAACATTTTTAAGTGATTGGATTGGCTAATTTTTTTTAACTCTTATTGAATTAATTAACTACAAAAGTCTGACTACAAACGGGATTCGACCCCCCTCACCAACCAAAGGGTCCCTCTTTGGTATGTTTTATTATATCCATTTTCGGCCGACAAACCCTAAAATATTTTAGTATATGCTAACTTTAAAGGGGAGCGCGCGCTGAAAAACGCAATTTTTTGGATAAATTTTTTTCAAAAAAAACCCAAAAACGGGGTTTTGGCCTGTTTTTTTTAAAACATTTGTCCGGTTTTTTAACGCGTTTATTTTTTTTTGCCGGGGGAAAGTGGGGGTAATTGGGAGGAGGGGAAGGGAGTCAGAAGGAAGAAAGATGGGACTAAGTGTATGGTTGGGGGGTAGAAAAAGGGGGTACCCCATATAAAATACAACAATGTTTTTAAGTAAGTTTGTAGGATCTCTTTAACTACTGTCGCCCCCTATGGTACCTAGTAACGAATCTCGAATCCCCCCCCCCCTATTAATAAGAAATGGGTAGGGGGGTAATTGTTAAGTAGATCCAAAATTTCGGCTATCCGGGAACGAATTTATTTTTCGGCTATCCGGGAACGAATTTATTTTTCGGCTATCCGGGAACGAATTTATTTTTCGGCTATCCGGGTATTCGGCTCCGTGACACGCCACCATTTAACCTTGTCATAATGCAATGAAATTTGGCGTGGTGAACAAATCAACAACTGTAAACAGATTTGTTCTTCATACTTTACAGCGTAACATCACGCATTTAGCCGTAATAACACGTAAAACAAACATAAAACTCGGTTATTTGAAAGATGGGGGGGGGACTGGAAAAGAGATGAATTAAGTAACTTTCAGGTGGGGGATGTAAACATGGTCCCACAAAATTATTGCTTCTTTTCCATTTACTATCCATCGCACAATTACAATTTTTGTGGTGAGACCAGTGGTTGCCGATCAAGAAAAAATATGTGGGATATCTCCCAGCCGGCTCTTTTCTCTTTTTCACTTACCCCAACTTTCAAATTTTCTATTTTAATAGTTGTTTTGGTTTATTATGACTAAGCACTTGATACAACAAGGCAAGGTTTGAAGAACAAACCTGTTCACCTTTAATATTTTTGGCTGTCTTTTCAGATGCTTGAGGTAAATTGATGTTGAAAAATTTGGGTGCTATAAATATTGGGACCTATGAGAATTGGCCGAAAATTTGGCTTTTTCCCAGTTCTTCCCTCCTTTGATTTTTTTCTGAATATCAAAACATGTAAGTCAATTAGAATGAATTTTGTTCCGACTTTCGAAAAAAGTTAGGAGTATACATGCTCATGATGGTTTTTATTCAGACCGTTTTAACAAGCTCTGAGACCTCGAGGGATTTATCTCTTGATCTGCTTGTTTATTATCATGCACTCCTAAATGAATTGAAGCAGCTAGTTGGTTTTATTACCTCCAAACGCGCCTCAAATTGCAACACTTAATTTTTGATATTATCAGCCTAAAAACCACAGTTTTGCCAACATTTATTTCACAAAAACTACCCGAGACCAATTAGAAAGCAGTCGGAACATTCAGGCTTTTGCATGCCCTTATAAGGACTGTTTTGTCAGGTTATAAACTGCTTTAAAACGAGTCACCATGAACAAAATAACAAATTTTTATACTATTTCTTGCATGCAAAATGCTGTGAGATCAATTTTTGTACAGCTTTTTTTCTAATTCTACGTGGGGGTGGTGGAAAACGAGCCGAAAATTTCAATAATGGTTTATAGTATCGGAGTCTTTTCCAATTTCTCACCCCCTCATAAAATAGCAAAAAAGGGCTCTTTTCCAGTCCCTACCCCCTCTTTCAAAATACCGAGTTTTATGTTTGTTTTAAGTGTTATTACGGCTCAATACGTGATGTTACGATGTAAAATAAGAAGAACAAATCTGTTCACAATTGTTGATTGGTTCACCACGCCAAATTTCATTGCATTATGTCAATGTTAAATAAGCTTTTCAAGTTTGAATTTGAAAGGGGGGAACTGGAAAAGAGCCAAAAAAAAGTTCAAAAACTCCTCACACGGCATTTTGCACGTTAGAAATGATGAAAAAGTTTGTTCAACTGTTCACGCTGGCAAGTTTTAAAGCGTTTATAACATAAAAATTCCTTTTAAATGGACTTTCATGATTACATCTCAAATGGCATAATTCCCAAATGGCATAAAAATTTAAAAATTTTCCCAAATGGCATAAATTTCATGCAACAGTTGCATTGAAAGAATCGAGATCAATTTTTTCGTGAACAATGTGAGAAAATAAGTCAAATTGTCAATTCAAATGCTGATTGACATTTTATCTCGAAAAAGTTGTAGAAATTTTTATTAAAAGCAAGAAGCATAAGCTTGCAGTTATTAATAAGCTTCTTGTGGTCATTTTTTGCGACAAATTTGTTGCGTAAATTTGTTTGGAAGCAATTAATTCCAAATCTTGTGCGCATGCTTTCGTTACTGACAAAATGTTAGAATTAGAAATTGATAGAAAACGATTAAATTACAAGGAAAACTTGAAATTTATACCATTTGGGAAAAGTTTTCATTTTTATGCCATTTGGGAATGATGCCATTTGGGAAGTTACTGACTTTCATATTTGAGTTTCAGACAAAACCAAGGGAGGGATTTGAAAAATAGCCTAATATCGATAAGAAGCCTAAGCCCAATTTAAAGTGTAAAATGCCTTGTTTCGCATCTGCTAACATATTGTACGCAAATCATTTACCGTATTTGCTGAGCACTAAAGTTTACACGAAATAAAACTTTCAAAACCCCATAACTTCACAAAGCAATGGTTATTTTTACTCTTACCACCGGCCACCTCACATAAGTATCATTTTTATTATTCGAGTTGCATTGCAAATTCTTCTAAAGTTAGAATAATTTACGGCTCTTTTCCAGTTTCCCCCTTTCAGAATACCGAGTTTTATGTTTGTTTTACGTGTTATTATGGCTAAATGCGTGATGTTACGCTGTAAAGTATGAAGAAAAAATCAGTTCACAGTTGTCGATTTGTTCACCACGCCAAATTTCATTGCATTATGACAACGTTAAATAGGCTTTTCAAATTTGAATTTGAAAGGGGGGACTGGAAAAGAGCCTAATTTACCAATTTTTGTTCTTGCATCCTTTTCCTCAAAATCATCAAACCATCACCTCTAAAGACTCTGCTGACCAAGTTGCTGTTTTGCTGTTTAGGGGATGAATTTGATAGACTGGTGTCCTTTGGTGCTAAGAAAACAGAAAACTCAGAATGGACAACTAATTAGCTCTATTCCGGACTGTGATGCGAGAAATGGGAACCCAGATCCTCTGGTCGCAGAGTACGACTATCTCATCAGTGCTGGTAAGTTGTTGGAGGTTCTATGTTCTTGTTTTTAGCCCTCGCAAGAAGATGTATAATGTCTTATAGATAATGACGTATAGTTATCTATTGGCAACCTTTATCCACCGAGTAGATAAGCTTAGGTCTGCTTATGGTTAGAAACGGTAACTTGAATTTCCTGGAAATTTGGCGATTCTGCTGAATGGAAACCCGGGTCGAGGTCCGCGACTCATGTTGCGACTGAACTTTCTGGGACCGATATTCCATACTCCCGCAAGAGGCTTGAGTCGCGCAAAGTCGCCACATTGGTCGCCAAAAGTCGCAACATACCAAATTTGAGTCACAATGGTCACAACATAAGTTCCCGATCTCGACCCGGGGAACCACCAACGTTAAATTATCTAAGCTAAAGTCAAACTTTTTTCCAAATTTATTCCATTTTTATTCCACCACCATTAACTTTTTCCCCAATTTTTCTAAGCTAAGAAATGAATTAAAAGCAGTCGGATCAAAAAGCATTTGGACATAAATTAAACAAGACCGCTCAAATCAGGGCAAAGCTTTGAATATTCCGACTGCATTTTAAGGTCTAAGGAGCATTGTTTGTTTTTAAAAGGCTAGATTTTTCCAAAACAAATAAAAAAAATTTGTTTTTTAGTGTTTTTAAGCCATTCCCAACGCGCTATGTAAAGTATCAAATGATATACCTCGCATACAAAAGTAATTTAGTTAGATCAAATATCATTACAACTCGGAGCGATTTCTTGTATGGAATAGATATCCACTTACGCGTTATTAGCACGAAACGTAGCGCGCGTTAATTATCGCAAGTAGGCCAAACTGGCAATTTTCAATTCCTCATATTTTAACAAAAAAAGATCAGAGGTGAAATATATTTTTAATATAGAACTCAAGACATCAATACCTTTCGAATAATATAAACGAAATTTGTCAAAAATTGCTAGTGAAAAATTCTAGTGAAAATTGCTAGTGAAAACTGCTAGTGGAAAAAAAACTGCTACTGAAAAAAACTGTCTGAAGAACTAACCAACCCGGACACAAATTTTCCGTCATTTTTTTTCTTTTTTCAAAAGTTGGAACAAAAAATGCACCCTAAAACAGTTCATTGTAAACCAAACGAAGCCGTAGTTAAAATGGATATTTTGTAGGGTCGAGTTTACCTTTTTTGACAAAAAAAATTTATATGAACTAATACATTGTGTCTGCTGATATAATTCTGAGAACAAATAAAATAATACAACATATTGTGAACCAACGATTTAGATTAGTTATAATTGTCCAACTTTCGAAGTAAGTGACAGGATATTTGTGCTCGGGTGGTTTTTTTCTTGAGAGAAAGCTCAATTTTTCAAGAGTAATATCTGGCAGTTTTTCTAAAAATATCAAAATTTTCTAAAGGTATCGTTGTCTTGATGAGTTCAAACTTAAAAAGATATTTTATCTGCGATTTTCTGAGTTTAGGTAATAAAGTAAAGACATTGATAGTTTTGTGTAAGTTTGACCTGAACAACAGTGCAAAAAATTTTTAAGACTGCATTTTGTGATGAAAGTTTTGTCAAGTTCGTTCATGCGCGGTTGCAAAATTTGCAAAATCGGAAAGTTTATCAGTGTTTTGTAGCGAAAACTGCAGCATGATTGCACAAAAAATAGAAAAAAATTCAAAAAAAATTAAAAGATGCGTTTATAAGACGAAGTTTCAAAATTCTGTAATTTTTTAAACTTTTTTGGTCACCGAAATTTTTTTTCAAATTTTTTATTTAACGGTTAAAAAATTGTTTGTAAGATTTTGAGTTATATTGACTGCCAATTTGACCAAATTGGAACGATCAACTCGCAATGTTTTTGTGTTATTAACTCGAAAGCGAAGATTTAATCCGGCTTAGAAATTGTTCAAATCTGAACTGCGGCATGCAATTTGGTCTATTTAACACTTTGCTGCTTGTGAATTTTATAACGTGGTACTTAACATAGCGTATAACGTGTGCGGGGTGGTTTTAGTTGCGAAGATTTATTTAAATCTGTGTGCGAAGATTTATTTAATTTTTTTTTTTAATTCAATCATTTTTTTAAAAAGCGAACACTACTCTGCAAATTTTAATAGGCATTCGGAACATAAATCGCTCCGCCCTAATCCGGCACCAATAAATGATACCAATAGATAGACCCGCTACTCTCCGTGTGCGTACAAATTTTTACTCGACCCACTTGATTTGGTTATTTAGATTTTCTCTACAAGCACCATTAAAAATCTGAGATTGCAGATACAACTTCTTTCAAAAATTACGTTCCTAAATCTGAGAATAAGGGTTTAACAAAAAATCAGGTTGCATGGATTCCCCTGCATTTTTAGAATCTGACCTTTATCTAGGTCGACCAAATTATTTTTTCAAGCACTCTGAGAACACTATAAAACCCTATTTTGACCAAAAATTTTGCGCTGCAAGCAAATCTTTGAAAAACAGATCACTTTTTGGATAACTTTGATTAAACAATTGGGTTTTTTGGTATGACATCCCGCGCACCCTCCCGTTTAAAAATTGAATTATTGGCTCCGAAAGCTCTCTTTGAAAAATTTTGAAAATTTTAGGGTGGTCGGCCAAAAATGGAGGTCAAAAATTAATACCAAAGGTGGACCCTTTGGTTGTAGAGGGAGTCATATCACGCCCCATCTAAATCCTTCCTTGTTCAAGTTTAACATATGAAATATTTCTAAATAAGGTTAGAAATTCTTTATTTCTGCTGCTGAAAAAAACTTAAAATTTCTAAACAAAATTTTTTAGGGGTTTATGTTAAAGGATTTGTGATCAATTCAGGATTTGTGATCAATTCATGTGTTTGTTGAGTACTGATATGAGCTACTTCAGCGCAGTTGACAATATTTGTTTGATGCAAGCATTCAGCTACTTGATTTTCAGCCTCTGTTTGAAAATAATCTTGAAAATCAGTGTTGACAATTTGTTATTAATTAAGGACAACGTTCTGATCATAAAATCTGATTCGATTCCTTTCTTTTTAGATAAAATTTACGATTGCAAAATCCAAGGCACCGGAGCATACGGTTTCTCAGGGAGTTTCAAATTTGATTTTCCGACAACTTCAACTACTTTCGACGTAGCTATCCAAATTTTAGACACTCCACAAATAAACAGCATTCAGCAACTCACAACATATTTGCGCACAACATGTGGGGTCGGTTCAAAGTGCAAATTGAGATCGCTGGTTTTCTCCGAAGTTCCATCGTTGGAAGCTGAAGATATCCATGATTTATATTCAGATTTTGTCGATATGTAAGTTCAAGTTTTGAAATTGCAAGGAACGGTATCATTTTAATGCAAATTATAATTAAGAAGACAATTTTTGAAATGCTTGCAGCTGAAAACTTCATTTTCTTAGTTTTGACAATTAAATTAGAGATAAAGCCATAGGAAGTATTTTTGTCTAAAGGAAGATTCTATATAGAGGCAAAGATCAATTTTTTGAATTTTAAAAATTAGGTTTGATTTTCAGCCTTAATTTTAAAGAAAAACCTGCTTTGAAAAGCCACACTAATAAAAAAAGATAACTCTCGGTAGAAGAATAATAAATTTATTCAAAGTTCAAATTAAATTGGGGTGAAATTTCAAGCATATTTTATGATGAACATACTTTTTCTAGGCAACCCTATTCGTGAAAATGATGTCAGAGTTTCGGTGCTCGAAAACGTCTGTTTGAATGCTTTTTCTATCTAAACTTGAAAATTTTCAGATGTTATCAGTAAAAACGCTTTCATTCATACTAAATGTTTTCATTTGCACTATATTCGAGAAAACTTAATGCGAAGAAAGCCGACTCATGTGAACCATCCCCCTCTAAATAGACGAAGTGAAAATCTCTCACGCAAAATAAAATAACAAACTCAAGCAGTAAGGCCTGCATGTACACGCTCAAATCTCATTGCCTGAAAAATATTACTTACAATATAACAAAATATTATCTCTTCTGAAATAAACTTTTTTTGGAAGTGGAACGACCCTTTTTTGAGCTCAAAATAATCAAAAAATGGCTGTTTAGGCATGAAGGAGTGACGCCATAGCCTAGTGTCATTTTACGAAAATTGACATTAGCTTGAGATACAAAATATGGGTCGATTGTTAAGTTTGTGGTACACTAAATGAGTTTTTGGAATATTTCGGACAGTTTTTCAAGACGAAGCGAACTGGCCGAACAAAGCTATACCAGCCAGCTTTGCAAGCCTAAAAACAAGCTTTGCAAGACTTAGAAAGCTTGTTAGTAGAGGTTTTCGGTTTGGCTAATTCGCTTTGTCTTGAAAATTGTCCAAAATAGTCCGAAAACTCAATTAGTATACCACAAAATTTCACAAATATCAAATTTCCATTTTCGTATTATAGCTCTGAAAATATTCAAGCTTCATTACTGGCAATATAGGCAGAACATTTTTTTTGACTTAGCTTGTTTATTTATGTCTGCATCTACAAAAAATTAGAATAAAAGTTAATCTCAGTAATAATCACCAAAAATCGGTCTATTTCGACCGTGTTCGACCAAAACTCGATATGCTTTGACCATGCTCGACCGAAACAAAAAGCTGGACCGTACTCGACCCAAGATGTGTTTAAAAAAAGGGGTAAGGGGCGCGGGAGTGGGATTTTTGTCTCAACGAGTCGACCGCCTCACCACTTCTGTTGTAACGACTTTTAAGATTTAAGCGCGCCAATCTATGGTTAATTTGAGGAAAGTAGCCAAATTATATTACCAGCTAAAAAAAAATTTATTACCAGCGGTTAAAAAGTAGACACGTCATTAGGTAGACTAGTCGTAAGCCAATCACAATCGAGTGCCACAAAGTAGACAAGTCGTATTCCAATCACAATCGAGAGAAGACAAGAAACGTACGAAATATATTTTTTCTCTACTCTGATTGGCTAAAAATTTGTATACTATAATGCTGTCTATTTTTTGACCGGTGGCCATTCAATAAGCAGTATGGTTTAAGAGCAGAATGAGTCCATGAGCAGAAAACAACAAAATATAAGTTTTCTTAAGCTAATCTGTAAATTAAGTATAAGAATTTTCAATATTACCAGAGAAACGAATATTTTATGAATAATTTGAGCAATTTATTTGAGTTTGTAAATTTTTTAAAATAAAATGCATAGTTTATTTGTTATATCTTGGTATTATTGACAACTTTAATAATTCGTTCATCAATTAGCCCGTATAAATAAATAAAAACAACTATATTTCTGTTTTTTGCTTCTGCTCTTAGACCATTCTGCTTTTTGCTCCGCCTCCTTTTTGATCGCAATCTGTGATGTTTTCATCTGAAAAAGTGTGACATGTTTTTTTCGGTTATGCAGCAAAAAATTAGGCAACCGCGTATTTATACTCGTCAGTAAGCAGAAAAATAATTACTTAATAATTTCATCCTTGTCGCGATTCTGATTGGTTAATATAATATTTTTCTGCTTACTGACGAGTATGAATACGCGGTTTTCTGAATACTGACCGCAGATGAATTCTCACTTGTATCAAGGTTCATTTCTACCAAAACAAAAAATCGATCCCATTTTTTGTACCAAAATTGTTCAACTCGATTTCTGGTTGGTCGATTTGTGAGCCAACGAATTATTACATTAATTTTCTACTGTTCAAACAGAAGAAAATTAAACATCAGAATAGTAACCGCCGCAGTCGCGTCAACGTGTTGCGAGCTTGCCAATAGATGGTAGGATTCTATACGAAAATTAGAACCAGTTATCGCCGCAAAGCGGCGACGCGCGCGTAGCACGCCCACCGGACCTTACACCAAGAACTAAAAATAGTCGGCTTAGTAGTCTTTGGCCAATTGAATATTTTTGGTACTAAAGCGATTGATTTTTTATTGTGGTACTTGTGAATACCCATCAGACCACACTCCATTATTTTCAAATGAAACATTATTATTTTCTTGCATTCCGATAGAATTAGTTGTCAATTTTTTTTACATTTCAGAGGAACCCTGGAAGAATTTTGCATTTCCAGAGTAGGATCGAAGTGGCCTTTTGAGTTTTCTTTCTCGACTTCAAAAACAAAACAGCCTGAATTCAGAACCCTAGTCATTAGAAATATACCATCTAGAGCTCAATTTTCTGGGACAGTGTCAACAACTTCGCAAACAAAACAAAATATTCGCATAATCTTCGACGAGTTGACGTGGAAGGCAAATGACGTGCAGGTTATTGTGAAAAAAATAGCATCGACTGGCCCAAAACCCAAAGTGTACATTGAAATAGGAAACAATACAAATATCATTCAAGGCAATACATACAGCTTCGGGTAAGTTTTCAGGTTTTTTAAGCACTTCGAGAAGTATATATAAACCATCCAAGAATATTCAAAGTTTTCATTAAGATTGAGTTGGTTAGCTTGCTATCTAGTTCTACTCCAATCCCTCCAACTGACAAAATTTGGAAAAAAAAATTGTGTTCCTATTTTTTAATTGCCTTACTTAGATTACTGTGGTCGGAACATTCTGTGCTGCGTGCTCAGCAACCGACTATAATTTTATAATTTTAAACTTTTGCGTGTTTTTGTGTCAGATAGTACAGTCACGTGCAATAGAAGTTGTAACTTTATTACTTCAACGCACAAATAAACGAACTTTTTCTTCATGCTTGTGTCATTTTTTCTGCAGCTATTTAAGATATAGGGTTCAAATTTTGACAAAAGGTAGATGAAATTAATTGAAAGAAATTAACCGTGCCTAAATTTGAGAAGTATTGTTCTGAAGGCGTAAATTAGCCAGTTCATCATAACTATTTTTCGAAGCGTTTTTGCTGTGGAAACAACCTCACAATCAATAGAAGGAACTTGAATTTAAGGGCTCAAAATAGTTCTTTGGGAAGCTGATGAGCTACGCTTGACTTACACATGATTCAGCCGAAAATTGACAAATAACAGATATTACTCAGTTACTCGGACCGGCATCGAGAAATGGTTTTCACGACACATGGGAGCTTATATCAGCAAGCTCGTGGGAGCTTAATCAAGAACATAACTGATAGTTAGACTCCTGTGCATGAACAGTTGCAATAATTTTTCCAAAAAATTTGCTGGAATGGTTTTTTGCTGGCTGAATTCGGTCATCAGCGCGAAATTATTCGTAAAATTTAATCTTACGCCGGACCAAGTAACTTGTTAATTCTGCGATTTGTCATTTTTCGACTGCATCATGTGTAAGTCAAAGTTATCAGCTTCCAAAAGAACTAATTTGAGCCCCTACATTCAAATTACTAATTAAGCGTACCCCCCCCCCCCAATCATTTTAGGGGGATGAAAATAAGGACTTTTGAACTTTTCATAAGCTAACTTTTAGTATAGCCAAGATTGGTTCAAAATTGACCGTATCACTAAGAAATTTGAATAAAACAGTAATTTGTTTGATTAACAGCATTCAAATGCAGTCCGAAAAAAATTGTAAAAACCATTTTTAATTGCGCGTTTTGTGTGAAATGCATATTTTATTGAATTAATGTTTATAAAAAATGCGTATATATGAATTAATTTTCATTATTTAAAAAAAAAATTGATATATATGAATTAATTTTCAGAAATAATACATGCATGGGTGGGCATTCTACGGTAGATCACTTAAGGAGGAGATTGTACAGTTGATCCCAAATCCTTCTACTGTCTGTGAGGTTATTTCCGCAGCAAGAACACTTCTAAAACTAGATATGATGTACTGGCTGATTTACGCCTTCAGAACAATATTTCCCACACTTTGGCCCGGTTAATCCCTTCTAATAATTTCATCTACTTTTTATCAGAATTGTATTCCTTGATCTTAAACAGTTGCAAAGAAAATGAACAAAACGTGAAAAAAAAACTTGTTCATTTACACGTTGAAATCAAAAGGTTGCAAGTTCTATGTCCTGCGACGTAGTTGCATTAAAACCAAGCAAATTTCAAACCAAGCGAATTGACCTGTTTTGAAGGCAAAATTTTAGTTCGAAATTTTGCAAAATAAATTGCACCGCAAAGTTTCTAGTAAAGTTCCCAACATTTTCAGCTCTCTCATTTTTAGTCCAAAAATAGAGTTGGAGGAAAAAGAGTTTGAAATTTTTGTTTTAGTTCATTTTTTGAGATTATTTTAAAGCAACAAAATAGAAGTTTGCTCAGTATAAAATGCAAATGCAGTATAAAAGTTCGAAAACATGCGTGAGCAAAAAACAATCCAATTTAATGAAATAAATCTATATCATCAGAATTCGGCAAGTTTTTTCTTCTTTTTGCAAAAGAATGGTCTCTTCTCACTTCGTGCAGTGGCTGGAACCTTGACTCAACTATCGGCTCCTTTATGCACTAATCTCATTTTTGATTGACTTATACTTCGACTTGTTTATCAACACCTATTGTTTTTAATTAGCTTTACTTTTTCAATTCTGTGCCAGAAAATTTAAAATTTCCATGATCTTCCGGCAAAGGCTGGACTCTGAATTAAAATGATCCCATTGTTTTTCCATGCACTTTCTTTGAATTAACAAGTATTTAGGTACCCTAGAATAAAGCAGGACACAACCTACTTGTCATCAACTTTCATCAACATCAGAAATCCGGACAACAAGGAGCAAGTTCTTCCAAAGTCCTTCTTAGAACGAGTGGTCACTTTCGACATCGTCAAATTCCAGAATGTTCCCGAAAGAATCGAGTTTAGCGCTTTGGGCGACGAAATCATCAAGTTCCAGTACGCCTATTTTGGAGACAATGACACAAAAAACATGATCGGAACGGTTAAAACAACAGAAGCGTGGGAGGATTTTGCCTGCCAGGATATCGAACAGCTAGAGACGTGTATGATGTGTTTCATTCAGTCTTTCTGGATGGGTAAAAGCTCAGATGATGTCCAGAACTTGTAAGTAAATGTTTTTCACTTTTTTAGCCGTTAAATATTATAATTTTTTAAATTAAAAACAGCCAAGTGGAGAAAAATGTTTTGACGCTTCGTGAAAAAAGTACATAAGCAACTTTAAGCAGAAGCTCCTTTATGCACTGGCACGCTCCTCCCTGCAGAAGTTTCATCCTCATAATGTCAGATCATGGATACAGCATGGCCAATCGGATAATTAGTTTTTTTTAAATGATAGACGGTTTTGGAGTCCAAAAAATTTTGAGATCAATTTTCAAATTCATTAAAACTATGACTTCGCTAGTGTTGGGTTTTCAAATAACACTTCAATCTCCGTTTTCTAATCAAAAGGTGTACTTCAAAAACATCTCTCGCAATAACACCGACCAAATGTCTGGACAACTGCGCCACTGTCAAGTACTACGTGGGCGACAAATACTTCCCTCTCGTCTACATGGGCTACATGATGTGTGACAACAGAAGCAGAAACGCAGTCGATTACTGCTCCGCCAAATACAGCAATTTGCTTCCATATTCAGACGACGCCTTCGGATCAGGATCAGGCAGCAATAGCAAGGACAACCAAAACCCAGTCGTCAAACAGCTGCCATATGAAAATGATCCGGGCAGATCGGATAAGAACTCAGCCCTGGAAAAGCTTTCAGTGCAACCATGGAATTACTATCTAAGTGTGTATGTGATTATTTATCCAATTGGTATCTATTATAAATAACCGAATGAAGGATTGAAGGAAAAAAATGAGGGACAAAAGATGGAATGAATTGGCTAAAAAGAAGATTAAGACAGGTAGAAAATAATTATGTGATCTATTTGTCGATGAAATTGCAGCCGTTGAAACAAAACGTAATAAAGTATTGTATTTCGATCGTTTTTGCGCGGCAACACTTGACAGACCTAAATGAGCACTGATAGGGGTTACAAATAGGGTTCAAGATGTTAAAAATATCGTCTTGAAAACACTTATTTTGAAGGAAAAACAAACGCCTGGCGAACAAAAACGACTCTGGACAAAACTATCAAAAAATGCCCTAAATTGGGATTTTTGGCCCATTTTTTAAAATTTCGATACCAGCGCGGATAATTTCGGCAAACAGTGTCTTCATAATTCTTAGAGAGAGCGCAGACAATCAATTCGCCATGCTGAAACTAATTTGACAAGAAAATCACAAAAAAAATTACGAGCTGTATGTTTCGGTACAAGAGAAACAAAACTTTCCGACCATAGTTGACTTAGCAAATAAAAACAAGATTTTTCATCTGACCATTCGCCGCTTTCAATTTTCTTTATTCGGCTTGGCAGATTTTAGTTCCGAATATTTAAAATGCAGATGAGTTTTTGGAACCCGATCTAAACTACATTTTATAATTGGATAAATTGGATATTTTACCACTGTAAAATATTTAATATTAACCAATCATAATTCCATCTAACTAACAACCCACCTATTTGTAAGTGCTGAAATTACTTATAATTTCAGCACCAGAGAGATTTGAATTTAACTTAGAAATTAGTTGCCTCTCCAAGAGAACTCCAGCTGTCGCAATAAGCCAATATACTCTAGATCTATTGAGCCTAGCAGAGACTAGTAGATATAAGAGTAAGATTAGGATCGGTATTAGACTAAGAAGTTGCACGAATCTATCCGGCCGAAAATAAGATAGCGTGACGAGCAGACGGTGTACCCTATCCGAAATTACTCTATGAGCTTACCAATACCACCTAAACTCATCTGGTGCGACCATAAGTCTCGAATAAGACCTTAAAAGCTTAAAATTAACCAAAAATAGATTAGAAAATAGACAAAACATTTTCAAAATGTTACACGATAATAACTTAATTGAAATGTCTCTACGACTCAATAGATCAGAGCCGATATTCCGCACAATACTAGAACTACCTGGTATTGGAAGAAGACCTCGAACAAGAGACGATATACGACTAAGTAGAAACTTACCATTTAGTTTTATGTTTGTACGGCAAAAGCCAACACAAACTTTTATATTTAGAATCTTATTAGCAATGAATTTAGATTTTCATTTGCAAACATAAAATTTTGAAGTAAATCTTCATGATCATTTCAGGCGCTAAACAAAATTATTAATGTACAATAACGATTGATAAAAAGATCTTAGATAGTTTTCTTAATTTCTGCAGTATTATTTAAAACATATTTGAAAAATACTTATTGAAAATAAAAATAAAAATTAGTAGCATGACAATAAATTGTTAGTAATCATAAATCATCCTGTTGTTCCAGCTTCATCAATTAAACATAACAGCAATCATAAGCTCACTAGTATCATTAAAAAACTAAACCTTTTTATTAAATAAATTTAAACCATTTTAAACTTGAAGATTCACTTAATTTTAAAAATCAGATCATCAAGGCTTATCTTGGATCTTAATAAATTTTCTATCTCATTAAATTTAAAATCTGATCATCAAGGCCAATCCTTGGATCAAAAAGAACAGTTTTGTTCTCCCCCACCCACTTAGCAAGTGTCTAACGACCTCAAACGTCGATTCACTATCCAACCTTTTCAAAAGACCCAGGACTAATAGAAATTTTTCAATAAAACTAACCATTCAAATTAAGATAAACAGTGAAGAACTTCGGTTATTCATCCTTCACTTGAACCCTCCTTTTAACAGACCCAGGATAGATCTTAGACTTAGTAAGTTTAAAATAGTATCTAACGAACTACTTGCGTTCTAATTATACCTGAACCTTGTGGATCGATTTACTATTCTCCAACCCTTGAACACAAGCACTACCCCTAAGTAAGATTAAGTAGGTAAACACCTTAACTTAGACTAGCCACCAGAAATTTAAAAATCATTCTTCGGAATCGATATTCTTTTCTCTCCAACCCTGAACAAAAAGAACCAGGTTAAGCTAACCAAAAAATCTTAAGGACTAACAGTCTAAGGAAATAGAAATAACTAACAACTTCTTGCATCCCTCATCCTAAACCTTATGTCATTTAAAAATTTAGGAAATAAACAAACAATTGTTTTACACAACTGTGAAATAGATAACAAAAAATATGATCTTGTAATCACACCTCATACACAAACAGTTGGATACATTAGAACAAAACTACAAACAATAAAAAGGAAAATTATAAACAAACAAAGACAAATCAAACGAAAAAGATTTTCAAAAAGTAGAAACGCATTTTCTGATTCAGAAGTCAATAGTTTAGACGAACTATACAAATTAAAAGAATCAATAGATAAAAATTGTCCCATCCATGATCAATTATATTTTTCCGACTCAGAAACAACTTCAAATTCATCAAAAAGAGGAAAAAGAAGAATAAAAAAGCAATACAAACACAAACCAGTACACTTGTATAATTGGAATCAACCAATTGGACACATCGATAGTTATATATTAACAGTCATCAAACGAAAAAATGAGCCACACTCAAAGTGACGAAAGTCCAGATGACGAAGCAGTTTTTCCCTTTATTATAGATTCACTCGATGATAGAGGACAACACGATTTTAATCTAACACACCAATATGGAATCTACACCATAGAATTCAGCACACCAAATACAGCCCATCGTAAATATGTAATTCAAACAGACGATATTGAATTAGAATTTTCAAATGCATTCATAGAATATATCAAAAGCATACAAAATCATAATTCACAAAGAGCAAACTCCATGTTCAGTAACGAAGTTTTTGCAATAATATATAGTTATATATCTATATTAGAAAAAACAGAAGTTCAAAGTATATCACCAACTGAAACATCCAAACATACAAGAGTACGAAATGAAATCACAGTATTTTCAACATTTTTGCATATAGTTCGCGAAAATTTCACAAAAGAAGATGTTTCACAAAACACTAAACATGATTCACAAAAGACTTTAGCATGGTTTATAATAGATTATTTCACCCACAATTTAGATTTAATTTCACAAGCCAGAAAAAATTTTAGACCTCAAAATACCAACGACGACACTGTTCTTTCAGAACAATCAGATTACGTTTGGGACCCTCACTGGTCTCATCATGCATTTCTAAATATCCCACAAGCTATCTCAAGTCAAGCAATAAGTACAATATCTTTTCACAGAGATTATGTAAAAGTAGTACCATTAACCATTGATGCAACACCATTAAATTATAATACATTTTTTCCTGATACACGAAATAACAGTTTAAATTCGACGGTCATACATAATGAAAACCTCAATGGAACCAGAAATCTTACACAACAAGATATTCAAACACCATCACACTTCATAAACGAAGAAATCGTCCAAACAACAAGAACAACTACACAACAAAATATTTCACCAATACACCCCAATCTGACAACACCAAGAAATACAAATACATCACTAACCCAGGTAACCTTACAATCAACCGTTAAGCCTTCGGTTGCTCCAAAATATTAACATATGGAGTATCGAACGTATAGACCAATGACAATACCGTCAAAAACACAAAAACCGTTCACAAGAAATACTTTTGCAGAACACAATTATAATTATGCTCACAAACCAAGAACAAACCAACCTCCCCGAAAAAATACACAAAATTTGAACCACGTATGTTCCCATTATTGGAATCTCCCAAAAACATCGACCAATTCAGTAAACTTTCCGGAAAATGCACAACCTACACAGGATTATAGTGAAAATTACCCATTCTTTCAACAAAATAAAAATAAAACAACATACACTATATAATACAAACTATTTATCATCTGAGGAGGATGATTATCACCAATCAGATATTTTTGCACCATATACTAAAGAATACCGCACACAGAGACAGCGACAATGTCAGCCATCTCAAAATATGAAAATTTACTCACAAAACCCAACAGATATACAAAACCCACAACAAATGCATATACAAAACCCATTTAATACACAGTCTTTTCAACCAATACAACCACAAAAACCAATGTTAATGCATT
Source organism: Symsagittifera roscoffensis (assembly GCF_963678635.1). Taxonomy (NCBI): domain Eukaryota; kingdom Metazoa; phylum Xenacoelomorpha; order Acoela; family Convolutidae; genus Symsagittifera; species Symsagittifera roscoffensis. Next base: position 18,174,659 of record NC_087062.1, on the reverse strand, counting down.
CTTATCAACCAACTCAAATGCAAAATGAAAAACCGCTTCCATATTACCTTCAGCAACACGAAATAACAAAAAATCAACTTTCAAATTTTTCACAAATGCCAAATGCCGCAGAATCACTACAGATGACAATGAATCCATACCTCATGGGTGGATCATCAATAACATCCAATAAACCACTGATGGTACTCACAGGCACAGACCCTGAATATTCTGTAGAAGATTATCTAAATGCAGTAACAGCAAATTTAATTTTAAATATAGGACCCGAACCAATTAATACGCCACTACATCAAAATTGGATACATAGACGCACAGCACTAATACAAACAACCCTAGATGGCGCTGCTCAAAAATGGTTTTCAGTATTACCCATAGAAATAAAATCAGACTGGAAAAGATTCACACAAGAATTTTCAAAAATGTTTGACTCTGAAAGAAACAAACAGCATCAAAGAGTTTTATGCAACGAAATACGCAGATTACCAAACGAAACATTTAAACAATTAGCAGTACGAATCGAAACACTAGTTCGAAAAGCATATTTACTTAATACACATGACTATAAAAACACAAAAATGACAGAAATTTGAATGATGACCTTAACAACTCAATTAAGGAAAATAGCTATAAAAAAGAGAGCATCTCATCCTTCCTCAATTCGAGAAACAGACTTAGATTTTCGAAAATTAGTAGATAAACTAGAACAAGCAGAAACACAATGAAACTCGAAGAAACAGAAAATCTAAAACTACAATATGTTAATCGAATTGAAACAAACACTACACATATTAATAACATACAAGAATCAGACACGGAACTGATTGAAAAAATCACTGAACTACTAAATATAAACGAAAAACATCCAAACTTTAAAGGCAAACCATCTTTCAATAAATGGTGTAATTATTGCCGACGAAACGGACACAGTATTTCCGAATTAGTAACAGTTCAGGAAAACCACTTCCGAACAACCCAAATTACAAAAGGAATCAATCACCATATAACTCAGGTTATAGAGGTAGATCACGCGAACGAGGAAATACACGAAATTTCTCAAAAAACAGATATAATCGATCGAATAGCCAAAATAACCAAAATAACTATTCACGATCAAATTCCAATACAACACAATTTGTTTCTGGATCCAGTTCCCAATCAAACCCAAGGAATAGAGAGTATTCCAATAATCAATCACGAAACTCATCATACAACAGAAATAGAAACTATTCACATAATAGAAATAGAAATTATTCAAACAATCGAAATCAGAATTACCCGAACAATCGATCAAGAAATAATTCATATAATAGATCAAACTATCACAGATCAAACGATAATTATCAAAACAGATCACAAAATAATTCACAAAATCGAAACTCAAGTTACAATAATCGATACAGAAATTATTCCCAGTCACCACACAGGAATAATAACCGTTACCCTGATTCTAAACATCGATACAGAATTAGCACACCACAACATCAAAGACACATTAATCAAGTGCAGACAAATGAAGAAACAACTTCAGACCCCCCAGGTATTGATGACACAGGAAGTAACGAACTACAACTAAATCATATAAATTGTGAATCGTCAGATACAGAAAGTGATACAGATAATACCATCTCGGTAAATATGATAACAGTCAAAAACGACTATGAACCTATCATAATTGAACAACCTTTTACTTCACATATATATGAAAATTAATTGGAACTCCTTCACAATTACTATATTGAACCCATTGATAAGACACAAACTACACAAGAAGTAAACGGAATTAACACGGGAATTAAACCCGATAAAAAAGACGAAACACAATGCCCAAACATAAAACATATTTATCAAAATATACAAAAAGAACAACCCACAGAAAAAATTTGGACAATTCCATTTCTCTTAGAAAGCCCAAGAAACAAAGAATTTCAACCACCAGATCTTGAAATTGGATTTTTAATTGATTCAGGAGCAGAATCAAATATAATTAATATTCCCACATGGAATAAAATCAAAACATTACATCCAAAATTAACACCTCTTGAAACCTCTAGTAAATTAGCAACAGCAGAAGGATCAACATTAGTAAATTATGGAAAAATCCAATTATTTCTTCTCCCCACGAGAACAATGGAACAAAACAAAATTTTAAACAAACCGTTTAAATAAATATTTCATATTACTGATATTAAGCACAATATCATTGGCATACCATTTATATCTAAATATATACCAACAATCAACATCCTAAATAGTAAAATACAAATCGAAGATAAGTACACAAAAACAAAAAATACAGCCTTAACATTCTTCCAAAGATTAAACAAACAACCACCATCCTTCTCAAAATTTTACCCAATTTACAATCAACAACGGAAACACCTGAAACCACTATCAGGAAATATTTATAATTTTTCAATAAAACAAGTTAACCAGTATAACAAAAGTCAAAATAAACAACAACTTTTTATGTCAGACTTTGAATTTAAACCTATTCACAAATTTTTCAAAATTACGATCTCATTCATAAAACATTCGAAAAACACGAATTCCGACATCATTGCATTACACGTGTATAACAATACACCATATCAAGTAACATTACCCTTAGGACTTTTAGGATATTGTGAAACAAATGCTACAATTTCACCTAAAAATGAAGTAGCCTACCGCGTTAATAATATACTCCAATTATTAGATATTTGCCAATCCACAATTCTTGACGAAGAATTATCCATAAAAAATATAATAAGTAATGAAAAAAGAAACACAGATTACTTCACAAAAACACCATATTTTAAACCAACATTCAATATAACAAATTACACAAAAGAACTACAAAAATTTTTAACAATGTTTAATTTTGAACATTCACAAATTACACAAACCGAATTTGATAAATTAGCAAAACAACTGTTAAAATATTCAACAGTCTACGCAACATCAAAATTTGACGTTGGAAAAATTAGTTCATCACTACACCTTCCATTAAAACCTGACGCAGTTTTCAAAAAACAAAGAGCAAGTAAAGTACCAATTCACTTACATGACAAAGTAAACAGAATACTTGACATTTTAGAACAATACGAAATTATCTCACCAGCAAATAAAGAAGAACAACCAAAAGGAAACACCTTCATTAACCCTGTTATCATTCTAGCAAAAAGTGAATCACTAAAAATAGTTTTAGACGCTAGATATCTCAATTCACTAATTGACGAATCAAAATGCAATTGGCCTATTGAATCAATACAAGTTATCTTGACAAAGATAAATGGTAAATACTTCACAACCGCAGATATGAATAGTGCATATAACCAAATGCCACTAGATGAAAAATCACGACGTTTAACACAATTTGTTATTGGAAATCAACAATATGAATTGAATCGCTTATTCTATGGAATATCCATAGGACCAGCAGCTTTTTCAGCTTTTATGAGTAAAATTTTTAGACCACTAATACTCAAGAAAAATGCAATCACATACTTAGATGATGTTTTTATGCAACCACAAACCAAAGAAGAAATGTTTACAGTTTTAGAACAGTGTCATAAAATACTTCAGAACGAAAATCTGAAGGCAGCTCCCGATAAATCACACTTTTTTCTAACACGAGTTAAATTTTTAGGACATAGAATTGAATGAAACACTATCACCCCATTAAAATCACGCATTGATGCTATTCAAAATCTTCAGCCACCAACAAACAAAAAGAAAATCCAAGAATTCCTTGGAATGTTAAATTTCTTAAACAAATGCGTTTATAAAATGCAATTATACTTAAAACCCTTCCATAATATCCTCAGACAACAAAATAATTTTGAATGGACCACTAAACATCAAACACGATTTGAAGAAATTAAAAAACTTTTAACTGAACAAATTTCAAACACAATTCCAGATCCAAATCAACCATTCTATGCAATGTGCGATGCTTCAAATTTTGGCATCGGCGCAGCATTGCTACAATCACATAGTGGAACAAATAAAATGAACCTTATATCAGCAAATTCACGATTATTCACTCAAGCAGAGCTACGACTCTCAACTCTAATGAGAGAATGTACAGCTATAATTTATACACTTACAGAAAATGAATTTCTGATACTTGGATCAAAACACCCAACAGTTCTATTCACAGATCACAAACCAAATATTTTTTTCTTTGCACAAAAATCAAATCCAAATCATAAAATTTATAGATTTCAACTAATTCTAATGAAATTTTCAAACTTACATAGAATGCAAATATGCAGTTAAAAATTGACATTGATCAATCACAGATAAATAATCTACAAAACTTCCCACTTGCCAAAATAATCACTACGAAGTTGATTTACTAGGAACATCAACTTTCAAACCAATTCCATACTCACAATGGATAAAAAAATAACACTCAACAAAAAAGAATAAAACAACATTTGCACAAAAAAGACCTTGCTCCATTAATTGAAAAACAAAATTTAACCGATAAAATAAATTTATCAGGACCGCAAACAAATGATTCAAAATACACAATAAATCAAGTTTTTGACCTCCATGACCCACTTGACACAATTCACCTATCAAAACTAGAAATTGACAATATTTTTCTCCCCCCAACAGATAAAATTACACTTGAACTTTTAAAACAATATCAAAATCTCGACCCAGTAATTAGGAAATAAAACACTTCTCCGATATTTCCGAAAATTTAATAACACAACAATTAATGAAAATACAGATCTTTTAGAATATAATTTAAATGATTCAAAAGTTCCTTGCCTTCCTTTAAGTATGATATTAATAGCTTTTAACATCTCACATACACAAAATACTAAAGGACACTCCGGATCAGAGAAAACATACTCAAACTTTAAACAAAATTTTTATTTCCCAAATGCACCAATTTGGATAAAAGTATTATGCAATGATTGTATAATATGTCAATTAAACAAAGCTTATTCTAATCAAAAACAAATAGCACAAAAACAAGATTTTAAAGGACAAAGTTTATATTTTAATCATCGCATTTCATTCGATACAAAAGGACCAATTTCACCATCCTCTGAAGGAAACTCCTACATTATGGTCATTGTTGACGCACTTACACATTATGTAGCACTGAACCCAGTACCACATTGTAATGCTTATTATGCCTACACGACGCTTTATGAACATTGGATAGCTAAATTTGGATTACCCGAAATCTTAGTTACAGACAACGGTACAGAATTCATAAATAATGAAATCATCACACTATGCCACTTATATAACATCAAACATAAACCACGTACATCTTATGCACCTTGGACAAACGGTTTAGTCGAAGGTATGAACCGTTCACTACAAGAATATCTCCGATGTATCATAAATGGAAATGATACAAAATACACAGAATGGTCAGCAGATGTAAAATTATTTCCCTTAGCATACAATTCACAAACCACGACAAATTTAGGAATGTCACCATACGAAATGGTTTTTAATCAAAAGCCACGCAAACCAATTATGTTTACAGCAAATGCCCATAAAAATATACAAGGTTATTGCAAACCAAATAAAGACTCAATTTGTTATAACGTACCTTTACACACACATGATGAAGATCATTTTCATCACTCACAAATTATTAAATTAGCCTCCGGCACACACACCGAATGGATTTTAAATAGAGATAAAAAAACACAATGAAATTTACCAAAAAGTAACAAAAAAATTGTTACAAAGGCAAAATATTAACGACCAAATTAATTCACGTTTTACACCAGCCACAGATTTAAAAATTGGAACATTTGTCTTAATACCTAACTTTAATACACAAAAAGGAATCTCTAAAAAATTACAACCCCTTCGAAAAGGACCATACCAAATAATTGCCAAACCCACTGACGTAACGTATAAACTCACAGATTCAAATAAAAAGGAAATTGTTCAACATCGTAACAATCTATTATCCTACTACCCAAAAGAATACGCGCTACGCGAATTAACTCAATTATATTCCTTCACAGGTATGAAAGTTATTCAAAATCATTCACATACAGAAAAAGAAATAGATGAACAACACAACGTTCATCATGAAAAACAAAATCAAAAACAAACCATAACTCAAAACAATACAAAAACGCCAGACCCAAAAATACCTCAAAAAGAAAGAAAAAATAGGAAAATGATAGAAAAAATTCTACCACAAGAACAAGTAGAAAAATTAGAACATAGAGAATCATTGCGACTTAGAAATCAACCACGTAACAACTACAAAACATTCATCCCACAATCTAAAATATTAAAGAAAGTTGAATTTCAAAAAAAAACTTTAATTTTAAAAATTAATAATCTTTGCACCTCTGGGTCATTTTGAACTTTCATTTTTCAAAATAATATGCTGACAAACACGCAACAATTCTAGTTCAGATTCAGCCAATAGGATTCACTTAAATCCGTCACCTTCTATGTCTCTAACACCAACCTATTAGCCGAAAGATATTAAACTCCAGCCATATCTATAACTATAACTTTACAACCTCCAGGTCAAAAATAAGCAACTCGCTAAAACTTGACAACTAAAATATATACCACCATAATATTACAACCCTCCCCTATCCAATAACGCAAAGATCAACAATATTTTCCCAACTCAGACCTCAAAAACCCTCCAACCAAAAATAATAAATTAGCCTAAAGTAAAAAAGAACCATATTCATTTGGCCTAAAGTAAAAATATCTCAAAAACACCCCAGATCACTCGACAAATAAAAATAAAGCAAAGAAGACCTCCCAAACACCATAAAATAAGCCCCCAACAACTTTTCACAAAACTCAACCAACATGTCAAAAAATCAATAAATAACTCGACCACACTTGAATCTCGCCTCAAACAACAAAAAATATTCGACAAAGAAATCATTTCTTAAATGCTCTTCTCTCGATCAGTCAATACCTTTAAAAACTACTATTCAAACTTTTGTTCATATTTCTATTTGATACTTTTGAAGCTTTTATAATCATTTTAATAATTTTTTGCAACTTTTTTTTAAATTTTCTACTCCCTATTTGAAATATATCTCCAATTTTCCCAAATCATTGATCATATTTAAATGATATGAACGTTTTTTATTAGAACAGATATTTTTTTACTATTTGTAATTTTCATCATATTTTTATCATCCCTAATACTGACAATGTGCAAATGTGTAAAAAAGGCAATAATCACATTCGCCTTAGCAACAATCCTTTTAATTCTTTTCATTGAAGAATACTACAATAAACATAAATCTTCCCACTAGAAAAAATCAATCAGAACACTTTCAAAAATTGCTGACCAACAATCACAAAATCAGTCTTCACCGACATCATCCCAAGAAAACCCAAGAATACCTACAACTACCCAAAGCCCGCAAACATCCACATGAATTTCTTTCCAAGATAATCCATACCTTTTTGAAGAACGACACGCTCGCTTATCCGAACCATTAGAACCAGTTCAGCGACACGCACCCCTAAGTGAACCAACATATAACTTGTACCCCACATTACCACAAGCATTAAGCAGAATAAGAAACATTAGTCAAAACCAAAATACAGTTGAAATAAATAGACAAATTATACATCCACGACGAAACAGAAGTTTTCAAACCCCTAGAGTTCATTTTGATATGACCCAATCACCAACACCAACTACTTCAGAAAACCCAAATAGTACATTACCAGAAACTCCCCCACTCCTTTCACAACGTAGCACCTCAAGTATACCATCAGTATACTTAGGTTCAACACCAACATCTGAACAAATACGTGAAAATCCCTTTATTCCCCCCCAATCCCACAACACGACTACCATATTGGACAACACACTTGTATACACAAGGTGAACCAAACTTAGTAAACGACCCAATAGATATTTCTACGGATAAAACACTATCATCACTACCAGAAACATTATCACTACCATCAACACCATCATTAAGTCAAACTTCACCGACGCTTTTCGCTTTAAATTTACCAAATAACCTCGACGCTAGATATCGCGAACAATCATCAACAAATATCCCCTAAAGATTAGATTGGAACACATTCGTAGCCCCCCCACCATTATTTGGACAACATCAAGAAAGTAATCGACTCCACAGTTGGGCACTCAATGGACTACAATATAGACAAGATATCCACGAAGATATTCGTGACCACAATATTCAAATATTTCAACAAAATAGTCTCCAATTGAAATTCGAAATCACGATCAAACTTAATAATATTGCTCAACATCCCTACCCATTAAATCCACCAAATATAACAGCTCAATCGCTACCACCACCATTTATAACAACTGAAGTAATATATAAATACGATAGATATACCAAAAACACAATTGGTTACATCACATTTTATAACCCATACTCAGGATTATCATACACATGTATATTCTAAAAATTTCAACATTTCAACACATCTTTTTTCTAATATTTTCTAATATTTTAATCTAACACACCAATATGGAATCTACACCATAGAATTCAGCACACCAAATACAGCCCATCGTAAATATGTAATTCAAACAGACGATATTGAATTAGAATTTTCAAATGCATTCATAGAATATATCAAAAGCATACAAAATCATAATTCACAAAGAGCAAACTCCATGTTCAGTAACGAAGTTTTTGCAATAATATATAGTTATATATCTATATTAGAAAAAACAGAAGTTCAAAGTATATCACCAACTGAAACATCCAAACATACAAGAGTACGATTTGAAATCACAGTATTTTCAACATTTTTGCATATCGTTCGCGAAAATGTCACAAAAGAAGATGTTTCACAAAACACTAAACATGATTCACAAAAGACTTTAGCATGGTTTATAATAGATTATTTCACCCACAATTTAGATTTAATTTCACAAGCCAGAAAAAATTTTAGACCTCAAAATACCAACGACGACACTGTTCTTTCAGAACAATCAGATTACGTTTGGGACCCTCACTGGTCTCATCATGCATTTCTAAATATCCCACAAGCTATCTCAAGTCAAGCAATAAGTACAATATCTTTTCACAGAGATTATGTAAAAGTAGTACCATTAACCATTGATGCAACACCATTAAATTATAATACATTTTTTCCTGATACACGAAATAACAGTTTAAATTCGACGGTCATACATAATGAAAACCTCAATGGAACCAGAAATCTTACACAACAAGATATTCAAACACCATCACACTTCATAAACGAAGAAATCGTCCAAACAACAAGAACAACTACACAACAAAATATTTCACCAATACACCCCAATCTGACAACACCAAGAAATACAAATACATCACTAACCCAGGTAACCTTACAATCAACCGTTAAGCCTTCGGTTGCTCCAAAATATTAACATATGGAGTATCGAACGTATAGACCAATGACAATACCGTCAAAAACACAAAAACCGTTCACAAGAAATACTTTTGCAGAACACAATTATAATTATGCTCACAAACCAAGAACAAACCAACCTCCCCGAAAAAATACACAAAATTTGAACCACGTATGTTCCCATTATTGGAATCTCCCAAAAACATCGACCAATTCAGTAAACTTTCCGGAAAATGCACAACCTACACAGGATTATAGTGAAAATTACCCATTCTTTCAACAAAATAAAAATAAAACAACATACACTATATAATACAAACTATTTATCATCTGAGGAGGATGATTATCACCAATCAGATATTTTTGCACCATATACTAAAGAATACCGCACACAGAGACAGCGACAATGTCAGCCATCTCAAAATATGAAAATTTACTCACAAAACCCAACAGATATACAAAACCCACAACAAATGCATATACAAAACCCATTTAATACACAGTCTTTTCAACCAATACAACCACAAAAACCAATGTTAATGCATTCTTATCAACCAACTCAAATGCAAAATGAAAAACCGCTTCCATATTACCTTCAGCAACACGAAATAACAAAAAATCAACTTTCAAATTTTTCACAAATGCCAAATGCCGCAGAATCACTACAGATGACAATGAATCCATACCTCATGGGTGGATCATCAATAACATCCAATAAACCACTGATGGTACTCACAGGCACAGACCCTGAATATTCTGTAGAAGATTATCTAAATGCAGTAACAGCAAATTTAATTTTAAATATAGGACCCGAACCAATTAATACGCCACTACATCAAAATTGGATACATAGACGCACAGCACTAATACAAACAACCCTAGATGGCGCTGCTCAAAAATGGTTTTCAGTATTACCCATAGAAATAAAATCAGACTGGAAAAGATTCACACAAGAATTTTCAAAAATGTTTGACTCTGAAAGAAACAAACAGCATCAAAGAGTTTTATGCAACGAAATACGCAGATTACCAAACGAAACATTTAAACAATTAGCAGTACGAATCGAAACACTAGTTCGAAAAGCATATTTACTTAATACACATGACTATAAAAACACAAAAATGACAGAAATTTGAATGATGACCTTAACAACTCAATTAAGGAAAATAGCTATAAAAAAGAGAGCATCTCATCCTTCCTCAATTCGAGAAACAGACTTAGATTTTCGAAAATTAGTAGATAAACTAGAACAAGCAGAAACACAATGAAACTCGAAGAAACAGAAAATCTAAAACTACAATATGTTAATCGAATTGAAACAAACACTACACATATTAATAACATACAAGAATCAGACACGGAACTGATTGAAAAAATCACTGAACTACTAAATATAAACGAAAAACATCCAAACTTTAAAGGCAAACCATCTTTCAATAAATGGTGTAATTATTGCCGACGAAACGGACACAGTATTTCCGAATTAGTAACAGTTCAGGAAAACCACTTCCGAACAACCCAAATTACAAAAGGAATCAATCACCATATAACTCAGGTTATAGAGGTAGATCACGCGAACGAGGAAATACACGAAATTTCTCAAAAAACAGATATAATCGATCGAATAGCCAAAATAACCAAAATAACTATTCACGATCAAATTCCAATACAACACAATTTGTTTCTGGATCCAGTTCCCAATCAAACCCAAGGAATAGAGAGTATTCCAATAATCAATCACGAAACTCATCATACAACAGAAATAGAAACTATTCACATAATAGAAATAGAAATTATTCAAACAATCGAAATCAGAATTACCCGAACAATCGATCAAGAAATAATTCATATAATAGATCAAACTATCACAGATCAAACGATAATTATCAAAACAGATCACAAAATAATTCACAAAATCGAAACTCAAGTTACAATAATCGATACAGAAATTATTCCCAGTCACCACACAGGAATAATAACCGTTACCCTGATTCTAAACATCGATACAGAATTAGCACACCACAACATCAAAGACACATTAATCAAGTGCAGACAAATGAAGAAACAACTTCAGACCCCCCAGGTATTGATGACACAGGAAGTAACGAACTACAACTAAATCATATAAATTGTGAATCGTCAGATACAGAAAGTGATACAGATAATACCATCTCGGTAAATATGATAACAGTCAAAAACGACTATGAACCTATCATAATTGAACAACCTTTTACTTCACATATATATGAAAATTAATTGGAACTCCTTCACAATTACTATATTGAACCCATTGATAAGACACAAACTACACAAGAAGTAAACGGAATTAACACGGGAATTAAACCCGATAAAAAAGACGAAACACAATGCCCAAACATAAAACATATTTATCAAAATATACAAAAAGAACAACCCACAGAAAAAATTTGGACAATTCCATTTCTCTTAGAAAGCCCAAGAAACAAAGAATTTCAACCACCAGATCTTGAAATTGGATTTTTAATTGATTCAGGAGCAGAATCAAATATAATTAATATTCCCACATGGAATAAAATCAAAACATTACATCCAAAATTAACACCTCTTGAAACCTCTAGTAAATTAGCAACAGCAGAAGGATCAACATTAGTAAATTATGGAAAAATCCAATTATTTCTTCTCCCCACGAGAACAATGGAACAAAACAAAATTTTAAACAAACCGTTTAAATAAATATTTCATATTACTGATATTAAGCACAATATCATTGGCATACCATTTATATCTAAATATATACCAACAATCAACATCCTAAATAGTAAAATACAAATCGAAGATAAGTACACAAAAACAAAAAATACAGCCTTAACATTCTTCCAAAGATTAAACAAACAACCACCATCCTTCTCAAAATTTTACCCAATTTACAATCAACAACGGAAACACCTGAAACCACTATCAGGAAATATTTATAATTTTTCAATAAAACAAGTTAACCAGTATAACAAAAGTCAAAATAAACAACAACTTTTTATGTCAGACTTTGAATTTAAACCTATTCACAAATTTTTCAAAATTACGATCTCATTCATAAAACATTCGAAAAACACGAATTCCGACATCATTGCATTACACGTGTATAACAATACACCATATCAAGTAACATTACCCTTAGGACTTTTAGGATATTGTGAAACAAATGCTACAATTTCACCTAAAAATGAAGTAGCCTACCGCGTTAATAATATACTCCAATTATTAGATATTTGCCAATCCACAATTCTTGACGAAGAATTATCCATAAAAAATATAATAAGTAATGAAAAAAGAAACACAGATTACTTCACAAAAACACCATATTTTAAACCAACATTCAATATAACAAATTACACAAAAGAACTACAAAAATTTTTAACAATGTTTAATTTTGAACATTCACAAATTACACAAACCGAATTTGATAAATTAGCAAAACAACTGTTAAAATATTCAACAGTCTACGCAACATCAAAATTTGACGTTGGAAAAATTAGTTCATCACTACACCTTCCATTAAAACCTGACGCAGTTTTCAAAAAACAAAGAGCAAGTAAAGTACCAATTCACTTACATGACAAAGTAAACAGAATACTTGACATTTTAGAACAATACGAAATTATCTCACCAGCAAATAAAGAAGAACAACCAAAAGGAAACACCTTCATTAACCCTGTTATCATTCTAGCAAAAAGTGAATCACTAAAAATAGTTTTAGACGCTAGATATCTCAATTCACTAATTGACGAATCAAAATGCAATTGGCCTATTGAATCAATACAAGTTATCTTGACAAAGATAAATGGTAAATACTTCACAACCGCAGATATGAATAGTGCATATAACCAAATGCCACTAGATGAAAAATCACGACGTTTAACACAATTTGTTATTGGAAATCAACAATATGAATTGAATCGCTTATTCTATGGAATATCCATAGGACCAGCAGCTTTTTCAGCTTTTATGAGTAAAATTTTTAGACCACTAATACTCAAGAAAAATGCAATCACATACTTAGATGATGTTTTTATGCAACCACAAACCAAAGAAGAAATGTTTACAGTTTTAGAACAGTGTCATAAAATACTTCAGAACGAAAATCTGAAGGCAGCTCCCGATAAATCACACTTTTTTCTAACACGAGTTAAATTTTTAGGACATAGAATTGAATGAAACACTATCACCCCATTAAAATCACGCATTGATGCTATTCAAAATCTTCAGCCACCAACAAACAAAAAGAAAATCCAAGAATTCCTTGGAATGTTAAATTTCTTAAACAAATGCGTTTATAAAATGCAATTATACTTAAAACCCTTCCATAATATCCTCAGACAACAAAATAATTTTGAATGGACCACTAAACATCAAACACGATTTGAAGAAATTAAAAAACTTTTAACTGAACAAATTTCAAACACAATTCCAGATCCAAATCAACCATTCTATGCAATGTGCGATGCTTCAAATTTTGGCATCGGCGCAGCATTGCTACAATCACATAGTGGAACAAATAAAATGAACCTTATATCAGCAAATTCACGATTATTCACTCAAGCAGAGCTACGACTCTCAACTCTAATGAGAGAATGTACAGCTATAATTTATACACTTACAGAAAATGAATTTCTGATACTTGGATCAAAACACCCAACAGTTCTATTCACAGATCACAAACCAAATATTTTTTTCTTTGCACAAAAATCAAATCCAAATCATAAAATTTATAGATTTCAACTAATTCTAATGAAATTTTCAAACTTACATAGAATGCAAATATGCAGTTAAAAATTGACATTGATCAATCACAGATAAATAATCTACAACACTTCCCACTTGCCAAAATAATCACTACGAAGTTGATTTACTAGGAACATCAACTTTCAAACCAATTCCATACTCACAATGGATAAAAAAATAACACTCAACAAAAAAGAATAAAACAACATTTGCACAAAAAAGACCTTGCTCCATTAATTGAAAAACAAAATTTAACCGATAAAATAAATTTATCAGGACCGCAAACAAATGATTCAAAATACACAATAAATCAAGTTTTTGACCTCCATGACCCACTTGACACAATTCACCTATCAAAACTAGAAATTGACAATATTTTTCTCCCCCCAACAGATAAAATTACACTTGAACTTTTAAAACAATATCAAAATCTCGACCCAGTAATTAGGAAATAAAACACTTCTCCGATATTTCCGAAAATTTAATAACACAACAATTAATGAAAATACAGATCTTTTAGAATATAATTTAAATGATTCAAAAGTTCCTTGCCTTCCTTTAAGTATGATATTAATAGCTTTTAACATCTCACATACACAAAATACTAAAGGACACTCCGGATCAGAGAAAACATACTCAAACTTTAAACAAAATTTTTATTTCCCAAATGCACCAATTTGGATAAAAGTATTATGCAATGATTGTATAATATGTCAATTAAACAAAGCTTATTCTAATCAAAAACAAATAGCACAAAAACAAGATTTTAAAGGACAAAGTTTATATTTTAATCATCGCATTTCATTCGATACAAAAGGACCAATTTCACCATCCTCTGAAGGAAACTCCTACATTATGGTCATTGTTGACGCACTTACACATTATGTAGCACTGAACCCAGTACCACATTGTAATGCTTATTATGCCTACACGACGCTTTATGAACATTGGATAGCTAAATTTGGATTACCCGAAATCTTAGTTACAGACAACGGTACAGAATTCATAAATAATGAAATCATCACACTATGCCACTTATATAACATCAAACATAAACCACGTACATCTTATGCACCTTGGACAAACGGTTTAGTCGAAGGTATGAACCGTTCACTACAAGAATATCTCCGATGTATCATAAATGGAAATGATACAAAATACACAGAATGGTCAGCAGATGTAAAATTATTTCCCTTAGCATACAATTCACAAACCACGACAAATTTAGGAATGTCACCATACGAAATGGTTTTTAATCAAAAGCCACGCAAACCAATTATGTTTACAGCAAATGCCCATAAAAATATACAAGGTTATTGCAAACCAAATAAAGACTCAATTTGTTATAACGTACCTTTACACACACATGATGAAGATCATTTTCATCACTCACAAATTATTAAATTAGCCTCCGGCACACACACCGAATGGATTTTAAATAGAGATAAAAAAACACAATGAAATTTACCAAAAAGTAACAAAAAAATTGTTACAAAGGCAAAATATTAACGACCAAATTAATTCACGTTTTACACCAGCCACAGATTTAAAAATTGGAACATTTGTCTTAATACCTAACTTTAATACACAAAAAGGAATCTCTAAAAAATTACAACCCCTTCGAAAAGGACCATACCAAATAATTGCCAAACCCACTGACGTAACGTATAAACTCACAGATTCAAATAAAAAGGAAATTGTTCAACATCGTAACAATCTATTATCCTACTACCCAAAAGAATACGCGCTACGCGAATTAACTCAATTATATTCCTTCACAGGTATGAAAGTTATTCAAAATCATTCACATACAGAAAAAGAAATAGATGAACAACACAACGTTCATCATGAAAAACAAAATCAAAAACAAACCATAACTCAAAACAATACAAAAACGCCAGACCCAAAAATACCTCAAAAAGAAAGAAAAAATAGGAAAATGATAGAAAAAATTCTACCACAAGAACAAGTAGAAAAATTAGAACATAGAGAATCATTGCGACTTAGAAATCAACCACGTAACAACTACAAAACATTCATCCCACAATCTAAAATATTAAAGAAAGTTGAATTTCAAAAAAAACTTTAATTTTAAAAATTAATAATCTTTGCACCTCTGGGTCATTTTGAACTTTCATTTTTCAAAATAATATGCTGACAAACACGCAACAATTCTAGTTCAGATTCAGCCAATAGGATTCACTTAAATCCGTCACCTTCTATGTCTCTAACACCAACCTATTAGCCGAAAGATATTAAACTCCAGCCATATCTATAACTATAACTTTACAACCTCCAGGTCAAAAATAAGCAACTCGCTAAAACTTGACAACTAAAATATATACCACCATAATATTACAACCCTCCCCTATCCAATAACGCAAAGATCAACAATATTTTCCCAACTCAGACCTCAAAAACCCTCCAACCAAAAATAATAAATTAGCCTAAAGTAAAAAAGAACCATATTCATTTGGCCTAAAGTAAAAATATCTCAAAAACACCCCAGATCACTCGACAAATAAAAATAAAGCAAAGAAGACCTCCCAAACACCATAAAATAAGCCCCCAACAACTTTTCACAAAACTCAACCAACATGTCAAAAAATCAATAAATAACTCGACCACACTTGAATCTCGCCTCAAACAACAAAAAATATTCGACAAAGAAATCATTTCTTAAATGCTCTTCTCTCGATCAGTCAATACCTTTAAAAACTACTATTCAAACTTTTGTTCATATTTCTATTTGATACTTTTGAAGCTTTTATAATCATTTTAATAATTTTTTGCAACTTTTTTTTAAATTTTCTACTCCCTATTTGAAATATATCTCCAATTTTCCCAAATCATTGATCATATTTAAATGATATGAACGTTTTTTATTAGAACAGATATTTTTTTACTATTTGTAATTTTCATCATATTTTTATCATCCCTAATACTGACAATGTGCAAATGTGTAAAAAAGGCAATAATCACATTCGCCTTAGCAACAATCCTTTTAATTCTTTTCATTGAAGAATACTACAATAAACATAAATCTTCCCACTAGAAAAAATCAATCAGAACACTTTCAAAAATTGCTGACCAACAATCACAAAATCAGTCTTCACCGACATCATCCCAAGAAAACCCAAGAATACCTACAACTACCCAAAGCCCGCAAACATCCACATGAATTTCTTTCCAAGATAATCCATACCTTTTTGAAGAACGACACGCTCGCTTATCCGAACCATTAGAACCAGTTCAGCGACACGCACCCCTAAGTGAACCAACATATAACTTGTACCCCACATTACCACAAGCATTAAGCAGAATAAGAAACATTAGTCAAAACCAAAATACAGTTGAAATAAATAGACAAATTATACATCCACGACGAAACAGAAGTTTTCAAACCCCTAGAGTTCATTTTGATATGACCCAATCACCAACACCAACTACTTCAGAAAACCCAAATAGTACATTACCAGAAACTCCCCCACTCCTTTCACAACGTAGCACCTCAAGTATACCATCAGTATACTTAGGTTCAACACCAACATCTGAACAAATACGTGAAAATCCCTTTATTCCCCCCCAATCCCACAACACGACTACCATATTGGACAACACACTTGTATACACAAGGTGAACCAAACTTAGTAAACGACCCAATAGATATTTCTACGGATAAAACACTATCATCACTACCAGAAACATTATCACTACCATCAACACCATCATTAAGTCAAATTTCACCGACGCTTTTCGCTTTAAATTTACCAAATAACCTCGACGCTAGATATCGCGAACAATCATCAACAAATATCCCCTAAAGATTAGATTGGAACACATTCGTAGCCCCCCCACCATTATTTGGACAACATCAAGAAAGTAATCGACTCCACAGTTGGGCACTCAATGGACTACAATATAGACAAGATATCCACGAAGATATTCGTGACCACAATATTCAAATATTTCAACAAAATAGTCTCCAATTGAAATTCGAAATCACGATCAAACTTAATAATATTGCTCAACATCCCTACCCATTAAATCCACCAAATATAACAGCTCAATCGCTACCACCACCATTTATAACAACTGAAGTAATATATAAATACGATAGATATACCAAAAACACAATTGGTTACATCACATTTTATAACCCATACTCAGGATTATCATACACATGTATATTCTAAAAATTTCAACATTTCAACACATCTTTTTTCTAATATTTTCCGAACAGAACAAAAATCTTTCTCCTCGCACAGGACCCCAGGATTTATTAGTAACACACTACGATGGTGAAGAAAACGAACAAAAAACACAGATATGCAATAAATCAAGTATCACATTGCGAAACAGAACCACAAGCTATAGAAACTACAAATGTAATAGCAACACTGTATTCAAAAGCCCGAGCAAAAACAGTCACAGGATATAAATTTACAGCAACATTTTCCGAAAAGAAAGTACACTGTTCACAAGTTTCCAATGGAAATAAGAACCGACTTGATCACGAATCATTCTATCAAAGTAATATAGAACGACTTTTACATCTAAATCCCGATGATTGTAAAAACGAACTACTCAGACTAAACATCACAAGAAATAGAAACACAGACAGGAAAATAGTAAATTTCCAAGTCTTTGCCGATTCTGTACACCAAGCACAGCTTGAAAGATATCAAGGACATATAAAACTAGACGAAAAATACCCATACAACGGCGCACACGGAAGATTAACTTATGACATACACGATAAACACTGGATACCACACATTGGAATAAATGACCCCTCAAACTGCAAAGCAGACACAAAAAATAGAGGATATCAAGAAATAATGTTTTTCGATTGGAAATTACAACTCGAAAAAGTACAACTCACACGAGATTTATCAGATAACACAATGATCTATCAAGGAATTAGACTACCTTGCAAAAATGATCAAGGTTATTGTGACCCTACAACACGGACACAAGCAACAATCGTTTGGTTTCCCGAAGATACATGCACAACATTTCAAATAGCAAAAATACACGCTCGAATGATAAAATTTCATGAAAAAAATTTTATAGAATCAATTCCATACGAACAAGTAAATCCATCGCGAAAACAAAGTAATGATTTTAGAAATATTCGTGCTATAGAAAATAAATTAACACGTTTCCAAATATATCAAGAAACAGAAATTGCATGCAAATACAGAAATCCACTTTATAAAACACAATATTCTGAAATACTTGTCGAATACGAAAAAGGTTTCGACATGATCACTGGAAAAATAAAATTTGACCCTTATGCCACAGGTCACCCTCTAAATGAAGGAACATCATACATACCAGTTAACTTTCAAAAAAGCACAGGTCAACCTGGTGGAAAACTAAAGCCACATGACAGTAGAAGTACACGTTTACAAGAATTATCACTAATGAATAACACCTATTTTGGTAATATTCATTACGATATTCACTTAGATATGAAGTTAGACTACACAATTAGTCGAATTTTTCAAGAAATGTCACTCTCCGAATTAGAAACACTTCACCAATTATGCGAATTGGAAAGGACACAAATCCTACAATCACTCGCACTAGCAGTACTAAAAATACCCTACGCAGGATACTTATTGTCAGGAAATAGATCAAATTTTCTAGACTACGAAGGAAATATTTTATGGTTTTTTACTTGTACCAAAAAAGTATCACCACTATATGTTTGTGAAGATAAACGTTGTTATAAAAGAATCCCTATATTCTATAAAAATAAAGTACATTTTTTCGACACACTTTCAAGACGAACATATTTTTGGGATACCGCAGTCCCATGTGGATCAGAAAATAGCCACAATGTAGTAAAATTGAATCCTGATGAAGATAAATACTATCTCCTTACACCATACCCTACGTTAATGCAATCACTCAAAAAATTTTCACCCGAAAGCATCAGAGCTATTGCTCGTAATCCAAATATTGATTTACAATCAATTGGAATATATTCTAAATCAGATATCCAACATCACATTAGAACACAACAATTTCAAGAAATATTAACACAAATGGACACTATACAAAGACAGTCAATTGACCAGAATTTAAGAAAACTTGCCGAAACCGCAGAATTTGCAGATATTTATACACAAGATTATAGCGGATAATTTAAAGACATTAAAGACTACATATATTTAAACGGTGAAAAATACAGACCACAGGATATTTCACCTATAAATATTTTCAGTTTTGTCACCCTAAAAAACGAAATTCTAGCTTTTCTAGGATGGCCCTATTACATCTTAGAAAAATTAACTATCTTATACGCAATGTTTAACTTTATAGGATTTCTTTTCTCACTCTTAAAAGGAATCTATAACACATGCGCTATACACACACAAGTAAACAGACAAGCAAGTGTAGCACGCATACTGTTTGCAGGATTTTTTGGAATTTTTTCATCATCAATAAACAAAATACTTCTCTATGCACATATAAAAGAATATAACACGAAAATATCCACAAGACAAAACACTTACGACGAAGAACACAATAATATAGAGATAACACCTACCGCACCACAGTTGCCACCCCCACCACAAAACCATTCATTATCATTAGTTCTTCGTAATTTCCGAAACCTAGCAATCACAAATAATCCAAATTCTAGACCAAATATACCACAAAGCCCCATCTAACATATAATGACACATCCTTCACAAAATGATAATACATACAAACAAATTATAGAACAACCCCATACCACCACTTTTCAGTCTCAAAATAATCATTTTTTTTAGCCCACGATGAGCCGACAACTTGGATCCCTACATCTCTCAAATTCCCACCCAGCCAACCTCCAAACTCAAATCCCAATAATCCCACTTTTTGCTTTCCCACCACCCGATTTCCGATTATTAATATATCATCAAGCACGAATTCTGATACTAACTCAGATATTTCAGTTTTATACTCTATCTCACAATTTACTAACCCTAATGTAGAAACCCCTGACGAATTTGCAGACTCCGAACCATCTCCATCAAATTATCCTCAGACCAACTCCTCAGTTTTTTCAAAACCCCCTTTTTTAACCAATTCCATCAAATCATTCACTCCCATCCGTTTCCACTCCTTCTTATGCCTCGCAAGTGACCCCAACCTAATCTCCACTTCATTCCGACAGATCATATAATAATTCCCCAGATACCCCCAAATTTCCCAGGAGCTCGATAATTTTATTACCCTACAACAACAGTTAAAACACCCTAACACCCTCACAATACATCAACTATCATCCACAATAGAATCCTCGAACCCACCTACTCCTACACCCTCCTCAGCTTACACTGCATCATTCACACAATCATCCACATCCACCGAAACATCTAGTAGCACTCACCGAGCTTATCGCACTTTTAAACGAAAATTCCCAAATCACCCATTCCCGACCAAACCCGGAACAGCCTGCGAATATATTAATCACCCGCAACACACAAACACGAAAAATTTTCTTGCAATCACCTTACCCTCAATTCCACAATATACATTAAACACACCTAACGATACTAATGACGCACGTAGTTTTGTAGATGAACATGTTTTAATGCCAACACTTCATTGGACAGCTTATTATCATTTTACTAACCCCCTTTGCCTACCACTAACTAATACTCATGACAACATAAAAAAGCACAAAGACATGTTATATAGACTCACTACAACACCTCAACAATTTACTTACGTAGGATATAAAAAATTACTAAAAACATTCACTGCACCCCGAGCTAACGGATTTACAATAGAATATTACGACCATAATATCATCCGACCTAATCAAGACCAATTTTTAGATGAAGACTGCTTCGCTAACCCTCAACTAACAGAAAAATTTTTCATCAAAATATCATACGTATTCACACTTAATATTTTTGATAGAAAGTATGATCATATCATTTCAGAATCACTAGCTGATATTCAGGCTTACGAAAGTTTCCACGACAAATTTCAATTATTCTCACTAACCTTTCACTTTCTTTCACCACATGAACGCGATTTGCACTGTTCCCACGATAATATGTTACGCACTAAAAAAACCCACACATATACATACTATCGTTTTATACAAAATCATTTTGATTTGCATACACCATCAAGACAACCTCACCATCGTTTTCAGTTTCTTAACTCAAAGTACACGTCACCATTCAAAGTACACAACCCTTAATTTTACATATTGCATCAAAGATACTAACCTCCACGGCATCCTCCGCAACAATGACCCAGTTACCCAAATGTATATGTTTTGTCCCATCACGAAGACCCTTAATGCCGAAGAATCCAGACCCTTCCTTATCCCGCATGAATTTATCCAGCCTATTGAAATACCAATGTAATTTTATCTATAAATTTTTTCCCCATGAAGCAGTAAACTTAATTACGATGAACATTTCTAATTTTAAATTTCCCCCAAACGCAGTAAAATTCAAATTCTATGCAATAAATTGATAAAATGAGAAAGCAGTACTAACCTTTTCAAATATTTTCATTCACTCGCGCAAGAATTCTATCCAAACTCGCACAGCTCGCCCACGAAGAATTGTTTAAATAATGATTTTACGTTTCAAGTTTTCACACTCAACAACTCTAACACACGATAACAAGTTTCAAACTTTCCTTTAACCCGGTTGGAAAGGAATTATATACTAAACCGAACTAAACCGAACTAACCAATGCAGCTTACTAAACACCACAAATTATAAAATAACAGCATGACTAAGAGAACAAAACCAACGGTACCCAAACCGGATTAACCCAGTTTAAAACTGGATAATTTATTCTTTTGAAGAACTATTATAAAGTCTAAGAAAGAAATAATAAAACACGAAAAAGTCGCAAGACAAACCCATACCAAAAACAATTTGATTTTTAAAAAAAGGACACAACCAAAGTAACATAAGAAAGACCAACATAAACCCAACATAAAACGTTATCACATAACGGACCTCTCAAAGAAACAGCATGAAATCATACTCCCACTCCTGGCCTAACCCACCAGAGAGGACGTCCTGAGCATGCTCTATAGCCGGCCTAACCCACCGCGCTACATCCACGCTTTGTGACCACACTCCTATTTTTAATAGGAGGTACTCAAGGGTGAGTAACTCTTCAAAATAACCAAACTAAAACAAAACGCTTTTGTGAAAACGACTAACTAAAATCAATATTAAAAAATTGAATTAACATAATTTTATAAAATGTAAATCATACTTTGCCGTATATAGATCAATACACAACAACAAAGACGAACATCCAAAGACTAGATGATCCCATCACACTCGAACAAAAGAATGGCTAAGCACAACCGACATGCCGTCCACAATCATAACTCAAAGGATTTAGAGTACGACTTGACTTCGCAGAAAAGGACTTCATTGAACTAGACCAATGACCACCTCGATGTTCAAGTATACGTACAGATCCGAGTTACAAGGCATCCCTTCCACACACGAACTTCACGCCATTCCCAGACGAGATTGCACACAAAACAAGTTCTCTACATAATACAGAAAAACCCGTCATAGCAAACCATCTTGAAATCGGATTGATTTCATTGGGGATCACAGTCGTTGTCGAATGACGACATAACAATTTCCTGTCCAAAATTCCAGCGTCCTGGAACTTCCTTATCCAAGAGGAACCGGACAAGAATATGATGTTCGCCAAATGCCAACGTTAATCATCCATCCTTCAAATTGCAGAAAGATAATTCTAAAAAACTCTGTAAAACCCGGATGGGTGGAACCTGATCTAAACTACATTTTATAATTGGATAAATTGGATATTTTACCACTGTAAAATATTTAATATTAACCAATCATATTCCATCTAACTAACAACCCACTTATTTGTAAGTGCTGAAATTACTTGTAATTTCAGCACCAGAGAGATTTGAATTTAACTTAGAAATTAGTTGCATCTCCAAGAGAACTTCAGCTGTCGCAATAAGCCAGTATACTCTAGATCTATTGAGCCAAGCAGAGACTAGTTAAACACCCTGAGACTAGTAGATATAAGAGTAAGATTAGGATCGGTATTAGACTAAGAAGTTGCACGAATCTATCCGGCCGAAAATGACGAGCAGACGGTGTACCCTATCCAAAATTACTCTATGAGTTTACCAATACTACCTAAACTCATTTTGTTTTCGGCTGTATTTTGGTTTGTTAGTTTCTCTTTCTCCTACGGAAAATCAGGATCAAATTGGGTCAAGTGCTTTATCAAAGTTGGCCTTTTTAGAGAAGTTTTTTCAAAGTGATGAGAGAAAAACGTTTCAAATTTTTGATTTTTAGACATTACTTGGCCACTTAAATTACTCGAAATTAGTCTAAAATTCAAAAATTTTAAACTGTTTTCTCTCATCACTTGAAAAAAGTTCACTAAAAAGGCCACCTTTGATATAGCACTTGACCAATTTGATCCTGATTTTGCAAAATTCGTTTGTCATATGAAAATTGGGCTTAAAACATTAAATTGGACTATTAAGCAACAACTAATTTTAAAATTTTCATTCAGTGTTTTTTTGGCAAAAAGTTTTTCCAAAAAATAAAAAAAAACACTTCAATTTTTTTTTCAATTCAACGCAACTCAAAAAGCGTTTTTGTATGCAGTATGTCTGTTCTGCGCTGCTTTCACTTCCACCGTAATTTCTTCTTGCTTACCTGTTTCATATTGATATACTAGGATTAGTTGTTTTTTACTTAATACTTTTTGCTGCCTGTTTGGTAATAGTATTTTAAGATTAGTTACTTTAAAACTGGTCCAATAATTTTGGAAAAGTTTTCCTCCTTCGAATGTTTTCCATGTAATTAACTGTTTTTTAACGAAATTTCAGCGATTCCGTTACGAAGATTAGTTTTTCTTACGAAAACCTCCTATGCTAATAAACCACTTATGCCCAATTTATACCACACGAGATAGAGCCCAATTTATCAAGCAATAATGAAAAAAATTGAGAAGAATTTTTAAATATTTTTTCATGGTATTCAAAAATTCCAAAATTTGCTCTATTCTTAGAGCAACGGATTCCTCTTTTCTGTTCCGACCATTTGAAAAATGTGGAAGAACTTGGTACTCGCGTTAGTTTTAGTTTTTTTTTTGCTTTCTTCATTTTGTTTTCCATACAAAATCAACTACCACAAAATTTCATCGGAATGAGTAGAGTGTTATACCAAATTGAAGCCCTTTCAGGCGTTATTTGGAATACTTTAAATTGAGAAGTTCTCTCAGTATCGAGAAAAACTGGTTTTTAATTTCTATTTTTTCTTTCAATTTCGAGCAAATAAAGCGATCGAACAAGGGTACAATACTTGTTTATGCTCAATTTGAGCCCTGAAAACTTAATTTTATGCAATTTAAGTTAGTTTTTGGAAATTTTAGCGCCATTTGGGACCAAAAAATTTTAAGAAAATTCAGAAATTTTCAGCAAAAAATTTTGGGAAAAAATTTGATTTTTTTTTTGAATTTTTTCAAACTTTTTTTTGAGTTTTTTTTCCTTACCAATTATCAATTTTTTTGTCTAATTTGTTTATATATACCTATGACTGACAAATGTGCGTTATTCCTATGACAAACGATGCGAGTTGGCCAAAAATGCTACTCATACAATTATCATGCAATTCCAGAAATGCAGAAAATTGCTTGACAAACTCATGATTAATGAAGGATCATAGATGCAAATTGTATGACTAGTACTTTTTCATAAATCAAAAAATTGTTTTTTCTTTCAAATTAAATTTTTCAAATTTTGGATTGCGGTTAAGATGACGGTTAGTATGACCGTCAAAAAAGTAAGACCTGAATATAGATGTCTTGTACAACCAAAAAAAAAGAAAGTATCAAACTTTTGAAATTTGGAAAACATTTTCAAGGATGATCATTTTTAATATTTGATTTTTAAATTATTCAGGCATTGATCAAGGCATACATAAAAATGCCATACAACATAAATAGACGCTTTGAAGGTTTTTGGAGGAAGTTTACGCTGCAATACACCGATTTAAAATGTATGAAAGTGTATGAAAATTTTAAACCGATTTTTTCAAAGATTTAGGTCATGGAATTTTATGATTAGCGTTTTCGGTCTATGGAGGTCAACTCGGGAACAAAAAAAAGTTATATAGGTAAGTGAAAATATGGTTGCAGAAGTTAGTATTTTGATCTATTTTAGAGAATATAAGATATCATTAGCTCATGGGTCGTTGACAGCTGCAAAGCAAACTCAAAACTCTGTAAAAAACTCAAGAGGTCTTATAGTGGATCGGAATCTAATATAGGACAGAGGATCACACTCAGTATATCATTATCGTGCGAAACTCGGTTTCAAAACACACCTTACGAGTTTGCAGTAGGCACTGAAGAACTAAAAACCATTAAAGCACTTCAATTGCTTTGGCCACTGCTACAAACTAAAAACATTATACGCATACCAGCCAAATTACTAACAACATCAGATATGATACACGACATCTTCCCCCACAGCTTTTTCCCAGAAGATTAACAGGCAAGTAAGTTTTAAAATAGTCTTCACTAATAAATTTAAATTAGTACTAACCATTTTTTATTAATGTTTCAATTATATTTCTAGTCTTCACACTACGATCACCTACAAAACAGAAAAGAAAAATAAAAATACAAACTTGTTAAATTCTCTTAAAATTCGTTAATTTCTTGCACTAAATAATGTAATAAAATTCATACCAAGTGTAGCAATTTTATCTATAAATTATTTTCCCATGAAGCAGTAAACTTAATTACGATGAAAATTTATAATTTTAAATTTCCCCCAAACGCAGTAAAATTCAAATTCTATGCAATAAATTGATAAAATGAGAAAGCAGTACTAACCTTTTCAAATATTTTCATTCACTCGCGCAAGAATTCTATCCAAACTCGCACAGCTCGCCCACGAAGAATTGTTTAAATAATGATTTTACGTTTCAAGTTTTCACACTCAACAACTCTAACACACGATAACAAGTTTCAAACTTTCCTTTAACCCGGTTGGAAAGGAATTATATACTAAACCAAACTAACCAACGCAGCTTACTAAACACCACAAATTATAAAATAACAGCATGACTAAGAGAACAAAACCAACGGTACCCAAACCGGATTAACCCAGTTTAAAACTGGATAATTTATTCTTTTGAAGAACTATTATAAAGTCTAAGAAAGAATTAATAAAACACAAAAAAGTCGCAAGACAAACCCATACCAAAAACAATTTGATTTTAAAAAAAAGGACACAACCAAAGTAACATAAGAAAGACCAACATAAACCCAACATAAAACGTTATCACATAACGGACCTCTCAAAGAAACAGCATGAAATCATACTCCCACTCCTGGCCTAACCCACCAGAGAGGACGTCCTGAGCATTCTCTATAGCCGGCCTAACCCACCGCGCTACATCCACGCTTTGTGACCACACTCCTATTTTTAATAGGATGTACTCAAGGGTGAGTAACTCTTCAAAATAACCAAACTAAAACAAAACGCTTTTGTGAGAACGACTAACTAAAATCAATATTAAAAAATTGAATTAACATAATTTTATAAAATGTAAATCATACTTTGCCGTATATAGATCAATACACAACAACAAAGACGAACATCCAAAGACTAGATGATCCCATCACACTCGAACAAAGAATGGCTAAGCACAACCGACATGCCGTCCACAATCATAACTCAAAGGATTTAGAGTACGACTTGACTTCGCAGAAAAGGACTTCATTGAACTAGACCAATGACCACCTCGATGTTCAAGTATACGTACAGATCCGAGTTACAAGGCATCCCTTCCACACACGATCTTCACGCCATTCCCAGACGAGGTTGCACACAAAACAAGTTCTCTACATAATACAGAAAAACCCGTCATAGCAAACCATCTTGAAATCGGATTGATTTCATTGGGGATCACAGTCGTTGTCGAATGACGACATAACAATTTCCAGTCCAAAATTCCAGCGTCCTGGAACTTCCTTATCCAAGAGGAACCGGCCAAGAATATGATGTTCGCCAAATGCCAACGTTAATCATCCATCCTTCAAATTGCAGAAAGATAATTCTAAAAAACTCTGTAAAACCCGGATGGGTGGAACCTGATCTAAACTACATTTTATAATTGGATAAATTGGATATTTTACCACTGTAAAATAATTAATATTAACCAATCATATTCCATCTAACTAACAACCCACTTATTTGTAAGTGCTGAAATTACTTGTAATTTCAGCACCAGAGAGATTTGAATTTAACTTAGAAATTAGTTGCATCTCCAAGAGAACTTCAGCTGTCGCAATAAGCCAGTATACTCTAGATCTATCGAGCCAAGCAGAGACTAGTTAAACACCCTGAGACTAGTAGATATAAGAGTAAGATTAGGATCGGTATTAGACTAAGAAGTTGCACGAATCTATCCGGCCGAAAATGACGAGCAGACGGTGTACCCTATCCGAAATTACTCTATGAGTTTACCAATACTACCTAAACTCATTTTGTTTTCGGCTGTATTTTGGTTTGTTAGTTTCTCTTTCTCCTACGGAAAATCAGGATCAAATTGGGTCAAGTGCTTTATCAAAGTTGGCCTTTTTAGAGATTTTTTTTCAAAGTGATGATAGAAAACCGTTTCAAATTTTTGAATTTTGGACATTACTCGACCGCTTAAATCACTCGAAATTAGTCTAAAATTCAAAAATTTTAAACTGTTTTCTCTCATCACTTTGAAAAAAGTTCACTAAAAAGGCCAACTTTGATATAGCACTTGACCAATTTGATCCTGATTTTGCAAAATTCGTTTGTCATATGAAAATTGGGCTTAAAACATTAAATTGGGCTATTAAGCAACAACTAAATTTAAAGTTTTCATTCAGTGTTCCTTTGGCAAAAAGTTTTTCTAAAAAATAAAAAAAAAACACTTCAATTTTTTTTTTCAATTCAACGCAACTCAAAAAGCGTTTTTGTACGCAGTATGTCTGTTCTGCGCTGCTTTCACTTCCACCGAAAATTCTTCTTGCTTACCTGTTTCTTATTGATATACTAGGATTAGTTATTTTTTACTTAATACTTTTTGCTGCCTGTTTGGTAATAGTATTTTAAGATTAGTTACTTTAAAACTGGTCCAATAATTTTGTAAAAGTTTTCCTCCTTCGAATGTTTTCCATATAATTAACTGTTTTTTAACGAAATTTCAGCGATTCCGTTACGAAGATTAGTTTTTCTTACGAAAACCTCCTATGCTAATAAACCACTTATGCCCAATTTATACCACACGAGATAGAGCCCAATTTATCAAGCAATAATGAAAAAAATTGAGAAGAATTTTTAAATATTTTTTCATGGTATTCAAAAATTCCAAAATTTGCTCTATTCTTAGAGCAACGGATTCCTCTTTTCTGTTCCGACCATTTGAAAAATGTGGAAGAACTTGGTACTCGCGTTAGTTTTAGTTTTTTTTTTGCTTTCTTCATTTTGTTTTCCATACAAAATCAACTACCACAAAATTTCATCGGAATGAGTAGAGTGTTATACCAAATTGAAGCCCTTTCAGGCGTTATTTGGAATACTTTAAATTGAGAAGTTCTCTCAGTATCGAGAAAAACTGGTTTTTAATTTCTATTTTTTCTTTCAATTTCGAGCAAATAAAGCGATCGAACAAGGGTACAATACTTGTTTATGCTCAATTTGAGCCCTGAAAACTTAATTTTATGCAATTTAAGTTAGTTTTTGGAAATTTTAGCGCCATTTGGGACCAAAAAATTTTAAGAAAATTCAGAAATTTCAAACTTTTTTTTGAGTTTTTTTTCCTTACCAATTATCAATTTTTTTGTCTAATTTGTTTATATATACCTATGACTGACAAATGTGCGTTATTCCTATGACAAACGATGCGAGTTGGCCAAAAATGCTACTCATACAATTATCATGCAATTCCAGAAATGCAGAAAATTGCTTGACAAACTCATGATTAATGAAGGATCATAGATGCAAATTGTATGACTAGTACTTTTTCATAAATCAAAAAATTGTTTTTTCTTTCAAATTAAATTTTTCAAATTTTTTGGATTGCGGTTAAGATGACGGTTAGTATGACCGTCAAAAAAGTAAGACCTGAATATAGATGTCTTGTACAACCAAAAAAAAAGAAAGTATCAAACTTTTGAAATTTGGAAAACATTTTCAAGGATGATCATTTTTAATATTTGATTTTTAAATTATTCAGGCATTGATCAAGGCATACATAAAAATGCCATACAACATAAATAGACGCTTTGAAGGTTTTTGGAGGAAGTTTACGCTGCAATACACCGATTTAAAATGTATGAAATTGTATGAAAATTTTAAACCGATTTTTTCAAAGATTTAGGTCATGGAATTTTATGATTAGCGTTTTCGGTCTATGGAGGTCAACTCGGGAACAAAAAAAAGTTATATAGGTAAGTGAAAATATGGTTG
Organism: Symsagittifera roscoffensis; assembly: GCF_963678635.1. NCBI lineage: Eukaryota > Metazoa > Xenacoelomorpha > Acoela > Convolutidae > Symsagittifera > Symsagittifera roscoffensis. The sequence continues at coordinate 18,144,043 of NC_087062.1, read as the reverse complement.
CAGAAGTTAGTATTTTGATCTATTTTAGAGAATATAAGATATCATTAGCTCATGGGTCGTTGACAGCTGCAAAGCAAACTCAAAACTCTGTAAAAAACCAACTGACAATTTGTGGAATCCACCCATGTTTTGTGAAATTGAGCACTTGGTGATGGAAATCCAAAGCAAGCATGAATACTTAGATTTTGTTTTTAGAATATGTAATGTGTTTGTAAATCATATATAAAAACCAATTTTACTGCCTAGCGTTTGATTTCGGGTCTTTCGATTTCTCAGATTTTTTATTCCAAAACCTGTTCAAATTTCGGTGGAATTCGCTAAAAAAACTTTCGCTGAGCTGTCTATGGAGTTCAGTTTGCTACCAAAGTGTCTGAGTTTGTCATGTCAAGGATAGTTATTAGGCTTCTGCTTCCTTAGAATTGTCATTTTGTCTATCAAACCAAATGGTTGTTTCTTTCAAAGTTTTAGGTTTTATTGATCTTTCAGGTGATAAGAAACGTGTTGCACGACATAATATAGTCTTCTACAGCGTGATCCAATTTTTGTCAACGAGTCTTTACAGTTATCTGTTCTGGCAGAATCATGAGTGATTTGACGATACCGAATCCCTTTTTATTTAAACCTATGAGTCACATAAAATTTATGATACATATCTCGACCAGGAATGGACAACCCAGCCATTACTTAATTTGAAATTTCAGAACCTAGCCAAAGCAACCAAATAGATTTTTGATTTTGTCGGCAAAATATTACTGGAAGGAAAGAGAAAAAAGAAGGGCTGTAAATTATGAATTCAACAATTGGGATAAATTTGAAACATCAATCTGGGCAAATGATCAACCTTAAAGATGGGGAAAGGAGCGAGGTCAGATTGAATGGCCATACCTATTTTCATTCATCGGGTCTTTTCCAATATTGTCTGTTGGATATGGCCCAATCTATTTAAAATGCCTAAAAAGGATCAAGTTTTACATTATTGAGGCAAAACTGTAATGTCATCAGTCCTAAAACACTGAAAAATGAAATGTGCGAAAGACCCGACGATTTTGTTTGGTGTTTAAATAACTTTTTTGCCAACTGGCCTCATTCGTCCACTTGGGCGCGATATCGGCGGTTGAAGTTGTGACTCATGCGGATGATGAGGAGGTGGAGCACGTTGACTGACACCTCCACTATCTCGAACACAGTCAACATACTCGCCCCCGTGAACAGTCCCGCCAGCCCACCTGCATTCGATATGATAGAGAAGATCTCGTACTTGCGCTGCACATACGACCTATAACATAATAAAGTTGTAAGTCTCAATCGAAATTGTAATACTAGTTGCACTCGTTCATATATTGTAACCCCCCCCCCCCCCACACACACACACACACACACAGAGAGAGAGAGACACACTCCATCAACCGTAGGTTCCAAAATAGAGAACTCCAAAATCAGCCGGTATATATCAGCCGATACAGCCAAGATTTTGTTTCGACGCAAAATTGAGAAACGAAAATGGTTCTAGCATCCACAAATAGGTTGCAAATGTGAATTTAGCGGAGAAGCAGTAATGTGTTTTTGAGTTATGTATGATTAACTATAGTCATAGAGTAATTTCAGATAAGGTACACCGTCTGCTCGTCACGCTACCTTATTTTCGGCCGGATAGATTCGTGCAACTTCTTAGTCTAATACCAATCTTAATCTCACTCTTATATCTCCTAGTCTCAATAGATCTAGTGTACACCGGTTTATGCGGTTTAGTTTCTAGAATGAGAACAACTGTATTCTAAGTTTAATTCAAACTGTTCTGTATATAAGTTCTGTAAATAAGTGGGTTGTTAGCTTGATGGAGTATGATTGGTTAGTATTCAATACTTTATAGAGATAAAATATCAGAACAATTTCCAATAATAAATTCTAGTTTAGATCCGGTTCCATTTTTGATTTTACAGCTACTAAGTTCCTTTCTCGTAACATTGCACGGCATAAATTTGAACGGCGTAATTTGAACGGGGTGGGATTTGTATTAACCAAACAATTTAGCTTAAATAATTAAAATTTTGGCAAGCTTTTGAATTTTATTCTAAAATAATTATGATCATACCATAAATTGGTTCCCGAAAAACTGAATTTTTCTTCACAATTTATTGACTAATGAAACTTAGAATTCCTTCAAGTGATTTTTTGTATAAAACGGTTCGGTACTACTAAGATATAGTGTTCCCTCGAAAAAGCAACTATGCTAAACAGGTGTGTTTTGTATTTTTGAAAACTAATTTGGGTAAAAATTATTCATTTCAAGCATCTGGCGAAACATGTTGAGCCAGAAATTTTTCAGATAAAAAATTGTAATTACTATATTGTCTATATCAAGAAATATGCTCGCTTCATCTTATTTTACAATTGAACAACCATATTTGAGTTGATATAGTGTCCTCAAAACTCAATTTTGGCGGGTCCTGTTTCATTTTTCAACTTAAAATGGTGAGGGGGAACGTTTTACGAAAGAACGATACATAAAGTGTGATTGAAAAGATGCTGCGACTTAACAAGCTCTCGATGTTTTATTCTCAAGGACTCTGGGTGGGTTATTTTCCAGAAATTACCAGTCTATCATAGTACCAACGGTTCGCAAAAATTTAGGTTTTTATTCTACCAGTCCCCACACATTTGAATTTCAGCTTTTGACGTTGTCCTAAGGCAATGAAATTTTGCATGGTGAACAAAACAAAAATTGTGAACAAATTTGTTCTTCATACCTTACATCGTAACGTCACGCATTCAGCCAACATAATGACACAAATTTATGACACAACTTTGAAATTTGTACATTGAAATTCATGGTCGCAATCAAAAGCGTGCCGAGGATAGGAAGGAGGAGCGCGACCCCCCCCCCCCCCCCCTCCTCAATTCTGGTTGCCAAATTTTTCCAAAGCGTCCCCCTTTGTATAGCTTTAAGGTATCCATTTTTGGCTAACCACCTTCAAAAATTTTCCAAAGATGCATGTATCACTAATATTTTGGGGGGAGCACGCGCCAAAAAAAACGCATTTTTTAAGTCAAGACTTTCCAAAAAGTGCCCAAAAACGCCGTTTTTGGCCTTAAATGTTGTCTGCGGCGGGCGGATTTTTGGAGCCCTAAGGACCACCAGCCGACTTAGATTTAGCTTTGGTATAGCTTTAAGGTATCCATTTTTAGCTAACCACCTTCAAAAATTTTTCAAAGATGCAAGTATCACTAATATTTTGGGGGGAGCACGCGCCAAAAAGAATCGCATTTTTTAAGTCAAGACTTTCCAAAAAGTGCCCAAAAACGCCGGTTTTGGCCTTAAATGTTGTCTGCGGCGGGCGGATTTTTGGAGCCCTAAGGACCACCAGCCGACTTAGATTTAGCTTTGGTATAGCTTTAAGGTATCCATTTTTAGCTAACCACCTTCAAAAATTTTCCAAAGATGCAAGTATCGCTAATATTTTGGGGGGAGCACGCGCCAAAAAGAATCGCATTTTTTAAGTCAAGACTTTCCAAAAAGTGCCCAAAAACGCCGGTTTTGGCCTTAAATGTTGTCTGCGGCGGGCGGATTTTTGGAGCCCTAAGGACCACCAGCTGACTTAGAGGAGGGGGGTTTGGGGCGGACGCCAGTATCACAAATAATGAGGAGGGAGCGGAAGCCGAAAAAAAAGTAATTTTTTGTGAAAATTTTCCAAAAAATGTCCAAAAACGCCGTTTTTGTCCTATCTTTTAAAGATTTTGTCTGCGGCGGGCGGCTTTTCAATTTGAAATTGAAAGCGAGTGAAACAACCTAAAAATCTATCACTGTGATCTTTTTTCGTTAAGTTAAAGAGTGCCAATTTGTGACAATTAACGCGCGATATGATTCGCGCTACTAACGCGTAAGCGGAGACGAAATCCGTATTAGAAATTGTTTCAAATTGGTTGAAATAAGCTTATTTGCCATAATTGCGTTGTTACTAGGAGCAAAATCTATCACTGTGTACTTTGTATGGCGTGTGGGGTAATGATTTTCACAAAAAAATCTCAAATAAACGTAGTAAAATAAAATGAAAAAAAAAAATTACAAATTGGAATTTTTTGTGAAAATCATCCCCCCACACGCCATATAATTTTTTTTTCATTTTATTTCATTACATTCATTTTTTAAAATAATATTACTGCTGCATAGACCTTAAAAGGCAGTCAGAACATTCAGGGCTTCGCCCTGATACGAGCGGTCTTGTTGTACTTCGGCTCTGTTGAACGCCTCCACAATTAGCAGCTGCTCGATTAGGAAACAGAAGTTTATGGCGAATATATCACTAGGTTTCCTAATCGAGCAGCTGCTAATTGCACGCGAGTGGTATTCAATAGTTTGTTTCACTGGCTTTCGCGCTTTCAATTTGAACTCGAAATTTGAATTGCCAAATTTATTCGTTGGGGGGGGTAGAACCGAAAAGACTTGTAAGGAGGGTATAACCGAAAAGTCAAGATTTGTAAAACATCGAAAAGATTGCTGGGATTGGGACGTTATGTAACTAAGAGAATTGAAAACTTGAAAAGGGGGGTGAGGGTAAATGGAAAAGAGTCAAAAAAAATTACTCATAGCATTAATGGGCTTGCGACCTAAATAATAGATACTTCGAATTTATCAGAGTGCGGTCTGTAGTCAGACAACCGCGGATTCATATCAGAATCGAGATGAGAAATCAAACTTAGGAAATACATAATGGTACTAGTATGATAGCGGTCCCTCGAAAAAGCAATTATGATAGACAGGTCCCGCATGCATTTCGCATGTTAAAATTCAGTTATCCTGTCCTTGTATCAGCTATCACGTATTTTTTGGCCTGTTTTTTGAAAAACTTGCCTGCGCCGCAGAAAAATTTTGTCAAAATAAGGGGTCTTTTCCGTTATACCCCCCTAGCTAATAAAAAAAAAATGAAAATTTTTCTTACCAAGTTAAACTGATTTTCCTCAAAAATGCAGGGATGATATCCAGAGCGTTAAATCAAGCTAGAAACTGGCAAAAATTCGAACTTAGCGACAATTAAAAACGCATTTAGCATCCTTTTAATGAAAATTATGCTCGCTCGCACTCAGTAAAAAGAGAAAATAATCTATTATATTACAATTATAATTGTAATTTTATTAAAATTATAAATAATTATAAGCGCCAAATCTTATATAATCTCTTAATATCTCTTATAATCTCTTGTAATCTCTTATAATCTTTGTTTTTTCAGTCAAAAATCTCTAAAAGTGAAATCATGAAACTAAAGCAGTGTGCTGATATTTTGGTGGTCAACATAACTTAATTGCGCATCATGGAACAACTAACTATATTCAAGAAGAAATGAAAAAATAAAAACATTATAAATTTGAGTTGATTTGAAAACGGTTAAAACAATTTTCCAATTTTTTAGATGAGGGAGCTTTTTTAGATAAGCTCAACGTCGACGAAAAGCTTAAAATATAAGCAATTCAGGTTTAAGGTCGAAGGCAAAATGGGCAAAAAATAGTGATTAAAAACAATTATAATCGATTATAATGGATTTTTTTCTGCAACACAAATGAATTAGAAATTCGGATAAAACAATCGATTATAACCGATTATAATGCATTATATGTGATTATATTTGATTTCAATAAGAGAGATTATAATCGGTTATTAATTGATTAAATTCAATTTTTTCTCAATTTTTGAAAGACTGGTGCTAAAATCATATTATAATCTGAACTGGATGCGGGCGGAAAGTTGGCAAAAATTGGAGAAAAAAGTCAGTCTGAAGCTCAATTAATGGCTCAATTGAGTAAAAATGGCCCGTTTTTACCAGTCCCATTCCCATAATAATATAGTGCATTTCGTAGTAACATTGTCCCAATTATATAATAAACATTTTCATTTCATTTTTTCATAATTTAGGGGAGGGGTATAACCAAAAAGACCCAAATAGGGTCCTTCCTTATACTATTTTTGGAGAGTTCGGAAAATCAAATTGATCGACCTAAAAACCGCCCCTCCCCTAAAAAAATTTCTGCGCACGCCACTGTTCTCTGCCTACTGGCGAGTCTGAATACGCGTTTCTCTAAATACTGCTAAAGATCCAGCATGATCGATGAACGAATAAAATTCCCCAGTTAAACATTTTGTATTCAGTATTATGTAAACCAACAATGCGGTCAAACAAATTGGACAAATCCAGTATCCTACACTAACAAGTCTCTGTTAGTATAGTGGTGAGTATCCCAGACTGTCACTCTGGAGACCGGGGTTCGATTCCCCGACAGAGAGCATTTTTAACTCAATATTTTCACTCACACGCAGCAATTAGTATTATCTAAATTAGCCGAAGTATAAACCCCCACATTTTGAAATTTCCTTTTCAATTGCCTTACAAGTTATGATTGCTGAATGCGAGATGTGTTGTTACGATGCACCGTAGGAAGAACAAATCTGTTCACAATAGCTGGTTTGTTCACCATGCAAAAACTTCACCATGCAATCAAAGTTTACGAAATTCTCTTACGAAAATTGCGCAAATTTCATTCAGATGATGTGACTTTTCGGCTGGCTTATTTATATAGGATCAATTGAGCAATCTCCCCCCATTCTCGCGTGGGGGGGGGGGGGGGAGATAGCTCAATAGGTACTTCAGACATGTTTATAACCACTTGAAAATAGTTTGAATGATATGATAATATGAACGAGATTCTCCAACGAATATCGAACGCCAACTTTTACAATATCAAAGCTCAAAAATTACATTCAGAGTGAAAACGAAATCAATAAAACTGGGGCATATAAAGCGACTTTTTTCTGTCCTAAATGAAAAAAAAGCTAGCTCAATTGGTCAAAACGGGGGGGGGGGGGGGAATTGCTCAATTGATCCTTTATATACTCTACGCATTTTCGATTGGCTTATACTTCGACTGGTTTGTTATTCTCCAACAATCATTCAATTCAACGATTACTCAAACTCAGTGCTTCACCTCCTATTGTGCTTTAGTGCTTTGCTTGAAATTATCCGGACAAAGCGAATAAGGTACAAGTTAGATGTGTGATGTGTCCCAGGAAAAAGCAAGTATGAAAAATGGGTCCCGCAATTTTCGTGAAAATTTCAAAAACACAAGTAGACAAATGCGAACCATGTTCTGGAAGGTGTTGAGCAGGGCAGGTCAAAAACTAATTGTCATTGCAATTAATTGCATTTAGACAAAATTTTTCAGTGCAATTAATTGATTTTCATTCCTGACCAATTACAATTAAATGATTCCGCTCTACCAATTAATTTTATCAAACGCCTTTCTTAGAAATACCCGCACATTTCTCTGAAAATAAAATTTGTTTATTCATCAGACAGCAATTTTAAGATTTTCAGTACTGCAGAATATGCTTCCTCTAATCTTCGGCAAATTTCGCTGCCGCGAAACCTGGAAAGGCATTTATTTCGGAAAATCAACAAAAAATACTGAGAGAGTGAACTCGAGTCAAAAGTTGTTAACCAAGCGTGATGCTTCGGGTGACAGGACAAAGTATCCCATACGAAAGTATCCCATTACAAAATATCCCATACCAATATATCCCATACCAAAATGGCGTTCACATAAATGCCCAATGACTGAAATCCTCGAGAAAATTGACGAGCTCGCATCATATTTCCAGAAGACTTATATAAAAGGAGAAACAATTGGTCGACAACAGCGTGATCCTTTGTTCCCCCCAGCTCTATGGAATCATTACGACAACGCGGCGGCTGGTCTCATTCGAACAACCAATGCAGTTGAAGGCTGGCATAACGGCGTTACGTCGCTTTTCCAGGGCAGCCACCCCTCAATTCATACGTTTTTAGAAATAACTCAGCTTGATTCTCAAACCAGAAGTTCAATATTCTGAAAGCAACCAGTGGTACTACCAATCAAACCCGTAAAAAGAACCAAGAACTCAATGAAAAAGTCCGAATGATAACTAACTCTTATACAACCTCAGATAATGTAAATTATGTTCAAGCTCTGGCTCATTTAACACTCTCCTAGATTTCATTTTATCAAATTGTCGGCGTAATTTTCTCAAATTATCGGCATTTTGTTGCATTTTTAATTGTTTTTCCAAGAATCACAAAGTTTTTTTGCTTTATAGCCATCGTAGAGGTACCATTTTGGGGGGGGGGGGGTGATGGAGGCCAATATAACAAATATTTTGCCTTTTCCCTCACCCCGCCCCCTATACCGGTTACCCGGTACAAGGGGGGATTTAGGGGTCAATTTTTATCGGTTTCGAACTAAAATTTTTGATCCACTGTGATTCAATCGTTTGATATTTTGAGCAAGAGTCATATTCTTTAACCATGTTGCCAAGTGAGCTTAGAAAGTCATATCTTTATGCTATGATAGTTCAAAAGATTGGCAGAATTAAAACGTGCATTGAAATTTTCACGCTTTGAACTGAATTTGATTTCATGCTCTTTTTCAAAAGTTAGCATTGCTTTGATCGGTTTGTTCAATTTCGGCATATTGGTTTCAATTCCTTTAATTATTCTATTGCGATATTTTAATAGTTTCGATTCCTCAGATGGGCTTTTTTAATCAGCGTGGGCTACATCGTCCTGGGCTATTTTTACTTCTGGGATATTTTTGACTGGGATATTTTCGCCTGGGATAAAAAGGTAAGGGATAAATTGTCATGAAACCATGCTTCGGGCAGGTAATTAATTGTACATTTAATTGCTATTTATTTTTGGGTTGTTCCAGTTAATTGCAATTTAATTTTCAGTTGTCGAATTAACTTTTGACGTGCCCTGGTGTTGAGGCTTAACATTTTTCTTCAGGGACCCATCTAAAATTAAGGGACCCAACGATCATACTTACACCGCGAATAAAACTTCAATTTTAAAACGCGTAAATTGGGTTGACCTTAGACAAAAAATGATTCAAACTGCTCAAACATTTACTCAAACCGATTAGGTGGCTCTTTTCCAGTTTCCCACCCCCTCGCGAAATGGCAAAATAAAGCTGTGCAAAAATTGTTCACATGGCTATTTGCATGTTCTAAGTGTTGTGAAAATTTGTTCACCTGTTCACGCTCACAAGTTTTAATGCAGAAAAAGCCAAAAGGGGGACTGGAAAAAAGTCGATAATGTTTGGCCAGGTGTGGATTTTGGGGGGAAGGGAGCGGACGTCCTTCCCCTCAGGGATTCGACGCCCTCGCCAATCAAAGGATCCCCTTTGGTATTTTGTTTAATTTACTCATTTTCATCGTCCTTTGGTATATTTTTCAATTTATTCATTTTCGGCCGACCAACCCTAAAATTTTGGAACCAGTTTGAAATAAATTTTTTAATTTATATTTTATTTCAGTAAAAATTTTTACAAACATGATCCATAACTAAATCTTTCTTGATTTGTAAACCTGAGAAACCGAGTGGTTCAAAGATTTATTAAAAAAGATTGAAATCAGTAGGTTTCCTCTCTCTCTCCTCTAGCTTCGCAATAAAACCAGTATATCTTTAGATCTATTGAGACTACGAAATAAAATATCTAGGAATAAGAGAGGGATTGATATTATACCAAGGAGTTGCACTAACCTATCCGGCCGAAAAAATATAGCGAGACAAACAGACGACGTAGCTTATCCGAAATCATTCCATCAGACGGGCACCGCGGACCCAAACTGGTGCGACCAATGAGTCTCGAGGAGACCTACAACTAAATTAGTTTTAGCAATCATTAAACAAATTAAGAAAAAATAAGCAGAAAGGACGCTAATTACCAACAAACTATTTGTGCAGTAAAATCCAATTAAAGTATATTGAACTGCATCAAATTAAGCCGTAAACTTGAAAAATATATATTCTAAGACAACCTGGTAACATATCAATATAATAATAATCTAACGGTAATATAAGCAACAATACCGATTAGTCGTTAATTGAAGTTTTTCGACCTAAGAAACTTTAAAGCTGCAGAAATTTTTTGTCATTCCAAAAAATAAACACAAAACAGTAACTTGTTATTGAACATCAGCGTTCATTAATTTCCCGTCTCAATTATCCATTGTATGAAACATTTTAAAAAAATCATTTAAACATGGTCTCAAAATTTTTTAAACTCAATTTAACATTTTTTTTAACTCAATTTAATTTTCTATGTCAAACTTAACTTAACTTAAATTGTAAGGCTTCCTCTTGATATCAAGGCTTTCTCTTGATATCAAGGCTTCCTCTTGATGTCGATCACCCTTTAAATAAGACAAAAATACTTAAGCGCAGCGACCGCCAATCGTTTGAGAGTAGTACACATCATCCAAAAGAATCGATCTACTCGTCTTGCCACGACAAACATACGATCCAAGGATTTAGGATAACAATCACAAATCAATTACGGAATAACAGTTTAAGAAAAAAAATTAACACCAGGATTTTGCATCACTCCCTTTATCCTAAAACTTATTTCATTATGAAATATACCAAATAAACAAACAATAAATCTCCACAATTCCTAAAACTTATTTCATTATGAAATATACCAAATAAACAAACAATAAATCTCCACAATTGTCACATAAAAAATTCGAAACGATCTCGTAATATCACCACTTAAACAAAGAATAAGTCATTATATTAAATCAAAAAAACGTTCGCAACAATTTTTTTTTCTCGATAGACAAAAACAAACACTAAAAAATCGTTTTTCAAGCAAACGCAAAGCAATTTCAGATTCCTATACTACAGAAAAATGTAAATTGCAACAACAATTCAAAAGTCCAATAAAACACACTAATCAAAAAATTTAGACGAAAGACATTTTCCTGACTCCGAAGCGACAACATCAAACTTAAAAATTAACAGAAGAATAAATATGTACAGTGACAATGATTTTTTTCCAATTATATGTTTATACTGATAAGACGCATTGAGCCTTATACAATTAGAGTAATAACACTTCATAAAATTTGATTCAAGATTACGACAGACATTTTGAGAATGACTCTATCCTACCATTTGTCATACATTCAGATGTGATCAATCAGAAATACAAGAATAACAATATCATAACAAACTTGTTTTGCAACGGCTATAGTTCGTGCAAAACAAATCTAGAAGTAATAATCAAAAGACAGATACTTGACCTTTACTTACCCCACCTATGCAACATAATATTTCGATTATGAATATTTTTGATGCATTCTTTGATGCTTTATATTTTTGATTCATTCTTTGAAGGCTTTCGAAAACTCATCTGTCATCTGTTTGTACTTCATGTGATGGAGTACTAATATTTGGATTTGGTGATAATATTTCGATTATGAATATTCCATATTGTGAGGTTATCACCAAATCCAAATATTAGTACTCCATCACATGAAGTACAAACAGATGACAGATTTTCGTTTCCATGTTAAATTCTAGTGAATCATTTAATGCATTACCACGACAAACAACACGACATTCAATTGAAAGAAGGAAATTATATTTATTTACCAAACTTCTGGATACAACTAAATGTCCGCTATGGAAAAAATTGACCTTCAAAGAAATTTCGCATGTTTCATAATTGACTGCTTTTAACATAATTAAGATCTTATAGAACAAGCTAGAAAACAATTTCGCACAAAATGCGATACTAAAACAAATCTAGCAGATCAATCAGGTAAATTTTTAGGACCCTGAATGATATCATGACGTAATTATTAATAAAGCAAATGCAATTGCAACTGCAGCCATTCTAACAGTTTTATTTCTTGAAGTTTAGGAATCATCCCATTAGCGACAGATAGAACACCATTAAAATATGACATTTTTTTGGAACAGAACAGATACTACCAGTCTTAACTCAATATTTATGCATGCAAGAGATAATTTGAACGGAACAACAACTTTGAATCAACAAGATTTTGAAACCCCGTCACACTTTACAAATGCTGAAATCGTTAAAACAATGCCAGTAAAACATAACAAAGTATTTCGACAAAACATGCCACAATTGCAACACCACATAGTAACAATACACAGCTACAACAATCGAAAAAATAACCAACCAATTCCTTTTGGAAATTACAACCAAACCAACCAAATCGTAATTACTACCAACCAAATCAAAATAACAATCAACCAAAAAAAAACTATTTCTCTTTAGTAAATAGTCATCAATGGACTACCTATGACCAAAAACTCGTACCTTCAGTAGATAATCATAACAAAAAATCCGAACCATAACTATGACAAAATCTTTTTTCAAACCAAAACTATAACTTTTTCGCAAATAACAATATCAGCGAAAACACATCTGGTTTAAATTTTTATTTCGTTGTTTGGACCTAAAATTTGAAATTTTTGGTTTAGCATTTTATAGTGTTTCTATTAGGCTCGACCTTGTTTCAGTTGTGCTCGACCTATATTTCAACTGTTCTCGACGCATGTTTTGACTTTATCGACCAAAAATGGGTATGTTTCGACTGTGCTTGACAGATGTTTCGACTGTCTTGACTATCAATTAGCATGAGCAAATTGACAAAAATAAAATGTATGCTTTTCAGTTGATTTTTTGTGATGATGATGCTTGATTTGGTGGCAAAAAAGTGTGAAGGTGGCCAAAAATTTTTCACTTGGAACAATTTCTTGTTTTTCCAGCCCGGACCAGACTCAACAGGTGAGTTGAGATTAAATTGAACATTTGACAAAAACATCTATATTTTATTTCGGTCAATTTGCCGAATAAGTAAAACAGGCCCGAGGTCCGTCACGTATGTCCAGACGTTCACAAAAAATTTTTCACCTAGTCCAAATTTTGGCAGCCAAAAAACTGCACAAAATTGGATATACTAAATTTGATTGCAAAAATCCGAGCATAAAGTTGCAAAAGTCTGCAAAATGCATGTCTAGACGTAGCGACTTTATGTCCAGACTTTTGTACCAAATTTTAGTAGGTCCAGACTTTCTAGACTCATACTCTCGGCGAGACTACGCAATGTGGGTCTCGATCCGGATGCGGCGCGTCTTTCAAAGTCTGGACATGAGCCTGGGATCTCGACCCGGGGGTATTCAAAATCCATCATCACGAACCGGATGTATGACCAGTAGCGCAAAAGTTATCTAAAACGCTTTTGGAGTCAATCTAATCTAATTAAAAGGGGTAGCGTGCCAAAATCACATAAAAATTTGATAAATATGGTCTTTTATTTGTGATTTGGGAGAGCCAGAAACTCAATTTGGTCGACCTAAAAAATATTTCCCCTACTCCCTCGAAAGACCCTAGATCCGCCCCCTGTGACTGGCTGTTAAAAAATGTGGTGCTAAGCTCACTTCATAATGAACATGTCGTCGAGGAACATCCTGACCTCCACCATGTTCTCAGCCATGTACTCGTACTCTATCTCGTCTCCGAAGAACACTGGCATGTTGTACACTGCCGCCAGGGGAGCCGGAAACGCCCCAAATGACATCTGGAAGTCATAGCGACTAAAAGACAAACCAATTTCATTCTAGACAACATAGCATTTCTAAAGCCTTTTTAAAACTTTTTTGGATAGTTTTTATTTTCTTTATCTGTAATGTCCTGTTTTTTCTTGAAACTCTAGCTAAGCCCGAAACAATTCTATTCGAACTAAGTTATTTTCAGGTAGTTCGTGTACCTGAAGTTGCATTGCGGCTTGCACTGTTGATAGCAGTTCTTGAGGATCTCAGTCTTGTTCATGTTGCACATGAGTCCCTTGTACATGTTGCACACCTGTGGTCCCGCCAGATGTTCCATCGAAGCCGGCAGTTCCGATGCATTTTTGAAGGGCATGCCCAGTTCCCGACATCCACAGGAACCTATCTCGGCGTCCGAGGCACACTCGTCTATGCAGGCGGAGAACGAGTACTGAAATTGACCGAAACTGAAACTTAGAAAGAAGATTATTTCCAATTCACAGATCCTATGATTCTTTATTCACTGCAAGAAGAAACCTGATCAGCAGGAATTGAACAGAAGATACTGCATATTTTGACACAGCACGCATTTACCTGGTCGAAGTAGGTGAGGTGACCGGGAGATCCTTCGTAGATGCAGTCCATGGTGTCCGAGTCATCCAGAAACTCGGAGATGCGGAAACTCAGCAAGTAGGACACGCCGGGCGACAACAGGATCTAGGCCATACTTGGTTATTTTTAAGATAGACGTTTAAACTTAACTTAATTCAGGTGTCGCCCTGATCAAAGAGCTGATGAAACAGACATTTTGAAAATTGACTGCAATGCATTTTGGAGGTTTTGAAGTTTGTAAGATTTTGGCTCATTTTAAATTTAAGAGCTGTTTGTCTTTCTGATTATCATACGTCCCTTTGACAGTAGAAGCTAGCAGCGGATGACTACAATAAATAATATTGAAATTTAATAATTTTGGTTCCTGCAAATTGCAGACGAGCTATGAAAGGCTACTCAGCCTGTCTAAAGATAGGTCATTTGAATTATTTTTCCACATTCCAGATTGAGTTATTTTGTTTGATGAAGCTCTTTTTTGCGCCTCACGGCCACTTTTTTTTTACCTCTAGAACTTTTATGTAATTTTACATATGCATCCAAAATCGACCAGGCTGTGGTAGATCTGAAGCTAGGGGTCAAATTCGAGCTCGTCCTCACACACTATCATTGGCATGGCAGGGGAACGAAATCATGATATCAAAGCGCCCGCCTTACCAGTTTGCTCAGTGTGAATAAAAGGACGAATTGGGAATTTCTCCCGAGGAAAAAATTGTCGGAAAATAGCCTGCAAAACTGTGACATTAGTCATGATGAAATGTGACCTGCTGGCTGTCGTCGGAGACAGTGACACTCTTGTCTCTGTCCTTGATGTCGAATGAGACCCCCAGGTAGTTGTGCAGCACCGCACTCCCGTCATCCGCCATCGTGTCCAGGATCAGATGGAGAGCCTGAATCCCTAACCAATTAGATGCTTCCCACGCCATTCGATAGACAAAATGTTATCTATATAATTTAATATCCGACAGTTTACATCCTCGTAAATTAAATATACATTTGTTGAAATTCAATAGCTCACAGATTATTCGAATTCGAAAGCTAGATGTATGTGATCAATTTGATTGACCTGAGCCTGTCCAGCAGTGTATACTTTGTCGTCATCTGGAGTGAACACCCAGCAGAACCCACTGGGGGTGAGGTACTGGCTCCATGCATCAGCAGTCCTACAGTCCACCCCCTTCCACGTGCAAAACTACGCAAGCACAACAACGCAAATAAACCTATTGATTCGAACATCTCTACAATTGACCGGAAGCGTCTCATAGCAACCATGTTTCTGATCTCTCGCCTCTCAATTACGCAAAAAAAAGATTGGTAGTGTTTTGCAGCTTCAATTTTACTTGACCCACCAAAATTTTGGTGATTTTCAATTCAATCTTTGCTTTGATTAAGCTTTACACTGACCATGACGAGTTCTAGCAACACAGGAGTGGTGGCCCTGAACATGTCGATGGTGGACCCCGCAACACTGTCGTAATCGAAATTGAAGTCATAGTTGCTCCACATCACCATGGTGCTCTCGAGGTCATCCCCCAACATGTACTTGGCCTTGGCAGCCGCAGTAATGTTGGACATGTTAACTTGCTCATTAAACGCCACCACCACTCCTGAAAGTGAAAACACAATGCATGAGTTTTATTAATTGCAGCTTTAAAACTTTTAGTCCTTTCGGATTGAAATTCATTTTTTTTTCATCTGAAATCCCAGATACTCAGATTAAACTCTGTTCAAATGTTCCCCAATGCTTAGGAAATGTTGACTAAATATAGCCGGGACAGGTGGCAGCTTGTTTATTACTCTCCCATATTTTCGAAAAATTTGACGTTATTTGGTTACCAAATATGACGTCGACGTAACTTTATAAAACCTAAAACAACCAAAAATGCAACCGATGTTTTCATTCATGGACTGTCCTGTCCGACTAAAAGTTCTTCAAAAAGTAATCGCTCGTATAGCATACCAGTGTGTTTAGCGAGTGCGGCCGCCACGTCCTCCTGTAGGTCGTTCTTCACCTCTGCGAACATGGGGTTGTAGGCGATGCCAAGTATGAAGCGGAGGGCGGGTCCCGCGTTGCCCTCGAAGTAAGCGTCCATCTTGGAGATGTCGGGACTCGGGTCACAGATCGTCAGACGAGGAAAGCGCACCATGCTTTGCTGAAATAAACTGCTCATTTGGTTATTACTTGTGAGAAAACAAATTTGCCGATAGCATTTTGTCTTCAATCAGAATTGTGACTTCTTATCTATGACTTATTTTTATGAAATGTTCTTGAAGGAGCCTTGAAGTTGCAGGAGCCATGAAGCTGTAACTCAGAAAAAATATGTTGTTTGCCGCAACGTTCGAATGGATGATATTTTTTAAAACCTGCTCGTAGCTCAAACTCGTAGTAGTTGCCGCCGGACTCTTCAGAACTGCATCTTCCATCAGATCGAGCAAGTAGAAGAAGAAGAGTCCATTCATGAAGAGAATAGCCACTGCCCAGAGCAGCTTGGCGAAAATACTCCTCTTGGAGAAGAGGGCGTAGATGCCATGCAAGGAGCACTGGTCCCCGAAGTCGTTGACAATCACTCGTATCATGTTGAAGGTGGGGTCAATGGTGCTGAAGTCCTTCTCGGATCGGAACCGCTGTTGCTGGCCCTCTTTGCTTGTTTTAGGCTCCATATTCATGTCGACCTTAACAACAGCATAAGTGCGATAGGGTTTATCTAAAGCTGTTAACCTTACCGCAAATCAAAATATCTCTTTTTTCGGCCTGTACCTTCAATATAAACGTTTGAAATCAACATCTATCCCCTCTGATTGACCAAATAACGATCCGCCGCCTTAACTTTTACTCTGGATTAAACTTGCTCAGCGCTGCGAGTGAAATACTTAATTCTGATTGGTTGAGCGTTCCTATTTAGAGCAAAAATGGGATCCGCTGTCATAGACCGCTGTAAATGTTCAAAAAATTTTAATGTTCAAAAATCGTCACAAAACTCTGCACAAAAGCTCATTCTTGCTCCAAACTCTCACATGTGCACCTATAAATATATCTACGGAAGTTACCTTTGAGCCGGATCCATTGGATGCCTCATCATAGTGCTCGTCAAAGCCAGGGTTGGCCACTCCCGGGGGAACTATGGCCTTGGGACCCAACAGACCTCCTCCGAATTCCCCGTCAAGCTCATTGGCCAGCTGCTTGAAGCAATCCGTATTCTGAAACAATGTAATTTTTAAATTTACTATGAAAAAGAGCAAATCAATCTCAAAAAGAAGATTTTACTTTACAGTCCCATTGAAAAAGAAACTATAATTCTTTAGAAGAAAAAAATGATCTAATTTCTAAAGTAAAATATTCAATTTGAGAATTATTTGCACCTTTTTGAAACTTTTTGAGACTGAAAACGAATTTTTTTTCGGATGCAAATTATACTCTCTTTACCTTTATTTAGTCAAACAAAAAAGGCTTACCTCAAAGTCGTCAAGATTCATTCTTCCTTTCTTTTACATATCTTTCTTCTTTTAGTTGAATGCTATTGAAAGAAAAATGAGAAAAGAAAAACTGAAACAAAACAGCTGATGTCATGAAATATTGATATATCTGCAGATGTAAAAGCAGAATTCTTTTATAATCTCACAACTTCCTTTTTACACTCTGTTTGAGAAGTTATCAGGAATGCAATCCAAAAACCACCTGCTGTCAAGAACCAAAACATAGTTAAGTACTATTTTATGACCATGTCAAACTGCAAGCATTGAAAAATCAAAATGCGCATCCTGTTATGTAAACAAAATATGTCTAAGGGCAGGGGCGGATCGAGACTTTTCTCATGAGGAAATGCAGTTTCGAAAAACATTTTGGTTGACCAAATTTTTTAGGTACGAAAAAAAAACAGAGCTGATATCCGAATATGTTCTAAAAGAAATGCAAATTATCAATTTTTAGGGTTCGCGTAAAATGTTCATAGAAGAAACCGCGCTACCTTTTCAGAATCATAAATAAATCTTCACAACGTACATAAATTAGCCCAGAGCATGGAAAAATTGGCAACTTTCTATCCCCCTGACTTTTAAAAGTAATTGTCGAACAAAAGGTTTTTTTTGCGTTTGAACTCAGTAAGTTAATATCTTCAGTAAATTTATTTCTTCAAGGCGATAAAAACGTTGGTTAACTTCTTCAACTCTAACATTGTGAGCGACCCCGCAACGCAATAATAATGCCACGCTAGATAATTCACCTTTGCAGAAGTAATTCATTTGTTTTGCAACGACTCAGGAGCAAACTTCTTCGTTTCTGCTCTCATTTTTTCAGAATTAGAAACATAGACCTTCAAAAATAACCCTAAAATTATGGCTGATGATATTCAAAGGGAGTTTTGAACTCGGCCTTTTCCCCATGTAGATTAGGATATTAAATTAGTTGCAAGCACATCCATATCAGCTGAAAAAGCCCTCTTATTAGAAGGGTAGACAGCGGGAACATTGGAACAAGACCGTAAACTATCCTCCTAGGCATGTACTAACTTTAAAAGGGCGTGTATAAGTTATGCATTTCACAGTGGCGTGCGCAGAAAGTTTTAAGGGCGGAGGGGCCGTTTTTCGAAAAAGTTTTGCAAATTTTGTCGATCTTTATTCGATAAGCCGACATATTTGATTTTCCGAGCTCTCCAAAAATAATATAAGACCCGTATTTTGTGAAAAGTTTTTGCCCCGGAGGCCGAAGTTTTTAGGCACTTTTTCGAAAATTTTGACCGCGCGCTCCCCCTCCTCCCCTCATAATTAATTCAATTGGCTCCGAAGGCTCCTTTAGAAACGAAAACATCGAGAACGAAAAAGCAAGTTGAGTTCTGGTAACAAGCGCATAAATTCAAAACCGAACAAGGTAAATTGCCTTGAGTGGAACACGGTTTTAGCCCAGGAATCACTCATCAACAAAATTGAATTTAAAAAAACCTCAAGAATCATAGTCGAAACAAAAATTAGTTTTTTGTTTAAACTTTAAAAAATTAGTTTTTTTTTGGTGCAGCAAGCTGCAGTTGGAGGGGTTCCTGGAATAACATCTGAAAACATTAGATCGATGGTCTCTGCACTGTGTCGATGAAACTCGAGCATCCGAGTAGGAGGTTGATTCTGCTGGAGCTAGAGATATAACTGCTCCCCTAACAAATGAGTCGTGAGACATAGCTGTTTGAAAGTTCCAGCAGGACCCGCATTCAACATAGTCACGAATACAGTCCTCCTGATTTTCGTACGTTGGGATTGACTTGTAGTCATACGCAAAGAGATTTTTTCTGGGAGAGTGATCGAGCGAGGTTGAGTCGTTAATCTAAGTCTTCTATAATGCCGGATAGCTCTCGTTGATAAGATAACTGAGAAGACGAAAAATATGAAATACTAATGAGATCAACAAATTAGGTCAAAGCTAATAGTTTTTTAGTTGAAACTTAAATTTTTGTTTTTCCACCCATGACTTGGCAGTTAGTCTGCCTTTAGTTTGCCAGACGTTCTTTGTCAGGCAGTTAAGTATTCATTACCATTAATCTTAGCTAGTGAAACTAACTCTAAGTAATAGCCATTCTTTGGCTGAGAGTGAATTGAGCACATGTATTTCTTATTAAACATACAGACCTCGATTACGAAAAATTATTGAAGCGTCATACTTTCAGCCTGAGAATGGAACCCTATTTGTACCTGCAGTAGTAGGCATTCATATTAAAATAACCAAAAATTTACCACCCGAAAAATTGTAGAAACTTTTTGTGTTTGGCAACAATTTCTTTTTCACATTTTGGAGGGTCATACTATCAGTCTGAGAAAGGAACCATATTGGTACCTCCAGTAGCAGGCAGTCACATTAAAATAACCAACAATTGACCGCCCAAACAATCGTAGTTTTTAATGTTTTTCTGGAACACTTTCACCCTAACATGTTTTTTGGCAGATGAACGCTTGAATATTGATGTATTAACAAAAAAGTGGAAAAACAATCTCGAAAAAAAACAAAGAAGACTCGCTTGTTTCAGAAAGAACCCGCAAATTTATGTTTTAGTTCTGCAATTATGCAGGGGTCTACCAAAAACGCAAAATGTCACCCATAAAAACTTTAATTTTTAGCATTTTAATTTTTTTACAGTTTAATCCATTGTTCGTTTCAGCCTAACGTCGTTATTTCAGCGTTAACTGTCAACCTAACACAATTTCCCAATTTTAGAAAATCTTTTAGTTTATTTCAATTATGAAAACTTAATTAAAGCCAACTGACAGTTGGAAAAGAGTAATGAACGCAAAGAAACAGAACAAACTGATTTTTTTTTTAAATTTCATTTTGCACTTTGATTTTCACGAACAATTTATGTTTGACACTTTTTTTGATAAAATTAACTCAATTTGAGAAAACTGTAACCATAGGTAAACTTTTTATTTCGCTGACAACCCGATAATTAATTACTAACTTCGAAGCGAGAGATCGACACTTTTCCTGTTCCTGAGATGAACTGACCTTAAAAATAAATCGAAAGTCACAACGCGAAAAATCAAAATTGAGCGTGAACAAATTTTAAGACATAACACGATGCATTTAATCTCGGTCAGTAAAACCTAACCCAATTATAGAAAACTGGGTCAATCGATATTTTTTCTGAAAAAAATAAGCCTTTTTCCTGAAAAAAATCACAGAAAAATCACCAGGACCTATATAAGAATCTTCAGAACGTTCATTAGTCTTGAACGATTCGGAAACTCAATTTTCAGTCTGTATTAGGTTGTTATGCAGAATGAAAATGTATAGACAGCAATTTTCGGAAATTTCTTGACGTACTTTGAAAAAAAATTGCAGTAAAATTATCATTATGAATAAGTACTCATCATCGAATTCCGCACGCCAAAAGAAACACAAGGCCAGCAGTCAGTTGAGACAGTGTTACTGAACTAAAGAGCTCAAGTTTCAAGATCTTTGTTTATTAGCGTTCATTTAATGGTGGGAAATCTGATAATTCAAACTCGCTTTGAAACTTATTCTCCAGTTCTTGTGCCAATGGTAATTTGCCTTCCCTTTAGCAAATGCACTTGATGTTGACCAAGAGAATCAAAAGTCAAACTTAAAAAAAAAAATATATATATATATATATATATAAATTTGGAAACAAAACAAAAATCACAAAATAAAACTATACTGCTTCGATATTGCAATTCAACTGAGAAAATTTGAAAAAGATTTCAAGTTTTCGTTCTACGAATGCTACTGCTTCAGTATTGCTATTCAGTCAAATCATCTTCAACCCAAAATGAGTTCTAGTTTTTTGAGTTCTGCGAATGTTACTGCTTCGATATTGCAATTCATTTCAAACATTTTCGGAGGAAAAAGATTTCAAGCTATAACAGTTCTGCGATTGTTACTGCTTCAACATTTCAATCAACCAGATCATCTTAAGAAGAAAATGCTTTCAAGTTTTCTGAGCTTTGCGAATGATACTGCTTCACTTTGCTGACCCACGCGGCCCAAAACGGATTGCAATCTTTCCCTGTTACCACTTGTGCATCAGGAGGGCTTTGATTGTCGTGATACAAATAAACAAGGCAAAACCCGTCCAAGGGTTTCTCAACCAATTTCGAATGATTTATTGCTCCTAAGTAAGCAACACATTGCAACAATTCACTCAGTTGACAATCTTGGATTCCCAATCTACGCCTATTTGCATTATCTGGAATTTTCCAATCCGCAATTAATCTTAAACCACTAACTTCGATTAGGCAATCAAACTTTCCTCTATAGCCCAAAACATCGTGAACGACAGTTTTTTCACACATGCTTATGTCGGTAACATTGGCTGCTCGAATTTGATCAAATTGCTTGAGAATATTTTTTGTTCTTTCATCGCCGATGTCTGCTGCCGACTCAAAATCGATTTCGTTTTCAATTTTCTTCTTGATCAGCGAATGACATTGCGCGGAAAACTGAGCCATGCTTTCGGAGTACTCCTGAAACTGCTCCTCTCCTCCCAATTCCCTGATCTTGGCATTCTTCCATTGGTTCAACTTCAAAACATCTTCCTCACTTCGAGTTTCATTCAGTATATGACTAACTGACGGCATTGACTGAAAACCTTGTAAGGTAGTCGCATCGTTGAGTTTGAAGATGGGATTTGAAGTTTGCTTCTTACGAACCCCTCTTCCGGTCGGGTTCACCCGAGGAGCGAGTGGCACTAGAGGAAACTGTTTCAGCTCTTTGTTTACTTCTGTGGCCATAGGGAGAGACCAAGCAGAACGCCAATGTAAAAGGCAAGGAAAGATGCGATTCAGTTTAATCATGATGACTGAAAACGTGGAATTACTTTGCATGCATTCCAAGATTCAATTATAGTGACGTCGTCTTTCTTTCAATAAAAAAAATGTTATACAGAAGGAAAAATTTGATAGAAAAAATTTTCATGCACGATATTCAAATCTCTTACCAGACAGTTACAAAACATTTTTGGTACAAAAAAAAACAGCAGCAAAGGCACAGTTTTTCAGGTTATCTATCTTAAACTGTATAAGATTTCAAAATAGAGAAATTGAAACAGAGGTGAAGCTGAGTGCTAGAATTTCAAAATTTTGTGTTCAGATGTGAAAAAATTGACTAAAACACTGTGATTTGTTTCAGATTTTTCAAACACTTCTGAAATACTTTTTCAAATATTTCAAGAATAGGCAGGATCACACCGTTTTCTAGCAACCTTTTAATTGAAGGTTTAGCCGGGTAGTTTTTGAGAAAAGTCAAAAAGTTTCCAAAAAACTGTCGCAAAAATAAACAAATTTGACTTTTCCGAAGGCTGAAGCTTTCTCCATTAATAAGGGCGTAACAGCTTATAAAGCAAAAATTCCGAAATCTGTTATTCCAATTGAGCCATGAATATTGAAATAGGAGAAATTGAGAACAATCGAAAAAGCGGCCACAGTTTCAAATACTTGACTCTTCTCTATGCGATTAGTTTTTTTTCTTTCATAAATAGGGAAAAATTGCTAACGCAGGGAGGATTTTCAAAACCCTTTCAAAACTAATTTTATACAGAAGTTGGAGTGTAACCGTTTGCGGCGGAAAGATTCTCTTAACCTGCTTTTTGGATTAAAAACTTAATTCAAAAAATGAGATTGGCTATTTTTTTCCATTTTTCTTAAAAACTACGAAGTGTCAAAGAATGGCCTTTTGTGAGGTTACAACTTTTGTCGAAGAAAATTAGGACGTAGCCGCTTATGTAGACGAGATCCCCACTACCTGTTATTGCCATTGAAAACTTAATCTGAGATTTGGCTCAGTAATATTTGATTTAAAAAAATAAAAAAGAAATGAGTCAAACATTCCCCACGTTTAAATTTTTGAAGGCCTTTGAAGTTGGATTAAGTTTAGAAGAAACTATGCAACTATGCAGACAAACAATTTAAAACCCGATCTTTTCGTGGTTCCAGTGTTTTGAAAATTAGAGAAGAAGAGATCGAGAAACATTCAAAAGCGTAACGAAAAAAAATAATGAAAAAAACAAATACAATTTCATTATACCTGATTTTGTCAATTACAAAATTTTTGCCCTCTAAACTACGCAATGTAAAACGATTATGCAATTAAATCAAAGCGAAATCAATGCTTTACCAAATACGCCCATGTAAAACCAGATAATATAAATTCAATTATGAAATGGAAATTAAACCAACGTAAATTCACGAACCCACAAACAAAATTAAACATTTTTTTTGGTAAAATCATTTGAAAAAAAAAAATCAGTTGAAAAAAAATTAATACCCGATTGCAGTACCATTCCTTATCGCAAGGATAACATAAATCTCGGTGAATCAATGAGAAAACAATTCAAACAATACATAGACAGTTGCTCAGAATTAACTTGACTTTTTTACACAAAGGGGAATCTGAGCTTCGCAACACTACCGATACAAACTATTTCGAACTAGATTTATCGATAAGACTAGGTTTCAAACAACAGCCAGCCAAGACAATAGAAATGAGTTTAGCGTCGTATAAAAAGTTATCACGCGGTAACAAAGCCGGAAAAACCTTAGCAAACACAAACACACTTACACAAACTTCTAGAATGCTCAAAACGTAACCGGCAAAACAGACCCGCGTTAAATTAATCAGATTAAAAATCCAATTTTTGGAGAAAGTAACAAAAATAACTAGGCTCTTCGTTTCTTTTTCTCCGGACAAAATTCAATTTTGGTAAGCAATTCTTGACTGAGTTTTTTTTTATACCATCGAAAGACATTAATAAACTGCGCTCAAAATTAAACAGATACTTTAGCTGTGACAACTTCTCAAAAAGTTATTGGGTTTTCAACGTAGGACTATTTCGGCATAGTCGAAGCGCACTATTTACCAATTTTCTTTTAACGCGTAGCGTAAACGGCAAGTCAGGTCGGCTCACAAATTATACTTAATTTATTGAGAGAGCTGTCTGGTTCGAACAATGCATTGTTAGACGAGACAAGTATATCAGTTGATACTTGACATTGAGAGAAATTTTGCAAACGAAATTCTACAAGAAAAAAATGAAAGCGTACAACTGCAAGAAAAACAGAAAAACTCTTTCACAGAAAAACGGACGAGAAACAAAACAATTAGCAAAAAGCAAGATGTTAAAATTTTCCGAGCGTGGACCAAGCCAAAACACCACCTAGTTAGACGCCAATCGATCCGAAAACAAAACAGCCGAAAACAAAAAAAGCCAATGAACTACGAAAAACTAAATCTCAGAAAAACAGACGTGAAACACATCAACTAGCATTAAGCAAGCTTTTAGTTTTTTCGAACGTTCACTAAGCCACAACATTGCAAGCTACTAGATGGTCAGTCAGAGATGGAAAAAAACTAAGTGGAGATAAACCTACAACAGCCAGAGATGGAAAAAACTAAAAAACTAAGTGGAGAAACACAACAACTAGCATAAGCAAGATTGTAGTATTTTCCGAGCGTCCACCAAGCCACAACACCACTTAGTTAGACACCAATCAATCTGTAACCGAAAAATCCAAAGAAAATTGTCAATAAAAAATCAACAA
The DNA here is from genome assembly GCF_963678635.1 of Symsagittifera roscoffensis. Taxonomy (NCBI): domain Eukaryota; kingdom Metazoa; phylum Xenacoelomorpha; order Acoela; family Convolutidae; genus Symsagittifera; species Symsagittifera roscoffensis. The sequence continues at coordinate 18,119,015 of NC_087062.1, read as the reverse complement.
TTTTTTTGAAACTACGCAAAATTTAATCTCAGAAAAACAGACTAGAAACACATCAACTAGCATTAAGCAAACTTTTAGTTTTTTCGAACGTTCACTAAGCCACAACAACATTGCAAGCTACTAGATGGTCAGTCAAAGATGGAAATAACTAAGTGGAGAAAAAACTACAACAGCCAGAGATGGAAAAAACTAAGTGGAGAAACACAAAAACCAGCAGGAAGCAAGATTGTAGTATTTTCCGAGCGTCCACTGAGCCACAACACCACTTAATTAGACGTCAATCAATCCGTAACCAAAAAAAAACAAAGAAAATTGTCAATGAAAAATCAACAATTTTTTTGAAACTACGAAAAACCTAATCTCAGAAAAACAGACGAGAAACACATCAACTAGCATTAAACAAGATTGCAGTATTTTCCGACCGTCCACTAAACCACAACACTACGTGGTTAGACGCCAATTGAACTGAAAATAAAAAATACGAAAGGAATAGTTGTCATAAAAACAATTTGAGTGGTTAAAAAGTTTTAAATTTTAACTTATCCACTACCAGTCGACCTGATTTATCAAAAACATGAATAAAAAACTTTTTTAAATTCTTATATCGATATAAAATAAGTTCACCAAACCGAAAAAACAAGTGACAACTAAGCCGACAAACTATAATCTGACTCATCAATTTTTCCCCGGAAAAAATTTCAATTTCAGACACTGAATAAAAAAACCGAGGGTTCCATATTTCATGCACCCCAATGTGGACCCGTCCAAGTTACTAAAAGTTCCAGCTTTTAGTGCGGCTCAACTCAAATCAAGGCTTCCAATCACAGCGTAAGCACTTTTGCCCAAATATGAAGCTTTTGAACAAGGATAAACGAGTTCTTTCTTTAAATCAAATTGCGTCGCTTTTTGTTGTTGGTGCTGCGAGGGGATTTTCCTCGTCAAATAAAAAAAAAAAAAGTTTCGAAAATGTTTCATTTTTCAATTTTTCCCCCGAGGCGCTCAAAAAATTTTGAGAAAATTCACTGGAGTGAAACTAAGTTTTCACGACTTACATATTTTGATTAATCAGCTTGCTATTAGGTTCCTATTGAAGTCTATTATAAGACTGCTCGCTTGCTTTATTCGCACGAAATTGGACTAAAAATAAAAAATTTCGTACTAATTTTTCTCGACAATGAGAGAATTCTAAGTCGTTCAAATTACGACTGAAAAGGCTTTTACATTATAAATTACTCGTCACATTCCGATGATTATTTGTGGTACCTGATTTTGCGTTGAAACAAAAGAGAAAAAAGTAAAGCATAACCGAAGACAAATTTGCACTTTCAGCGGTCGGAACAAAAATTGAAAACCCAAGAAATGTAACTGAGATTGGAAAAATTTAAATCTTAATTTGATTTAGTAAGCGTCTGCTTGAGCTATTAAAGCCCCTTCATTCGTGGCTTGGATGTCAAAAAGATATGGATGAACATATGAGCAGAAAGATCGGCATATTTCTCCAAATTCGTCTGAGAACTACTTTTACCATGTTCGAGTTTTCTTTGAAGTAACTTGGAGCTTAATTTGACCCACTTCTAACAGCTGAAAAAAAACACCTCAAGTTCCCCGTTTCGTCCATTCGTCCGGATTATTTAATCTGCAAAATGTGCGCTATTTAACACAAATCAATTCTTCAATATGGCCAACGGTCGAAACTATACATGTCCGACAGAAACCTTTCGAGCGAATGGAATTTTTGTGCTAGCTGCTAGACAAAAAACAAAGGCTGGGATACTGAAATATGTAAATTTAAATGAAAAGGTAATTTAACAATAAATCTCAGTGGATCAAAGAGAAAGCATTTCAAACCATATCATAGACAATTAATCAAAATTAACTAGATTTTTTTTATAACTTTAGAATACGAAACAAAAAACGAACGCTTTTGTGGTTTAAGTAGTCTAAGCATTTTAATTAGTTTTCGCATTTTCAGAAACCAATGGAATTTAGATAGCTTTCAAATTCGAACAAGATCTATGGATATTGTTAATTACAGATTATAGTTAGCACTGAAATTTATAAGTGATCAGTATAAACAAACTCATTTTGAGTCTATTGTGGGAACCATATTACGACCCATTGCCCTTTACTGCAAGCCCTGGAAGTGAAAACCATTCCTATTGGCTTCGAAGAATTGACATTGGCCGAAAAAATTGATTGGGATTCTAATTAGTTCAAAAATGAAGCCTGCCCTTTTTAAGCAGAATAATTCTGATAAATGAGTGCTTCTCTCGGAGTCACGGTATAGCTTAAACTTCCAGCATAGGCATACCTTTTGTTTTATAATATTCTATTCTAACACTAAACCCATCATCTCGTAGGTGACACGAGTTTCAAGATTCGATCCCAAATATCTCTGGCAGTGACGGATAGTTCCATTGTACCGAGAACCGTCGTTTCAGGCAAGGAATCAAGATCAAATTGAAACAAAATATTACGTCAACTGAAGACATTGGATTTACTTGACAGGGTAAAAAGATAGAAAAAGACATTTATAGCTTCATAATGTATTTACAGTTTTAATGCAAATTTCGATTTTGTAATTTTTTTTACAGATTTGTGATGATGGATGATTGAGGCTCAGCATCGAGGTATTACATTTGGCCTCATGATGTTAGCTCAGTAAGTAGCCTATTTTTAAAACAAGCAACTGAAATCCACAGTCGAGTCTATTGCCCTATAACATTGGCATCGGTAATCGCATTGTACCTGGCTGGTGTGTACATAAATAATAACAGCTTGATTGGTAGAAAAACAATTAATGATTTATGATTGGGGAACATTTACAAAATTTTTGGCGAATTTGAATTTATTGTGACAATCAATTGCACAGAATAACTTAATGAAAAATTACGAGCTCACAGTGACCATAACTAAACGATTAAATAAAAATAGAAGAAACTTTTCACGGTTACGTGGGTCTCATTTAAACCAAAAAAATAGACAGTGAGCTCCACAATTTGAATTGAATTACTAAGTAACATTTAGAGCTGATCTTGATTTAAAATCAAATGACATGTCATTAACCCAACAAATTGCAACATGAATATTTCTGCAGTTAAGAGTCTTTCTCCTCTTTCTGTGATGCAAATTGTGTTGGAATTGTCGCGATTTTGACGATAAAAGCGGCAGTGGAACGATTAAAGCGAGCAATTAAAAACTTCCGAGGCGAAACTAATCAGAACCCCACGACCATTCGGAGGATCCGATGCATGCTTTACGTTCTCGCACTAAATGATTGCACAAAGCATGCATGTTTCTTGTTCCAACCACACGCATTGCCTCATTAAGGTTCATAATATGATCGACTTGACATGAACGCCCGCTTCCTTCAAGTAGCGTATTTGAGAGTGGTATATTTGGAGAGGAATAGAGTCACTTTTAGCAGTGGAATTTCAATTAATCTAACTTTCTCGTTCTACGTCCGTGAGGGCGCCTGAGAGGATCGGTGAACATGAATGTTCTGCCATCTACCATCCCTTCGTTGCCATACTCTAGACTCTTGACACTGATGTGTTTTAACCTAAAAACAAATTAACATGACTTCTACGAGGCCTAGGAAATTAGGTGACAAGCAAATAAGACGACCGTATAAAAACGGAATTTAGACAATAAATTTGTGAATTTTAGACAATGAGATCTGGGCCAGCGAAATTTTTTTTATAGAATGAAGTAACACAAAAACAAAAAGACTATATGATCACAGAACTGATCAAAAACATTGTTGAAAATTAATTGGAAAACATTGAATCGAAAAAGTAAATCACTTTTTTGAAATGCATAAATTGGACAACTGTGACATAAATACCCTGACTTATGCTTGGACAACCAGTTTTTATTCCAACAAAAGTTAACTAAAGTATGTAATCCAATTTCACGCTAAATTCCGTAATTTTGGTCGTCTACTTTGGCTGTCGTCTAACTTCCTCAACCCCGAACTCTACAAAATACTGGGCTACTATTATAAATTATCCGAAAGCTTAAAACAAAATAAACAGAGAGGCGAAGCTGAGCTTCGCACCATTTGCAATACACAAAGCAACGAACTCTTAAAAACTGACAAAACGCCAAAAAACAACACGCAAAATAAGTTTCAGTTTGAAACAAACATTTGAACATTTCGGGTGTAAGTTTTTTGGCGTTTAGTCAATTTTTTGTTTCAAACTGGAACTCATTTTGATGGAAACCTGGGGCAGAACACAGCAACCAGTATTGAACTCGCTTGAAAACTTCGAATTGTGCTACAAAATAGTCAGTCGAAAAAAGACAGTAAAAATCTGAAAAACTACACCAAAACTTCATGATTGTATCGAACGTTAATAAAAAGCCTTAAGAACAATTGGAAATCATTCACCGCGCGGCAACAAAGGTAGAAATAAGAATCTGATTGAATATTTAAATAAATATGAAAAAATACGCAAAATCAGATTTGTTAAACTTACTAATTACTGAGCTTTCAATTATAGTAAAAAAAACGCTTAAATTGGAACTAAACCCATGCTTTAAAAAGTAAGCCAATGAAAACCCTACAAGATAAAAAAAATGGAAAATGAACAGATAGAAACTAGGACCAAAACCACGAACCCGATAAAACATTTGAGATACAATTTTTGAAAAACAAATTAGAACCTGAACAGTCTTTACCTATTTACTACTTAAATGGTGATAGTTTTATTTGAAATTCTGGAGTTTGAGCATAAAAGATGTGATATTTACCATTCCTACGAAAACGACCACTGTGAAGAAAGTTTTTTACGGGAAAAAAGTGTAGTATCCGATTGCAATATCTTTGTATATCGCAAAGGTAACAATATAAGGCTGAAAATGAAAAATATTCATCTTCTTTTTTCATGGTAAAAACAAACCCAATTCGTTACCCATTAGAATAATGAGTAACGTGAAGGATCACTTCGTCGAACTAAAATGCAAAGCAAATTTAAAAACACCTAAAAAGCAATCAATCAGTTGAGGTAGTTTGTATCACTATTCAAACGGTGGTGCATTTTTACCATCAAAAAGCTGAACAAATCAATCCCCTTCAAAACGAGTAACCGCCAACTCATTATAATAATTAGCAACCTGGAGGATCACTTCGTCGAACTAAACGACAATACAAAAAAAATGCAGCTTAAAAGGAATAAATCAGTTGAGGTAGTTTCTATCACTAATCAAACGGTGGTGCATTTTAAACATCACAAAGCTGAACAAACCAAACCCATTCAAAAAGAGTAACAGCCAACCCATTTCATTACTCATTACAATAATGAGCACCCTGGAGGATCACTTCTTCGAACTAGACTGCAATGCGAACAAAATCTCAACCAGAAAGCAATCAATCAGATTAGGTTGTTTGTATCACTCAAACTGTGGTGCATTTTAAATATAACAAAACTGAACAAAACAAGACAATAGATCAGGAGTAAACCAACCCATTTCGTTACTCATTAGAACAATGCGCAACGTGGAGGATCACTTCGTCGAACAAGACGGCAATGCAAATAAAAAATTCGGCTGAAAAGGAATAAATCAGTTGAGGTAGTTTGTATCACTAATCAAACGGTGGTGCACTTTAAACATCACAAAGCTGAACGAACAAATCAAACCCATTCAAAAAGAGTAACAGCCAACCCATTTCATTACTCATTATAATAATGAGCATCCTGGAGGATCATTTTTTCGAACTAGACTGCAATGCGAACAAAATTTCAACCAGAAAGCAATCAATCAGATTAACTTTTTTGTATCACTTATCAAAAGGTGGTGCATTTTAAACATCACAAAACTTAACAATAGACAATTGATCACGGGTAAAAACCAACCCACTTCGTTAGTCATTAGAATAATGAGCAACGTGGAGGATCACTTCGTCGAACTAGACGGCAATGCAAAGAAAAATTCACCTAAAAAGGAAACAATCAGTTGAGGTAGTTTGTATCACTAACCAAACGGTGGTGCATTTTAAACATCACAAAGCTGAACAAATCAAACCCATTCAAAAATAGTAACAGCCAACCTATTTCATTACTCATTATAATAATGAGCATCCTGGAGGATTATTTCTTCGAACTAGACTGCAATGCGAACAAAATTTCAACCAGAAAGCAATCAATCAGATTAAGTTGTTTGTATCACTTATCAAACGGTGGTGCAATTTAAACATCACAAAACTGAACAAAAGACAATTGATCACGGGTAAAAACCAACCCACTTCGTTAGTCAATAGAATAATGAGCAACCTGGAGGATCACTTCGTCGAGCTAGACGGCAATGCAAAAAAAATCAGCTTCGTCGATCTAGACCGCAATGCAAAAAAAAATCACCTAAAAAGCAATAAATCAGTTGAGGTAGTTTGTAACACTAATCAAACGGTGGTGCATTTTTAACATTACCTAGCTGAAAAAATCGAGCCCATTCAAAAGGAGTAACCGCCAACCCATTTCCTTACTCATTATAATAATGAGCACACTGGAGGATCACTTCTTCGAACTAGACTGCAATGCGAACAAAATCTCAACCAGAAAGCAATCAATCAGATTAAGTTGTTTGTATCATTTATCAAACGGTGGTGCACTTTAAACATCACAAAACTGAACAAATCAAGACAATTGATCAGGAGTAAAAACTAACCCACTTCATTACTCATTAGAATAATGAGCAACATGGAGGATCACTTCGTCGAACTAGACTGCAAAGCAAACAAAAAATCACCTAAAAAGCAATCAATCAGTTGAGGTAGTTTGTATCACTAATCAAACGGTGGTGCATTTTAAACATCACAAAGCTGAACAAATCAAGCCCATTCAAAAGGAGTAACAGCCAACCCATTTCATTACTCAATATAATAATGAGCGACATGGGGGATCACATCTCCGAATTAGACAGAAAGGCGAATAAAATAACAACCAGAAATTAATCAATCCGATGAAGTTGTTTGCATTACTTATCAAACGGTGGTGCATTTCAAACATCAAAAACTGAACAAATCAAGACAATTGATCAGGAGTCATAATTATGAGCAACTTGGAGCATCACTTCGTCGAACTAGACTGCTATGCAAACAAAAAATCACCTAAAAAGCAATCAATCAGTTGAGGTAGTTTGTATCACTAATCAAACGGTGGTGCATTTTAAACATCACAAAGCTGAACAAACTCCAGCAAATTCATTCGGAGTAAATGACAGCCTAATACAAAACTCATTATAATTATGAGCAACGTGGAGGATTACATCTCCGAATGAGACAGCAAGTCGAATATAAAAACAAACAGAAAGCAATCAATCAGTTGAAGTTGTTTGTATCATTTATCAAACGGTGGTGCACTTTAAACATCACAAAACTGAACAAATCAAGACAATTGATCAGGAGTAAAAACTAACCCACTTCATTACTCATTAGAATAATGAGCAACATGGAGGATCACTTCGTCGAACTAGACTGCAAAGCAAACAAAAAATCACCTAAAAAGCAATCAATCAGTTGAGGTAGTTTGTATCACTAATCAAACGGTGGTGCATTTTAAACATCACAAAGCTGAACAAATTAAGCCCATTCAAAAAGAGTAAACGCTAACCCATTTCATTACTCAATATAATATGAGCAACGTGGAGGATCACTTCGTCGAATTAGACCGCAATGGAAATAAAAAAATCACCTAAAAAGCAATCAATCAGTTGTGGTAATTTGTATCACTAATCAAACGGTGGTGCATTTTTAACATCACAAAGCTGAACAAATCAAGCCCAATCAAAAGGAGTAACCGCCAACCCATTTCATTACTCATTATAATAATGAGCATCCTGGAGGATCATTTCTTCGAACCAAACTGCAGTGCAAACAAAGTCTCAAACAGAAAGCAATCAATCAGATTAAGTTGTTTGTATCACTTATCAAACGGTGGTGCATTTTAAACATCACAAAACTGAACAAAACAATACAATTGATCAGGAGTAAAAAAAAAACCAGTTCATTGGTCATTATAATTATGGGCAACTTGCAGCCTTACTTCTTCGAACTAGACTGCAATGCCAAAAAATGAAAACCCAAAAAGCAATCAATCAGTTGAGGTACTTTGTATCATTAATCAAACGGTGGTGCATTTGAAACATCACAAAGCTGAACAAATCAAGCCCATTCAAAAAGAGTAACCGCTATCCCATTTCATTACTCAATATAATATGAGCAAAGTGGAGGATCACTTCGTCGAACTAGACCGCAATGCAAATAAAAAATATTCTAAAAAGCAATCAATCAGTTGAGGTAGTTTGTATCACTAATCAAACGGTGGTGCATTTTATACATCACAAAGCTGAACAAACTAAGCCCATTCAAAAAGAGTAAACGCTAACCCATTTCATTACTCAATATAATATGAGCAACGTGGAGGATCACTTCGTCGAATTAGACCGCAATGCAAATAAAAAAATCACCTAAAAAGCAATCAATCAGTTGTGGTAATTTGTATCACTAATCAAACGGTGGTGCATTTTAAACATCACAAAGCTGAGCAAATTAAGCCCATTCAAAAAAAGTAACCGCTAACCTATTTCATTACTCATTATAATAATGAGCAACCTGGAGGATCACTTCTTCGAACTAGACTGCAATGCGAACAAAATCTCAACCAGAAAGCAATCAATCAGATTAAGTTGTTTGTATCACTTAAACTGTGGTGCATTTTAAACATCACAAAACTGAACGAAACAAGAAAATTGATCAGGAATAAAAACCAACCCACTTCAATACTCATTAGAATATTAGGCAACGTGGAAGATCACTTCGTCGAACTAGACAGCAATGCAAAAAAAATTCAACTAAAAAGTAATAAATCAGTTGAGGCAGTTTGTATCACTAATCAAACAGTGGTGCAATTTAAACATCACAAAACTGAACAAATCAAGCCCAATCAAAAGGAGCAACAGCCAACCGATTTCATTACTCAATATAATTTTGAGCATCGTGGAGGATCAATTCGTTGAACTAGACCGCAATGCAATAAAAAAATTACCTCAAAAGCAATCAATCAGTTGAGGTAGTTTGTATCACTAATCAAACGGTGGTGCATTTTAAACATCACAAAGCTGAACAAAATCCAGCAATTTCATCAGGAGTAAATACCAGCCTACTACAAAACTCATTATAATTATGAGCAACGCAGAGGGTCAAATCTCCGAAATAAACAGCAAGGTGATTAAATTAACAAGCGGAAACTGATCAATCAGATGAAGTTGTTTGTATCACTTACCAAACGGTGTTGCATTTTAAACATCACAAACTGAACAAAACAAGACAATTGATCAGGAGTAAAAACCAACCCACTTCGTTAAACATTAGAATAATGAGCAACGTGGAGGACCACTTCGTCGAACTAGAATGCAAAACAATCTAAAAAACACCTAAAAAGCAATCAATCAATTGAGGTAGTTTGTATCACTAATCGAACGGTGGTGCATTTTTAACATCACAAAGATGAACAAATCGAGCCCATTCAAAAGGAGTAACAGCCAACCCATTTCATTAGTCAATATAACAATGAGCAACATGGAGGATCACTCCTCGAACTAGACTGCAATGCGAACAAAAGCAACACCAGAATACAATCAATCAGATTAAGTTGTTTGTTATCACTTTTCAAATAGTGGTGCATTTTAAACATCACAAAACTGAACAAAACAAGACAATTGATCAGGAGTAGAAAAAAAACAACCTACTTCATTATTCATTATAATTATGAGCAACGTGCAGCATTGCTTCTTCGAACTAGACGGCTATAACAAAAAAAGAAAACCCAAAACGGAGTCAATCAATTGAGGTAGTTTGTATCACTAATCAAACGGTGGTGCATTTTAAACTTCACAAACCTGAACAAATCAAGCCCATTCAAAAGAAGTAACAGCAAACCCATTTCTTTACTCAATATAACAATGAGCGACATGGAGGATCAATCCTCGAACTAGACTGCAACGCGAACAAAATCAACACCAGAAAGCAATCAATCCGATTAGGTTGTTTGTTATCACTTTTCAAATAGTGGTGCATTTTAAACATCACAAAACTGAACAAAACAAGAGAATTGATCAGGAGTAGAAAAAAAACAACCCACTTCATTATTCATTATAATTATGAGCAACGTGCAGCATTGCTTCTTCGAACTAGATGGCTATAACAAAAAAAGAAAACCCAAAACGGAGTCAATCAATTGAGGTAGTTTGTATCACTAATCAAACGGTGGTGCATTTTAAACATCACAAACCTGAACAAATCAAGCCCATTGAAAAGGAGTAACAGCCAACACATTTCTTTACTCAATAAAAAAATGAGCGACATGGAGGATCACTTCGTCGAGCTAGACTGTAATGCAAACAAAAAATCACCTAAAAAGCAATCAATCAATTGAGGTAGTTTGTATCACTTATCAAACGGTGGTGCATTTTAAACATCACAAAGCTGAACAAAATCCAGCAAATTCATTCGGAGTAAATGACAGCCTACTACAAAACTCATTATAATTATGAGCAACGTGGAGGATCACATCTCCGAATGAGACAGAAAGGCGAATAAAATAACAACCAGAAAGTAATCAATCCGATGAAGTTGTTTGCATTACTTATCAAACGGTGGTGCATTTCAAACATCAAAAACCTGAACAAATCAAGACAATTGATCAGGAGTCATAATTATGAGCAACTTGGAGCTTCACTTCGTCGAACTAGACTGCAATGCAAACAAAAAATCATCTAAAAAGCAAATCAATCAATTGAGGTAGTTTGTATCACTTATCAAACGGTGATGCATTTTAAACATCATAAAGTTGAACAAAATCCAGCAAATTCATTCGGAGTAAATGACAGCCTACTACAAAACTCATTAGAATTATGAGCAACGTGGAGGATCACATCTCCGAATGAGACAGCAAGTCGAATATAAAAACAAGTCGAATATAAAAACAATAGAAAGTAATCACAGTTGAAGTTGTTTGTATCATTTATCAAACGGTGGTGCACTTTAAACATCACAAAGCTGAACAAATCAAGACAAATGATCAGGAGTAAAAACTAACCCACTTCATTACTCATTAGAATTATGAGCAACATGGAGGATCACTTCGTCGAACTAGACTGCAATGCACACAAAAAATCACCTAAAAAGCAATTAATCAGTTGAGGTAGTTTATATCACTAATCAAACGGTGGTGCATTTTAAACATCACAAAGCTGAACAAATCAAGCCCATTCAAAAGGAGTAACAGCCAACCCATTTCATTACTCAATATAATAATGAGCGACATGGAGGATCACATCTCCGAATTAGACAGAAAGGCGAATAAAATAACAATCAGAAAGCAATCAATCCGATGAAGTTGTTTGCAATCAAACGGTGGTGCGTTTCAAACATCAAAAACTGAACAAATCAAGACAATTGATCAGGAGTCATAATTATGAGCAACTTGGAGCATCAATTCGTCGAACTAGACTGCAATGCAAACAAAAAATCACCTAAAAAGCAAATCAATCAATTGAGGTAGTTTGTATCACTAATCAAACGGTGGTGCACTTTAAACTTCACAAACCTGAACAAATCAAGCCCATTCAAAAGAAGTAACAGCAAACCCATTTCTTTACTCAATATAACAATGAGCGACATGGAGGATCAATCCTCGAACTAGACTGCAACGCGAACAAAATCAACACCAGAAAGCAATCAATCCGATTAGGTTGTTTGTTATCACTTTTCAAATAGTGGTGCATTTTAAACATCACAAAACTGAACAAAACAAGAGAATTGATCAGGAGTAGAAAAAAAACAACCCACTTCATTATTCATTATAATTAAGAGCAACGTGCAGCATTGCTTCTTCGAACTAGATGGCTATAACAAAAAAAGAAAACCCAAAACGGAGTCAATCAATTGAGGTAGTTTGTATCACTAATCAAACGGTGGTGCATTTTAAACATCACAAACCTGAACAAATCAAGCCCATTGAAAAGGAGTAACAGCCAACACATTTCTTTACTCAATAAAAAAATGAGCGACATGGAGGATCACTTCGTCGAGCTAGACTGTAATGCAAACAAAAAATCACCTAAAAAGCAATCAATCAATTGAGGTAGTTTGTATCACTTATCAAACGGTGGTGCATTTTAAACATCACAAAGCTGAACAAAATCCAGCAAATTCATTCGGAGTAAATGACAGCCTACTACAAAACTCATTATAATTATGAGCAACGTGGAGGATCACATCTCCGAATGAGACAGAAAGGCGAATAAAATAACAACCAGAAAGTAATCAATCCGATGAAGTTGTTTGCATTACTTATCAAACGGTGGTGCATTTCAAACATCAAAAACCTGAACAAATCAAGACAATTGATCAGGAGTCATAATTATGAGCAACTTGGAGCTTCACTTCGTCGAACTAGACTGCAATGCAAACAAAAAATCATCTAAAAAGCAAATCAATCAATTGAGGTAGTTTGTATCACTTATCAAACGGTGATGCATTTTAAACATCATAAAGTTGAACAAAATCCAGCAAATTCATTCGGAGTAAATGACAGCCTACTACAAAACTCATTAGAATTATGAGCAACGTGGAGGATCACATCTCCGAATGAGACAGCAAGTCGAATATAAAAACAAGTCGAATATAAAAACAATAGAAAGTAATCACAGTTGAAGTTGTTTGTATCATTTATCAAACGGTGGTGCACTTTAAACATCACAAAGCTGAACAAATCAAGACAAATGATCAGGAGTAAAAACTAACCCACTTCATTACTCATTAGAATTATGAGCAACATGGAGGATCACTTCGTCGAACTAGACTGCAATGCACACAAAAAATCACCTAAAAAGCAATTAATCAGTTGAGGTAGTTTATATCACTAATCAAACGGTGGTGCATTTTAAACATCACAAAGCTGAACAAATCAAGCCCATTCAAAAGGAGTAACAGCCAACCCATTTCATTACTCAATATAATAATGAGCGACATGGAGGATCACATCTCCGAATTAGACAGAAAGGCGAATAAAATAACAATCAGAAAGCAATCAATCCGATGAAGTTGTTTGCAATCAAACGGTGGTGCGTTTCAAACATCAAAAACTGAACAAATCAAGACAATTGATCAGGAGTCATAATTATGAGCAACTTGGAGCATCAATTCGTCGAACTAGACTGCAATGCAAACAAAAAATCACCTAAAAAGCAAATCAATCAATTGAGGTAGTTTGTATCACTTATCAAACGGTGGTGCATTTTAAACATCACAAAGCTGAACAAAATCCAGCAAATTCATTCGGAGTAAATGACAGCCTACTACAAAACTCATTATAATTATGAGCAATGTGGAGGATCACATCTCCGAATGAGACAGCAAGTCGAATATAAAAACAACCAGAACGTAATCAATCAGCTGAAGTTGTTTGTATCATTTATCAAACGGTGGTGCACTTTAAACATCACAAAGCTGAACAAATCAAGACAATTGATCAGGAGTAAAAACTAACCCACTTCATTACTCATTAGAATAATGAGCAACATGGAGGATCACTTCGTCGAACTAGACTGCAATGCACACAAAAAATCACCTAAAAAGCAATCAATCAGTTGAGGTAGTTTATATCACTAATCAAACGGTGGTGCATTTTAAACATCACAAAGCTGAACAAATCAAGCCCATTCAAAAGGAGTAACAGCCAACCCATTTCATTACTCAATATAAAAATGAGCGACATGGAGGATCACATCTCCGAATTAGACAGAAAGGCGAATAAAATAACAACCAGAAAGCAATCAATCCGATGAAGTTGTTTGCAATCAAACGGTGGTGCGTTTCAAACATCAAAAACTGAACAAATCAAGACAATTGATCAGGAGTCATAATTATGAGCAACTTGGGGCATCACTTCGTCGAACTAGACTGCAATGCAAACAAAAAATCACCTTAAAAGTAATCAATCAATTGAGGTAGTTTGTATCACTTATCAAACGGTGGTGCATTTTAAAGATCACAAAGCTGAACAAACTCCAGCAAATTCATTCGGAGTAAATGACAGCCTACTACAAAACTCATTAAAACTATGAGCAACGTGGAGGATCACATCTCCGAATGAGACAGCAAGTCGAATATAAAAACAACCAGAAAGTAATCAATCAGTTGAAGTTGTTTGTATCATTTATCAAACGGTGGTGCACTTTAAACATCACAAAACTGAACAAATCAAGACAATTGATCAGGAGTAAAAACTAACCCACTTCATTACTCATTAGAATAATGAGCAACATGGAGGATCACTTCGTCGAACTAGACTGCAATGCAAACAAAAAATCACCTAAAAAGCAATCAATCAGTTGAGGTAGTTTGTTTGTATCACTAATCAAACGGTGGTGCATTTTAAACATCACAAAGCTGAACAAATCAAGCCCATTCAAAAGGAGTAACAGCCAACCCATTTCATTACTCAATATAATAATGAGCGACATGGAGGATCACATCTCCGAATTAGACAGAAAGGCGAAGAAAATAACAACCAGAAAGTAATCAATCCGATGAAGTTGTTTGCATTACTTATCAAACGGTGGTGCATTTCAAACATCGAAAACATGAACAAATCAAGACAATTGATCAGGAGTCATAATTATGAGCAACTTGGAGCATCACTTCGTCGAACTAGACTGCAATGCAAACAAAAAATCACCTAAAAAGCAAATCAATCAATTGAGGTAGTTTGTATCACTTATCAAACGGTGGTGCATTTTAAACATCACAAAGCTGAACAAAATCCAGCAAATTTATTCGGAGTAAATGACAGCCTACTACAAAACTCATTATAATTATGAGCAACGTGGAGGATCACATCTCGGAATGAGACAGCAAGTCGAATATAAAAACAACCAGAAAGTAATCAATCAGTTGAAGTTGTTTGTATCATTTATCAAACGGTGGTGCACTTTAAACATCACAAAGCTGAACAAATCAAGCCCATTCAACAGGAGTAACAGCCAACCCATTTCATTACTCAATATAATAATGAGCGACATGGAGGATCACATCTCCGAATTAGACAGTAAGGCGAATAAAATAACAACCAGAAAGTAATCAATCCGATGAAGTTGTTTGCATTACTTATCAAACGGTGGTGCATTTCAAACATCGAAAACAGGAACAAATCAAGACAATTGATCAGGAGTCATAATTATGAGCAACTTGGAGCATCACTTCGTCGAACTAGACTGCAATGCAAACAAAAAATCACCTAAAAAGCAAATCAATCAATTGAGGTAGTTTGTATCACTTATCAAACGGTGGTGCATTTTAAACATCACAAAGCTGAACAAAATCCAGCAAATTTATTCGGAGTAAATGACAGCCTACTACAAAACTCATTATAATTATAAGCAATGTGGAGGATCACATCTCCGAATGAGACAGCAAGTCGAATATAAAAACAACCAGAACGTAATCAATCAGTTGAAGTTGTTTGTATCATTTATCAAACGGTGGTGCACTTTAAACATCACAAAGCTGAACAAATCAAGACAAATGATCAGGAGTAAAAACTAACCCACTTCATTACTCATTAGAATTATGAGCAACATGGAGGATCACTTCGTCGAACTAGACTGCAATGCACACAAAAAATCACCTAAAAAGCAATTAATCAGTTGAGGTAGTTTATATCACTAATCAAACGGTGGTGCATTTTAAACATCACAAAGCTGAACAAATCAAGCCCATTCAAAAGGAGTAACAGCCAACCCATTTCATTACTCAATATAATAATGAGCGACATGGAGGATCACATCTCCGAATTAGACAGAAAGGCGAATAAAATAACAATCAGAAAGCAATCAATCCGATGAAGTTGTTTGCAATCAAACGGTGGTGCGTTTCAAACATCAAAAACTGAACAAATCAAGACAATTGATCAGGAGTCATAATTATGAGCAACTTGGAGCATCAATTCGTCGAACTAGACTGCAATGCAAACAAAAAATCACCTAAAAAGCAAATCAATCAATTGAGGTAGTTTGTATCACTTATCAAACGGTGGTGCATTTTAAACATCACAAAGCTGAACAAAATCCAGCAAATTCATTCGGAGTAAATGACAGCCTACTACAAAACTCATTATAATTATGAGCAATGTGGAGGATCACATCTCCGAATGAGACAGCAAGTCGAATATAAAAACAACCAGAACGTAATCAATCAGCTGAAGTTGTTTGTATCATTTATCAAACGGTGGTGCACTTTAAACATCACAAAGCTGAACAAATCAAGACAATTGATCAGGAGTAAAAACTAACCCACTTCATTACTCATTAGAATAATGAGCAACATGGAGGATCACTTCGTCGAACTAGACTGCAATGCACACAAAAAATCACCTAAAAAGCAATCAATCAGTTGAGGTAGTTTATATCACTAATCAAACGGTGGTGAATTTTAAACATCACAAAGCTGAACAAATCAAGCCCATTCAAAAGGAGTAACAGCCAACCCATTTCATTACTCAATATAAAAATGAGCGACATGGAGGATCACATCTCCGAATTAGACAGAAAGGCGAATAAAATAACAACCAGAAAGCAATCAATCCGATGAAGTTGTTTGCAATCAAACGGTGGTGCGTTTCAAACATCAAAAACTGAACAAATCAAGACAATTGATCAGGAGTCATAATTATGAGCAACTTGGGGCATCACTTCGTCGAACTAGACTGCAATGCAAACAAAAAATCACCTAAAAAGTAATCAATCAATTGAGGTAGTTTGTATCACTTATCAAACGGTGGTGCATTTTAAAGATCACAAAGCTGAACAAACTCCAGCAAATTCATTCGGAGTAAATGACAGCCTACTACAAAACTCATTAAAACTATGAGCAACGTGGAGGATCACATCTCCGAATGAGACAGCAAGTCGAATATAAAAACAACCAGAAAGTAATCAATCAGTTGAAGTTGTTTGTATCATTTATCAAACGGTGGTGCACTTTAAACATCACAAAACTGAACAAATCAAGACAATTGATCAGGAGTAAAAACTAACCCACTTCATTACTCATTAGAATAATGAGCAACATGGAGGATCACTTCGTCGAACTAGACTGCAATGCAAACAAAAAATCACCTAAAAAGCAATCAATCAGTTGAGGTAGTTTGTTTGTATCACTAATCAAACGGTGGTGCATTTTAAACATCACAAAGCTGAACAAATCAAGCCCATTCAAAAGGAGTAACAGCCAACCCATTTCATTACTCAATATAATCATGAGCGACATGGAGGATCACATCTCCGAATTAGACAGAAAGGCGAAGAAAATAACAACCAGAAAGTAATCAATCCGATGAAGTTGTTTGCATTACTTATCAAACGGTGGTGCATTTCAAACATCAAAAACTGAACAAATCAAGACAATTGATGAGGAGTCATAACTATGAGCAACTTGGAGCATCACTTCGTCGAACTAGACTGCAATGCAAACAAAAAATCACCTAAAATGCAATCAATCAATTGAGGTAGTTTGTATCACTTATCAAACGGTGGTGCATTTTAAACATCACAAAGCTGAACAAACTCCAGCAAATTCATTCGGAGTAAATGATAGCCTACTACAAAACTCATTATAATTATGAGCAACGTGGAGGATCACATCTCCGAATGAGACAGCAAGTCGAATATAAAAACAACCAGAAAGTAATCAATCAGTTGAAGTTGTTTGTATCATTTATCAAACGGTGGTGCACTTTAAACATCACAAAACTGAACAAATCAAGACAATTGATCAGGAGTAAAAACTAACCCACTTCTTTACTCATTAGAATAATCAGCAACATGGAGGATCACTTCGTCGAACTAGACTGCAATGCAAACAAAAAATCACCTAAAAAGCAATCAATCAGTTGAGGTAGTTTGTATCACTAATCAAACGGTGGTGCATTTTAAACATCACAAAGCTGAACAAACTCCAGCAAATTCATTCGGAGTAAATGATAGCCTACTACAAAACTCATTATAATTATGAGCAACGTGGAGGATCACATCTCCGAATAAGACAGCAAGTCGAATATGAAAACAACCAGAAAGTAATCAATCAGTTGAAGTTGTTTGTATCATTTATCAAACGGTGGTGCATTTTAAACATCACAAAACTGAACAAATCAAGACAATTGATCAGGAGTAAAAACTAACCCACTTCATTATTCATTAGAATAATGAGCAACATGGAGGATCACTTCGTCGAACTAGACTGCAATGCAAACAAAAAATCACCTAAGCAATCAATCAGTTGAGGTAGTTTGTTTGTATCACTAATCAAACGGTGGTGCATTTTGAACATCACAAAGCTGAACAAATCAAGCCCATTCAAAAGGAGTAACAGCCAACCCATTTCATTACTCAATATAATCATGAGCGACATGGAGGATCACATCTCCGAATTAGACAGAAAGGCGAAGAAAATAACAACCAGAAAGTAATCAATCCGATGAAGTTGTTTGCATTACTTATCAAACGGTGGTGCATTTCAAACATCAAAAACTGAACAAATCAAGACAATTGATGAGGAGTCATAACTATGAGCAACTTGGAGCATCACTTCGTCGAACTAGACTGCAATGCAAACAAAAAATCACCTAAAATGCAATCAATCAATTGAGGTAGTTTGTATCACTTATCAAACGGTGGTGCATTTTAAACATCACAAAGCTGAACAAACTCCAGCAAATTCATTCGGAGTAAATGATAGCCTACTACAAAATTCATTATAATTATGAGCAACGTGGAGGATCACATCTCCGAATGAGACAGCAAGTCGAATATAAAAACAACCAGAAAGTAATCAATCAGTTGAAGTTGTTTGTATCATTTATCAAACGGTGGTGCACTTTAAACATCACAAAACTGAACAAATCAAGACAATTGATCAGGAGTAAAAACTAACCCACTTCTTTACTCATTAGAATAATCAGCAACATGGAGGATCACTTCGTCGAACTAGACTGCAATGCAAACAAAAAATCACCTAAAAAGCAATCAATCAGTTGAGGTAGTTTGTATCACTAATCAAACGGTGGTGCATTTTAAACATCACAAAGCTGAACAAACTCCAGCAAATTCATTCGGAGTAAATGATAGCCTACTACAAAACTCATTATAATTATGAGCAACGTGGAGGATCACATCTCCGAATAAGACAGCAAGTCGAATATGAAAACAACCAGAAAGTAATCAATCAGTTGAAGTTGTTTGTATCATTTATCAAACGGTGGTGCATTTTAAACATCACAAAACTGAACAAATCAAGACAATTGATCAGGAGTAAAAACTAACCCACTTCATTATTCATTAGAATAATGAGCAACATGGAGGATCACTTCGTCGAACTAGACTGCAATGCAAACAAAAAATCACCTAAGCAATCAATCAGTTGAAGTAGTTTGTTTGTATCACTAATCAAACGGTGGTGCATTTTAAACATCACAAAGCTGAACAAATCAAGCCCATTCAAAAGGAGTAACAGCCAACCCATTTCATTACTCAATATAATAATGAGCGACATGGAGGATCACATCTCCGAATTAGACAAAAAGGCGAAGAAAATAACAACCAGAAAGTAATCAATCCGATGAAGTTGTTTGCATTACTTATCAAACGGTGGTGCATTTCAAACATCAAAAACTGAACAAATCAAGACAATTGATGAGGAGTCATAACTATGAGCAACTTGGAGCATCACTTCGTCGAACTAGACTGCAATGCAAACAAAAAATCACCTAAAATGCAATCAATCAATTGAGGTAGTTTGTATCACTTATCAAACGGTGGTGCATTTTAAACATCACAAAGCTGAACAAACTCCAGCAAATTTATTCGGAGTAAATGATAGCCTACTACAAAATCATTATAATTATGAGCAACGTGGAGGATCACATCTCCGAATGAGACAGCAAGTCGAATATAAAAACAACCAGAAAGTAATCAATCAGTTGAAGTTGTTTGTATCATTTATCAAACGGTGGTGCACTTTAAACATCACAAAACTGAACAAATCAAGACAATTGATCAGGAGTAAAAACTAACCCACTTCTTTACTCATTAGAATAATGAGCAACATGGAGGATCACTTCGTCGAACTAGACTGCAATGCAAACAAAAAATCACCTAAAAAGCAATCAATCAGTTGAGGTAGTTTGTATCACTAATCAAACGGTGGTGCATTTTAAACATCACAAAGCTGAACAAACTCCAGCAAATTCATTCGGAGTAAATGATAGCCTACTACAAAACTCATTATAATTATGAGCAACGTGGAGGATCACATCTCCGAATAAGACAGCAAGTCGAATATAAAAACAACCAGAAAGTAATCAATCAGTTGAAGTTGTTTGTATCATTTATCAAACGGTGGTGCACTTTAAACATCACAAAACTGAACAAATCAAGACAATTGATCAGGAGTAAAAACTAACCCACTGCTTTACTCATTAGAATAATCAGCAACATGGAGGATCACTTCGTCGAACTAGACTGCAATGCAAACAAAAAATCACCTAAAAAGCAATCAATCAGTTGAGGTAGTTTGTATCACTAATCAAACGGTGGTGCATTTTAAACATCACAAAGCTGAACAAACTCCAGCAAATTCATTCGGAGTAAATGATAGCCTACTACAAAACTCATTATAATTATGAGCAACGTGGAGGATCACATCTCCGAATAAGACAGCAAGTCGAATATAAAAACAACCAGAAAGTAATCAATCAGTTGAAGTTGTTTGTATCATTTATCAAACGGCGGTGCACTTTAAACATCACAAAACTGAACAAATCAAGACAATTGATCAGGAGTAAAAACTAACCCACTTCATTACTCATTACAATAATGAGCAACATGGAGGATCACTTCGTCGAACTAGACTGCAATGCAAACAAAAAATCACCTAAAAAGCAATCAATCAGTTGAGGTAGTTTGTATCACTAATCAAACGGTGGTGCATTTTGAACATCACAAAACTGAACAAATCAAGACAATTGATCAGGAGTAAAAACTAACCCACTTCATTACTCACTAGAATAATGAGCAATGCAAACAAAAAATCACCTAAAATGCAATCAATCAATTGAGGTAGTTTGTATCACTTATCAAACGGTGGTGCATTTTAAACATCACAAAGCTGAACAAACTCCAGCAAATTCTTTCGGAGTAAATGATAGCCTACTACAAAACTCATTATAATTATGAGCAACGTGGAGGATCTCCGAATGAGACAGCAAGTCGAATATAAAAACAACCAGAAAGTAATCAATCAGTTGAAGTTGTTTGTATCATTTATCAAACGGTGGTGCACTTTAAACATCACAAAACTGAACAAATCAAGACAATTGATCAGGAGTAAAAACTAAACCATTTCTTTACTCATTAGAATAATGAGCAACATGGAGGATCACTTCGTCGAACTAGACTGCAATGCAAACAAAAAATCACCTAAAAAGCAATCAATCAGTTGAGGTAGTTTGTATCACTAATCAAACGGTGGTGCATTTTAAACATCACAAAGCTGAACAAACTCCAGCAAATTCATTCGGAGTAAATGATAGCCTACTACAAAACTCATTATAATTATGAGCAACGTGGAGGATCACATCTCCGAATAAGACAGCAAGTCGAATATGAAAACAACCAGAAAGTAATCAATCAGTTGAAGTTGTTTGTATCATTTATCAAACGGTGGTGCATTTTAAACATCACAAAACTGAACAAATCAAGACAATTGATCAGGAGTAAAAACTAACCCACTTCATTATTCATTAGAATAATGAGCAACATGGAGGATCACTTCGTCGAACTAGACTGCAATGCAAACAAAAAATCACCTAAGCAATCAATCAGTTGAAGTAGTTTGTTTGTATCACTAATCAAACGGTGGTGCATTTTAAACATCACAAAGCTGAACAAATCAAGCCCATTCAAAAGGAGTAACAGCCAACCCATTTCATTACTCAATATAATAATGAGCGACATGGAGGATCACATCTCCGAATTAGACAAAAAGGCGAAGAAAATAACAACCAGAAAGTAATCAATCCGATGAAGTTGTTTGCATTACTTATCAAACGGTGGTGCATTTCAAACATCAAAAACTGAACAAATCAAGACAATTGATGAGGAGTCATAACTATGAGCAACTTGGAGCATCACTTCGTCGAACTAGACTGCAATGCAAACAAAAAATCACCTAAAATGCAATCAATCAATTGAGGTAGTTTGTATCACTTATCAAACGGTGGTGCATTTTAAACATCACAAAGCTGAACAAACTCCAGCAAATTTATTCGGAGTAAATGATAGCCTACTACAAAATCATTATAATTATGAGCAACGTGGAGGATCACATCTCCGAATGAGACAGCAAGTCGAATATAAAAACAACCAGAAAGTAATCAATCAGTTGAAGTTGTTTGTATCATTTATCAAACGGTGGTGCACTTTAAACATCACAAAACTGAACAAATCAAGACAATTGATCAGGAGTAAAAACTAACCCACTTCTTTACTCATTAGAATAATGAGCAACATGGAGGATCACTTCGTCGAACTAGACTGCAATGCAAACAAAAAATCACCTAAAAAGCAATCAATCAGTTGAGGTAGTTTGTATCACTAATCAAACGGTGGTGCATTTTAAACATCACAAAGCTGAACAAACTCCAGCAAATTCATTTGGAGTAAATGATAGCCTACTACAAAACTCATTATAATTATGAGCAACGTGGAGGATCACATCTCCGAATAAGACAGCAAGTCGAATATAAAAACAACCAGAAAGTAATCAATCAGTTGAAGTTGTTTGTATCATTTATCAAACGGTGGTGCACTTTAAACATCACAAAACTGAACAAATCAAGACAATTGATCAGGAGTAAAAACTAACCCACTGCTTTACTCATTAGAATAATCAGCAACATGGAGGATCACTTCGTCGAACTAGACTGCAATGCAAACAAAAAATCACCTAAAAAGCAATCAATCAGTTGAGGTAGTTTGTATCACTAATCAAACGGTGGTGCATTTTAAACATCACAAAGCTGAACAAACTCCAGCAAATTCATTCGGAGTAAATGATAGCCTACTACAAAACTCATTATAATTATGAGCAACGTGGAGGATCACATCTCCGAATAAGACAGCAAGTCGAATATAAAAACAACCAGAAAGTAATCAATCAGTTGAAGTTGTTTGTATCATTTATCAAACGGTGGTGCACTTTAAACATCACAAAACTGAACAAATCAAGACAATTGATCAGGAGTAAAAACTAACCCACTTCATTACTCATTACAATAATGAGCAACATGGAGGATCACTTCGTCGAACTAGACTGCAATGCAAACAAAAAATCACCTAAAAAGCAATCAATCAGTTGAGGTAGTTTGTATCACTAATCAAACGGTGGTGCATTTTGAACATCACAAAACTGAACAAATCAAGACAATTGATCGGGAGTAAAAACTAACCCACTTCATTACTCACTAGAATAATGAGCAATGCAAACAAAAAATCACCTAAAATGCAATCAATCAATTGAGGTAGTTTGTATCACTTATCAAACGGTGGTGCATTTTAAACATCACAAAGCTGAACAAACTCCAGCAAATTCTTTCGGAGTAAATGATAGCCTACTACAAAACTCATTATAATTATGAGCAACGTGGAGGATCTCCGAATGAGACAGCAAGTCGAATATAAAAACAACCAGAAAGTAATCAATCAGTTGAAGTTGTTTGTATCATTTATCAAACGGTGGTGCACTTTAAACATCACAAAACTGAACAAATCAAGACAATTGATCAGGAGTAAAAACTAAACCATTTCTTTACTCATTAGAATAATGAGCAACATGGAGGATCACTTCGTCGAACTAGACTGCAATGCAAACAAAAAATCACCTAAAAAGCAATCAATCAGTTGAGGTAGTTTGTATCACTAATCAAACGGTGGTGCATTTTAAACATCACAAAGCTGAACAAACTCCAGCAAATTCATTCGGAGTAAATGATAGCCTACTACAAAACTCATTATAATTATGAGCAACGTGGAGGATCACATCTCCGAATAAGACAGCAAGTCTAACATAAAAACAACCAGAAAGTAATCAATCAGTTGAAGTTGTTTGTATCATTTATCAAACGGTGGTGCACTTTAAACATCACAAAACTGAACAAATCAAGACAATTGATCAGGAGTAAAAACTAACCCAGTTCATTACTCATTAGAATAATGAGCAACATGGAGGATCACTTCGTCGAACTAGACTGCAATGCAAACAAAAAATCACCTAAAAAGCAATCAATCAGTTGAGGTAGTTTGTATCACTAATCAAACGGTGGTGCATTTTAATCATCACAAAGCTGAACAAACTCCAGCAAATTCATTCGGAGTAAATGATAGCCTACTACAAAACTCATTATAATTATGAGCAACGTGGAGGATCACATCTCCGAATAAGACAGCAAGTCGAATATAAAAACAACCAGAAAGTAATCAATCAGTTGAAGTTGTTTGTATCATTTATCAAACGGTGGTGCACTTTAAACATCACAAAACTGAACAAATCAAGACAATTGATCAGGAGTAAAAACTAACCCACTTCATTACTCATTAGAATAATGAGCAACATGGAGGATCACTTCGTCGAACTAGACTGCAATGCAAACAAAAAATCACCTAAAAAGCAATCAATCAGTTGAGGTAGTTTGTATCACTAATCAAACGGTGGTGCATTTTAAACATCACAAAGCTGAACAAATCAAGCCCATTCAAAAGGAGTAACAGCCAACCCATTTAATTACTCAATATAATAATGAGCGACATGGAGGATCATATCTCCGAATTAGACAGAAAGGCGAATAAAATAACAGCCAGAAAGTAATCAATCCGATGAAGTTGTTTGCATTACTTATCAAACGGTGGTGCATTTCAAACATCAAAAACTGAACAAATCAAGACAACTGATCAGGATTCATAATTATGAGCAACTTGGAGCATCACTTCGTCGAACTAGACTGCAATGCAAACAAAAAATCACCTAAAAAGCAATCAATCAATTGAGGCAGTTTGTATCACTTATCAAACGGTGGTGCATTTTAAACATCACAAAGCTGAACAAACTCCAGCAAATTCATTCGGAGTAAATGACAGCCTACTACAAAACTCATTATAATTATGAGCAACGTGGAGGATCACATCTCCGAATGAGACAGCAAGTCGGATATAAAAACAACCGGAAAGTAATCAATCAGTTGAAGTTGTTTGTATCATTTATCAAACGGTGGTGCACTTTAAACATCACAAAACTGAACAAATCAAGACAATTGATCAGGAGTAAAAACTAACCCACTTCATTACTCATTAGAATAATGAGCAACATGGAGGATCACTTCGTCGAACTAGACTGCAATGCACACAAAAAATCACCTAAAAAGCAATCAATCAGTTGAGGTAGTTTGTATCACTAATCAAAGGGTGGTGCATTTTAAACATCACAAAGCTGAACAAACTCCAGCAAATTCATTCGGAGTAAATGACAGCCTAATACAAAACTCATTATAATTATGAGCAACGTGGAGGATTACATCTCCGAATGAGACAGCAAGTCGAATAAAAAACAACCAAAAAAAAATCAATCAGTTGAAGTTGTTTGTATCACTAATCAAAGGGTGGTGCACTTTAAACATCACAAAACTGAACAAATCAAGACAATTGATCAGGAGTAAAAACTAGCCCACTTCATTACTCACTAGAATAATGAGCAACATGGAGGATCACTTCGTCGAACTAGACAGCAATGCAAACAAAAAATCACCTAAAATGCAATCAATCAGTTGAGGTAGTTTGTTTGTATCACTAATCAAACGGTGGTGCATTTTAAACATCACAAAGCTGAACAAATCAAGCCCATTCAAAAGGAGTAACAGCCAACCCATTTCATTACTCAATATAATAATGAGCGACATGGAGGATCACATCTCCGAATTAGACAGAAAGGCGAATAAAATAACAACCAGAAAGTAATCAATCCGATGAAGTTGTTTGCATTACTTATCAAACGGTGGTGCATTTCAAACATCAAAAACTGAACAAATCAAGACAACTGATCAGGATTCATAATTATGAGCAACTTGGAGCATCACTTCGTCGAACTAGACTGCAATGCAAACAAAAAATCACCTAAAAAGCAATCAATCAATTGGGGCAGTTTGTATCACTTATCAAACCGTGGTGCATTTTAAACATCACAAAGCTGAACAAACTCCAGCAAATTCATTCGGAGTAAATGACAGCCTACTACAAAACTCATTATAATTATGAGCAACGTGGAGGATCACATCTCCGAATGAGACAGCAAGTCGGATATAAAAACAACCGGAAAGTAATCAATCAGTTGAAGTTGTTTGTATCATTTATCAAACGGTGGTGCACTTTAAACATCACAACACTGAACAAATCAAGACAATTGATCAGGAGTAAAAACTAACCCACTTCATTACTCATTAGAATAATGAGCAACATGGAGGATCACTTCGTCGAACTAGACTGCAATGCACACAAAAAATCACCTAAAAGCAATCAATCAGTTGAGGTAGTTTGTATCACTAATCAAAGGGTGGTGCATTTTAAACATCACAAAGCTGAACAAACTCCAGCAAATTCATTCGGAGTAAATGACAGCCTAATACAAAACTCATTATAATTATGAGCAACGTGGAGGATTACATCTCCGAATGAGACAGCAAGTCGAATATAAAAACAACCAGAAAGTAATCAATCAGTTGAAGTTATTTGTATCACTAATCAAAGGGTGGTGCAATTTAAACATCACAAAACTGAACAAATCAAGACAATTGATCAGGAGTAAAAACTAACCCACTTCAATACTCATTAGAATAATGAGCAACATGGAGGATCACTTCGTCGAACTAGACAGCAATGCAAACAAAAAATCACCTAAAATGCAATCAATCAGTTGAGGTAGTTTGTTTGTATCACTAATCAAACGGTGGTGCATTTTAAACATCACAAAGCTGAACAAATCAAGCCCATTCAAAAGGAGTAACAGCCAACCCATTTCATTACTCAATATAATAATGAGCGACATGGAGGATCACATCTCCGAATTAGACAGAAAGGCGAATAAAATAACAACCAGAAAGTAATCAATCCGATGAAGTTGTTTGCATTACTTATCAAACGGTGGTGCATTTCAAACATCAAAAACTGAACAAACTCCAGCAAATTCATTCGGAGTAAATGACAGCCTACTACAAAACTCATTATAATTATGAGCAACGTGGAGGATAACATCTCCGAATGAGACAGCAAGTCGAATATAAAAACAACCAGAAAGTAATCAATCAGTTGAAGTTGTTTGTATCATTTATCAAACGGTGGTGCACTTTAAACATCACAAAACTGAACAAATCAAGACAATTGATCAGGAGTAAAAACTAAACCACTTCATTACTCATTAGAATAATGAGCAACATGGAGGTCACTTCGTCGAACTAGACTGCAATGCAAACAAAAAATCACCTAAAAAGCAATCAATCAGTTGAGGTAGTTTGTATCACGTATCAAACAGTGGTGCATTTTAAACATCACAAAGCTGAACAAATCAAGCCCATTCAAAAGGAGTAACAGCCAACCCATTTGATTACTCAATTTAATAATGAGCGACATGGAGGATCACATCTCTGAATTAGACAGAAAGGTGAATAAAATAACAACCAGAAAGTAATCAATCCGATGAAGTTGTTTGCATTACTTATCAAACGGTGGTGCATTTCAAACATCAAAAACTGAACAAACTCCAGCAAATTCATTTGGAGTAAATGACAGCCTACTACAAAACTCATTATAATTATGAGCAACGTGGAGGATCACATATCCGAATGAGACAGCAAGTCGAATATAAAAACAACCAGAAAGTAATCAATCAGTTGAAGTTGTTTGTATCATTTATCAAACGGTGGTGCACTTTAAACATCACAAAATTGAACAAATCAAGACAATTGATCAGGAGTAAAAACTAAACCACTTCATTACTCATTAGAATAATGAGCAACATGGAGGTCACTTCGTCGAACTAGACTGCAATGCAAACAAAAAATCACCTAAAAAGCAATCAATCAATTGAGGCAGTTTGTATCACTTATCAAACGGTGGTGCATTTTAAACATCACAAAGCTGAACCAACTCCAGCAAATTCATTCGGAGAAAATGACAGCCTACTACAAAACTCATTATAATTATGAGCAACGTGGAGGATCACATCTCCGAATGAGACAGCAAGTCGGATATAAAAACAACCGGAAAGTAATCAATCAGTTGAAGTTGTTTGTATCATTTATCAAACGGTGGTGCACTTTAAACATCACAAAACTGAACAAATCAAGAAAATTGATCAGGAGTAAAAACTAACCCACCTGATTACTCATTAGAATAATGAGCAGCATGCAGGATCACTTCGTCGAACTAGAATGCAATGCACACAAAAAATCACCTAAAAAGCAATCAATCAGTTGAGGTAGTTTGTATCACTAATCAAACGGTGGTGCATTTTAAACATCACAAAGCTGAACAAATCAAGCCCATTCAAAAGGAGTAACAGCCAACCCATTTCATTACTCAATATAATAATGAGCGACATGGAGGATCACATCTCCGAATCAGACAGAAAGGCGAATAAAATAACAACCAGAGAGCAATCAATCCGATGAAGTTGTTTGCAATCAAACGGTGACAGAATTAGACAGAAAGGCGAATAAAATAACAACCAGAAAGTAATCAATCCGATGAAGTTGTTTGCATTACTTATCAAACGGTGGTGCATTTCAAACATCAAAAACTGAACGAATCAAGACAATTGATCAGGAGTCATAATTATGAGCAACTTGGAGCATCACTTCGTCGAACTAGACTGCAATGCAAACAAAAAATCACCTAAAAAGCAATCAATCAATTGAGGCAGTTTGTATCACTTATCAAACGCTGGTGCATTTTAAACATCACAAAGCTGAACAAATCAAGCCCATTCAAAAGGAGTAACAGCCAATCCATTTCATTACTCAATATAATAATGACCGACATGGAGGATCACATCTCCGAATTAGACAGAAAGGCGAATAAAACAACAACCAGAAAGTAATCAATCCGATGAAGTTGTTTGCATTACTTATCAAACGGTGATGCATTTCAAACATCAAAAACTGAACGAATCAAGACAATTGATCAGGAGTCATAATTATGAGCAACTTGGAGCATCACTTCGTCGAATTAGACTGCAATGCAAACAAAAAATCACCTATAAAGCAATCAATCAATTGAGGCAGTTTGTATCACTTATCAAACGGTGGTGCATTTTAAACATCACAAAGCTGAACAAACTCCAGCAAATTCATTCGGAGTAAATGACAGCCTACTACAAAACTCATTATAATTATGAGCAACGTGGAGGATCACATCTCCGAATGAGACAGCAAGTCGGATATAAAAACAACCGGAAAGTAATCAATCAGTTGAAGTTGTTTGTATCATTTATCATACGGTGGTGCACTTTAAACATCACAAAACTGAACAAATCAAGACAATTGATCAGGAGTAAAAACTAACCCACCTCATTACTCATTAGAAAAATGAGCAACATGCAGGATCACTTCATCGAACTAGACTGCAATGCACACAAAAAATCACCTAAAAAGCAATCAATCAGTTGAGGTAGTTTGTATCACTAATCAAACGGTGGTGCATTTTAAACATCACAAAGCTGAACAAATCAAGCCCATTCAAAAGGAGTAACAGCCAACCCATTTAATTACTCAATATAATAATGAGCGACATGGAGGATCACATCTCCGAATTAGACAGAAAGGCGAATAAAATAACAACCAGAAAGCAATCAATCCGATGAAGTTGTTTGCAATCAAACGGTGGTGCGTTTCAAACATCAAAAACTGAACAAATCAAGACAATTGATCAGGAGTAAAAACTAACCCACCTCATTACTCATTAGAATAATGAGCAACATGCAGGATCACTTCGTCGAACTAGACTGCAATGCACACAAAAAATCACCTAAAAAGCAATCAATCAGTTGAGGTAGTTTGTATCACTTATCAAACGGTGGTGCATTTTAAACATCACAAAGCTGAACAAACTCCAGCAAATTCATTCGGAGTAAATGACAGCCTACTACAAAACTCATTAAAATTATCAGCAACGTGGAGGATCACATCTCCGAATGAGACAGCAAGTCGAATATAAAAACAACTAGAAAGTAATCAATCAGTTGAAGTTGTTTGTATCATTTATCAAACGGTGGTGCACTTTAAACATCACAAAACTGAACAAATCAAGACAATTGATCAGGAGTAAAAACTAACCCACTTCATTACTCATTAGAATAATGAGCAACATGGAGGATCACTTCGTCGAACTAGACTGCAATGCAAACAAAAAATCACCTAAAAAGCAATCAATCAGTTAAGGTAGTTTGTTTGTATCACTAATCAAACGGTGGTGCATTTTAAACATCACAAAGCTGAACAAATCAAGCCCATTGAAAAAGAGTAACAGCCAATCCATTTCATTACTCAATATAATAATGACCGACATGGAGGATCACATCTCTGAATTAGACAGAGGGCGAATAAAAAACAACCAGAAAGTAATCAATCCGATGAAGTTGTTTGCATTACTTATCAAACGGTGGTGCATTTCAAACATCAAAAACTGAACGAATCAAGACAATTGATCAGGAGTCATAATTATGAGCAACTTGGAGCATCACTTCGTCGAACTAGACTGCAATGCAAACAAAAAATCACCTATAAAGCAATCAATCAATTGAGGCAGTTTGTATCACTTATCAAACGGTGCTGCATTTTAAACATCACAAAGCTGAACAAACTCCAGCAAATTCATTCGGAGTAAACGACAGCCTACTACAAAACTCATTATAATTATGAGCAACGTGGAGGATCACAACTCCGAATGAGACAGCAAGTCGGATATAAAAACAACCGGAAAGTAATCAATCAGTTGAAGTTGTTTGTATCATTTATCAAACGGTGGTGCATTTTAAACATCACAAAGCTGAACAAATCAAGCCCATTCAAAAGGAGTAACAGCCAACCCATTTCATTACTCAATATAAAAATGAGCGACATGGAGGATCACATCTCCGAATTAGACAGAAAGGCGAATCAAATAACAACCAGAAAGTAATCAATCCGATGAAGTTGTTTGCATTACTTATCAAACGGTGGTGCATTTCAAATATCAAAAACTGAACAAATCAAGACAATTGATCAGGAGTCATAATTATGAGCAACTTCGAGCATCACTTCGTCGAACTAGACTGCAATGCAAACAAAAAATCACCTAAAAAGCAATCAATCAATTGAGGTAGTTTGTATCACTAATCAAACGGTGGTGCATTTTAAACATCACAAAGCTGAACAAACTCCAGCAAATTCATTCGGAGTAAATGACAGCCTAATACAAAACTCATTATAATTATGAGCAACGTGGAGGATTACATCTCCGAATGAGACAGCAAGTCGAATATAAAAACAACCAGAAAGTAATCAATCAGTTGAAGTTGTTTGTATCATTTATCAAACGGTGGTGCACTTTAAACATCACAAAACTGAACAAATCAAGACAATTGATCAGGAGTAAAAACTAACCCACTTCATTACTCATTAGAATAATGAGCAACATGGAGGATCACTTCGTCGAACTAGACAGCAAAGCAAACAAAAAATCACCTAAAAAGCAATCAATCAGTTGAGGTAGTTTGTATCACTAATCAAACGGTGGTGCACTTTAAACATCACAAAGCTGAACAAATCAAGCCCATTCAAAAGGAGTAACAGCCAACCCATTTCATTACTCAATATAATAATGAGCGACATGGAGGATCACATCTCCGAATTAGACAGAAAGGCGAATAAAATAACGACCAGAAAGTATTCAATCCGATGAAGTTGTTTGCATTACTTATCAAACGGTGGTGCATTTCAAACATCAAAAACTGAACAAATCAAGACAATTGATCAGGAGTCATAATTATGAGCAACTTCGAGCATCACTTCGTCGAACTAGACTGCTATGCAAACAAAAAATCACCTAAAAAGCAATCAATCAGTTGAGGTAGTTTGTATCACTAATCAAACGGTGGTGCATTTTAAACATCACAAAGCTGAACAAACTCCAGCAAATTCATTCGGAGTAAATGACAGCCTAATACAAAACTGATTATAATTATGAGCAACGTGGAGGATTACATCTCCGAATGAGACAGCAAGTCGAATATAAAAACAAACAGAAAGCAATCAATCAGTTGAAGTTGTTTGTATCATTTATCAAACGGTGGTGCACTTTAAACATCACAAAACTGAACAAATCAAGACAATTGATCAGGAGTAAAAACTAACCCACTTCATTACTCATTAGAATAATGAGCAACATGGAGGATCACTTCGTCGAACTAGACTGCAAAGCAAACAAAAAATCACCTAAAAAGCAATCAATCAGTTGAGGTAGTTTGTATCACTAATCAAACGGTGGTGCATTTTAAACATCACAAAGCTGAACAAATCAAGCCCATTCAAAAGGAGTAACAGCCAACCCATTTCATTACTCAATATAATAATGAGCGACATGGAGGATCACATCTCCGAATTAGACAGAAAGGCGAATAAAATAACAACCAGAAAGTAATCAATCCGATGAAGTTGTTTGCATTACTTATCAAACGGTGGTGCATTTCAAACATCAAAAACTGAACAAATCAAGACAATTGATCAGGAGTCATAATTATGAGCAACTTGGAGCATCACTTCGTCGAACTAGACTGCTATGCAAACAAAAAATCACCTAAAAAACAATCAATCAATTGAGGTAGTTTGTATCACTTATCAAACGGTGGTGCATTTTAAACATCACAAAGCTGAACAAACTCCAACAAATTCATTCGGAGTAAAGGACAGCCTACTACAAAACTCATTATAATTATGAGCAACGTGGAGGATCACATCTCCGAATGAGACAGCAAGTCGGATATAAAAACAACCAGAAAGTAATCAATCAGTTGAAGTTGTTTGTATCATTTATCAAACGGTGGTGCACTTTAAACATCACAAAACTGAACAAATCAAGACAATTGATCAGGAGTAAAAACTAACCCACTTCATTACTCATTAGAATAATGAGCAACATGGAGGATCACTTCGTCGAACTAGACTGCAAAGCAAACAAAAAATCACCTAAAAAGCAATCAATCAGTTGAGGTAGTTTGTATCACTAATCAAACGGTGGTGCATTTTAAACATCACAAAGCTGAACAAATCAAGCCCATTCAAAAGGAGTAACAGCCAACCCATTTCATTACTCAATATAATAATGAGCGACATGGAGGATCACATCTCCGAATTAGACAGAAAGGCGAATAAAATAACAACCAGAAAGTAATCAATCCGATGAAGTTGTTTGCATTACTTATCAAACGGTGGTGCATTTCAAACATCAAAAATTGAACAAATCAAGACAATTGATCAGGAGTCATAATTATGAGCAACTTGGAGCATCACTTCGTCGAACTAGACTGCTATGCAAACAAAAAATCACCTAAAAAACAATCAATCAATTGAGGTAGTTTGTATCACTTATCAAACGGTGGTGCATTTTAAACATCACAAAGCTGAACAAACTCCAGCAAATTCATTCGGAGTAAAGGACAGCCTACTACAAAACTCATTATAATTATGAGCAACGTGGAGGATCACATCTCCGAATGAGACAGCAAGTCGAAGATAAAAACAACCAGAAAGTAATCAATCAGTTGAAGTTGTTTGTATCATTTATCAAACGGTGGTGCACTTTAAACATCACAAAACTGAACAAATCAAGACAATTGATCAGGAGTAAAAACTAACCCACTTCATTACTCATTAGAATAATGAGCAACATGGAGGATCACTTCGTCGAACTAGACTGCAAAGCAAACAAAAAATCACCTAAAAAGCAATCAATCAGTTGAGGTAGTTTGTATCACTAATCAAACGGTGGTGCATTTTAAACATCACAAAGCTGAACAAATCAAGCCCATTCAAAAGGAGTAACAGCCAACCCATTTCATTACTCAATATAATAATGAGCGACATGGAGGATCACATCTCCGAATTAGACAGAAAGGCGAATAAAATAACAACCAGAAAGTAATCAATCCCATGAAGTTGTTTGCATTACTTATCAAACGGTGGTGCATTTCAAACATCAAAAACTGAACAAATCAAGACAGTTGATCAGGAGTCATAATTATGAGCAACTTGGAGCATCACTTCGTCGAACTAGACTGCTATGCAAACAAAAAATCACCTAAAAAACAATCAATCAATTGAGGTAGTTTGTATCACTTATCAAACGGTGGTGCATTTTAAACATCACAAAGCTGAACAAACTCCAGCAAATTCATTCGGAGTAAATGACAGCCTACTACAAAACTCATTATAATTATGAGCAACGTGGAGGATCACATCTCCAAATGAGACAGCAAGTCGAATATAAGAACAACCAGAAAGTAATCAATCAGTTGAAGTTGTTTGTATCATTTATCAAACGGTGGTGCACTTTAAACATCACAAAACTGAACAAATCAAGACAATTGATCAGGAGTAATAACTAACCCACTTCATTACTCATTAGAATAATGAGCAACATGGAGGATCACTTCGTCGAACTAGACTGCAATGCAAACAAAAAATCACCTAAAAAGCAATCAATCAGTTGAGGTAGTTTGTATCACTAATCAAACGGTGGTGCTTTTTAAACATCACAAAGCTGAACAAATTCCAGCTAATTCATTCGGAGAAAAGGACAGCCTACCACAAAACTCATTATAATTATGAGCAACGTGGAGGATCACATCTCCGAATGAGACAGCAAGTCGAATACAAAAACAACCAGAAAGTAATCAATCAGTTGAAGTTGTTTGTATCATTTATCAAACGGTGGTGCACTTTAAACATCACAAAACTGAACAAATCAAGACAATTGATCAGGAGTAAAAACTAACCCACTTCATTACTCATTAGAATAATGAGCAACATGGAGGATCACTTCGTCGAACTAGACTGCAAAGCAAACAAAAAATCACCTAAAAAGCAATCAATCAGTTGAGGTAGTTTGTATCACTAATCAAACGGTGGTGCATTTTAAACATCACAAAGCTGAACAAATCAAGCCCATTCAAAAGGAGTAACAGCCAACCCATTTCATTACTCAATATAAAAATGAGCGACATGGAGGATCACATCTCCGAATTAGACAGAAAGGCGAATAAAATAACCAGAAAGTAATCAATCCCATGAAGTTGTTTGCATTACTTATCAAACGGTGGTGCATTTCAAACATCAAAAACTGAACAAATCCAGCCCATTCAAAAGGAGTAACAGCCAACCCATTTCAATACTCAATATAATAATGAGCGACATGGAGGATCACATCTCCGAATTAGACAGAAAGGCGAATCAAATAACAACCAGAAAGTAATCAATCCGATGAAGTTGTTTGCATTACTTATCAAACGGTGGTGCATTTCAAATATCAAAAACTGAACAAATCAAGACAATTGATCAGGAGTCATAATTATGAGCAACTTCGAGCATCACTTCGTCGAACTAGACTGCAATGCAAACAAAAAATCACCTAAAAAGCAATCAATCAATTGAGGTAGTTTGTATCATTTATCAAACGTTGGTGCATTTTAAACATCACAAAGCTGAACCAACTCCAGCAAATTCATTCGGAGTAAATGACAGCCTAATACAAAACTCATTATAATTATGAGCAACGTGGAGGATTACATCTCCGAATGAGACAGCAAGTCGAATATAAAAACAACCAGAAAGTAATCAATCAGTTGAAGTTGTTTGTATCATTTATCAAACGGTGGTGCACTTTAAACATCACAAAACTGAACAAATCAAGACAATTGATCAGGAGTAAAAACTAACCCACTTCTTTACTCATTAGAATAATGAGCAACATGGAGGATCACTTCGTCGAACTAGACTGCAATGCAAACAAAAAATCACCTAAAAAGCAATCAATCAGTTGAGGTAGTTTGTATCACTAATCAAACGGTGGTGCATTTTAAACATCACAAAGCTGAACAAACTCCAGCAAATTCATTCGGAGTAAATGATAGCCTACTACAAAACTCATTATAATTATGAGCAACGTGGAGGATCACATCTCCGAATAAGACAGCAAGTCGAATATAAAAACAACCAGAAAGTAATCAATCAGTTGAAGTTGTTTGTATCATTTATCAAACGGTGGTGCACTTTAAACATCACAAAACTGAACAAATCAAGACAATTGATCAGGAGTAAAAACTAACCCACTTCTTTACTCATTAGAATAATGAGCGACATGGGGGATCACATCTCCGAATTAGACAGAAAGGCGAATAAAATAACAACCAGAAAGTAATCAATCCGATGAAGTTGTTTGCATTACTTATCAAACGGTGGTGCATTTCAAACATCAAAAACTGAACAAATCAAGACAATTGATCAGGAGTCATAATTATGAGCAACTTGGAGCATCACTTCGTCGAACTAGACTGCTATGCAAACAAAAAATCACCTAAAAAGCAATCAATCAGTTGAGGTAGTTTGTATCACTAATCAAACGGTGGTGCATTTTAAACATCACAAAGCTGAACAAACTCCAGCAAATACATTCGGAGTAAATGACAGCCTAATACAAAACTCATTATAATTATGAGCAACGTGGAGGATTACATCTCCGAATGAGACAGCAAGTCGAATATAAAAACAAACAGAAAGCAATCAATCAGTTGAAGTTGTTTGTATCATTTATCAAACGGTGGTGCACTTTAAACATCACAAAGCTGAACAAATCAAGCCCATTCAAAAGGAGTAACAGCCAACCCATTTCATTACTCAATATAATAATGAGCGACATGGAGGATCACATCTCCGAATTAGACAGAAAGGCGAATAAAATAACGACCAGAAAGTATTCAATCCGATGAAGTTGTTTGCATTACTTATCAAACGGTGGTGCATTTCAAACATC
The DNA here is from genome assembly GCF_963678635.1 of Symsagittifera roscoffensis. Lineage (NCBI taxonomy): Eukaryota > Metazoa > Xenacoelomorpha > Acoela > Convolutidae > Symsagittifera > Symsagittifera roscoffensis. The sequence goes on along the minus strand of NC_087062.1, from coordinate 18,081,797 downwards.
AAAAACTGAACAAATCAAGACAATTGATCAGGAGTCATAATTATGAGCAACTTCGAGCATCACTTCGTCGAACTAGACTGCAATGCAAACAAAAAATCACCTAAAAAGCAATCAATCAATTGAGGTAGTTTGTATCATTTATCAAACGTTGGTGCATTTTAAACATCACAAAGCTGAACAAACTCCAGCAAATTCATTCGGAGTAAATGACAGCCTAATACAAAACTCATTATAATTATGAGCAACGTGGAGGATTACATCTCCGAATGAGACAGCAAGTCGAATATAAAAACAAACAGAAAGCAATCAATCAGTTGAAGTTGTTTGTATCATTTATCAAACGGTGGTGCACTTTAAACATCACAAAACTGAACAAATCAAGACAATTGATCAGGAGTAAAAACTAACCCACTTCATTACTCATTAGAATAATGAGCAACATGGAGGATCACTTCGTCGAACTAGACTGCAAAGCAAACAAAAAATCACCTAAAAAGCAATCAATCAGTTGAGGTAGTTTGTATCACTAATCAAACGGTGGTGCATTTTAAACATCACAAAGCTGAACAAATCAAGCCCATTCAAAAGGAGTAACAGCCAACCCATTTCATTACTCAATATAATAATGAGCGACATGGGGGATCACATCTCCGAATTAGACAGAAAGGCGAATAAAATAACAACCAGAAAGTAATCAATCCGATGAAGTTGTTTGCATTACTTATCAAACGGTGGTGCATTTCAAACATCAAAAACTGAACAAATCAAGACAATTGATCAGGAGTCATAATTATGAGCAACTTGGAGCATCACTTCGTCGAACTAGACTGCTATGCAAACAAAAAATCACCTAAAAAGCAATCAATCAGTTGAGGTAGTTTGTATCACTAATCAAACGGTGGTGCATTTTAAACATCACAAAGCTGAACAAACTCCAGCAAATTCATTCGGAGTAAATGACAGCCTAATACAAAACTCATTATAATTATGAGCAACGTGGAGGATTACATCTCCGAATGAGACAGCAAGTCGAATATAAAAACAAACAGAAAGCAATCAATCAGTTGAAGTTGTTTGTATCATTTATCAAACGGTGGTGCACTTTAAACATCACAAAACTGAACAAATCAAGACAATTGATCAGGAGTAAAAACTAACCCACTTCATTACTCATTAGAATAATGAGCAACATGGAGGATCACTTCGTCGAACTAGACTGCAAAGCAAACAAAAAATCACCTAAAAAGCAATCAATCAGTTGAGGTAGTTTGTATCACTAATCAAACGGTGGTGCATTTTAAACATCACAAAGCTGAACAAATCAAGCCCATTCAAAAGGAGTAACAGCCAACCCATTTCATTACTCAATATAATAATGAGCGACATGGGGGATCACATCTCCGAATTAGACAGAAAGGCGAATAAAATAACAACCAGAAAGTAATCAATCCGATGAAGTTGTTTGCATTACTTATCAAACGGTGGTGCATTTCAAACATCAAAAACTGAACAAATCAAGACAATTGATCAGGAGTCATAATTATGAGCAACTTGGAGCATCACTTCGTCGAACTAGACTGCTATGCAAACAAAAAATCACCTAAAAAGCAATCAATCAGTTGAGGTAGTTTGTATCACTAATCAAACGGTAGTGCATTTTAAACATCACAAAGCTGAACAAACTCCAGCAAATTCATTCGGAGTAAATGACAGCCTAATACAAAACTCATTATAATTATGAGCAACGTGGAGGATTACATCTCCGAATGAGACAGCAAGTCGAATATAAAAACAAACAGAAAGCAATCAATCAGTTGAAGTTGTTTGTATCATTTATCAAACGGTGGTGCACTTTAAACATCACAAAACTGAACAAATCAAGACAATTGATCAGGAGTAAAAACTAACCCACTTCATTACTCATTAGAATAATGAGCAACATGGAGGATCACTTCGTCGAACTAGACTGCAAAGCAAACAAAAAATCACCTAAAAAGCAATCAATCAGTTGAGGTAGTTTGTATCACTAATCAAACGGTGGTGCATTTTAAACATCACAAAGCTGAACAAATCAAGCCCATTCAAAAGGAGTAACAGCCAACCCATTTCATTACTCAATATAATAATGAGCGACATGGGGGATCACATCTCCGAATTAGACAGAAAGGCGAATAAAATAACAACCAGAAAGTAATCAATCCGATGAAGTTGTTTGCATTACTTATCAAACGGTGGTGCATTTCAAACATCAAAAACTGAACAAATCAAGACAATTGATCAGGAGTCATAATTATGAGCAACTTGGAGCATCACTTCGTCGAACTAGACTGCTATGCAAACAAAAAATCACCTAAAAAGCAATCAATCAGTTGAGGTAGTTTGTATCACTAATCAAACGGTGGTGCATTTTAAACATCACAAAGCTGAACAAACTCCAGCAAATTCATTCGGAGTAAATGACAGCCTAATACAAAACTCATTATAATTATGAGCAACGTGGAGGATTACATCTCCGAATGAGACAGCAAGTCGAATATAAAAACAAACAGAAAGCAATCAATCAGTTGAAGTTGTTTGTATCATTTATCAAACGGTGGTGCACTTTAAACATCACAAAACTGAACAAATCAAGACAATTGATCAGGAGTAAAAACTAACCCACTTCATTACTCATTAGAATAATGAGCAACATGGAGGATCACTTCGTCGAACTAGACTGCAAAGCAAACAAAAAATCACCTAAAAAGCAATCAATCAGTTGAGGTAGTTTGTATCACTAATCAAACGGTGGTGCATTTTAAACATCACAAAGCTGAACAAATCAAGCCCATTCAAAAGGAGTAACAGCCAACCCATTTCATTACTCAATATAATAATGAGCGACATGGGGGATCACATCTCCGAATTAGACAGAAAGGCGAATAAAATAACAACCAGAAATTAATCAATCCGATGAAGTTGTTTGCATTACTTATCAAACGGTGGTGCATTTCAAACATCAAAAACTGAACAAATCAAGACAATTGATCAGGAGTCATAATTATGAGCAACTTGGAGCATCACTTCGTCGAACTAGACTGCTATGCAAACAAAAAATCACCTAAAAAGCAATCAATCAGTTGAGGTAGTTTGTATCACTAATCAAACGGTGGTGCATTTTAAACATCACAAAGCTGAACAAATCAAGCCCATTCAAAAGGAGTAACAGCCAACCCATTTCATTACTCAATATAATAATGAGCGACATGGGGGATCACATCTCCGAATTAGACAGAAAGGCGAATAAAATAACAACCAGAAAGTAATCAATCCGATGAAGTTGTTTGCATTACTTATCAAACGGTGGTGCATTTCAAACATCAAAAACTGAACAAATCAAGACAATTGATCAGAAGTCATAATTATGAGCAACTTGGAGCATCACTTCGTCGAACTAGACTGCTATGCAAACAAAAAATCACCTAAAAAGCAATCAATCAGTTGAGGTAGTTTGTATCACTAATCAAACGGTGGTGCATTTTAAACATCACAAAGCTGAACAAACTCCAGCAAATTCATTCGGAGTAAATGACAGCCTAATACAAAACTCATTATAATTATGAGCAACGTGGAGGATTACATCTCCGAATGTGACAGCAAGTCGAATATAAAAACAAACAGAAAGCAATCAATCAGTTGAAGTTGTTTGTATCATTTATCAAACGGTGGTGCACTTTAAACATCACAAAACTGAACAAATCAAGACAATTGATCAGGAGTAAAAACTAACCCACTTCATTACTCATTAGAATAATGAGCAACATGGAGGATCACTTCGTCGAACTAGACTGCAAAGCAAACAAAAAATCACCTAAAAAGCAATCAATCAGTTGAGGTAGTTTGTATCACTAATCAAACGGTGGTGCATTTTAAACATCACAAAGCTGAACAAATCAAGCCCATTCAAAAGGAGTAACAGCCAACCCATTTCATTACTCAATATAATAATGAGCGACATGGGGGATCACATCTCCGAATTAGACAGAAAGGCGAATAAAATAACAACCAGAAAGTAATCAATCCGATGAAGTTGTTTGCATTACTTATCAAACGGTGGTGCATTTCAAACATCAAAAACTGAACAAATCAAGACAATTGATCAGGAGTCATAATTATGAGCAACTTGGAGCATCACTTCGTCGAACTAGACTGCTATGCAAACAAAAAATCACCTAAAAAGCAATCAATCAGTTGAGGTAGTTTGTATCACTAATCAAACGGTGGTGCATTTTAAACATCACAAAGCTGAACAAACTCCAGCAAATTCATTCGGAGTAAATGACAGCCTAATACAAAACTCATTATAATTATGAGCAACGTGGAGGATTACATCTCCGAATGAGACAGCAAGTCGAATATAAAAACAAACAGAAAGCAATCAATCAGTTGAAGTTGTTTGTATCATTTATCAAACGGTGGTGCACTTTAAACATCACAAAACTGAACAAATCAAGACAATTGATCAGGAGTAAAAACTAACCCACTTCATTACTCATTAGAATAATGAGCAACATGGAGGATCACTTCGTCGAACTAGACTGCAAAGCAAACAAAAAATCACCTAAAAAGCAATCAATCAGTTGAGGTAGTTTGTATCACTAATCAAACGGTGGTGCATTTTAAACATCACAAAGCTGAACAAATCAAGCCCATTCAAAAGGAGTAACAGCCAACCCATTTCATTACTCAATATAATAATGAGCGACATGGGGGATCACATCTCCGAATTAGACAGAAAGGCGAATAAAATAACAACCAGAAAGTAATCAATCCGATGAAGTTGTTTGCATTACTTATCAAACGGTGGTGCATTTCAAACATCAAAAACTGAACAAATCAAGACAATTGATCAGGAGTCATAATTATGAGCAACTTGGAGCATCACTTCGTCGAACTAGACTGCTATGCAAACAAAAAATCACCTAAAAAGCAATTAATCAGTTGAGGTAGTTTGTATCACTAATCAAACGGTGGTGCATTTTAAGCATCACAAAGCTGAACAAACTCCAGCAAATTCATTCGGAGTAAATGACAGCCTAATACAAAACTCATTATAATTATGAGCAACGTGGAGGATTACATCTCCGAATGAGACAGCAAGTCGAATATAAAAACAAACAGAAAGCAATCAATCAGTTGAAGTTGTTTGTATCATTTATCAAACGGTGGTGCACTTTAAACATCACAAAACTGAACAAATCAAGACAATTGATCAGGAGTAAAAACTAACCCACTTCATTACTCATTAGAATAATGAGCAACATGGAGGATCACTTCGTCGAACTAGACTGCAAAGCAAACAAAAAATCACCTAAAAAGCAATCAATCAGTTGAGGTAGTTTGTATCACTAATCAAACGGTGGTGCATTTTAAACATCACAAAGCTGAACAAATCAAGCCCATTCAAAAGGAGTAACAGCCAACCCATTTCATTACTCAATATAATAATGAGCGACATGGGGGATCACATCTCCGAATTAGACAGAAAGGCGAATAAAATAACAACCAGAAAGTAATCAATCCGATGAAGTTGTTTGCATTACTTATCAAACGGTGGTGCATTTCAAACATCAAAAACTGAACAAATCAAGACAATTGATCAGGAGTCATAATTATGAGCAACTTGGAGCATCACTTCGTCGAACTAGACTGCTATGCAAACAAAAAATCACCTAAAAAGCAATCAATCAGTTGAGGTAGTTTGTATCACTAATCAAACGGTGGTGCATTTTAAACATCACAAAGCTGAACAAACTCCAGCAAATTCATTCGGAGTAAATGACAGCCTAATACAAAACTCATTATAATTATGAGCAACGTGGAGGATTACATCTCCGAATGAGACAGCAAGTCGAATATAAAAACAAACAGAAAGCAATCAATCAGTTGAAGTTGTTTGTATCATTTATCAAACGGTGGTGCACTTTAAAGATCACAAAACTGAACAAATCAAGACAATTGATCAGGAGTAAAAACTAACCCACTTCATTACTCATTAGAATAATGAGCAACATGGAGGATCACTTCGTCGAACTAGACTGCAAAGCAAACAAAAAATCACCTAAAAAGCAATCAATCAGTTGAGGTAGTTTGTATCACTAATCAAACGGTGGTGCATTTTAAACATCACAAAGCTGAACAAATCAAGCCCATTCAAAAGGAGTAACAGCCAACCCATTTCATTACTCAATATAATAATGAGCGACATGGGGGATCACATCTCCGAATTAGACAGAAAGGCGAATAAAATAACAACCAGAAAGTAATCAATCCGATGAAGTTGTTTGCATTACTTATCAAACGGTGGTGCATTTCAAACATCAAAAACTGAACAAATCAAGACAATTGATCAGGAGTCATAATTATGAGCAACTTGGAGCATCACTTCGTCGAACTAGACTGCTATGCAAACAAAAAATCACCTAAAAAGCAATCAATCAGTTGAGGTAGTTTGTATCACTAATCAAACGGTGGTGCATTTTAAACATCACAAAGCTGAACAAACTCCAGCAAATTCATTCGGAGTAAATGACAGCCTAATACAAAACTCATTATAATTATGAGCAACGTGGAGGATTACATCTCCGAATGAGACAGCAAGTCGAATATAAAAACAAACAGAAAGCAATCAATCAGTTGAAGTTGTTTGTATCATTTATCAAACGGTGGTGCACTTTAAACATCACAAAACTGAACAAATCAAGACAATTGATCAGGAGTAAAAACTAACCCACTTCATTACTCATTAGAATAATGAGCAACATGGAGGATCACTTCGTCGAACTAGACTGCAAAGCAAACAAAAAATCACCTAAAAAGCAATCAATCAGTTGAGGTAGTTTGTATCACTAATCAAACGGTGGTGCATTTTAAACATCACAAAGCTGAACAAATCAAGCCCATTCAAAAGGAGTAACAGCCAACCCATTTCATTACTCAATATAATAATGAGCGACATGGAGGATCACATCTCCGAATTAGACAGAAAGGCGAATAAAATAACAACCAGAAAGTAATCAATCCGATGAAGTTGTTTGCATTACTTATCAAACGGTGGTGCATTTCAAACATCAAAAACTGAACAATTCAAGACAATTGATCAGGAGTCATAATTATGAGCAACTTGGAGCATCACTTCGTCGAACTAGACTGCTATGCAAACAAAAAATCACCTAAAAAACAATCAATCAATTGAGGTAGTTTGTATCACTTATCAAACGGTGGTGCATTTTAAACATCACAAAGCTGAACAAACTCCAGCAAATTCATTCGGAGTAAAGGACAGCCTACTACAAAACTCATTATAATTATGAGCAACGTGGAGGATTACATCTCCGAATGAGACAGCAAGTCGAATATAAAAACAAACAGAAAGCAATCAATCAGTTGAAGTTGTTTGTATCATTTATCAAACGGTGGTGCACTTTAAACATCACAAAACTGAACAAATCAAGACAATTGATCAGGAGTAAAAACTAACCCACTTCATTACTCATTAGAATAATGAGCAACATGGAGGATCACTTCGTCGAACTAGACTGCAAAGCAAACAAAAAATCACCTAAAAAGCAATCAATCAGTTGAGGTAGTTTGTATCACTAATCAAACGGTGGTGCATTTTAAACATCACAAAGCTGAACAAATCAAGCCCATTCAAAAGGAGTAACAGCCAACCCATTTCATTACTCAATATAATAATGAGCGACATGGGGGATCACATCTCCGAATTAGACAGAAAGGCGAATAAAATAACAACCAGAAAGTAATCAATCCGATGAAGTTGTTTGCATTACTTATCAAACGGTGGTGCATTTCAAACATCAAAAACTGAACAAATCAAGACAATTGATCAGGAGTCATAATTATGAGCAACTTGGAGCATCACTTCGTCGAACTAGACTGCTATGCAAACAAAAAATCACCTAAAAAGCAATCAATCAGTTGAGGTAGTTTGTATCACTAATCAAACGGTGGTGCATTTTAAACATCACAAAGCTGAACAAACTCCAGCAAATTCATTCGAAGTAAATGACAGCCTAATACAAAACTCATTATAATTATGAGCAACGTGGAGGATTACATCTCCGAATGAGACAGCAAGTCGAATATAAAAACAAACAGAAAGCAATCAATCAGTTGAAGTTGTTTGTATCATTTATCAAACGGTGGTGCACTTTAAACATCACAAAACTGAACAAATCAAGACAATTGATCAGGAGTAAAAACTAACCCACTTCATTACTCATTAGAATAATGAGCAACATGGAGGATCACTTCGTCGAACTAGACTGCAAAGCAAACAAAAAATCACCTAAAAAGCAATCAATCAGTTGAGGTAGTTTGTATCACTAATCAAACGGTGGTGCATTTTAAACATCACAAAGCTGAACAAATCAAGCCCATTCAAAAGGAGTAACAGCCAACCCATTTCATTACTCAATATAATAATGAGCGACATGGAGGATCACATCTCCGAATTAGACAGAAAAGCGAATAAAATAACAACCAGAAAGTAATCAATCCGATGAAGTTGTTTGCATTACTTATCAAACGGTGGTGCATTTCAAACATCAAAAACTGAACAATTCAAGACAATTGATCAGGAGTCATAATTATGAGCAACTTGGAGCATCACTTCGTCGAACTAGACTGCTATGCAAACAAAAAATCACCTAAAAAACAATCAATCAATTGAGGTAGTTTGTATCACTTATCAAACGGTGGTGCATTTTAAACATCACAAAGCTGAACAAACTCCAGCAAATTCATTCGGAGTAAAGGACAGCCTACTACAAAACTCATTATAATTATGAGCAACGTGGAGGATCACATCTCCTAATGAGACAGCAAGTCGGATATAAAAACAAACAGAAAGTAATCAATCAGTTGAAGTTGTTTGTATCATTTATCAAACGGTGGTGCACTTTAAACATCACAAAACTGAACAAATCAAGACAATTGATCAGGAGTAAAAACTAACCCACTTCATTACTCATTAGAATAATGAGCAACATGGAGGATCACTTCGTCGAACTAGACTGCAAAGCAAACAAAAAATCACCTAAAAAGCAATCAATCAGTTGAGGTAGTTTGTATCACTAATCAAACGGTGGTGCATTTTAAACATCACAAAGCTGAACAAATCAAGCCCATTCAAAAGGAGTAACAGCCAACCCATTTCATTACTCAATATAATAATGAGCGACATGGCGGATCACATCTCCGAATTAGACAGAAAGGCGAATAAAATAACAACCAGAAAGTAATCAATCCGATGAAGTTGTTTGCATTACTTATCAAACGGTGGTGCATTTCAAACATCAAAAACTGAACAAATCAAGACAATTGATCAGGAGTCATAATTATGAGCAACTTGGAGCATCACTTCGTCGAACTAGACTGCAATGCAAACAAAAAATAACCTAAAAAGCAATCAATCAATTGAGGTAGTTTGTATCACTTATCAATGGGTGGTGCATTTTAAACATCACAAAGCTGAACAAACTCCAGCAAATTCATTCGGAGTAAATGACAGCCTACTACAAAACTCATTATAATTATGAGCAACGTGGAGGATCACATCTCGGAATGAGACAGCAAGTCGAATATAAAAACAACCAGAAAGTAATCAATCAGTTGAAGTTGTTTGTATCATTTATCAAACGGTGGTGCACTTTAAACATCACAAAACTGAACAAATCAAGACAATTGATCAGGAGTAAAAACTAACCCACTTCATTACTCATTAGAATAATGAGCAACTTGGAGCATCACTTCGTCGAACTAGACTGCTATGCAAACAAAAAATCACCTAAAAAACAATCAATCAATTGAGGTAGTTTGTATCACTTATCAAACGGTGGTGCATTTTAAACATCACAAAGCTGAACAAACTCCAGCAAATTCATTCGGAGTAAAGGACAGCCTACTACAAAACTCATTATAATTATGAGCAACGTGGAGGATCACATCTCCGAATGAGACAGCAAGTCGAATATAAAAACAACCAGAAAGTAATCAATCAGTTGAAGTTGTTTGTATCATTTATCAAACGGTGGTGCACTTTAAACATCACAAAACTGAACAAATCAAGACAATTGATCAGGAGTAAAAACTAACCCACTTCATTACTCATTAGAATAATGAGCAACATGGAGGATCACTTCGTCGAACTAGACTGCAAAGCAAACAAAAAATCACCTAAAAAGCAATCAATCAGTTGATGTAGTTTGTATCACTAATCAAACGGTGGTGCATTTTAAACATCACAAAGCTGAACAAATCAAGCCCATTCAAAAGGAGTAACAGCCAACCCATTTCATTACTCAATATAATAATGAGCGACATGGAGGATCACATCTCCGAATTAGACAGAAAGGCGAATAAAATAACAACCAGAAAGTAATCAATCCCATGAAGTTGTTTGCATTACTTATCAAACGGTGGTGCATTTCAAACATCAAAACTGAACAAATCAAGACAGTTGATCAGGAGTCATAATTATGAGCAACTTGGAGCATCACTTCGTCGAACTAGACTGCTATGCAAACAAAAAATCACCTAAAAAACAATCAATCAATTGAGGTAGTTTGTATCACTTATCAAACGGTGGTGCATTTTAAACATCACAAAGCTGAACAAACTCCAGCAAATTCATTCGGAGTAAATGACAGCCTACTACAAAACTCATTATAATTATGAGCAACGTGGAGGATCACATCTCCGAATGAGACAGCATCGAATATAAAAACAACCAGAAAGTAATCAATCAGTTGAAGTTGTTTGTATCATTTATCAAACGGTGGTGCACTTTAAACATCACAAAACTGAACAAATCAAGACAATTGATCAGGAGTAATAACTAACCCACTTCATTACTCATTAGAATAATGAGCAACATGGAGGATCACTTCGTCGAACTAGACTGCAATGCAAACAAAAAATCACCTAAAAAGCAATCAATCAGTTGAGGTAGTTTGTATCACTAATCAAACGGTGGTGCTTTTTAAACATCACAAAGCTGAACAAACTCCAGCTAATTCATTCGGAGTAAAGGACAGCCTACCACAAAACTCATTATAATTATGAGCAACGTGGAGGATCACATCTCCGAATGAGACAGCAAGTCGAATACAAAAACAACCAGAAAGTAATCAATCAGTTGAAGTTGTTTGTATCATTTATCAAACGGTGGTGCACTTTAAACATCACAAAACTGAACAAATCAAGACAATTGATCAGGAGTAAAAACTAACCCACTTCATTACTCATTAGAATAATGAGCAACATGGAGGATCACTTCGTCGAACTAGACTGCAAAGCAAACAAAAAATCACCTAAAAAGCAATCAATCAGTTGAGGTAGTTTGTATCACTAATCAAACGGTGCTGCATTTTAAACATCACAAAGCTGAACAAATCAAGACCATTCAAAAGGAGTAACAGCCAACCCATTTCATTACTCAATATAAAAATGAGCGACATGGAGGATCACATCTCCGAATTAGACAGAAAGGCGAATAAAATAACCAGAAAGTAATCAATCCCATGAAGTTGTTTGCATTACTTATCAAACGGTGGTGCATTTCAAACATCAAAAACTGAACAAATCAAGACAGTTGATCAGGAGTCATAATTATGAGCAACTTGGAGCATCACTTCGTCGAACTAGACTGCTTTGCAAACAAAAAATCACCTAAAAAACAATCAATCAATTGAGGTAGTTTGTATCACTAATCAAACGGTGGTGCTTTTTAAACATCACAAAGCTGAACAAACTCCAGCTAATTCATTCGGAGTAAAGGACAGCCTACCACAAAACTCATTATAATTATAAGCAACGTGGAGGATCACATCTCCGAATGAGACAGCAAGTCGAATACAAAAACAACCGGAAAGAAATCAATCAGTTGAAGTTGTTTGTATCATTTATCAAACGGTGGTGCACTTTAAACATCACAAAACTGAACAAATCAAGACAATTGATCAGGAGTAAAAACTAACCCACTTCATTACTCATTAAAATAATGAGCAACATGGAGGGTCACTTCGTCGAACTAGACTGCAATGCAAACAAAAAATCACCTAAAAAGCAATCAATCAGTTGAGGTAGTTTGTATCACTTATCAAACGGTGGTGCATTTTAAACATCACAAAGCTGAACAAACTCCAGCAAATTCATTCGGAGTAAAGGACAGCCTACCACAAAACTCATTATAATTATGAGCAACGTGGAGGATCACATCTCCGAATTAGACAGAAAAGCGAATAAAAAAACAACCAGAAAGTAATCAATCCGATGAAGTTGTTTGCATTACTTATCAAACGGTGGTGCATTTCAAACATCAAAAACTGAACAAATCAAGACAATTGATCAGGAGTCATAATTATGAGCAACTTGGAGCATCACTTCGTCGAACTAGACTGCAATGCAAACAAAAAATCACCTAAAAAGCAATCAATCAATTGAGGTAGTTTGTATCACTTATCAATGGGTGGTGCATTTTAAACATCACAAAGCTGAGCAAAATAAGCCCATTCAAAAAAAGTAACCGCTAACCTATTTCATTACTCATTATAATAATGAGCAACCTGGAGGATCACTTCTTCGAACTAGACTGCAATGCGAACAAAATCTCAACCAGAAAGCAATCAATCAGATTAAGTTGTTTGTATCACTTAAAATGTGGTGCATTTTAAACATCACAAAACTGAACGAAACAAGAAAATTGATCAGGAGTAAAAACTAACCCACTTCATTACTCATTAGAATAATGAGCAACATGGAGAATCACTTCGTCGAACTAGACTGCAATGAAAACAAAAAATCACCTAAAAAGCAATCAATCAGTTGAGGTAGTTTGTATCACTAATCAAACGGTGGTGCTTTTTAAACATCACAAAGCTGAACAAACTCCAGCTAATTCATTCGGAGTAAAGGACAGCCTACCACAAAACTCATTATAATTATGAGCAACGTGGAGGATCACAACTCCGAATGAGACAGCAAGTCGAATATAAAAACAACCGGAAAGAAATCAATCAGTTGAAGTTGTTTGTATCATTTATCAAACGGTGGTGCACTTTAAACATCACAAAACTGAACAAATCAAGACAATTGATCAGGAGTAAAAACTAACCCACTTCATTACTCATTAAAATAATGAGCAACATGGAGGGTCACTTCGTCGAACTAGACTGCAATGCAAACAAAAAATCACCTAAAAAGCAATCAATCAGTTGAGGTAGTTTGTATCACTAATCATACGGTGGTGCATTTTAAACATCACAAAGCTGAACAAACTCCAGCAAATTCATTCGGAGTAAAGGACAGCCTACCACAAAACTCATTATAATTATGAGCAACGTGGAGGATCACATCTCCGAATTAGACAGAAAAGCGAATAAAAAAACAACCAGAAAGTAATCAATCCGATGAAGTTGTTTGCATTACTTATCAAACGGTGGTGCATTTCAAACATCAAAAACTGAACAAATCAAGACAATTGATCAGGAGTCATAATTATGAGCAACTTGGAGCATCACTTCGTCGAACTAGACTGCAATGCAAACAAAAAATCACCTAAAAAGCAATCAATCAATTGAGGTAGTTTGTATCACTTATCAATGGGTGGTGCATTTCAAACATCACAAAGCTGAACAAACTCCAGCTAATTCATTCGGAGTAAATGACAGCCTACTACAAAACTCATTTTAACTATGAGCAACGTGGAGGATCACATCTCCGAATGAGACAGCAAGTCGAATATAAAAACAACCAGAAAGTAATCAATCAATTGAAGTTGTTTGTATCATTTATCAAACGGTGGTGCACTTTAAACATCACAAAACTGAACAAATCAAGACAATTGATCAGGAGTAAAAACTAACCCACTTCATTACTCATTAGAATAATGAGCAACATGGGGGATCACTTCGTCGAACTAGACTGCAAAGCAAACAAAAAATCACCTAAAAAGCAATCAATCAGTTGAGGTAGTTTGTATCACTCATCAAACGGTGGTGCATTTTAAACATCACAAAGCTGAACAAATCAAGCCCATTCAAAAGGAGTAACAGCCAACCCATTTCATTACTCATATAATAATGAGCGACATGGAGGATCACATCTCCGAATTAGACAGAAAGGCGAATAAAATAACAACCAGAAAGTAATCAATCCGATGAAGTTGTTTGCATTACTTATCAAACGGTGGTGCATTTCAAACATCAAAAACTGAACAAATCAAGACAATTGATCAGGAGTCATAATTATGAGCAACTTGGAGCATCACTTCGTCGAACTAGACTGCAATGCAAACAAAAAATCACCTAAAAAGCAATCAATCAGTTGAGGTAGTTTGTATCACTAATCAAACGGTGGTGCATTTTAAACATCACAAAGCTGAACAAACTCCAGCTAATTCATTCGGAGTAAAGGACAGCCTACCACAAAACTCATTATAATTATGAGCAACGTGGAGGATCACATCTCCGAATGAGACAGCAAGTCGAATATAAAAACAACTGGAAAGAAATCAATCAGTTGAAGTTGTTTGTATCATTTATCAAACGGTGGTGCACTTTAAACATCACAAAACTGAACAAATCAAGACAATTGATCAGGAGTAAAAAATAACCCACTTCATTACTCATTAGAATAATGAGCAACATGGAGGGTCACTTCGTCGAACTAGACTGCAATGCAAACAAAAAATCACCTAAAAAGCAACCAATCAGTTGAGGTAGTTTGTATCACTAATCAAACGGTGGTGCAATTTAAACATCACAAAGCTGAACAAACTCCAGCAAATTCATTCGGAGTAAAGGACAGCCTACCACAAAACTCATTATAATTATGAGCAACGTGTAGGATCACATCTCCGAATTAGACAGAAAAGTGAATAAAAAAACAACCAGAAAGTAATCAATCCGATGAAGTTGATTGCATTACTTATCAAACGGTGGTGCATTTCAAACATCAAAAACTGAACAAATCAAGACAATTGATCAGGAGTCATAATTATGAGCAAAGCAACTTGGAGCATCACTTCGTCGAACTAGACTGCAATGCAAACAAAAAATCACCTAAAAAGCAATCAATCAATTGAGGTAGTTTGTATCACTTATCAATGGGTGGTGCATTTTAAACATCACAAAGCTGAACAAACTCCAGCTAATTCATTCGGAGTAAATGACAGCCTACTACAAAACTCATTTTAATTATGAGCAACGTGGAGGATCACATCTCCGAATGAGACAGCAAGTCGAATATAAAAACAACGAGAAAGTAATCAATCAGTTGAAGTTGTTTGTATCATTTATCAAACGGTGGTGCACTTTAAACATCACAAAACTGAACAAATCAAGACAACTGATCAGGAGTAAAAACTAACCCACTTCATTACTCATTAGAATAATGAGCAACATGGAGGATCACTTCGTCGAACTAGACTGCAAAGCAAACAAAAAATCACCTAAAAAGCAATCAATCAGTTGAGGTACTTTGTATCACTCATCAAACGGTGGTGCATTTTAAACATCACAAAGCTGAACAAATCAAGCCCATTCAAAAGGAGCAACAGCCAACCCAATTCATTACTCAATATAATAATGAGCGACATGGAGGATCACATCTCCGAATTAGACAGAAGGGCGAATAAAATTACAACCAGAAAGTGATCAATCCCATGAAGTTGTTTGCATTACTTATCCAACGATGCTGCATTTCAAACATCAAAAACTGAACAAATCAAGACAATTGATCAGGAGTCATATTTATGAGCAACTTCGAGCATCACTTCGTCGAACTAGACTGCAATGCAAACAAAAAATCACCTAAAAAGCAATCAATCAATTGAGGTAGTTTGTATCACTTATCAATGGGTGGTGCATTTTAAACATCACAAAGCTGAACAAACTCCAGCTAATTCATTCGGAGTAAATGACAGCCTAATACAAAACTCATTATAATTATGAGCAACGTGGAGGATTACATCTCCGAATGAGACAGCAAGTCGAATATAAAAACAACCAGAAAGTAATCAATCAGTTGAAGTTGTTTGTATCATTTATCAAACGGTGGTGCACTTTAAACATCACAAAACTGAACAAATCAAGACAATTGATCAGGAGTAAAAACTAACCTACTTCATTACTCATTAGAATAATGAGCAACATGGAGGATCACTTCGTCGAACTAGACTGCAAAGCAAACAAAAAATCACCTAAAAAGCAATCAACCAGTTGAGGTACTTTGTATCACTCATCAAACGGTGGTGCATTTTAAACATCACAAAGCTGAACAAATCAAGCCCATTCAAAAGGAGCAACAGCCAACCCAATTCATTACTCATTATAATAATGAGCGACATGGAGGATCACATCTCCGAATTAGACAGAAAGGCGAATAAAATAACAACCAGAAAGTGATCAATCCCATGAAGTTGTTTGCATTACTTATCCAACGATGCTGCATTTCAAACATCAAAAACTGAACAAATCAAGACAATTGATCAGGAGTCATAATTATGAGCAACTTCGAGCATCACTTCGTCGAACTAGACTGCAATGCAAACAAAAAATCACCTAAAAAGCAATCAATCAATTGAGGTAGTTTGTATCACTTATCAATGGGTGGTGCATTTTAAACATCACAAAGCTGAACAAACTCCAGCTAATTCATTCGGAGTAAATGACAGCCTAATACAAAACTCATTATAATTATGAGCACGTGGAGGATTACATCTCCGAATGAGACAGCAAGTCGAATATAAAAACAACCAGAAAGTAATCAATCAGTTGAAGTTGTTTGTATCAATTATCAAACGGTGGTGCACTTTAAACATCACAAAACTGAACAAATCAAGACAATTGATCAGGAGTAAAAACTAACCCACATCATTACTCATTAGAATAATGAGCAACATGGAGGATCACTTCGTCGAACTAGACTGCAATGCAAACAAAAAATCACCTAAAAAGCAATCAATCAGTTGAGGTAATTTGTATCACTAATCAAACGGTGGTGCATTTGAAACATCACAAAGCTGAACAAATCAAGCCCATTCAAAAGGAGTAACAGCCAACCCATTTCATTACTCAATATAATAATGAGCGACATGGAGGATCACATCTCCGAATTAGACAGAAAGGCGAATAAAATATTAACCAGAAAATAATCAATCCGATGAAGTTGTTTGCATTACTTATCAAACGGTGGTGCATTTCAAACATCAAAAACTGAACAAATCAAGACAATTGATCAGGAGTCATAATTATGAGCAACTTGGAGCATCACTTCGTCGAACTAGACTGCTATGCAAACAAAAAATCACCTAAAAAACAATCAATCAATTGAGGTAGTTTGTATCACTTATCAAACGGTGGTGCATTTTAAACATCACAAAGCTGAACAAACTCCAGCAAATTCATTCGGAGTAAATGACAGCCTACTACAAAACTCATTATAATTATGAGCAACGTGGAGGATCACATCTCCGAATGAGACAGCAAGTCGAATATAAAAACAACCAGAAAGTAATCAATCAGTTGAAGTTGTTTGTATCATTTATCAAACGGTAGTGCACTTTAAACATCACAAAACTGAACAAATCAAGACAATTGATCAGGAGTAAAAACTAACCCACTTCATTACTCATTAGAATAATGAGCAACATGGAGGATCACTTCGTCGAACTAGACTGCAATGCAAACAAAAAATCACCTAAAGAGCAATCAATCAGTTGAGGTAGTTTGTACCACTAATCAAACAGTGGTGCATTTTAAACATTACAAAGCTGAACAAACTCCAGCAAATTCATTCGGAGTAAAGGACAGCCTATCACAAAACTCATTATAATTATGAGCAACGTGGAGGATCACATCTCCGAATGAGACAGCAAGTCGAATATAAAAACAACCGGAAAGAAATCAATCAGTTGAAGTTGTTTGTATCAATTATCAAACGGTGGTGCACTTTAAACATCACAAAACTGAACAAATCAAGACAATTGATCAGGAGTAAAAACTAACCCACATCATTACTCATTAGAATAATGAGCAACATGGAGGATCACTTCGTCGAACTAGACTGCAATGCAAACAAAAACTCACCTAAAAAGCAATCAATCAGTTGAGGTAATTTGTATCACTAATCAAACGGTGGTGCATTTGAAACATCACAAAGCTGAACAAATCAAGACAATTGATCAGGAGTCATAATTATGAGCAACTTCGAGCATCACTTCGTCGAACTAGACTGCAATGCAAACAAAAAATCACCTAAAAAGCAATCAATCAATTGAGGTAGTTTGTATCACTTATCAATGGGTGGTGCATTTTAAACATCACAAAGCTGAACAAACTCCAGCTAATTCATTCGGAGTAAATGACAGCCTAATACAAAACTCATTATAATTATGAGCACGTGGAGGATTACATCTCCGAATGAGACAGCAAGTCGAATATAAAAACAACCAGAAAGTAATCAATCAGTTGAAGTTGTTTGTATCAATTATCAAACGGTGGTGCACTTTAAACATCACAAAACTGAACAAATCAAGACAATTGATCAGGAGTAAAAATTAACCCACATCATTACTCATTAGAATAATGAGCAACATGGAGGATCACTTCGTCGAACT
Organism: Symsagittifera roscoffensis; assembly: GCF_963678635.1. Taxonomy (NCBI): domain Eukaryota; kingdom Metazoa; phylum Xenacoelomorpha; order Acoela; family Convolutidae; genus Symsagittifera; species Symsagittifera roscoffensis. The sequence continues at coordinate 18,063,115 of NC_087062.1, read as the reverse complement.
AGACTGCAATGCAAACAAAAAATCACCTAAAAAGCAATCAATCAGTTGAGGTAATTTGTATCACTAATCAAACGGTGGTGCATTTGAAACATCACAAAGCTGAACAAATCAAGCCCATTCAAAAGGAGTAACAGCCAACCCATTTCATTACTCAATATAATAATGAGCGACATGGAGGATCACATCTCCGAATTAGACAGAAAGGCGAATAAAATATTAACCAGAAAATAATCAATCCGATGAAGTTGTTTGCATTACTTATCAAACGGTGGTGCATTTCAAACATCAAAAACTGAACAAATCAAGACAATTGATCAGGAGTCATAATTATGAGCAACTTGGAGCATCACTTCGTCGAACTAGACTGCTATGCAAACAAAAAATCACCTAAAAAACAATCAATCAATTGAGGTAGTTTGTATCACTTATCAATGGGTGGTGCATTTTAAACATCACAAAGCTGAACAAACTCCAGCTAATTCATTCGGAGTAAATGACAGCCTAATACAAAACTCATTATAATTATGAGCACGTGGAGGATTACATCTCCGAATGAGACAGCAAGTCGAATATAAAAACAACCAGAAAGTAATCAATCAGTTGAAGTTGTTTGTATCAATTATCAAACGGTGGTGCACTTTAAACATCACAAAACTGAACAAATCAAGACAATTGATCAGGAGTAAAAACTAACCCACATCATTACTCATTAAAATAATGAGCAACATGGAGGATCACTTCGTCGAACTAGACTGCAATGCAAACAAAAAATCACCTAAAAAGCAATCAATCAGTTGAGGTAATTTGTATCACTAATCAAACGGTGGTGCATTTGAAACATCACAAAGCTGAACAAATCAAGCCCATTCAAAAGGAGTAACAGCCAACCCATTTCATTACTCAATATAATAATGAGCGACATGGAGGATCACATCTCCGAATTAGACAGAAAGGCGAATAAAATATTAACCAGAAAATAATCAATCCGATGAAGTTGTTTGCATTACTTATCAAACGGTGGTGCATTTCAAACATCAAAAACTGAACAAATCAAGACAATTGATCAGGAGTCATAATTATGAGCAACTTGGAGCATCACTTCGTCGAACTAGACTGCTATGCAAACAAAAAATCACCTAAAAAACAATCAATCAATTGAGGTAGTTTGTATCACTTATCAAACGGTGGTGCATTTTAAACACCACAAAGCTGAACAAACTCCAGCAAATTCATTCGGAGTAAATGACAGCCTACTACAAAACTCATTATAATTATGAGCAACGTGGAGGATCACATCTCCGAATGAGACAGCAAGTCGAATATAAAAACAACCAGAAAGTAATCAATCAGTTGAAGTTGTTTGTATCATTTATCAAACGGTAGTGCACTTTAAACATCACAAAACTGAACAAATCAAGACAATTGATCAGGAGTAAAAACTAACCCACTTCATTACTCATTAGAATAATGAGCAACATGGAGGATCACTTCGTCGAACTAGACTGCAATGCAAACAAAAAATCACCTAAAGAGCAATCAATCAGTTGAGGTAGTTTGTACCACTAATCAAACAGTGGTGCATTTTAAACATTACAAAGCTGAACAAACTCCAGCAAATTCATTCGGAGTAAAGGACAGCCTATCACAAAACTCATTATAATTATGAGCAACGTGGAGGATCACATTTCCGAATGAGACAGCAAGTCGAATATAAAAACAACCGGAAAGAAATCAATCAGTTGAAGTTGTTTGTATCAATTATCAAACGGTGGTGCACTTTAAACATCACAAAACTGAACAAATCAAGACAATTGATCAGGAGTAAAAACTAACCCACATCATTACTCATTAGAATAATGAGCAACATGGAGGATCACTTCGTCGAACTAGACTGCAATGCAAACAAAAACTCACCTAAAAAGCAATCAATCAGTTGAGGTAATTTGTATCACTAATCAAACGGTGGTGCATTTGAAACATCACAAAGCTGAACAAATCAAGCCCATTCAAAAGGAGTAACAGCCAACCCATTTCATTACTCAATATAATAATGAGCGACATGGAGGATCACATCTCCGAATTAGACAGAAAGGCGAATAAAATAACAACCAGAAAATAATCAATCCGATGAAGTTGTTTGCATTACTTATCAAACGGTGGTGCATTTCAAACATCAAAAACTGAACAAATCAAGACAATTGATCAGGAGTCATAATTATGAGCAACTTGGAGCATCACTTCGTCGAACTAGACTGCTATGCAAACAAAAAATCACCTAAAAACAATCAATCAATTGAGGTAGTTTGTATCACTTATCAAACGGTGTTGCATTTTAAACATCACAAAGCTGAACAAACTCCAGCAAATTCATTCGGAGTAAATGACAGCCTACTACAAAACTCATTATAATTATGAGCATCGTGGAGGATCACATCTCCGAATGAGACAGCAAGTCGAATATAAAAACAACCAGAAAGTAATCAATCAGTTGAAGTTGTTTGTATCATTTATCAAACGGTAGTGCACTTTAAACATCACAAAACTGAACAAATCAAGACAATTGATCAGGAGTAAAAACTAACCCACTTCAGTACTCATTAGAATAATGAGCAACATGGAGGATCACTTCGTCGAACTAGACTGCAATGCAAACAAAAAATCACCTAAAGAACAATCAATCAGTTGAGGTAGTTTGTATCACTAATCAAACGGTGGTGCATTTTAAACATCACAAAGCTGAACAAACTCCAGCAAATTCATTCGGAGTAAAGGACAGCCTACCACAAAACTCATTATAATTATGAGCAACGTGGAGGATCACATCTCCGAATTAGACAGAAAAGCGAATAAAAAACAACCAGAAAGTAATCAATCCGATGAAGTTGTTTGCATTACTTATCAAACGGTGGTGCATTTCAAACATCAAAAACTGAACAAATCAAGACAATTGATCAGGAGTCATAATTATGAGCAACTTGGAGCATCACTTCGTCGAACTAGACTGCAATGCAAACAAAAAATAACCTAAAAAGCAATCAATCAATTGAGGTAGTTTGTGTCACTTATCAATGGGTGGTGCATTTTAAACATCACAAAGCTGAACAAACTCCAGCAAATTCATTCGGAGTAAATGACAGCCTACTACAAAACTCATTATAATTATGAGCAACGTGGAGGATCACATCTCCGAATGAGACAGCAAGTCGAATATAAAAACAACCAGAAAGTAATCAATCAGTTGAAGTTGTTTGTATCATTTATCAAACGGTGGTGCACTTTAAACATCACAAAACTGAACAAATCAAGACAATTGATCAGGAGTAAAAACTAACCCACTTCATTACTCATTAGAATAATGAGCAACATGGAGGATCACTTCGTCGAACTAGACTACAATGCAAACAAAAAATCACCTAAAGAACAATCAATCAGTTGAGGTAGTTTGTATCACTAATCAAACGGTGGTGCATTTTAAACATCACAAAGCTGAACAAACTCCAGCGAATTCATTCGGAGTAAAGGACAGCCTACCACAAAACTCATTATAATTATGAGCAACGTGGAGGATCACATCTCCGAATTAGACAGAAAAGCGAATAAAAAACAACCAGAAAGTAATCAATCCGATGAAGTTGTTTGCATTACTTATCAAACGGTGGTGCATTTCAAACATCAAAAACTGAACAAATCAAGACAATTGATCAGGAGTCATAATTATGAGCAACTTGGAGCATCACTTCGTCGAACTAGACTGCAATGCAAACAAAAAATAACCTAAAAAGCAATCAATCAATTGAGGTAGTTCGTGTCACTTATCAATGGGTGGTGCATTTTAAACATCACAAAGCTGAACAAACTCCAGCAAATTCATTCGGAGTAAATGACAGCCTACTACAAAACTCATTATAATTATGAGCAACGTGGAGGATCACATCTCCGAATGAGACAGCAAGTCGAATATAAAAACAACCAGAAAGTAATCAATCAGTTGAAGTTGTTTGTATCATTTATCAAACGGTGGTGCACTTTAAACATCACAAAACTGAACAAATCAAGACAATTGATCAGGAGTAAAAACTAACCCACTTCATTACTCATTAGAATAATGAGCAACATGGAGGATCACTTCGTCGAACTAGACTGCAAAGCAAACAAAAAATCACCTAAAAAGCAATCAATCAGTTGAGGTAGTTTGTATCACTAATCAAACAGTGGTTCATTTTAAACATCACAAAGCTGAAAAAAATCCAGCAATTTCATCAGGAGTAAATACCAGCCTACTACAAAACTCATTATAATTATGAGCAACGCAGAGGGTCAAATCTCCGAAATAAACAGCAAGGTGATTAAATTAACAAGCGGAAACTGATCAATCAGATGAAGTTGTTTGTATCACTTACCAAACGGTGTTGCATTTTAAACATCACAAACTGAACAAAACAAGACAATTGATCAGGAGTAAAAACCAACCCACTTGATTAACCATTAGAATAATGAGCAACGTGGAGGACCACTTCGTCGAACTAGAATGCAAAACAATCTAAAAAACACCTAAAAAGCAATCAATCAGTTGAGGTAGTTTGTATCACTAATCAAACAGTGGTGCATTTTAAACATCACAAAGCTGAACAAACTCCAGCAAATTCATTCGGAGTAAAGGACAGCCTATCACAAAACTCATTATAATTATGAGCAACGTGGAGGATCACATCTCCGAATGAGACAGCAAGTCGAATATAAAAACAACCGGAAAGAAATCAATCAGTTGAAGTTGTTTGTATCATTTATCAAACGGTGGTGCACTTTAAACATCACAAAACTGAACAAATCAAGACAATTGATCAGGAGTAAAAACTAACCCACTTCATTACTCATTAGAATAATGAGCAACATGGAGGGTCACTTCGTCGAACTAGACTGCAATGCAAACAAAAAATCACCTAAAAAGCAATCAATCAGTTGAGGTAGCTTGTATCACTAATCAAACGGAGGTGCATTTTAAACATCACAAAGCTGAACAAACTCCAGCAAATTCATTCGGAGTAAAGGACAGCCTACCACAAAACTCATTATAATTATGAGCAACGTGGAGGATCACATCTCCGAATTAGACAGAAAAGCGAATAAAAAACAACCGGAAAGAAATCAATCAGTTGAAGTTGTTTGTATCATTTATCAAACGGTGGTGCACTTTAAACATCACAAAACTGAACAAATCAAGACAATTGATCAGGAGTAAAAACTAACCCACTTCATTACTCATTAGAATAATGAGCAACATGGAGGGTCACTTCGTCGAACTAGACTGCAATGCAAACAAAAAATCACCTAAAAAGCAATCAATCAGTTGCGGTAGTTTGTATCACTAATCAAACGGTGGTGCATTTTAAACATCACAAAGCTGAACAAACTCCAGCAAATTCATTCGGAGTAAAGGACAGCCTACCACAAAACTCATTATAATTATGAGCAACGTGGAGGATCACATCTCCGAATTAGACAGAAAAGCGAATAAAAAACAACCAGAAAGTAATCAATCCGATGAAGTTGTTTGCATTACTTATCAAACGGTGGTGCATTTCAAACATCAAAAACTGAACAAATCAAGACAATTGATCAGGAGTCATAATTATGAGCAACTTGGAGCATCACTTCGTCGAACTAGACTGCAATGCAAACAAAAAATAACCTAAAAAGCAATCAATCAATTGAGGTAGTTTGTATCACTTATCAATGGGTGGTGCATTTTAAACATCACAAAGCTGAACAAACTCCAGCAAATTCATTCGGAGTAAATGACAGCCTACTACAAAACTCATTATAATTATGAGCAACGTGGAGGATCACATCTCGGAATGAGACAGCAAGTCGAATATAAAAACAACCAGAAAGTAATCAATCAGTTGAAGTTGTTTGTATCATTTATCAAACGGTGGTGCACTTTAAACATCACAAAACTGAACAAATCAAGACAATTGATCAGGAGTAAAAACTAACCCACTTCATTACTCATTAGAATAATGAGCAACATGGAGGATCACTTCGTCGAACTAGACTGCAAAGCAAACAAAAAATCACCTAAAAAGCAATCAATCAGTTGAGGTAGTTTGTATCACTAATCAAACGGTGGTGCATTTTAAATATCACAAAGCTGATTAAACTCCAGCAAATTCATTCGGAGTAAATGACAGCCTAATACAAAACTCATTATAATTATGAGCAACGTGGAGGATTACATCTCCGAATGAGACAGCAAGTCGAATATAAATAAAAACAACCAGAAAGTAATCAATCAGTTGAAGTTGTTTGTATCATTTATCAAACGGTGGTGCACTTTAAACATCACAAAACTGAACAAATCAAGACAATTGATCAGGAGTCATAATTATGAGCAACTTGGAGCATCACTTCGTCGAACTAGACTGCAATGCAAACAAAAAATAACCTAAAAGCAATCAATCAATTGAGGTAGTTTGTATCACTTATCAATGGGTGGTGCATTTTAAACATCACAAAGCTGAACAAACTCCAGCAAATTCATTCGGAGTAAATGACAGCCTACTACAAAACTCATTATAATTATGAGCAACGTGGAGGATCACATCTCGGAATGAGACAGCAAGTCGAATATAAAAACAACCAGAAAGTAATCAATCAGTTGAAGTTGTTTGTATCATTTATCAAACGGTGGTGCACTTTAAACATCACAAAACTGAACAAATCAAGACAATTGATCAGGAGTAAAAACTAACCCACTTCATTACTCATTAGAATAATGAGCAACATGGAGGATCACTTCGTCGAACTAGACTGCAAAGCAAACAAAAAATCACCTAAAAAGCAATCAATCAGTTGAGGTAGTTTGTATCACTAATCAAACGGTGGTGCATTTTAAACATCACAAAGCTGATTAAACTCCAGCAAATTCATTCGGAGTAAATGACAGCCTAATACAAAACTCATTATAATTATGAGCAACGTGGAGGATTACATCTCCGAATGAGACAGCAAGTCGAATATAAATAAAAACAACCAGAAAGTAATCAATCAGTTGAAGTTGTTTGTATCATTTATCAAACGGTGGTGCACTTTAAACATCACAAAACTGAACAAATCAAGACAATTGATCAGGAGTCATAATTATGAGCAACTTGGAGCATCACTTCGTCGAACTAGACTGCAATGCAAACAAAAAATCACCTAAAAAGCAATCACTCAATTGAGGTAGTTTTTATCACTTATCAATTGGTGGTGCATTTTAAACATCACAAAGCTGATTAAACTCCAGCGAATTCATTCGGAGTAAATGACAGCCTACTACAAAACTCATTATAATTATGAGCAACGTGGAGGATCACATCTCCGAATGAGACAGCAAGTCGAATATAAAAACAACCAGAAAAAAATCAATCAGTTGAAGTTGTTTGTATCATTTATCAAACGGTGGTGCAATTTAAACATCAAAAACTGAACAAATCAAGACAATTGATCAGGAGTCATAATTATGAGCAACTTGGAGCATCACTTCGTCGAACTAGACTGCAATGCAAACGAAAAACCACCTAAAAAGCAATCAATCAATTGAGGTAGTTTGTATCACTTATCAATTGGTGGTGCATTTTAAACATCACAAAGCTGATTAAACTCCAGCAAATTCATTCGGAGTAAATGACAGCCTACTACAAAACTCATTATAATTATGAGCAACGTGGAGGATCACATCTCCGAATGGGACAGCAAGTCGAATATAAAAACAACCAGAAAGTAATCAATCAGTTGAAGTTGTTTGTATCATTTATCAAACGATGGTGCACTTTAAACATCACAAAACTGAAGAAATCAAGACAATTGATCAGGAGTAAAAACTAACCCACTTCATTACTCATTAGAAAAATGAGCAACATGGAGGATCACTTCGTCGAACTAGACTGCAATGCAAACAAAAAATCACCTAAAAAGCGATCAATCAGTTGAGGTAGTTTGTATCACTAATCAAACGGTGGTGCATTTTAAACATCACAAAGCTGAACAAATCAAGCCAATTCAAAAGGAGTAACAGCCAACCTATTTCATTACTCAATATAATAAGGAGCGACATGGAGGATCACATCTCCGAATTAGACAGAAAGGCGAATAAAATAACAACCAGAAAGTAATCAATCCGATGAAGTTGTTTGCATTACTTATCAAACGGTGGTGCATTTCAAACATCAAAAACTGAACAAATCAAGACAATTGATCAGGAGTCATAATTATGAGCAACTTGGAGCATCACTTCGTCGAACTAGACTGCAATGCAAACAAAAATTCACCTAAAAAGCAATCAATCAATTGAGGTAATTTGTATCACTTATCAAACGGTGGTGCATTTTAAACATCACAAAGCTGAACAAACTCCAGCAAATTCATTCGGAGTAAATGACAGCCTACTACAAAAACTCATCATAATTATGAGCAACCTGGAGGATCACATCTCCGAATGAGACAGCAAGTCGAATATAAAAACAACCAGAAAGTAATCAATCAGTTGAAGTTGTTTGTATCATTTATCAAACGGTGGTGCACTTTAAACATCACAAAACTGAGCAAATCAAGACAATTGATCAGGAGTAAAAACTAACCCACTTCATTACTCATTAGAATAATGAGCAACATGGAGGATCACTTCGTCGAACTAGACTGCAATGCAAACAAAAAATCACCTAAAAAGCAATCAATCAATTGAGGTAGTTTGTACCACTTATCAATTGGTGGTGCATTTTAAACATCACAAAGCTGATTAAACTCCAGCGAATTCATTCGGAGTAAATGACAGCCTACTACAAAACTCATTATAATTATGAGCAACGTGGAGGATCACATCTCTGAATGAGACAGCAAGTCGAATATAAAAACAACCAGAAAGTAATCAATCAGTTGAAGTTGTTTGTATCGTTTATCAAACGGTGGTGCACTTTAAACATCAAAAACTGAACAAATCAAGACAATTGATCAGAAGTCATAATTATGAGCAACTTGGAGCATCACTTCGTCGAACTAGACTGCAATGCAAACAAAAAATAACCTAAAAAGCAATCAATCAATTGAGGTAGTTTGTAACACTTATCAATTGGTGGTGCATTTTAAACATCACAAAGCTGATTAAACTCCAGCAAATTCATTCGGAGTAAATGACAGCCTACTACAAAACTCATTATAATTATGAGCAACGTGGAGGATCACATCTCCGAATGGGACAGCAAGTCGAATATAAAAACAACCAGAAAGTAATCAATCAGTTGAAGTTGTTTGTATCATTTATCAAACGGTGGTGCACTTTAAACATCACAAAACTGAAGAAATCAAGACAATTGATCAGGAGTAAAAACTAACCCACTTCATTACTCATTAGAATAAGGAGCAACATGGAGGATCACTTCGTCGAACTAGACTGCAATGCAAACAAAAAATCACCTAAAAAGCGATCAATCAGTTGGGCTACTTTGTAACACTAATCAAACGGTGGTGCATTTTAAACATCACAAAGCTGAACAAATCAAGCCAATTCAAAAGGAGTAACAGCCAACGCATTTCATTACTCAATATAATAAGGAGCGACATGGAGGATCACATCTCCGAATTAGACAGAAAGGCGAATAAAATAACAACCAGAAAGTAATCAATCCGATGAAGTTGTTTGCATTACTTATCAAACGGTGGTGCATTTCAAACATCAAAAACTGAACAAATCAAGACAATTGATCAGGAGTCATAATTATGAGCAACTTGGAGCATCACTTCGTCGAACTAGACTGCAATGCAAACACAAAAATTCACCTAAAAAGCAATCAATCAATTGAGGTAGTTTGTATCACTTATCAAACGGTGGTGCATTTTAAACATCACAAAGCTGAACAAACTCCAGCAAATTCATTCGGAGTAAATGACAGCCTACTACAAAAACTCATCATAATTATGAGCAACCTGGAGGATCACATCTCCGAATCAGACAGCAAGTCGAATATAAAAACAACCAGAAAGTAATCAATCAGTTGAAGTTGTTTGTATCATTTATCAAAGGGTGGTGCACTTTAAAAATGACAAAACTGAACAAATCAAGACAATTGATCAGGAATAAAAACTAACCCACTTCATTACTCATTAGAATAATGAGCAACATGGAGCATCACTTCGTCAAACTAGACTGCAAGGCAAATAAAAAATCACCTAAAAATTAATCAATCAATTGAGGTAGTTTGTATCACTTATCAAACGTTGGTGCATTTTAAACATCACAAAGCTGAACAAACTCCAGCAAATTCATTCGGAGTAATTGACAGCCTACTACAAAACTCATTATAATTATGAGCAACGTGGAGGATCACATCTCCGAATGAGACAGCAAGTCGAATATAAAAACAACCAGAAAGTAATCAATCAGTGGAAGTTGTTTGTATCATTTATCAAACGGTGGTGCACTTTAAACATCACAAAACTGAACAAATCAAGACAATTGATCAGGAGTAAAAACTAACCCACTTCATTACTCATTAGAATAATGAGCAACATGGAGGATCACTTCGTCGAACTAGACTGCAATGCAAACAAAAAATCACCTAAAAAGCAATCAATCAGTTGAGGTAGTTTGTATCACTAATCAAACGGTGGTGCATTTTAAACATCACAAAGCTGAACAAATCAAGCCAATTCAAAAGGAGTAACAGCCAACCCATTTCATTACTCAATATAATAATGAGCGACAAGGAGAATCACATCTCCGAATTAGACAGAAAGGCGAATAAAATAACAACCAGAAAGTAATCAATCCGATGAAGTTGTTTGCATTACTTATCAAACGGTGGTGCATTTCAAACATCAAAAACTGAACAAATCAAGACAATTGATCAGGAGTCAGAATTATGAGCAACTTGGAGCATCACTTCGTCGAACTAGACTGCTATGCAAACAAAAAATCACCTAAAAAACAATCAATCAATTGAGGTAGTTTGTATCACTTATCAAACGGTGGTGCATTTCAAACATCAAAAACTGAACAAATCAAGACAATTGATCAGGAGTCAGAATTATGAGCAACTTGGAGCATCACTTCGTCGAACTAGACTGCAATGCAAACAAAAAATCACCTAAAAAGCAATCAATCAATTGAGGTAGTTTTTATCACTTATCAAACGGTGGTGCATTTTAAACATCACAAAGCTGAACAAACTCCAGCAAATTCATTCGGAGTAAATGACAGCCTACTACAAAACTCATCATAATTATGAGCAACGTGGAGGTTCAAATCTCCGAATGAGACAGCAAGTCGAATATAAAAACAACCAGAAAGTAATCAATCAGTTGAAATTGTTTGTATCATTTATCAAACGGTGGTGCACTTTAAACATCACAAAACTGAACAAATCAAGACAATTGATCAGGAGTAAAAACTAACCCACTTCATTACTCATTAGAATAATGAGCAACATGGAGGATCACATCTCCGAATTAGACAGAAAGGCGAATAAAATAACAACCAGAAAGTAATCAATCCGATGAAGTTGTTTGCATTACTTATCAAACGGTGGTGCATTTCAAACATCACAAAACTGAACAAATCAAGACAATTAATCAGGAGTAAAAACTAACCCACTTCATTACTCATTAGAATAATGAGCAACATGGAGGATCACTTCGTTGAACTAGACTGCAATGCAAACAAAAAATCATCGAAAAAGCAATCAATCAATTGAGGTAGTTTGTATCACTAATCAAACGGTGGTGCGTTTTAAACATCACAAAGCTGAACAAGCTCCAGGAAATTCGTTCGGAGTAAATGACAGCCTACTACAAAACTCATTATAATTATGAGCAACGTGGAGGATCACATCTCCGAATGAGACAGCAAGTCGAATATAAAAACCACCAGAAAGTAATCAATCAGTTGAAGTTGTTTGTATCATTTATCAAACGGTGGTGCACTTTAAACATCACAAAGCTGAACAAACTCCAGCAAATTCATTCGGAGTAAATGACAGCCTAGTACAAAACTCATTATAATTATGAGCAACGTGGAGGATCACATCTCCGAATGAGACAGCAAGTCGAATATAAAAACAACCAGAAATAAATCAATCAGTTGAAGTTGTTTGCACAACTTATCAAACGGTGGTGCATTTCAAACATCACAAAGCTGAACAAATCAAGCCAATTCAAAAGGAGTAACAGCCAACCCATTTCATTACTCAATATAATAATGAGCGACATGGAGGATCACATCTCCGAATTAGACAGAAAGGTGAATAAAATAACAACCAGAAAGTAATCAATCCGATGAAGTTGTTTGCATTACTTATCAAACGGTGGTGCATTTCAAACATCAAAAACTGAACAAATCAAGACAATTGATCAGGAGTCATAATTATGAGCAACTTGGAGCATCACTTCGTCGAACTAGACTGCTATGCAACCAAAAAATCACCTAAAAAAACAATCAATCAATTGAGGTAGTTTGTATCACTTATCAAACGGTGGTGCATTTTAAACATCACAAAGCTGAGCAAACTCCTGCAAACTCATTCGGAGTAAATGACAGCCTACTACAAAACTCATTATAATTATGAGCAACGTGGAGGATCACATCTCCGAATGAGACAGCAAGTCGAATATAAAAACAACCAGAAAGTAATCAATCAGTTAAGTAGTTTGTATCATTTATCAAACGGTGGTGCACTTTAAACATCACAAAACTGAACAAATCAAGACAATTGATCAGGAGTAAAAACTAACCCACTTCATTACTCATTACAATAATGAGCAACATGGAGGATCACTTCGTCGAACTAGACTGCAATGCAAACAAAAAATCACCTAAAAAGCAATCAATCAGTTGAGGTAGTTTGTATCACTTATCAATGAATGGTGCATTTTAAACATCACAAAGCTGAACAAACTCCAGCAAATTCATTCGGAGTAAATGACAGCCTACTACAAAACTCATTATAATTATGAGCAACGTGGAGGATCACATCTCCGAATGAGACAGCAAGTCGAATATAAAAACAACCAGAAAGTAATCAATCAGTTAAAGTTGTTTGTATCATTTATCAAACGGTGGTGCACTTTAAACATCACAAAACTGAACAAATCAAGACAATTGATCAGGAGTAAAAACTAACCCACTTCATTACTCATTAGAATAATGAGCAACATGGAGGATCACTTCGTCGAACTAGACTGCAATGCAAACAAAAAATCACCTAAAAAGCAATCAATCAGTTGAGGTAGTTTGTATCACTTATCAATGAATGGTGCATTTTAAACATCACAAAGCTGAACAAACTCCAGCAAATTCATTCGGAGTAAATGACAGCCTACTACAAAACTCATTATAATTATGAGCAACGTGGAGGATCACATCGCCGAATTAGACAGAAAGGCGAATAAAATAACAACCAGAAAGTAATCAATCCGATGAAGTTGTTTGCATTACTTATCAAACGGTGGTGCATTTCAAACATCAAAAACTGAACAAATCAAGACAATTGATCAGGAGTCATAATTATGAGCAACTTGGAGCATCACTTCGTCGAACTAGACTGCTATGCAAACAAAAAATCACCTAAAAAACAATCAATCAATTGAGGTAGTTTGTATCACTTATCAAACTGTGGTGCATTTTAAACATCACAAAGCTGAACAAACTCCAGCAAATTCATTCGGAGTAAATGACAGCCTACTACAAAACTCAGAATAATTATGAGCAATGTGGAGGATCACATCTCCGAATGAGACAGCAAGTCGAATATAAAAACAACCAGAAAGTAATCAATCAGTTGAAGTTGTTTGTATCATTCATCAAACGGTGGTGCACTTTAAACATCACAAAACTGAACAAATCAAGACAATTGAGCAGGAGTAAGAACAAACCTACTTCATTACTCATTAGAATAATGAGCAACATGGAGGATCACTTCGTCGAACTTGACTGCAATGCAAACAAAAAATCACCTAAAAAGCAATCAATCAGTTGAGGTAGTTTGTATCACTAATCAAACGGTGGTGCATTTTTAACATCACAAAGCTGAACAAACCAAGCCAATTCAAAAGGAGTAACAGCCAACCCATTTCATTACTCAATATAATAATGAGCGACATGGAGGATCACATCTCCGAATTAGACAGAAAGGCGAATAAAATAACAACCAGAAAGTAATCAATCCGATGAATTTGTTTGCATTACTTATCAAACGGTGGTGCATTTCAAACATCAAAAACTGAACAAATCAAGAAATTGATCAGGAGTCATAATTATGAGCAACTTGGAGCATCACTTCGTCGAACTAGACTGCTATGCAAACAAAAAATCACCTAAAAAACAATGAATCAATTGAGGTAGTTTTTATCACTTATCAAAAGGTGGTGCATTTTAAACATCACAAAGCTGAACAAACTCCAGCAAATTCATTCGGAGTAAATGACAGCCTACTACAAAACTCAGAATAATTATGAGCAATGTGGAGGATCACATATCCGAATGAGACAGCAAAACGAATATAAAAACAACCAGAAAGTAATCAATCAGTTGAAGTTGTTTGTATCATTTATCAAACGGTGGTGCACTTTAAACATCACAAAACTGAATAAATCAAGACAAATGATCAGGAGTAAAAACTAACCCACTTCATTACTCATTAGAATAATGAGCAACATGGAGGATCACTTCGTCGAACTAGACTACAATGCAAACAAAAAATCACCTAAAAAGCAATCAATCAGTTGAGGTAGTTTGTATCACTAATCAAACGGTGGTACATTTTAAACATCACAAAGCTGAACAAATCAAGCCAATTCAAAAGGAGTAACAGCCAACCCATTTCATTACTCAATAAATTAATGAGCGACATGGAGGATCACATCTCCGAATTAGACAGAAAGGCGAATAAAATAACAACCAGAAAGTAATCAATCCGATGAAGTTGTTTGCATTACTTATCAAACGGTGGTGCACTTTAAACATCACAAAACTGAACAAATCAAGACAAATGATCAGGAGTAAAAACTAACCCACTTCATTACTCATTAGAATAATGAGCAACATGGAGGATCACTTCGTCGAACTAGACTACAATGCAAACAAAAAATCACCTAAAAAGCAATCAATCAGTTGAGGTAGTTTGTATCACTAATCAAACGGTGGTACATTTTAAACATCACAAAGCTGAACAAATCAAGCCAATTCAAAAGGAGTAACAGCCAACCCATTTCATTACTCAATAAATTAATGAGCGACATGGAGGATCACATCTCCGAATTAGACAGAAAGGCGAATAAAATAACAACCAGAAAGTAATCAATCCGATGAAGTTGTTTGCATTACTTATCAAACGGTGGTGCATTTCAAACATCAAAAACTGAACAAATCAAGACAATTGATCAGGAGTCATAATTATGAGCAACTTGGAGCATCACTTCGTCGAACTAGACTGCTATGCAAACAAAAAATCACCTAAAAAACAATGAATCAATTGAGGTAGTTTTTATCACTTATCAAAAGGTGGTGCATTTTAAACATCACAAAGCTGAACAAACTCCAGCAAATTCATTCGGAGTAAATGACAGCCTACTACAAAACTCAGAATAATTATGAGCAATGTGGAGGATCACATATCCGAATGAGACAGCAAAACGAATATAAAAACAACCAGAAAGTAATCAATCAGTTGAAGTTGTTTGTATCATTTATCAAACGGTGGTGCACTTTAAACATCACAAAACTGAACAAATCAAGACAAATGATCAGGAGTAAAAACTAACCCACTTCATTACTCATTAGAATAATGAGCAACATGGAGGATCACTTCGTCGAACTAGACTACAATGCAAACAAAAAATCACCTAAAAAGCAATCAATCAGTTGAGGTAGTTTGTATCACTAATCAAACGGTGGTACATTTTAAACATCACAAAGCTGAACAAATCAAGCCAATTCAAAAGGAGTAACAGCCAACCCATTTCATTACTCAATAAATTAATGAGCGACATGGAGGATCACATCTCCGAATTAGACAGAAAGGCGAATAAAATAACAACCAGAAAGTAATCAATCCGATGAAGTTGTTTGCATTACTTATCAAACAGTGGTGCATTTCAAACATCAAAAACTGAACAAATCAAGACAATTGATCAGGAGTCATAATTATGAGCAACTTGGAGCATCACTTCGTCGAACTAGACTGCTATGCAAACAAAAAATCACCTAAAAAACAATCAATCAATTGAGGTAGTTTTTATCACTTATCAAAAGGTGGTGCATTTTAAACATCACAAAGCTGAACAAACTCCAGCAAATTCATTCGGAGTAAATGACAGCCTACTACAAAACTCAGAATAATTATGAGCAATGTGGAGGATCACATATCCGAATGAGACAGCAAAACGAATATAAAAACAACCAGAAAGTAATCAATCAGTTGAAGTTGTTTGTATCATTTATCAAACGGTGGTGCACTTTAAACATCACAAAACTGAACAAATCAAGACAAATGATCAGGAGTAAAAACTAACCCACTTCATTACTCATTAGAATAATGAGCAACATGGAGGATCACTTCGTCGAACTAGACTACAATGCAAACAAAAAACCACCTAAAAAGCAATCAATCAGTTGAGGTAGTTTGTATCACTAATCAAACGGTGGTACATTTTAAACATCACAAAGCTGAACAAATCAAGCCAATTCAAAAGGAGTAACAGCCAACCCATTTCATTACTCAATATAATAATGAGCGACATGGAGGATCACATCTCCGAATTAGACAGAAAGGCGAATAAAATAACAACCAGAAAGTAATCAATCCGATGAAGTTGTTTGCATTACTTATCAAACGGTGGTGCATTTCAAACATCAAAAAACTGAACAAATCAAGACAATTGAGCAGGAGTAAGAACTAACCTACTTCATTACTCATTAGAATAATGAGCAACATGGAGGATCACTTCGTCGAACTTGACTGCAATGCAAACAAAAAATCACCTAAAAAGCAATCAATCAGTTGAGGTAGTTTGTATCACTAATCAAACGGTGGTGCATTTTAAACATCACAAAGCTGAACAAACCACGCCAATTCAAAAGTAGTAACAGCCAACCCATTTCATTACTCAATATAATAATGAGCGACATGGAGGATCACATCTCCGAATTAGACAGAAAGGCGAAAAAAATAACAACCAGAAAGTAATCAATCCGATGAATTTGTTTGCATTACTTATCAAACGGTGGTGCATTTCAAACATCAAAAACTGAACAAATCAAGACAATTGCTCAGGAGTCATAATTATGAGCAACTTGGAGCATCACTTCGTCGAACTAGACTGCTATGCAAACAAAAAATCACCTAAAAAAACAATCAATCAATTGAGGTAGTTTTTATCACTTATCAAAAGGTGGTGCATTTTAAACATCACAAAGCTGAACAAACTCCAGCAAATTCATTCGGAGTAAATGACAGCCTACTACAAAACTCAGAATAATTATGAGCAATGTGGAGGATCACATATCCGAATGAGACAGCAAAACGAATATAAAAACAACCAGAAAGTAATCAATCAGTTGAAGTTGTTTGTATCATTTATCAAACGGTGGTGCACTTTAAACATCACAAAACTGAACAAATCAAAACAATTGATCAGGAGTAAAAACTAACCCACTTCATTACTCATTAGAATAATGAGCAACATGGAGGATCACTTCGTCGAACTAGACTACAATGCAAACAAAAAATCACCTAAAAAGCAATCAATCAGTTGAGGTAGTTTGTATCACTATTCAAACGGTGGTACATTTTAAACATCACAAAGCTGAACAAATCAAGCCAATTCAAAAGGAGTAACAGCCAACCCATTTCATTACTCAATATAATAATGAGCGACATGGAGGATCACATCTCCGAATTAGACAGAAAGGCGAATAAAAAAACAACCAGAAAGTAATCAATCCGATGAAGTTGTTTGCATTACTTATCAAATGGTGGTGCATTTCAAACATCAAAAACTGAACAAATCAAGACAATTGATCAGGAGTCATAATTATGAGCAACTTGGAGCATCACTTCGTCGAACTAGACTGCAATGCAAACAAAAAATCACCTAAAAAGCAATCAATCAGTTGAGGTAGTTTGTATCACTAATCAAACGGTGGTGCATTTTAAACATCACAAAGCTGAACAAATCAAGCCCATTCAAAAGGAGTAACAGTCAACCCATTTCATTACTCAATATAATAATGAGCGACACGGAGGATCACTCCTCGAACTAGACTGCAATGCGAACAAAATCAACACCAGAAAGCAATCAATCAGATTAAGTTGTTTGTATCGCTTTCCCAACGGTGGTGCATTTTAAACATCAAAAAACTGAACGAAAGACAATTTACCAGGAGTAAAAACCAACCCACTTCGTTACTCATTAGAATAATGAGCAACGTGAAGGATCACTTTGTCGAACTAGACTGCAATGCAAATAAAAAATCACCTAAAAATCAATCAATCAGTTGAGGTAGTTTGTATCACTAATCAAACGGTGGTGCATTTTAAACATCACAAACCTGAACAAATCAAGTCCATTCAAAAGGAGTAACCGCCAACCCATTTCTTTACTCAATATAATAAGGAGCGACGTGGAGAATCACTCCTCGAACTAGACAGCAATGCGAACAAAATCAACACCAGAAAGCAATCAATCAGATTAAGTTGTTTGTTATCATTTTTCAATCAGTGGTGCATTTTAAAATTACAAAACTGAACTAAACAAGACAATTGATCAGGAGTAGAAAAAAAACAACCCACTTCATTATTCATTATAATTATGAGCAACGTGCAGCATTGCTTTTTCGAACTAGACGGCAATGCCAATAAAAGAAAACCCAAAACGGAGCCAATCAATTGAGGTAGTTTGTATCACTAATCAAACGGTGGTGCATTTTAAACATCACAAACCTGAACAAATCAAGCCTATTCAGAAGGAGTAACAGCCAACCCTTTTCTTTACTCAATATAATAATGAGCGAAATGGAGGATCACTCCTCGAACTAGACTGCAATGCAAACAAAAAATCACCTAAAAAGCAATCAATCAGTTGAGGTAGTTTGTATCACTAATCAAACGGTGGTGCATTTTAAACATCACAAAGCTGAACAAATCGAGCCCATTCAAAAGGAGTAACAGCCAACCCATTTCATTACGCAATATAATAATGAGCGACATGGGGGATCACTCCTCGAACTAGGCTGCGATGCGAACAAAATCAACACCAGAATGCAATCAATCAGATTAAGTTGTTTGTTATCACTTTTCAAATAGTGGTGCATTTCAAACATCACAAAACTGAACAAAACAAGACAATTGATCAGGAGTAGAAAAAAACAACCCACCTCATTATTGATTATAATTATGAGCAACGTGCAGCATTGCTTCTTCGAACTAGACGGCAATAACAACAAAAGAAAACCCAAAACGGAGTCAATCAATTGAGGTAGTTTGTATCACTAATCAAACGGTGGTGCATTTTAAACATCACAAACCTGAACAAATCAAGTCCATTCAAAAGGAGTAACAGCCAACCCATTTCTTTACTGATTATAATAAGGAGCGACGTGGAGGATCACTCCTCGAACTAGACTGCAATGCGAACAAAATCAACACCAGAAAGCAATCAATCAGATTAAGTTGTTTGTTATCACTTTTCAAATAGTGGTGCATTTCAAACATCACAAAACTGAACAAAACGAGACAATTGATCAGGAGTAGAAAAAAAAACAACCCACTTCATGATTCATTATAATTATGAGCAACGTGCAGCATTGCTTTTTCGAACTAGACGGCAATAACAACAAAAGAAAACCCAAAACGGAGTCAATCAATTGAGGTAGTTTGTATCACTTATCAAACGGTGGTGCAATTTAAACATCACAAACCTGAACAAATCAAGTCCATTCAAAAGGAGTAACAGCCCACCCATTTCATTACTCAATATAATAATGAGCGACATGGAGGATCACTCCTCGAACTAGGCTGCGATGCGAACAAAATCAACACCAGAATGCAATCAATCAGATTAAGTTGTTTGTTATCACTTTTCAAATAGTGGTGCATTTCAAACATCACAAAACTGAACAAAACGAGACAATTGATCAGGAGTAGAAAAAAAAACAACCCACTTCATGATTCATTATAATTATGAGCAATGTGCAGCATTGCTTTTTCGAACTAGACGGCAATGCCAATAAAAGAAAACCCAAAACGGAGCCAATCAATTGAGGTAGTTTGTATCACTAATCAAACAGTGGTGCATTCTAAACATCACAAACCTGAACAAATCAAGCCCATTCAAAAGGAGTAACAGCCAACCCATTTCTTTACTTAATATAATAATGAGCGAAATGGAGGATCACTCCTCGAACTAGACTGCAAGGCAAACAAAAAATCACCTAAAAAGCAATCGATCAGTTGAGGTAGTTTGAATCACTAATCAAACGGTGGTGCATTTTAAACATCACAAAGCTGAACAAATCGAGCCCATTCAAAAGGAGTAACAGCCAACCCATTTCATTACTCAATATAATAATGAGCGACATGGATTTCACTCCTCGAACTAGGCTGCGATGCGAACAAAATCAACACCAGAATGCAATCAATCAGATTAAGTTGTTTGTTATCACTTTTCAAATAGTGGTGCATTTCAAACATCACAAAACTGAACAAAACGAGACAATTGATCAGGAGTAGAAAAAAAAACAACCCACTTCATGATTCATTATAATTATGAGCAACGTGCAGCATTGCTTTTTCGAACTAGACGGCAATGCCAATAAAAGAAAACCCAAAACGGAGCCAATCAATTGAGGTAGTTTGTATCACTAATCAAACAGTGGTGCATTCTAAACATCACAAACCTGAACAAATCAAGCCCATTCAAAAGGAGTAACAGCCAACCCATTTCATTACTCAATATAATAATGAGCGACATGGAGGATCACATCTCCGAATTAGACAGAAAGGCGAATAAAATAACAACCAGAAAGTAATCAATCCCATGAAGTTGTTTGCATTACTTATCAAACGGTGGTGCATTTCAAACATCAAAACTGAACAAAACGAGACAATTGATCAGGAGTAGAAAAAAAAACAACCCACTTCATGATTCATTATAATTATGAGCAACGTGCAGCATTGCTTTTTCGAACTAGACGGCAATGCCAATAAAAGAAAACCCAAAACGGAGCCAATCAATTGAGGTAGTTTGTATCACTAATCAAACAGTGGTGCATTCTAAACATCACAAACCTGAACAAATCAAGCCCATTCAAAAGGAGTAACAGCCAACCCATTTCTTTACTTAATATAATAATGAGCGAAATGGAGGATCACTCCTCGAACTAGACTGCAATGCAAACAAAAAATCACCTAAAAAGCAATCGATCAGTTGAGGTAGTTTGAATCACTAATCAAACGGTGGTGCATTTTAAACATCACAAAGCTGAACAAATCGAGCCCATTCAAAAGGAGTAACAGCCAACCCATTTCATTACTCAATATAATAATGAGCGACATGGAGGATCAATCCTCGAACTAGGCTGCGATGCGAACAAAATCAACACCAGAATGCAATCAATCAGATTAAGTTGTTTGTTATCACTTTTCAAATAGTGGTGCATTTCAAACATCACAAAACTGAACAAAACGAGACAATTGATCAGGAGTAGAAAAAAAAACAACCCACTTCATGATTCATTATAATTATGAGCAACGTGCAGCATTGCTTTTTCGAACTAGACGGCAATGCCAATAAAAGAAAACCCAAAACGGAGCCAATCAATTGAGGTAGTTTGTATCACTAATCAAACAGTGGTGCATTCTAAACATCACAAACCTGAACAAATCAAGCCCATTCAAAAGGAGTAACAGCCAACCCATTTCTTTACTTAATATAATAATGAGCGAAATGGAGGATCACTCCTCGAACTAGACTGCAATGCAAACAAAAAATCACCTAAAAAGCAATCGATCAGTTGAGGTAGTTTGAATCACTAATCAAACGGTGGTGCATTTTAAACATCACAAAGCTGAACAAATCGAGCCCATTCAAAAGGAGTAACAGCCAACCCATTTCATTACTCAATATAATAATGAGCGACATGGAGGATCAATCCTCGAACTAGGCTGCGATGCGAACAAAATCAACACCAGAATGCAATCAATCAGATTAAGTTGTTTGTTATCACTTTTCAAATAGTGGTGCATTTCAAACATCACAAAACTGAACAAAACAAGACAATTGATCAGGAGTAGAAAAAAAACAACCCACCTCATTATTGATTATAATTATGAGCAACGTGCAGCATTGCTTCTTCGAACTAGACGGCAATAACAACAAAAGAAATCCCAAAACGGAGTCAATCAATTGAGGTAGTTTGTATCACTAATCAAACGGTGGTGCATTTTAAACATCACAAACCTGAACAAATCAAGCTCATTCAAAAGAAGTAACAGCCAACCCATTTCTTTACTCAATATAATAATGAGCGATATGGAGAATCACTCCTCGAACTAGACTGCAAAGCGAACAAAATCAACACCAGAAAGCAATCAATCAGATTAAGTTGTTTGTTATCACTTTTCAAATAGTGGTGCATTTTAAACATCATAAAACTGAACAAAACAAGACAATTGATCAGGAGTAGAAAAAAAACAACCCACTTCATTATTCATTATAATAATGAGCAACGTGCAGCATTGCTTCTTCGAACTAGGCGGCAACAACAATAAAAGAAAACCCAAAACGGAGTCAATCAATTGAGGTAGTTTGTATCACTAATCAAAAGGTGGTGCATTTTAAACATCACAAACCTGAACAAATCAAGCCCATTCAAAAGAAGTAACAGCCAACCCATTTCTTTACTCAATATAATAATGAGCGACATGGAGGATCAATCCTCGAACTAGACTGCAATGGGAACAAAATCAACACCAGAAAGCAATCAATCAGATTAAGTTGTTTGTTATCACTTTTCAAATAGTGGTGCATTTTAAACATCATAAAACTGAACAAAACAAGACAATTGATCAGGAGTAGAAAAACAACCCACTTCATTATTCATTATAATTATGAGCAACGTGCAGCATTGCTTCTTCGAACTAGACGGCAATAACAATAAAAGAAAACCAAAAACGGAGTCAATCAATTGAGGTAGTTTGTATCACTAATCAAACAGAGGTGCATTTTAAACACCACAAACCTGAACAAATCAAGCCTATTCAAAAGGAGTAACAGCCAACCCATTTCTTTACTCAATATAATAATGAGCGAAATGGAGGATCACTCCTCGAACTAGACTGCAATGCGAACAAAATCAACACCAGAAAGCAATCAATCAGATTAAGTTGTTCAATATCACTTTTAAAACAGTGGTGCATTTTAAACATCACTAAACTGAACAAAAAAAGACAATTGATCAGGAGTAGAAAAAAAACAACCATTATAATGAGCAACCTGGAGGATCACTTTGTCGAATGCAAATTAAAAAAAAAAACACCTAAAAAGCAATCAATCAATTGAGATTACTTGTATCACTAATCAAAAGGTGGTGCATTTTAAACATCACAAACCTGAACAAATCAAGCCCATTCAAAAGAAGTAACAGCCAACCCATTTCTTTACTCAATATAATAATGAGCGACATGGAGGATCAATCCTCGAACTAGACTGCAATGGGAACAAAATCAACACCAGAAAGCAATCAATCAGATTAAGTTGTTTGTTATCACTTTTCAAATAGTGGTGCATTTTAAACATCATAAAACTGAACAAAACAAGACAATTGATCAGGAGTAGAAAAACAACCCACTTCATTATTCATTATAATTATGAGCAACGTGCAGCATTGCTTCTTCGAACTAGACGGCAATAACAATAAAAGAAAACCAAAAACGGAGTCAATCAATTGAGGTAGTTTGTATCACTAATCAAACAGAGGTGCATTTTAAACATCACAAACCTGAACAAATCAAGCCTATTCAAAAGGAGTAACAGCCAACCCATTTCTTTACTCAATATAATAATGAGCGAAATGGAGGATCACTCCTCGAACTAGACTGCAATGCGAACAAAATCAACACCAGAAAGCAATCAATCAGATTAAGTTGTTCAATATCACTTTTAAAACAGTGGTGCATTTTAAACATCACTAAACTGAACAAAAAAAGACAATTGATCAGGAGTAGAAAAAAAACAACCATTATAATGAGCAACCTGGAGGATCACTTTGTCGAATGCAAATTAAAAAAAAACACCTAAAAAGCAATCAATCAATTGAGATTACTTGTATCACTAATCAAACGGTGGTGCATTTTGAACATCAAAGAACTGAACAAATCAAGCCATTTCATCCTGTGTAAATTCCAGCCCTCTTTGATATTCATTATAATTATGCGCAACGTGGAGCATCACTTCTTCGAACTAGACGGCGATGCGAATCAAAAATCACCCGAGAAAAACCAATCAAATGAGGTTTTTTGTATCACTAGTCCAAAGGAGGTGCAATTAGACGGCAATAACAACAAAAGAAATCCCGAAACGGAGTCAATCAATTGAGGTAGTTTGTATCACTAATCAAACGGTGGTGCATTTTAAACATCACAAACCTGAACAAATCAAGCTCATTCAAAAGAAGTAACAGCCAACCCATTTCTTTACTCAATATAATAATGAGCGATATGGAGAATCACTCCTCGAACTAGACTGCAAAGCGAACAAAATCAACACCAGAAAGCAATCAATCAGATTAAGTTGTTTGTTATCACTTTTCAAATAGTGGTGCATTTTAAACATCATAAAACTGAACAAAACAAGACAATTGATCAGGAGTAGAAAAAAAACAACCCACTTCATTATTCATTATAATAATGAGCAACGTGCAGCATTGCTTCTTCGAACTAGGCGGCAAAAACAATAAAAGAAAACCCAAAACGGAGTCAATTAATTGAGGTAGTTTGTATCACTAATCAAAAGGTGGTGCATTTTAAACATCACAAACCTGAACAAATCAAGCCCATTCAAAAGAAGTAACAGCCAACCCATTTCTTTACTCAATATAATAATGAGCGACATGGAGGATCAATCCTCGAACTAGACTGCAATGGGAACAAAATCAACACCAGAAAGCAATCAATCAGATTAAGTTGTTTGTTATCACTTTTCAAATAGTGGTGCATTTTAAACATCATAAAACTGAACAAAACAAGACAATTGATCAGGAGTAGAAAAAAAACAACCCACTTCATTATTCATTATAATAATGAGCAACGTGCAGCATTGCTTCTTCGAACTAGGCGGCAACAACAATAAAAGAAAACCCAAAACGGAGTCAATCAATTGAGGTAGTTTGTATCACTAATCAAAAGGTGGTGCATTTTAAACATCACAAACCTGAACAAATCAAGCCCATTCAAAAGAAGTAACAGCCAACCCATTTCTTTACTCAATATAATAATGAGCGACATGGAGGATCAATCCTCGAACTAGACTGCAATGGGAACAAAATCAACACCAGAAAGCAATCAATCAGATTAAGTTGTTTGTTATCACTTTTCAAATAGTGGTGCATTTTAAACATCATAAAACTGAACAAAACAAGACAATTGATCAGGAGTAGAAAAACAACCCACTTCATTATTCATTATAATTATGAGCAACGTGCAGCATTGCTTCTTCGAACTAGACGGCAATAACAATAAAAGAAAACCAAAAACGGAGTCAATCAATTGAGGTAGTTTGTATCACTAATCAAACAGAGGTGCATTTTAAACATCACAAACCTGAACAAATCAAGCCTATTCAAAAGGAGTAACAGCCAACCCATTTCTTTACTCAATATAATAATGAGCGAAATGGAGGATCACTCCTCGAACTAGACTGCAATGCGAACAAAATCAACACCAGAAAGCAATCAATCAGATTAAGTTGTTCAATATCACTTTTAAAACAGTGGTGCATTTTAAACATCACTAAACTGAACAAAAAAAGACAATTGATCAGGAGTAGAAAAAAAACAACCATTATAATGAGCAACCTGGAGGATCACTTTGTCGAATGCAAATTAAAAAAAAACACCTAAAAAGCAATCAATCAATTGAGATTACTTGTATCACTAATCAAACGGTGGTGCATTTTGAACATCAAAGAACTGAACAAATCAAGCCATTTCATCCTGTGTAAATTCCAGCCCTCTTTGATATTCATTATAATTATGCGCAACGTGGAGCATCACTTCTTCGAACTAGACGGCGATGCGAATCAAAAATCACCCGAGAAAAACCAATCAAATGAGGTTTTTTGTATCACTAGTCCAAAGGAGGTGCAATTAAAAAACCAACCCAATGACCTTTACCCCAATTCAAAACTCATTATCATCAAGATCCATGTTCAACATCACTTCATCATAAAAGACCGCAATGCAAAAAAAATTTCGATCTGCCGAATCATCCAATGAGATTAGGTTTAATGGATCACATATCAAAGGGTGGTGCATTTTAAACATCACAAAACTGAAGAAACCGAGCCAATTCATCAGGAGAAAAAACCAACCCACTTCAGTACTCATTATAATGAGCAAAGTGGAGGATCACTTTGTCGAACTAGACTGCAATGCAAATATAAAAAATCACCTAAAAATCAATCAATCAGTTGAGGTTAATTGTAATTGTATCACTAATCAAACGGTGTTGCATTTTGAACATCACAGAACTGAAAAAATCAAGCCATTTCATCCTGTGTAAATTCTAGTCCTCTTTCGTATTCATTATAATTATGAGCAACGTGGAGCATCACTTCTTCGAACT
Organism: Symsagittifera roscoffensis; assembly: GCF_963678635.1. Lineage (NCBI taxonomy): Eukaryota > Metazoa > Xenacoelomorpha > Acoela > Convolutidae > Symsagittifera > Symsagittifera roscoffensis. The sequence goes on along the minus strand of NC_087062.1, from coordinate 18,036,245 downwards.
AGACGGCGATGCGAATCAAAAATCACACAGGAATAACCAATCAGTTGAGGTTTTTGTATCACTTATTCAACGGTGATGCAATTAAAACAAACCAACCCAATGATTGACAACCCAATTCAAAACTTATTATCAACAAAATCCAGGTTCAACATCGCTTCATCAAAAAAGATCGCAATGCAAAAAAAACTTCGATCTGCCGAATCATTCAATAAGATGAGGTTTTTTAAATAATTAATCAAAGGGTGGTGCAATTAAAACATCACAAAAACGAACAAATCAAGCCAAATCATCACGAGTAAAACCAACCCAATTCAGTACTCATTATAATGAGCAACGTAGCGGTCACTTTGTCGAACTAGACTGCATTTCAAAATAAAAAAATCACCTAAAAAGCAATCAATCAGTTGAGGTTAATTGTATCACTAATCAAACGGTGGTGAATTTTGAGCATCACAGACCTGAACAAATCAAGCCATTCCATCCTGTGTAAATTCCAGCCCTCTTTAATATTCATTATAATTTTGAGCAACGTGGAGCATCACTTCGTCGAACTAGACTGCAATGCAAATAAAAAAATCAAGCAATCAATCAGTAGAGGTAGTTTGTTTCACTAATCAAACGGTGGTGCATTTTAAACATCACAAAGCTGAACAAAATCCAGCGCATTCATCCGGAGTAAATACCAGCCTACTACAAAACTCAATATAATTATTAGCAACGTGGAGGATCACATCTCCGAATAAGACAGCAGGGCGAACAAAATAACAACCAGAAAGTAATCAATCAGATGAAGTTGTTTGTATCAATTATCAAACGGTGGTGCACTTTAAACATCACAAAACTAATTAAATCAAGACAATTGATCAGGAGTAAAAACTAACCCACTTCATTACTCATTAGAATAATGAGCAACGTGGAGGACCACTTCGTCGAACTAGAATGCAAAACAATCTAATAAACACCTAAAAAGCAATCAATCAGTTGAGGTAGTTTATATCACTAATCAAACGGTGGTGCATATTTAGCATCACAAAGCTGAACAAATCAAGCCCATTCAAAAGGAGTAACAGCCAACCCATTTCCTTACTAAATATAAAAATGAGCAACGTGGAGGATCACTTCGTCGAATTAGACCGCAATGCAAATAAAAAATCACCTAAAAAGCAATCAATCAGTGGAGGTAGTTTGTATCACTCATCAAACGACGGTGCATTTTAAACATCAAGCTGAACAAATCAAGCCCATTCAAAAGGAGTAACAGCAAACCCACTTCATTACTCATTATGATAATGAGCGACATGGAGGATCACTTCTTCGAACTAGACTGCAATGCGAACAAAATCTACACCAGAATGCAATCAATTGGATTAAGTTGTTTGTATCACTTTTCAAACGGTGGTGCATTTTAAACATCACAAAACTGAACAAAACAAGACAATTGATCAGGAGTAGAAAAAAAACAACCCACTTCATTAGTCATTTTAATTATGAGCAACGTGCAGCATTGCTTCTTCGAACTAGACTGCAATGCCAATAAAAGAAAACCCAAAAAGCAGTCAATCAACTGACGTAGTTTGTACGTCTAATCAAACGGTGGTGCATTTTAAACATCACAAAGCCGAACAAAATCCAGCACATTCATCCGGAGTAAATACCAGCCTGCTACAAAACTCATTATAATTATGAGCAACGTGGAGGATCATTTCGCGGAATTAGACAGAAAGGGGAATAAAATAACAACCAGAAAGTAATCAATCCGATGAAGTTGTTTGTATTACTTATCAAACGGTGGTGCATTTCAAACATCACAAAATTGAACAAATCAAGACAATTGATCAGGAGTTATAATTATGAGCAACTTGGAGCATCACTTCTTCGACCTAGACGGCGATGCGAATCAAAAATCACCCGAGAATAACCAACCAGTTGAGGTTTTTTGTATCACTAATCCAACGGTGATGCAATTAAAACAAACCGACCCAATGATTCACACCCCAATTCAAATCTTTTTATCATCAAGATCCATGTTCAACATCCCCCCATCAAAAAAGACCGCAATGCAAAAAAAACTTCGATCTGCCGAATCATCCAATGAGATGAGGTTTTTTAAATAATTAATCAAAGAGTGGTGCAATTAAAACATCACAAAAATGAACAAATCAAGCCAAATCATCACGAGTAAAAACCAACCTACTTCAGTACTCATTATAATGAGCAACGTAGCGGTCACTTTGTCGAACTAGACTGCATTTCAAAATAAAAAAATCACCTAAAAAGCAATCAATCAGTTGAGGTTAATTGTATCACTAATCAAACGGTGGTGAATTTTGAGCATCACAGACCTGAACAAATCAAGCCATTCCATCCTGTGTAAATTCCAGCCCTCTTTAATATTCATTATAATTATGAGCAACGTGGAGCATCACTTCGTCGAAATAGACTGCAATGCAAATCAAAAAATCAAGCCATCAATCAGTGGAGGTAGTTTGTATCACTAATCAAACGGTGGTGCATTTTAAACATCACAAAGGTGAACAAAATCCAGCGCATTCATCCGGAGTAAATACCAGCCTACTACAAAACTCATTATAATTATTAGCAACGTGGAGGATCACATCTCCGAATAAGACAGCAGGGCGAACAAAATAACAACCAGAAAGTAATCAATCAGATGAAGTTGTTTGTATCAATTATCAAACGGTGGTGCACTTTAAACATCACAAAACTAATTAAATCAAGACAATTGATCAGGAGTAAAAACTAACCCACTTCATTACTCATTAGAATAATGAGCAACGTGGAGGACCACTTCGTCGAACTAGAATGCAAAACAATCTAATAAACACCTAAAAAGCAATCAATCAGTTGAGGTAGTTTATATCACTAATCAAACGGTGGTGCATATTTAGCATCACAAAGCTGAACAAATCAAGCCCATTCAAAAGGAGTAACAGCCAACCCATTTCCTTACTAAATATAAAAATGAGCAACGTGGAGGATCACTTCGTCGAATTAGACCGCAATGCAAAAAAAAATCACCTAAAAAGCAATCAATCAGTTGAGGTAGTTTGTATCACTCATCAAACGACGGTGCATTTTAAACATCAAGCTGAACAAATCAAGCACATTCAAAAGGAGTAACAGCAAACCCACTTCATTACTCATTATGATAATGAGCGACATGGAGGATCACTTCTTCGAACTAGACTGCAATGCGAACAAAATCTACACCAGAATGCAATCAATTGGATTAAGTTGTCACTTTTCAAACGGTGGTGCATTTTAAACATCACAAAACTGAACAAAACAAGACAATTGATCAGGAGTAGAAAAAAAACAACCCACTTCATTATTCATTTTAATTATGAGCAACGTGCAGCATTGCTTCTTCGAGCTAGACTGCAATGCCAATAAAAGAAAACCCAAAAAGCAGTCAATCAACTGACGTAGTTTGTATCACTTATCAAACGGTGGTGCATTTTAAACATCACAAAGCTGAACAAACTCCAGCAAATTCATTCGGAGTAAATGACAGCCTTCTACAAAACTCATCATAATTATGAGCAGCGTGGAGGATCACATCTCCGAATGAGACAGAAAGGGGAATAAAATAACAACCAGAAAGTAATCAATCCGATGAAGTTGTTTGTATTACTTATCAAACGGTGGTGCATTTCAAACATCACAAAATTGAACAAATCAAGACAATTGATCAGGAGTTATAATTATGAGCAATTTGGAGCATCACTTCTTCGACCTAGACGGCGATGCGAATCAAAAATCACCCGAGAATAACCAACCAGTTGAGGTTTTTTGTATCACTAATCCAACGGTGATGCAATTAAAACAAACCGACCCAATGATTCACACCCCAATTCAAATCTTATTATCATCAAGATCCATGTTCAACATCGCCCATCAAAAAAGACCGCAATGCAAAAAAAACTTCGATCTGCCAAATCATCCAATGAGATGAGGTTTTTTAAATAATTAATCAAAGGGTGGTGCAATTAAAACATCACAAAAATGAACAAATCAAGCCAAATCATCACGAGTAAAAACCAACCCACTTCAGTACTCATTATAATGAGCAACGTAGCGGTCACTTTGTCGAACTAGACTGCATTTCAAAATAAAAAAATCACCTAAAAAGCAATCAATCAGTTGAGGTTAATTGTATCACTAATCAAACGGTGGTGAATTTGAGCCTCACAGACCTGAACAAATCAAGCCATTCCATCCTGTGTAAATTCCAGCCCTCTTTAATATTCATTATAATTATGAGCAACGTGGAGCATCACTTCGTCGAACTAGACTGCAATGCAAATCAAAAAATCAAGCAATCAATCAGTAGAGGTTGTTTGTTTCACTAATCAAACGGTGGTGCATTTTAAACATCGCAAAGGTGAACAAAATCCAGCGCATTCAACCGGAGTAAATACCAGCCTACTACAAAACTCATTATAATTATTAGCAACGTGGAGAATCACATCTCCGAATTAGACAGCAGGGCGAACAAAATAACAACCAGAAAGTAATCAATGAGATGAAGTTGTTTGTATCAATTATCAAACGGTGGTGCACTTTAAACATCACAAAACTAATTAAATCAAGACAATTGATCAGGAGTAAAAACTAACCCACTTCATTACTCATTAGAATAATGAGCAACGTGGAGGACCACTTCGTCGAACTAGAATGCAAAACAATCTAATAAACACCTAAAAAGCAATCAATCAGTTGAGGTAGTTTGTATCACTAATCAAACGGTGGTGCATTTTAAACATCACAAAGCTGAACAAACTCCAGCAAATTCATTCGGAGTAAAGGACAGCCTACCACAAAACTCATTATACTCATCCGATGAAGTTGTTTGTATTACTTATCAAACGGTGGTGCATTTCAAACATCACAAAATTGAACAAATCAAGACAATTGATCAGGAGTTATAATTATGAGCAACTTGGAGCATCACTTCTTCGACCTAGACGGCGATGCGAATCAAAAATCACCCGAGAATTACCAACCAGTTGAGGTTTTTTGTATCACTAATCCAACGGTGATGCAATTAAAACAAACCGACCCAATGATTCACACCCCAATTCAAATCTTATTATCATCAAGATCCATGTTCAACATCGCCCCATCAAAAAAGACCGCAATGCAAAAAAAACTTCGATCTGCCGAATCATCCAATGAGATGAGGTTTTTTAAATAATTTATCAAAGGGTGGTGCAATTAAAACATCACAAAAATGAACAAATCAAGCCAAATCATCACGAGTAAAAACCAACCTACTTCAGTACTCATTATAATGAGCAACGTAGCGGTCACTTTGTCGAACTAGACTGCATTTCAAAATAAAAAAATCACCTAAAAAGCAATCAATCAGTTGAGGTTAATTGTATCACTAAAAAACGGCGGTGAAATTAAAACGGCAGAAATCCCGAACAAATCTAATTGAACACAGAGGTGAAGCTGAGCTCCGCACCATTTCCCATACAACTAAATCTATCAAAATGAATAAAGATGGTTTTACAAAAACATGCCCAAACAAAGAATGCAAAATCAGCATCGGAAAAAACTAAATGAGCGGTAGCAAAGCTAAAACTTGAAAAAATAAATCTTCCTTCCCTCCGAACACACACACACACACACACACGCACACACACACGCATGTATAAGAAAGCACCAACTGTGTAAATTTATTTTTATTCAAAATCCGGCAATTCAAGCAGACATATTTTTCAAAAGAATATTTCTCGTTTGAAGAAAAAAACAGTTTTGTCAGATTCGAACCCAGGAGCTTTGCCGTCCCAGGCGTTTTCGTTACCTCAAGACCAAGTGTGCAGGAGGCGCAAAAAAAAATTGAATTTATTATGAGCTGAACCTATATTTATCAGATCTAATTTTTGACCAATCTGCGAACAAAGTCAGTTACAGGAAAAAGTCCTGATTGCATTACCCTTGCTTATCGCTAAGGTAAATATAATTAAAATCAAGGTGATGCATGACTTCATCAGCGTGATTACTGCGATGCAAATGCGGTTTTGAGCTGCCCAATTAATCAATCAGAGAAGGTTGTTATTATTACTATTCTAACGATGGTGCTGTTCAAAGATCACAAAAACTGAACATCACAGAAACTCAGCAAAATCAACTCATCCTGAGTGAAAGACACTCCACTTCAAAACTCATTATCATCAAGGTCATCGTTGAGCATCGCTTCATCAAAAAAATCCGCAATGCGAATGAAACTTCGATCTGCCGAATCATCCAATGAGATGAGGTTTTTGTATCACTGATCAAGCTGGGTGCATTTGAAATATCAGAAATCCCGAACAAATTTAATCAAACACAGAGGCGAAGCTGAGTGCCTCACAATTTCTCATTCAAGTAGATCTATCAAAATGAATAAAGATGGCTGTGAAAAAAAAACATGCCCAAACATTGAATGCAAAATCAGCTCGTCGGAAAAAAACTAAATGAGCGGTAACAAAGCTGATAATTTTTTCAAAAAATCTTCCTTCCCCTCCGATCACACACACACACACATGTAAAAATGCATCAACTGTGTTCACTTATTGTAAATCAACTGTCAACGCACATGCTATCAAATAGTCAATTCAGCCTCCTACGGTAATGGTACAGTTTCAGCAGTATTATTTGCGACTTCGGTGTGAAAAAAGTAGCCTTCTACGTTCATTGGCTTTCATTCAAAAATTGGTCCAAAAAAGCGTCACAAAAACTAATAAATCTGAATGCAAAAGAAAACTAAATGCAAAAGAAAACGATATATTTGCTTTAGTGGTTTGAGAAAAAATCAACTGCTCCTGTAACACATGCATTCGTTAGTATAAATAATTACAATTACTCCACAATAATTAAGATAAGACAAGTGCTGCTACTAAAACTTTCAAGTGCTGTAGTTTTTCGAGCTTATTTTAATTGAGACTGAAAAACGGCACTGCGGAAACACTGAAAAGCGGAATAAATATTTCTTGAATATCCTTAATTTAAAAATAGCGCATAAAAGTGACACGAGAAAAGAACCAATGGCACAGAAATCGGTCGGCATTGTTAGCGAGGCACTTTTCTGCTCTCGAGTCTCAAAGAGGGCAACTGGTCAAACTATTCAAAATCTGATAAGTCAAACAACCCTCCCCAAAACGTATGCATTCGTATGAATATCAGACAACCTTGTAAAAGCGCAGGTAGCTCTATTAAATTGTCTCTTTTCTTCATCAACGTTGTTGTTTTGTTGAGTTTAAGTAGGTTGTGCAGTGTATTTAAGAAATAAAGCATTTGAGCCAAGCCTGTTGGAAAAAAGAAACATCAGACTGCTTTTCCTAGTATCTACTCACTTGTCCTTCTGATGTGAGTGTCTGTGTTAATCTGGTGTAGGCTATCACTGCGCCATCTTCGCCCATTACATGTACATGTGGCTTCATTACATAACTAGTGCACTTGCTGTAGTTTCCATAACCCATTCCAGGCCCATTGTCAAAATAAAATCTGTGGAAGTCTAATCCTTCTACTAAATGACCTGAAACAGAATGCGTCTAAAATCCAGAAACGGTACTCACGATGAAACCTTGATCTTAATAAAAAACATATTGTGAGTTCTTTTAAGCAGCATCTTTGCATTAAACTGTAATCAATTGATCATTTTAGTTTCAAAAAAGTTTTAAAGAACAAAATTGACTTCCCCAGTTTTAACAGTAACCATCAACATGATCAGACAGAGAGGCGAAGCTGCGATTCTCAAAAACTAGCGAGAAAACAACAAAGAAGCAGCTCAATACAGTGGAAAACAAAACAGCAAAAGTTTTTATTTTCGAGGCTTATTTTTTCTGTTTTGTTTTGCGCTGATTCGAGGACATGAGACTCTAAATCTCCTTGTGTTCGGATCGAATCCGCCACAGCAAAAGTTTTAATTTTCGAGGCTTATTTTTTCTGTGGCGGATTCGATCCGACCACCAGGAGATTTAGAGTCTCGTGTCCTCGAATCAGCGCCACGGTCCCTTAAAAATTTAATAAAGCTAGCCACAGATAAAGCAGATAGATATACTAATCAATTGCCAATGCGATGCGGCAAAAAAAGGAACCAAATACAAATAGACACAATTTTGCAAGTAATACTTTCGAATAAAACGAGCTGAAGGCATCCACACTAGCTTTGCATGTCAAAAACTGGAAAGCATAAAGTCAAATTATGTATAAATTATGCATCTAAAAAAATTTGAGCTATTTTGAGCTGGAAAATTTCTGAAATCGAGTTATTATTGTACTTTTAAAAAAAAAATTTCGGTTCATTTGATGAATTAAAAATATATTAACTGTGTTAACTTATTAGTAATCGAACTTCAAAGCACGTGCTATCGAAAAGCGTGCAACTTCAGATGGAAAACTTCAATATTTGCGGCCTACTATAACAACGACTCGCAAGTGAAGTTTTTTAGCATATATTTTTTGAGTTCTAAATTCGTCCTTTCAACATACCTAATGTCTCGGGCTCAAAAGTAGTGACACCTGGGTCACAGAATCTGCTGTAGAGGTCGAATCTGTTAGTGTCAAATGCTTCCAGCAGTCCCTCAGTTAGCTTCAGTATCTCTAGTTTCCTGCCGCTCAGTGCTGCCGAGGAGGACAAGTCACCCATGGCCAGAGGGGACACCAGGGTGCCCTGAGACTTGGGGTGCTGATCTCTGTTCGTAACAGCCCCTTGCACCGCCCCAAACACATTGCTTATACTCATTGCAGCCACACTGTCAAAAAATACACATTTTAGGTGAACAATACACATTTTACGAGTTTCTTTCATTTTTCACCATAACTTTTTTATACCTCAGTGTCACATACACTTCAAAACTGGTCCCTGTAAATTACATTTAATTAAAACGCAAGGCTTCTTCCTGATTCCCACTCCTGCAACATTTGATTATCCAAGCCCTGCCGTTATCTTGATATAATTAAATTCAGCACGATCAATAAAGAGCCCATAGACCCATTTGCTGTTCGTGCCTCAAAAATATTATCACGCATTCAGCCATAAAACTACACAGAGGCCAAGCGCAGCTTAGTACCACTTGCGATACAGCACAATAAAACAAACATAGTTAAAAAATGTTGAAAAAAAAACTAGTAAACCAAAACTTTCGTATGCCTCGATAAAATATAACTAGGGGTCCAGATAAATCTGGAGGCACCTGCTTGATACTTTTTGAAAATTTGCGGTATGAAATTGGTGACTTCGAAAACAGCATTTTGCACAAAAACCTTGATTGTATCTACTAACTAAAAGACAAGATTTAAAACACTATGAAATATTGGAATTTCCCGAAGACTAAAAATTTTTCTGACAAAAATTTAAGGAGTCGCCCCTTCTGTAGAAAAAATGCTCGCAATCGGTTTTTTCGATTGAACCCTCCATCTCAGATTTGGTTGAGTAGCTTTCCGAAACAAATAATTTTTTTTTCAGTTAAAGTATGCCGAGGCCGATTCAGCAGAGGATTAGCAAAATTGGGCTTTCCGATTGACCACTTAACCTCAGAAATGGTAGTTTTCGAGAACAAAACTATGACTTTTTTGGAGCCAATTAATTTTTTCGCAGAAAAAATGAGTTCATCCATTTAAAAAGTTAGGCTTTCTACAACCTGTTGTTTCAATTTCACCATTGATACCATATTTGCCAATATAGTTGAGACATACCAGAAAGTTTCCAAAAAAAAAACGTTCAAAATATCAGAAATTTGACTTTTCAGAGAACCCTAGCTCTTCATATGAAAAAATGTGGGCGTAGCTGCTGATGCAGAAAAAATTCACGCTATGAGCATAATTTTTGAGAAAAGTCAAAACGTTTTCAAAAACGGTCTAAAACTTTCCGAAGTCAATAACTGTTTGTTTCAAAAAAAATTAGGCGTAGTCGAGTATGCAAAAGAACTTACCACAACCCATGCTTTGCATTGACTTAAAAATCTACACAGAGGTGAAGCGGAGCTTTGCACCACTCGCGGTATACCACAAACATACAAAATATAATTCGAAAAAAAAATAAATGAAAAATGTTTAAAAAAACCTAGGTGGACCAAAATGGTCGAACGTCTTGATAAAATATAAATAGGGGCTAAAGCAGCAGGTAGCTGTTTGTTTTTTTTTGAATTTGTTATACTGATGCTGGATGAAATGGTAAACTTCAAAAATTGGACTTTGCCCAAAACCATGGTTATTACTATACTACAATAAGTGAGAATCGTGAAAATTTTCGAGATAATGCAACCTTCCCAAATACGTAAAATGTTTCTTACAAAATTTACAAAAAATAGAAGTCGGTGCTTCTAAAGGAAAAATTTTAGCAACCGATTCTTTAGTTGAAGATTTCATCTGAGCCTTGTCTCTCAGAAAATCAAAAAATTTCTACAAAAACGGCCACAAAAAAAACCATAATATTTCCTACAACAAGAAAAATGTGACCACTTAAGCAGAGAAGATTCCCAAAACTGGATACCTCAAATAAAGCCGAACATTTCTAATTAGTGGCAGGGTAGTTTTAGAGAAAAGTCAAAAAGTTTCCAAGAAACTCAATAAATCAAAAATTTGACTTTTCGCGAATCATACCTTTTGTGTAAAATTTTTGTAGAATTATTTTGCACTGCTGCTTATGCAGAGGAGATTTACACAATTTGTTTCGATTGAACGCAAAAATTTTCTGAGGGTAGTTTTTGAGAAAATTCAAACAGTTTCAAAAAACTAAACTATTTCTATAACTAATTATTGTCTTTTCCAAGGGCCATAACTATCATTTAACACTAAAATGGGCGTGGTCGATTATACAGGGGAGCTTCCTATCATACTTTGGATCGAACTTACACAAAACCTCGGAACTGTAAGAGTAGTTTCCGTGAAAAGTATAAAAAACCAAAAAACAGTCAAAAAGCGAAAATTAGACATTTACGAGGGGCATAAATTTATGTATACCAAATTTTGCATTGCCGCATATTCAGAAGAGCAGTTATAAACAGTTCTTCGGATTGAAACCAAATCTCAAAATTGGGCGAGTCGATTTCGAGAAAAATCAAAAAGAAAAAAACGGTGAAAAAAACAAACATTTGACTACAGTTACAAAAAATGGATGTAGCCACTGATACAGGGGAGCTTCACATAGTTTGTTCTATTCATTGAACCTAAATCTCAGATTTGAGAGGATACATTTTCATAAAACAAGAATCGAAAAAAATGGGTCAAAAATTCTCCCCATAGACATTTTCAAAGGCTGTAGAGAGAGCGGTAGAGTAAAAAAGAGATTAGGGGAGTATGCGAGCACAGCGGAGAGTAGACGGTCTTTCCATTGATGTCACTTTTTTTGAAGATCATTAGAATAGTTTAAGAAAAACAAAAACTTTGCGAAAAAAACAATTTTTCAAAGCATCTAAAAAAAACCAATCCCATCCATTTGCATTTGAAAACCATCCCGAGCAAGACATTTGATTTTTAAATTAGCATTGGAACAAAACTTCCGATGCGTAAACAAAGCTGACAATCTCTAAAAAGAACCCAGTTGAGCCAAAAGAAATTTTATAAAAACTTTTTAAAATAAGTTTGATCAGAATTCAAACATGAATATCATCTCCTAAGCTAAAAAAGATAAACACCTGCGATTTTCAGCGGTACCACTTATTTTATCAGTGGTTTCGAATAGGATCACGATGAACAACACTTCCAACTAACATAATACTTGCTTACAGCTAGTAGCGGATTTAGGGGGGGGCGGGACGGGAGGGCACGCCTCTCCCTAGGAATTCGACCCCCGCCGACCCCAAGTGTCCCCCTTTGAATTATTTTGAGATATCCATTTTTGGCTGACACACCTTGAAAATTTACTGAAGGCGCCTTTGGCGCCAATCTATACTAATTTTGAGGGCGGAGCGCGCGCCGAAAAAACGCGATTTTTTGGTCGAAATTTTTCAAAAAGTGCCTAAAAATACATTTTTTGGCCTTTTTCAAAAATTTGCCTACGGCGCAGAAAGTTTCGTCAAATTAGAGTCTTTATAGTGATTTGAGAGAGCTCAGAAAATCAATTTGATCAACCTAAAAAAAGGGTCGACAAAATTTTCAATTTTTTTTTTGAAAATTCGCCTCTTCCCGAGAGAAATTTATAGATCCGCGCCTACTTACACCACAAGAAAACCCCTGATGTGGCTCCCTAGACGAAAAAAATTTGAGCAGATAAAGGGAAATCCAACAAATCAATTTTACCGAAAAATTTTTTTCAATTGCATACATACTGAAAAAAAAACAAGTGCGGGTGAAACTCGAACCGATTACAAGGCGCCTGCTTTCGCAAGTGTAATGAACTCGCTTAAGGGTAAACTTGTAAGGAGCAAAACAAAACAGTTTGACTAACTTAAATTGAAAAAAAAAAACTGGATCAATAGTTAACTGTTTGCACTCCGCTGCAAAATCTAAAACCAGAAGTCTACTTTTGAAACTACAATTCAATAACGTTTACACGCCATTTAAACTTATTCTTATCGGAGAGCGTGATGCGATAGGCCTTCCATTTGGCCAAAGAATATGAGTGATTTAAAAAATAAAAGTCAAACCGCGAAAAAAACTGAGCGTGAAAAACTTTTCTTGTTACTCTTTACCAAAAAAACGACACGAACTGAGTCGAATAAATGTCTTCACTTCGTTCATCGTCACTCATAATTCATAGAAACTAATGATACTGACTTGTTATGAAGGTTAGCCCCGTGCGAATCATCTACGTCCTCCAGCATTGTGACCGCACTCTGCTGCGACTCTGTCGACTCTTGGTTATTATTCGGCGTCAGCAGAGTCTGTGGGTTCTGTTGCGGGGGAATGCCACCCTGAGACGCTGCCTGTTGAGCTGCAGCTGCGGCGGCCGCTGCTTCTTTCTTGGCAGTACTGCTACGTGTGGAGAAATTGCGTGTTGCTATCATTGTAGTGAGAATGGCGCCCTTCAGCTTCCGCCTTGCGTTGAATTTCTTCAGGCACTCGACTGTCTCCTGTCTGTGCACGGCTGAAGCCACCCGCTCTCTATTGCAAATCCAGGGGTGCTTCAGAGCGTCTAGTGCTGAAAATCAGATCAGATCTTTCATCCACAAGGAACAAGTCCTGGTACACAGCTATTTACAAACTAACATCATATATGTTCAAGATGAAGACCTTAATTTTCCATGTTTTAGACTTGATTCAATCGTAATAACTTTTATTTACAGTAAACTAACCTAGGGAATCCGAAGTTTACCAAACTTTATTAAAAGATTTCCTTGCACGTCTACTGAAACTATATACAACCATCCATCGCAGAGCAATGGCATCAGCGCGAATCTCAATTAAGCTGATGCACGTTATAGTCCAAAATAAAAATTCCTTCTCTACACGAGTAAATGTCTAATATTGCTTGAATCAATTTGTGAAATATTCTATTACATATTTAAAACTGACCCAGATTACATTTTCAAGCCTGATAGGTCTGTTACATTAACTTTTTTCAATTTTGTATAAAAAAATCATCAAAATTTGGTTTCGTGTGGATAGTGCAGACTGAACTCACCCTTTATCCTCTTGCGGGGGTTGACTGTGAGCATGAGGTTGATCAGGTTCTTGGCCTCATCCGTGACCGTGTCCCACTCGGGCGAGGGATAGTCGTAAGCACCGGCTTTGATTTGAGAGTAGAGTTTGTGCTGGTCTTCGTCCCAGAAGGGCGGGTATCCCACCAGCAGAATGTACAGGATGACCCCACACGCCCAGATGTCCACTGGTTTCGTATATGGCTCCTTTCGCAACACCTCCGGACTCAGATAGCCCGGTGTCCCGGCAAATCCATGCCATGCATACTCCTCTCCACTCACCTGTGAAGTTTAAACATAGGCCACAATTATTAATTGCCATATTACTGCTCTCGCGACAATAATTTTTAGCATCTAAACCTTTCAGAGATCTCTTTAAAAAACATGTCGTCGCAAGTTTCAACAAATTAGATTACACGCAATGCGTGCGCGGCAATCAGTCACCTAAATTTTACTTCAGGATTTCAAGACATCCGTAATTTCAGTCGAAGATGTTATATATACAGATCATAACAGAACGAACAAACAATTAATTGAGGCGTATATATTTGGAGAAGAAAATGGACAAACTTGAATTGCTAGTCCAAAATCTGCCAGTTTAACAGCCGCTCCCCTGTGCTTGCTGGCCAGCAGCAAATTCTCTGGCTTCAGGTCTCTGTGAACTATCTGGTTGGTGTGGCAGTGTGAGACGGCTTCCAGAATCTGTTGGATGCAGTTGCTCGCATCTGCTTCGCTGTAGTACTCACGTGCTACTATGTCTTCGAATAGCTCACCGCCCGTTACTAAAATAAAAAACAGTCAAAACTTCTTAGACATGAGCAGTCTATGTTCATACCGAGCATCAAGATACTTTATTTTTAGTAAACTTTATTTTTGTTAACACCATTTTTTAGCAGTTTTGATTTGGACACCATTTAACTAACTTATCTGCATCCGAGTGATTAATTATTGAATGCTTAAAAATTAAGATAGCAGTTATAAAAACGCATTTTCTTATTTAAAAAAATGAATGAACTGACCTAGATCGAAAACTAAGTAATGGAAATTCTCTTCTGCAATGTTGTCGTGCAGTCTGACTATGTTGGCGTGGTTGAGGAGTCTGCAGACCCTAGCCTCCCGCTCCAACTTCTGAATATCTCTCGAGGTCAGCTTCCTCGTGTTGATGATCTTAGCCGCATACTCCTGCTGGGTGCTCTTGTGCACACACTTTCTCACAATGCTAAATGCACCCTTGCCCAGTTCTTCCTTCAGGTCGTACTGGTCCGTGAACTTAGTGCTGATGTTGGGCGACATGGTTAGTAGAGCTACTGATGAATTGTATCGAAAATAACAAGTAATACGTTATTTGTGCTTTTCTAAACCAGCCAGCAATGAGCGAAGAATAAATTGGAAATCAGCCCAAATAGCAGGTAAAACGCTAATTACGTCCAGGAGGAATATAACAACAATACACAACGCTATGCAAGAGTGAAGGTTAAGGTCAGTTGAGATGAATGTGTCCTCTTTCAAATATTACAATTTATACCAAAAGTAGAAGTTAATTTGCTACTATAACAACACGACAGATTGCTTTGCACGGTCAAATGACTTCGGCTTTGAACCAGCTATTTTACTAACAGAGCATTATTGGAAGGCATCATATAATGAGCAAAATTCCCACACCGACAAAATTTTTATGGCTCCACTTTTGGCGTCGCTTTTCTAAAATAGTAACTTGGTATCGAGGATGTAAAGTTGCACGTATAACGGAACTTTAAGAGATATTTCTAAAGTAAAAACATATGTTCGTTTCGTAAGCAAAGAAACTGATAGTTACTTCATGGATAAATGATAATGCTAATTTGAAATTGCGCGTTGCTTTTTCACAAAATACGTCAATCTAAGCACCTGGTTAATCTAAAACAAACAACGTCATCACAATTTTCCTGGCAGTTTTCAGATAGTTTGTTTTCTAAAGCTTTTGATACGATCTACAAATTTATTGTTGAATGTCCAATATATTTTTTGCTTTGCAAGCATCCGTGTTACTTATGAACGAAAAAAATAATTCAGAAAAACTGATTGATTATTTAGATAAACTAGCCTCGAAAAGAGAACAAAAACAATTATGTAAAATATTGTCTGATGCCGCCGTTTTTTTTGCATTATTACCAGCTGCAAAAAGCATTTCATGTACATCTCTTTATTTTAACCAATTCTACTAGTTTTTAATGAAGAAAACTTAGGAAAATATAGTTCGATCAGTCAGTCGAGTTTGTAAAACCAGCAGTTTGGGGCTATTCTGAAACCCTAAACACAAAATGCTCGACATTTTTAACCAATTCATGTCCCTTAAACCGTTTAACCTCACTTATTACCCAGCTTATTTCTTTCAGATTTAATAATCCTCGATTATGCTTATCCTGCATAAGTTTTGGACCTTCGGCCCTTTTGGATGGCGGGATTGCCATCTATCTAGAAGTTCAAACAAAGCAGACTTTCTTTGAAGAATAAGGATACATGTAACGGGAAACGAGGGTTACTTTTTTCCCAATCCGTCAACTAATCGGTCTTATTTCGAATGAATGAAGAACTAGAAGATGAAAACATATATAGAAATAGTGATAAGGTAAGATGAAGGTATAATACAAAAGCAGTAGTTCTCACCTGAATTTTGAGTAGGAATATATTGAACTGTTTTGTTTTGGCGATCAGGTTCGGTGAGCGGTTGAAGCAGTACTAATAAACACATACATCATTGCTTTGTTGTTTTTAAGGATTTAGCCCTCGTCATTAAAGCATATCGACCTGAAAACCAATCAATCAAATTCGATGACAGAAAATACTCCATTGTTAGATCTAATCAGAGCAACTAAATCATTATAATTCAGGTTTTTTTTTACCTAAAGAACATGAGTTTGTGTCATAGATTATGACGTAGAGTTGCACAAAGGGAAATGACAACTAGGAACAAATTTCAAATCTAGTTACATACCCGCACTACCGTCAATTTTACTGAAAAGGAGACCATAAATTTCATCTCTCCCATTTTCAGGTTAAAATATTGCGATGTAGATTATAAATTAAACGTTTAGGAGAGAACTTCTTCGGCCTGAAATTTATCGAGAATGTGGAATAAATTAGCCCATAAATTCAATGAGCATGAAACAAAAAAAAATTCTGCTCGCATATCAGGGCAAATCCCTGAATGTTCAGACTGCCCTTAAATAGGTCTCCGATTGTTTTTTGCTAAAAAAATCGATAAACTATAAACTATGGACTGTCAATATAATAGTTAGTGTTGAAATTTTGTTTTAAAAGGAAACCATGCCACCAATTTTGACAAACTAGCTTGTCTGATTTCAAGTCGGAACAATTTTGTCTGGTCTGAAAAAAAACTTCTCTATGCCTTACAATTTCTGCGAAAGTCGGAACAAAAATAATAGTATTGCAAAATTACAAAAAAAGGAAACAGTTGATGAAAGAAAGCAAATTCCGGAATTATAGAAAACCAAGCAAAAATAAGAAAATTGCTTCCAATTATTTTCAATTTTGCATAAAAAATTTGACCCCTATCAGGAGTGACGAGAGGGCATTGAAGTGCTCGTTTCAAGAATTAATTACGATTACCGGGTGAAATATTAGCATAGGTGGTACATTAGCATTTAAACGCAAGAAAATGTAAATCGTAAATTTTTCGGATCGCTGAAATTTCATAAATAACGATAAATTACATGTAACACATTCGAAGGAGTAAAACTTTCCAAAAAAGTCATTTTTCATTTCGAAAGAAATCGAGGATATAAAAAAAGAAGCACAAGTAATTAAATGCAACGGGCATAAACAAATAACTAATCCTAATTTATTAATATCAAAAGGTCATATAAAGAGTTTTAAGTGGATTTGGAAACAACGCAAAACAGTCGTACTGCATACAAGGCCGCTTTTTGAGTTGCGACGAACCAAATTTTTCTCATCAAGAGTAAGTATGATTTACAAAAGCTTATTATAAAAATCTTATTAATGTGGACTCCACGTTTCACACTCCCGCCCAAGCCCACTCTTTAGACGCCAGTTAATCGAAAACATAGCCAACAGAAATTTCGAAAAAAGCCAATGAACGCAAAGAAACAATGTCAATGTCTATAGCAAAAACTTCAACTTTCGAATTTCAAATCAAAAACAAAAAAATAAAAAAATCAAATCAAAATCAAAAACAATTTGCGATACAAGAAAACTAAAAAAATTTGCGATACAAAAAATTGGTGCTATGAGTTTGAATCAATTTGCAACAAAACACTTCAGACAACATGACGTATTAGATCGCCAAGTTGCTAGAAACTGAGGCCAAATAAGCTGAGACGAAAAAAATTATTCGAAAAACCTGTCGAAAGCTAACAAAAGATTCTGGTGGGTATTAAAACGAAACACTAGAACTAAAGAAAATCCTGCTTACATTTGAATTACCAATGATAAAAAAACACTATACAGAACGAGAGGAAAACATTAAGTGACTTCAAAAAAAGTAGCGAAAAAAAGCTAATTTTGACTTTTAAAGACAAAAAACTCTGAAAATTACGAGCAATATGGATAAAACATTTTTAAAGGTATTCTGTGATCTGATAGTAATTAAGGCCTCCTAAACCCAAGGCAATTGCTTGAAAAAGGTAATCGTTCTACAAAACAGGACAAAAAATATCAACACCAAATTTAAAAACAACTGAAAAAAATTTAGAAAGTTATAACAAAAAATTACGTATAATCTCGTAGACTTCCATTACATTCGCCTAAAACAATATGATAAGAACAGCACGCCACTCAAGACATCGAAAATAAGTTTTCGAAAAAAATTAATTGAAAAAGGAAAAACTCGAAAACTGTTTATGCTTTTTATTCGTTGAATCGATATCAAAAAACGGCTGAAAACTAGTAGACAAAAAAATTAGGTAACTAAACTGAAAAATGCTCAGTAAAAAACAGCCGAAAAATGTTCAGTAAGAAATAATACAGAAGTATCTTGTTTCTACTGCCAACAATGCAAGCACATGTTCTTTAGGCAAAATAAGTAAGATAAGCAAGGTTTTTATTTAAAGGCCAGACCATCTGTAAATATTTAATTCAAAAATGCATGCTGCTCCGAGCAAAACTCCAACACAAGAAATTTTTCTCTTGAAGGGTTATTTTTGCCTAATAAAAAAGCCGAAATATGCAGAGGCAAAACTCAAAACAATTGATCCAGTAAAAGAATCATTTCAAAACAGAAATTTGACAAATATTTCGCAAAGTCGACTATTCATAAACATAATTAACAGATAAATTGAAACCAAGTTAAAAAACTCATGGAAAGAAAAATATGTCTTCTATAAAGTGACTACATTTGAAATTTAACGAAAAAAATCTTCAGTCAAACCTCCTAAAAAATGAGGGTAGAAAAAATCCTGATTTCAGAAACTGCACGACCAAGAGAGGTGTGGAAAAAAACTAAAAAGGGAAATTATATAAAATCGGAGCTGTCTGAAAATCATAATTGCAAGCATATTTAAAATCCAAAGATTTTCAAAATATATCTATTGATCAACAGGTATGCCACAGCGGAGGAGATGAGTCCTGTGAACAAAGCTATTCACTTGAAAAAAGTTGTGTACCCGATTGCAAGGTTCTTGTTCTCGCAAGTGTAGAAAACTAGGAACTTGATTTTTATCATGCTCAAAGTTAGGAACTTACCTTTGGAAATTGATCAGATAAAATCCTAGAAATAACTTTAAAGTAGCTTCTTCAAAAAGTCTAAGATAGTGTATAAACAAAATACGGTGTAAAAACTGAAGAAACAACAATCCGTTAAAAAACTAGTTGTGCAAAAAACATCCATCTACTTCCCCTCAAATCGCAAGACTAGCCTCAAATCTTTGAACTTCATAAGTCGCTTTCAGGCTTTTTTCTTCATCATCACTTGAATTTTTAATCGTCATGATTATCTGTTTTAGCTCAAAAATCCTACTTTTTTCGAAATCAGAAACACGCTAAATACTGTTTTAAGCTTATCGTAAAAAAAACTGATTTCAAACTGACGACCAACTTTTTTAGCAACTGAACTCCAAAACAAACACATCGTTAACAATTGCATCGTAATTTCTCTCCACGTTGCCATCGGAAAGTTGGGAAATTATTACTGAAATACAGGAACACCTTAGTGAACCAATCTTACTGCAAAAATTTGAAACATTTTGAACGAAAAACTGAAAATTGGATGACGACTTTTTGGATTGCCTGAAAAAGGCTTCAAAATATTTTTTTTACTCTGCTGGTGATTCTAAAATAGCAAAATCCTTTGATAAAAATTTTGCACCATTCTTTATTGGAGTAATTTTATCTGCATTTATGATTCATACGAACAACAAGTTACAGAAAACAAACAACTGAAAGCTTGAATTCAAAATCAATTTCATTACAGAAAACCAAAAAAAAAAATTTCAAATAAGTGACTGTGCTTAAAAATGTTGATAAACAAAAGACCGCAATTGTTCAAGTAGTTAAAATGAAATGAAAAAATCACTTCTTTTCATACCAGTATTTGAAAGAATGATGATTTTTAGATGAAGTGGATACATGTTTTTAAAAGAAAAAATACATTTTTGGATGGGTCAATGAATTGGCTAGAAGTTCATACATGCATGTCTTTGTTTAATTCTGTAATTCGTAAAATCGTATTTGTAATTTCGGCATTTGTAAATCGGTATTTGTAATTCGTAAATCGAAGAACAAAACTGTCCGCAAACAAGAAGTCAATCAAGCGAACTATAAAAACCACAGAACCCAAGCAAGTGATCACTCATAAAAAAATATTAGCACTCGATAAAAAAATCTTTAATGATGGCATCGAAATTTTAACTGATCATGACGAAATTCGTCGGTATTTACACCAAATTTTGATTGTATTTGAGCTTAAAAAAATATATCATTTCATCATTTTTAGAAAAAAAAAAACAAGATAATCTAAGAAATGGATTAACAATCTAGGCAACATGGCAACATAGAGAAACAAAATAACAAAACTAGGTAGTCAAAGGCAGTAAAGAGGGCGTGTTTATTAGAAATAATGCGATAACAATAATGTAGATGTATGGTGTGGTGATCTGAATACACACAGAACTAAGAAGTGCTGATAAATTGAGCGGAGCGAGTGGTTGTTATGATAGATTTCGAGTTGTGACGTCGGCACCACTATAACTACTCCACTACATTATCAAATGATGAATGGAAAAAGAACCTGTGCGGAAGTAACAGACGGGAGAGCAGGGGGCGTGGTTAGCAGAAACCACGTTAAAATACAATAAAGTTTTGCGACGATGGTGACATGCGGACAAAAAGGAACGCGTAGGAGTTGTGGCGGTGGTGGTGTGGCGGTGGGGTACGGGGTAACCAAAAACTAATACAGAAAACTTATTGGTTGAAGTACGGAGTTGAACTAGAGGGGTATAACTGCGAATGAATTGAGGGGCAAAGCAGATCAAATTTGAGCATCAGACAACCGGTACACTACACGGGACATGATGGATCAAGAAGGACGGAAAGAGGACATCAACCAACCGGCAGAGTAGAGTAGATTGAACTCAGGAGTCAGTTGAACATACATACTTGGATTTTAATTTATGGGATAAGAATGAAGAATGGATGGATGGATGGATGGATGGATATATCGATAGATATGTAGGGACGATGGATGGATGGCTGGATAAATCAAACAAGCTCGGCTGTGGTGTGGTGTTGTGCAGTTGTAACAGTACATCAGCAGAAAAAGAACTACCAACACTACATGGCCTCGCTACTACTATCGCCCCCATTACAAGCCAAGCCAGAGAGAAACAGAGGGGGACATAAAGAAGAGTAGAACAGTTGAACTATGAGGCACTTGGAGGAATATTCGAAAAAGCAAAGAGAAATAAACTGAGGAAAATACAGCAGCGAAACGGCGAAATAGAGAAATAAACAGTGCTTCAAGTGAACTGGTGGATGGTAAAATAGCAAGCATAATGAAGAGAAAAGGGCAGAAAAGGGATAGGATAAAGAGTGAAATATGTTGAGCCAAAGAAACACCACAGTCTATACACCACTGAAGCTACCTAGTACCACTATATCTCCTACTCAGCGATATTTCTGTTGATGCTATTACAGTATTTATAAACATACACATTCACATACACACAATAGTGGCATAGACAGGCCTAGATAAAAAAAACGTAGTACGACAGGGATGTTGTGCGAGGAATAGTGACGGTGGTATGAGCAAAACAACGGGGAAGCAAAAATAGCTCCGAATCGCTATGTTATGCTGCTAAGATAACGCAAAAAAAACAAAGGGCAGGTTTAACATTGAGGCTGCATCGCGGAACACAATAAGCGTCCATAAATGAAAAATATTTATTCACAAGGTACCCTTATTGGAATGAACGACAAAAGCAAACAACAACCTAACACAAAACTAACCAAAAAGAATTAAATTTTCCATTTGCACGTTCAGAAGATCGATTTCATCAAACAACACGGGGTATACGGTACCGTTAGAAAAAAAAACATTTACCTTGCAACGCGAAACTCAACATTGTTATTGGTATTGCCTGATAAAGACCAAGCAAATGCTAGGAAAACAACATGAACTACCTCTGGTTAGCAGCAAGGTAAAAATTGTTTTTAAAAGCGCAACTAAAATGCAACTGTTCCTAAGATCGAGGGAAGCGGAAATCAAAAATGTGAGCGCAACAAAAAAAAGCGAGTCCTAGTTGGGTATGAAGCATAACTGACACACATAAATGAAGAATAATATTAATGATCTGGTGGGGAAAAATAGTTTTTAATACACAACATAAGCTGACAGAAACAAGAGAATAGAGAACAAGGATAAAAAGATTAAAATTAGGCGTAGGAGGCTTGGGTGGCAAAATGCTATGAAAACGAATTTATTTGAGTAACAAAACGCATTTGGCATTAAATTTATTTGAGAAAACAAATTTAATACCAAGAAACTAATGATAGAAATGCGGAAAATCAAATCAAAAAGACCGCATTAGTACCAGATCCGCATGATCGTGCCACTAAGCTCCATCTCTAGAACTGATTCAGCTTCGATTTGAAGCACAAGCAAAATGATGAAAAACACCAAATCCACATTACATCACAAAATGGTGGCCTCTGCGTTCAATCATTATGCACTAGAGGCGAAAGTTTCATTGATAAAAGCATCGATAAAACGATCTATATATCAAAAAAAGTTGAAATTACACAAATAAACTTTCTATGTAGACAATTAGACAATCATTGTTATGTCATAAATTAAAAACAGATTATCTTGAATATTTCACATTCTGATGATGAACGTAAGGGCAATCTGCAGGAAAGACAACACATGGAATAATATTGGACCAGCGAAACTATTGTTATGGCCCTTAAATTATCAGTTGCAAAGTTTAAATTTTAAATTCAAAAAATTTTTTTTAAATGGCTACAAGGATAGCCGGTTACTGTGCAAGACTTTAAAGACCTTAGTACAAGGCACTCTGTCTTTGAAAAACTACAAAAATATTTTTTTCAAACTAGTGGAGTTTTTACTATGTGGTTTTATAACAGGATCTAACATAAAAGTATAATTTAGGCATATTCGACAGTCATACTAATGTAAGCAAACTGGACAAAAATTTGAAGAAAAAAGACAAGAAAAAAAAACTTTTATTTTCTTTCAGATTTTTTTAGTTCTCAAAATGGCGCTAAAAACTTCAAAATCTAATTTTACTTCGCTCGAAATTGAAACAAAAATCAAAGAATTAAACCCGTTTTTCTCGATACAGAGAAAACTTTAAAAAAAAATTTTTAATATTCGCTTGTTCGAATCACGACTGAAAGGGCTTGAATTTCGTATATCACTCGACCTATACCAATGATTGTTTGTGGTACTTGATTTTGCGTGGAAAAAAAGCAGAAAAAAAACTAAAACACCCGAATACTTATTTTTCAAATGGTCGGAACAATAAATGGCAATAATAGTAGGCGGGATTAGAAATGTGAAGAGACGAAGCGGTGGGATAGTAAAATTCAGATATTCTGGGATGAGAGGAAATTATAGTACGGGGGAGCGGGGTTGGGTTGGGGCAAAGAGGACGCCAATCTACGGGACATATCCACACTTCACATTTTCCCACTCCACTCCACTTCACAAATCAGCCCAATATGAGCGCACACGTTCAGTCCAATTTGACATATGGTGACAGTAATGAGCAAATCAACATAGGTAATTGCAACAAGAACATGAAATTATGCCGCAAATGATGGCAATTTATACAAATGCTGAATATTGGACAGGGGGAAAGGACGATGGGCCTAACGGGAGCATATGCATATCATAGGAGGGGAGGTAAAGGCAAGAGGTGAAGGCAAGGTCGAAGTAAATTTATTTAAAAATATATACACCTAAACTGCAATTGGACACCGCAGGTTTGAGAAAATACACCATGGCAAGATAACCAATTCTATACAAGTAATTGTATAGATCATAGCTAAAATACAGTGGGAAAAGGTCCACAAAATCAGGATCGAAAAGAAAAATTTTCAAATTTTGAACTTTTAAGAAACAATAGATCACCGTAAAACTCTTTGATCTTCGATAATCTTTGATGATCGACAGTTATTTGGAACCAAAGTACTAACCCAACTTAAGAATTCCGGGTCAATATGCTATTTTTTTATTACGTGAAAACTCAAAATTAAAATCCACTTCTGAAACTGAAAGTAATTCACGTTTTTTCGCCATTTGCACTTTCGTTATTAGAAGTGTAAATGAAGTCTAACTGAACTTAAAACAAAACCAAAATTAAATCGATCCGTGTTAATCAAGTTTGAGAGTGAACGATTTTTAAAACGTTTCTGAAAAAGAAACAAGCAAAACAAAACAATCAAGAAGCTGAGGAATTTGGATTGTGATAAAAATCTTTTGGAAACCCTGTTATAACTCTTTGATGAGGGTTGATGAAATATTTTCTCTATATTTAAGTGTCTATTCGATAAGTGTCTCTTCGCTTAAGCATAAATGATAAATGTAGCGAAAATATTTTTCGAGACACTTATCAATGAATTATAACAGGGTTTCCAAAAGATTAAATCAGAATCCAAATTCCTCAATGTGTCTCAAGCACGAGAAAGAACAACAATGCCAAATTTTTATCAATTCTTCATACTTGGAATCACAAATAACAAATTTGCAAACAAAACTATAATTTGCAACAACAGTAAGTTCATATCGATAAAGATAAATAAAATCGACGAACCACAGATTCGAATTACCTGACTCTTAAATTAGAAAGTGTATTCAAAAAATCTGTATCGGTATTTGATACAAATGAGCTATCAAATTTTGACAACTTTAAATCGGATTTTAGACAAAGTACTTCAGATTTGGTATCAATGTCAAAATTTACCTCAATCCGGAAACAAAATTCACGTGAATGAACAAACTAAGCAAAACGGAGTAATTGAGCAGGGAAATGGAAAGCAAATGAGTTGACCGAACAAACAAACCCCAAACAAATACGATAGGAAGTGGTGGCAACATGGAAACAACCCCTAGTTCTCTAAATCCTTACTCACACTCTCAATTCGTTAGTCTCCTCCGCAAAAGACAGACAAGACAAGATATTTTAGAACCACATTGAATTTGATCTATATTGCACCTCTGCCATTGAGGAAACTGTTGCTTTGAATGATATAATACAGAATAGCAATAATCACTACATAGATCATAAGTGCAATGCCGCGCTGGTAAGTGGCACTGAAGTCTTTAACCACCAGTCATTATTATAAGTAGAAACAGCACTAAGAAAGCTATTCATTCGGAAGTTATGGCTCAAAAAACTGTCCTAGTTGAAAACTGCTCTTTGAAACACTTTGAAAATACGCAAAAAAAAATTCAAAGTTTTTTCATCTTGACAAAGTCAACAAAATCTAAAACCTAGAGCTGCTTGTAAAATTGAGTTGGAATAAACACCATTATAAACGTACGTTTCGCATCAATCTTAGCGATTTATACCAACACGCATATCCAAAAATATTACGTTTCAGCCTTGAGATTTGAGAATTTATTCTCTGAACGATAAGAAAGACGTACTTTTTCCTCAATTGTTTACTACTTGAATTATTGTTCCGACTTTCGGTACGAAAGTAACGGAATATTTGTGCTCGGGGTGGTTTTTTTCTTCAGTCTTTCTAACTAGCCATTGTTGACGGAATTTTTTTTATATCATTCAAAAGGTTTTTTTATATTCTGAGCTTAAATTTGAAAATATATTATACCTGTGATCAGTTTTCATAAAGTTATGAGGATTTAAAGACTACCATTTTGGCCAATTTTAGACAATTAACGCGCGATATATTTCGCGCTATTAATGCTTAAGCGGAAATTTAAACCGCCTTTGAAATCGTTCCAAATTGGTTGAAATAAGCCTATTTGCCATAATTGATTTGTTACAAGGAGCAAAATCTATTCTTTTGTACTTTATATGGCGTGTGGGGGGATGATTTTCATTTAAAAAAATTTCAGATTTCAGAAAAAAAGTAAATTTTCATTTTATTTTATTTTTTTAATGTTATTACTGTTCCATAAACCTTAAAAGGCAGTCGAAACATTCAAGGCTTCACCCTGATACGAGCAGTCTTGTTTCAGTTTTGAATTGCATTTCTATACAAAACAAAACTTATACTTTAACAATAAACAGATAAAGGGGAGCTTCGCATCACTTCCGATAAGAGAAAGAACATCCATTAATGGACAACAAAATACTAAAACTAAAGGCCTCTTATCCACGAGGGAAAGGACCAACATACGGGCTATAGAGCTCATCACGGCGAACCGCTGTAGTGTCCACAGTTAATAAATACATGCATTTTTTAGATTATTTTTCTGGGCTGGCCAATGTTGCCTCAAACTGAAGCAACGAGCACTGATCATATTGGGCTCGAACATCCAACCTTTCGATTGACAGGCGGAGACGTAACCACTTCACCACCGCTCACCACGGTCAAATAAATATGAAATCAAAACATAAACAACGCAGTAAACTTAACGACATAAACTCTATGCCAAAATTGTCAAATAATATACAAAACAAATCAAAATAAACCCATTTCTAAAAAATCTCATATCAAAGGATATCGCTACAAAACGGTAACAATTACTATCTATAGAAGCGCTCGTGTGTTTACAGAAGCGCTCATGGACTATAAATGAACAGCTAGTACGATAACGTGACAACATGGCTGAAAAAAAAACAAGCTCAAAAAAACGTTCACAGAAACGTGCTCAGAAAAGAGAGTTCGATACGCATGAAAAAAAAGATAAGTATTTTTTTATTTACAAATTATGTTTCTTACAAAGCATTGGAAACTAAAAAAAAAATACAAACATCAAGAATTCAACCTGATATCACAATTATAAAATAGACGCTATCTAGTAGACGACAGATTTTCTAACAAAAGAAATTGACAACGCAGAACGTTTCGGAAAAATTTCATGTATTGTTCATTAGGAGCTTTCTATCGTTTGCGATACGACACAAACGTAGCATTTCAAAATAGCGAATAGAAAATGAGACGGAAAAAACTACAAAAAAATACAATTAAAAAAATGAAAAAATCAATTTCAGACACAGAGGTGAAGCTGAGCTTCGCACCACTTGCTATACAAAAGAAAAAGTTTTAAAAAATCAATAAGATCGAAAAAACTAGATCTATCAAAGGAATAGAGCTAGTTTTGAAACAAAAACATGCCAAAGCAATATATTGTGAAAAAAGCATCGGAAGATAATGTACCCAGCGGTAACAAAGCCGAAAAGACCTCGTCAGAAACCTTGTCAGAAGTTGAAAAAAAAACACCCCAAAACACTTTATTTACTCGTCAAATGAAACATTATGAGCCCACTAAGCCGATATAATATAGGCCGAAACCTATAAAGCCCAAAAAAAAATGAAAATATAAACAGCCGAAAAAAAGTAAAAAAATTTAAGACTAATAAAAACCTATTAAGTCCCCCTCAACCTCAAAACAAAGACACCCACACACAAAACTTATTTGACTCGACAAGAGGTGCAATATGAGGCCAAAAAGCCGATATAATGTAGGCCGAAACCTATCAAGCCGAAAAAAGGAAAAAAGTCGGAAAAAATTGTTAGCATGAAAAACTATAATTCTATAAAAATTTTAGCATTTTGTGCAATCCAAAGATGAGCATTAAAAATGTGTTTCCGTTGAAACGAGTCAAAACTAGGTCACTAAGCCGATAAAAAAAGGCCAAAATCATACCGGCAGAATAAAGTTTTTAAACGAAAATATATAAGGTCAAGCTTAGTAAAAATGCAAACAGCACAAACAGAGTGAAATTGTAGCACTAAAATTGTAACAAAAACTTTAAAAAACTATAGAATATGGCAAATAAGCCGAAAAAACATCAGCAGACAATCATCAGCCGACAATTGTTTTTTTGAAACGGACAATTTCCAGTTTGAAAAAAAGGTCCGGTCAGTTTCAAACCCAAGACCTTTGGCGTCCCAGGCGTATTCGTTACCTCCAGACTAAGTGTGCCGGAGAAGCTCAGAAATTTGAATTCATAATGAACCAAGACACCAAATGATTAAGTGAATCTGTTAAATTAGTTAACCCAAAAAAGTCAAGTTTGATAACGCTTGCTTATCGCAAGCGTAAAAAACAGTCGAGAAAAACAACCATTATCTTTAAATAGGTAAAATTAATTCAATTTCAGAAAAACAGCCGAGAAACACAACCATCGACATTAAATAGTACGACCTGGACAACATATTAATCAATTTTTCCCTTCAAACGAAACGAAATAAATTGACTAATCCAATAAACATCAACCGAAATTATGTAGGCCGATAAAAGCAAAAAAAATACTCAGACAGGGTTAGAACAGTAACAAATTACAGGAGTAAATCACCAATACTTGCAACTACAGCACAAGATAAATCCGTGATGTGGCAACTAAGCAGACAAAACAAGCAGACAATCGAAATTACAACCCTTAAATTTTTATCGGAAAATTTTTTCAATTTCATGCGTATTGAATTAAAAATCCAAATCTTAGGGTCCAAAGGCATTAGCATTACCTGTACACAAGGGTGAAAAAAGTCTGGAAAAGTTTATCGACACATCCAGATATCGCAAACCAAACTGGTCGGCAGTCTCATGTTTCAATCTGATACGACAATCTTATAGAGTGGTCAAGTATGATATAGTTATACTGAAAGAACAAAACATTAACCAAAAACATGATATATTTTTAATCCTTTAAATTTAGAGTGGTTTCACAACCAATATTAACACAAATTAAGAATGACATGGTGGTTAAGACATTAATTACACAGAAGCGAAGCTGCGCT
Organism: Symsagittifera roscoffensis; assembly: GCF_963678635.1. Taxonomy (NCBI): domain Eukaryota; kingdom Metazoa; phylum Xenacoelomorpha; order Acoela; family Convolutidae; genus Symsagittifera; species Symsagittifera roscoffensis. The sequence goes on along the minus strand of NC_087062.1, from coordinate 18,007,242 downwards.
TTGCAAACACTTGCGTGAACACGACCAAAAAGAAGCTTTATCAAGTTTAAATAAGAAAAAGTAGAAACAAGCCTCGAATGGGCAAAAACTCGGCTGTGTGTAGGATTCGAATCTGCGACCTAAAAAATTCTGGGTCTCAAGCACTATCCCATCAGCCACCCTAGCTTAACAACCGAAAAACACCAGTCAAGAATAAAGAAGCTCCATATGCCAACAAATTACCAACGCCACTCAGCACCAAAAAAACACTTAGACTCAATTTTGCAACAAATAGTTTGGAATATAACAAACTGAAGGCATTCACACTAACTTTGCATGTTAAAAATCGCAAAGCATAAATCCACATAATATATAAATTATGTATTTCAAAAAATTGCGAGGTATATTGAGTTAGAAAATTTCTGAAACCAAGTTTTTAGCATAGAAATGTTGTTTGAAACAAATAGCTTTTTTCGGTTAATTTGAAGGATTAAAATGTATCAACTGTGTTAATTTATTACTAATCGAATGTCAAAGCACATGCTATCAAAAAGCTGTTAAGGTGCCCCACCATTATTGTGGTGCCGCACCATAAAAATAACGCACCAATATTTGCGACTTAGGTTGAAAAAAATAAGGTTCGTACTAAAACACTAGCTTCGCAAGTTTTAAGAAACAGGTACATTAACACAAAGTAGGAATGAAAAGCAGCCATGCTGAAAATATATCAGTTAGGACGTGTTGGGACAATTGTGTCCCAGACAATTATGTCTAGGACTATGTTTGAAAAGACATTTGGTTTTGAGACAAAAAGTGTATATAGCAATTAGTGAATTTTTATCGATCGTGAATTTAGTGAATAATTATATTCTCCAATCTCTCTCAAAACACAATAAAGACCCTATCTGCCAACATTTTCTGCACAACAGGCAAACTTTTGAGAAAAAAAACAGGCTAAAAAGGCTATGCTGATAACAAAACAACGAGAATTAACGAAACAAAGAAACTATATGGTAAAGAGGCAGAAAAAAACTGGATCTGTCAGATCAAGTTCATCGAAAAGTAAAAGTTCATGGAAAGTAAATACAGTAACTGAAATAATACTATGCATAACTTTAACGCGAAATCTATAATTTATGTATTCTATACTGTACCATTTTCGCTTCAAGTTAAACTTCAAATTAACAATTTCCTCAATTGAATTTATCAATATTGACTGACAGGTAATCTTTTTGAAAGATAAGCAAATACAGTAACGTTCACTACTTCCTGTTTTGGATCGAAAAAAAATTGATGGCATAATTCAATGAGGACTTTATCAGATAAGCTATTACAGCGCAGGCAGATGTTGTGTTGTTCTATTGGGAACTACAGCGATTATATTTATTTTACCGACCTAGTAAGCAGACTTGCAATCAGCTTCGAGTTAAAAATTAATTGATACACCAAGAGTGCAGAGAAAATGTTAAACTAAAAATAACCCAAACGTAATCTAGAGAATCCAATTATCAAACTAAACGCTATTCAATGCAGACGCCAAACATTGAAAGGAAAAAAGTTTGTGTCAAAAGCGGAGTCAATTAGGAAATCTTGTTTTTTAGAAATATTGCTCTCCTAAAAGAGTAAAGAAAAAAAACAAACAAAACCAACATCATTTTTAGGTAATATTCGCTAAAATCGTCAGTCGTTTATTGAAAAGAGCAACAACGGATAAATTTAATCAAAAAAAAAATATTTTTAAATCAGAATCATTGCATTCAGCCATCGGTACAAAGGATACAATAATGAGACAGGGAGACAAAGAGGTACGCTGAAAAGAGTTCAACCCGGTGCATCGAAATGGAACTTGTCTCAATTCCAGGTCAACTCTGCTTCATGTAGATAAAAAAAAGCGTGTTTCAAAGGGCCTGTCATCTCTACTAATTGAGATCAGGAATCAATAAAGTGGACATCAAAGTAATACCTGAGTGTAATCTCTAAAATTTAGGGTAATGCAATTCTCAGCCTGATTAAAGTCTGTAAACACTTTGACACTAAAGGTGAATTCAAAGAAGAGTAGAATTACAAAACCGTTAGAAGCTTGAATACAATGGTTCCTGATCCCGCTTCAGATATTACTAATAAGCATCATGATTCAAGGACGATGCGATCTTTGCACAAAGAGGCGAAGAAAAGATTCGCACCACTTGCGATGCAAAAAAAATCTAATAAAAAAAGAACACTAAAAATTGTTTGGCGAATTTTTTTAGAAGCGAAAATTGAAAAAATTATGCGTGCATAATTTGCAAACCGACTCTAGATCATATGTCAGCTTGGCTGCACTACATTAAATTGCTAAGAAAACAAGCGATGAAACCATTGGAAAAAGAAACAGAGTATCGAACAAAATGAAACTATCGAAAAATCCCTCTTGTCTGTTTTTTTTCTAACAGGACAAATACTTATGAAGATCGAGCTATTATAGTTCAATTTAAAGAGGCTAAAACAAACTAGCTCAGAGGAAGACACTTCAACTGAATAAAAATGAAACGGCAAATTTAAACTTTTCCCAAAAAGCTGGAGCCTAACTTTTGAAAGCTACAAAAATCGAGAAAAAACCAAACTAAAGAGAGAAAACGATATTTTTCTTTTGTTCAAGGACATTTAGAGTGGGCAAAACCAGATGAATATAACAATCTTTATTGATAAAATAAAAGAAATCAATTTGACATTTCAAAATTCTAAAATTATCACACAGAAACCAAGCTTGGCACCACTTCCGATACAGCACAAAATAGCATCACACACTAGCAGACAGAAATTGACAAGACAAAAGTTTTGAAAAAATCGAGAAAAGCTAGATCTAGCAAAAGATCTTAATCTCAATTCAAAAAACATCCCGAACAGGAGAAACGGACGTTGAATTTGCATCAGAATAGATCAGCCGAAGCGGTAACAGCCAACAATTTATGAGCAGATACCCATTGACCAAAAAACGGAGAAACTTGAATTTAGAAACTTGAATTTGAAGTAATTATCAGAAGACTCACATGCATAAAGAACTTGTTTCGCACCCATCATGCGGCGCAATATGAAGCTACTAAATTGATTAGGTATTAACCGAAAACTTTGAGGCCGAGTAAACAAACTTCAAAAAGCATATGCAACAAAACATCTGCAAAAAAAACTGGTGACTCATATACCTCCACTAATGGGGCTTTAGAAATGGCGTTCAGAAAATTCAAAATGAGTCCGTGCTATGGGAACTAAGCCGGCAAAAAGAAACAGACAGACAGTAGGGTGGCGTTCCTCATGCTTGAAGGACCGAATGCTTGAAAGTTATTTTAGCTTACTTTCAGCCAATCAGAATTGAGTATTCAAAATCTCAAAGTAAATCGTGAAAATCTCAAAGTGAGAAAATAAATCCAGGCCATAAGTGTTAATACTGACCGATAAGATAATAAGCAGATGAGTTTTCAAGACTAAACAATTCTTATGATTTTGAACTCTTATGATTTTGAAGACTATCTGAATAATATTGCGGTTGTAACCCGCAATTTGTAATGTTTTTGATTATTTTCCACTGGTTTACAACATTTTCTGTTAATATTGACTTCGATTTTATGAGAAAGGCATTTAGCCAATAGGAAGGCTTAGCGATTGTGATTGGTTGAAACTTTTCAAGCATTCGGTCCTTCAAGCATGAGAACTCTCCCCGACAGTAGTCTCAAGAAGCTGAAAATTTTTTGTTTGCAGAAAAACAGATCCCGGCCGGATTGGAATTCCAAGCCTCTGTCGCTTCAAGCAAGCGTGCAACCTCTACGACAAAAAAATTTGAATTTATTATGCAGTAAGTTAAAACACAGGCAAGATTTTCAAGTTCGAAATCTTGAGAAAATTGTTCACGGAGAAAACTGTCTATTACCCGGTTCTCATTGTTGACAAAAACTCAAGAAAAAACTCATATACTGGATTACTTGCACAAAAAAGATTACGGTAAATACAGTCGGTCGAACAATCAAAATTAACAAGAAACCAAAAAAAAAATCAATAAATTTTTAATGTTATATATTTTTTCGTTTTATCAAAGAAGATTTTGCGATGTTGATTTAAGTTTTTTTAAACATTCGTAAGAAATTTATTATTTTCAAGAAAAAATAAAAGAACAAAAGCATTAGGAAAATAAGACGACAGAATTATAGCCGACCGGCCTCCAGCGCAGAAAAATATCGGCACCAAAAAATATATTTTACAAGCGAAATATACTTTACAAGGAAGTCTCAAAGTGCACCCACGTCGCATATTTAATAATCAATACACTACCAATTCTTCTTCCTTTTTGGCAGTTTACATAATACTATAGTAATTATATAATATGCTCAACCATTTCATCAATTCGATTACCATTTTGTTACACTCAGAAGACCATCAATAAACATCGTTGAAACAGCATTCTTCATTTACTTATGCATGCTTTATCAAAGCACACGGCATAAGTCGAATCTTCTTTTGTGGAATTCTATTTCTAATGTTTCATCGAGGACGTCTAATGAAATTATTTTTATAATACTGTGTCAGAATCAACATATGCCAGACAAAAATCAAGCTAAAGTTCCAGAAAAGATTCAAATTAAAAATATGCGGTCTTTGGGAATCCAACTTGTCTGACAAGAAACAAGAAACAAAAAATTAACATAAACACACCGATAAGCAAACCAATCACATGTCATCGAAGCGAACGCCGCCACAGTTCAGAGCAATTCAACATGGTGACGTTTTGGGAGGCAGATAATCGAGCAGAATGGTCCAAGCGCAGAACGCGTTTGACAGCAGAACGCTGAGGCAAGATTAACAAAATGAGAACCATGAGAGTGGAAACTCTCTCGCAGTGATCTGGCGACGGGCGCACGCTCCGATAACCTCCAGTCGTTTTCGTCAACAGTTCGTGTGTCAGGACTGGCAAGCGCGCATCATCTATCAGCCCTTTCTTCTGTTGGACCATTCTTATTTATACCGGCTACCACTTATTCGTAAACTTAAAAGCTTCGTCACGTCATAAGCTAATATAGTACACTTTAGAACAAACCAATCAACATTTACACTCATACGTTTCATGATATGAATTAACTAATCGCAAGTTGAACCGCATATACAAAATTTGCTTTTAAAGAAACAAATTTCATTCTAGCGTCATTTATTTCATACTTACTAGACTTGGCCATGATTAAATATTGAACATCTGATCTTCAAACCTCTTATTTATAAATCCACACTGTTTGGGTGTCTTAAATTTCAAAAAAACACCATGGGAAATCGGAACTCACAGTTTTCTTCAACAAATTCCGGAAGGTAAGTCGATAGATGTACTTGTCCTGAACTACATTTCTGCAAATGCACACAACTTGGTTATCATTCAGTTTGGGCTATTTCGTAGCGTTGAGCCCACGAGTTGTGATATTGTTTCAACTATTTCAAAAGTGGGATATTAAACAAGAGATAAACAAGCTTTTTATTAGCAGTCCAAACTAAAAGTCATTGTTGCCATTGAAACGAACATGCACTTCTTGTTTGCCCTAGCTCAATAACGTTCTAAAATAGTACCCATGAACGATAGTAGCTCTGTAGTTATGTTTGACGGTAGCAATACTTCGTTTAGCCGAGAAAACTTAATCGATCCGGATGACGGTCGAGACAACATTGGACCAACAGGCGTCTACTCTTCGCAGGACCGATTCAGCCAACAAAGAATGAATTATAACATTACCAACAGCAGTTCTTCGGCTGGAAATATTTCAGGTAATTTCTAACGTTTAATCCGATGTTTGAGCAGTTGGTAATCTTAAAACCAAACATTGTTGGTTGCCAACCGAAAAATGGAAAAAGATGGAGCTAACAAAGATAGGAAAAGATTCGAATCTGGTCAGACTAAACTTGTGCTTCGTAGCATATAATCACAGGCAAACTTCAATAGAAAAACTAGGGAAGTCTAGCGAAACTGCACGATGATAAAATATGTTTGCCTAATTTAGGGACTAATGCAGATGATATTAACAACAACATGACCTCCAATGAGTCTGTTGCGAGGAATGACAGGTCTAAGGCTGGTTCTGAGGACGTGGACCTCACTGATGAGAAACTAGCATCAATTTCGGTCGAAACAAAAAGATCTCTGTGAGCACATTCACTCAATATTAAGTTATCATATGTTCGGTTAAAAATGTTAGAAGATGCTTTTCCCATGGCCTATCGTAAAGCTATTTGTTCAATCTTAGTCTCTGATAAAGTTAGGCATGCCGAAAAAAAAAATCGTTGTCTAAAATACATGTTATGGAGAGGTCTATCTGAATAAAAAGCAAAATGACTGCACTAGTGAGTACCAAGACACCCAATATGGCGCGAACATTCTCAAACATCTGCCCATTTGCTAATTTTAGGTACACCCTGTACCTGACGTCACTCATGGGTGCCATCGGATACTCCTCAGTGATGACTTCTGCCTACCCCTACCTGCTCAGTCTCTACCCAGAGACATCAACCTCCCTCTACGGATGGGTCATTGCCATGTATAGCATTGGGCAGCTCATTTCATCCCCGACTCTGGGGTTCCTGTCTCAAAAGTTACCCTTCCGACCTCTTTTCGTTTTCACAATTGCACTCATGGTTGCTGGCAATGTGATCTATGCCTACTTGACTTTGTTTCCTGAGACTCTTGCAGGTATGTCTTCTACTTTTTACCGCTTTCTTTTGGTGATAAAGACCCAAAAACACTACATTTTTCTAAAAGACGCCAAAACTTCAAGTTGCCGTTTCGTAGGATATATGATGCTACTGGCTCGGTTTATACTTGGGTTTGGTGCCGGCAACATGACTCTTATCAGGACCTACGCATCAGCAGTTACTTCTAACGAAGACAGAGCAGTAACAATGGCTTGGGTAACAGGTATGCATTAAAAAGGTGTTCCTGAAAATATCAAGATGTGTCGATTATCACAAAAAAAAATCCTATCTGCTTTTTTCAGGAACTCAAGCACTCGGTTTTGTGATCGGACCAGTAATCCAGACAGTCTTCACACCTCTCGATAACGGATTCACTTTCCACCTAATTCGCCTGCAGATCAGCATGTACACCTGTCCCGCATTCATGGCTGCCTTAATAAACGTTGCCAACCTATTCATATTCAACATCAACTTCAGGGAAATCGGGAGTCTCAAGGTCAACGAGAACGAAACCATCTCCACGTCCGTTGCCACCTCAATTTTCAAGTCCAAGAATTTCGTTTCTGTTGTGCTGTGCAACGTCTTATGGTTCACTTTCTTATTTGATTTCTCATTCTTCGAAACTATTATGACTCCTTTAGTACAAGCCGAATATGCCTGGACCTACAACAAAACGGTGCTTTACAATGGAGTAGTGCTATTTTCAAACGCAATCATGTCATCGCTTGTCTACCTTTCTACTCGCAAACTTACAGCACGCTTCAAAGAGCGTCATCTACTTGCATTTTCAACTCTCTTCCTATCTGTGGCCTTCATATTCCTAATCCCATTCAGCAGTCAGTACCCAAAATTGGCCAATTCGAACACAACGTCAAATTCAACTACAACTCAGGCGCCTTTTGAAACTACAATCGCTACTTCGACCGAAGAATCTTTTCGCGTGAAGCGAGACACTTCGGGGTTTTCATTCAGTATCACATCTTCGGAATATTCATACAGCGATGAAATCATAGGATGCAACTCGGAAGTTTATCAATGGTGCAGCGAACAACACAAAATTCTGTTCTTCCAATTTATCTTATGTGCATGTACACTCAGCTTGACATACCCTATAGGAATAGTAACTACTACCAGTCTCTATTCTCAGACCATCGAGTCCTCAAGCTCTCAAGGTCTCTACCAGGGATTCCTAACGTCGGCAGGAAGCTTATCAAGAGCGTTGGGTCCAGTTTTTGTCAGTAACGTATTTCAAAAACATGGACCAGCAGTAGTATTTCCTTGTATAACTGGAATGACTTTTTTCATTTTTTGTTTGGTCGCTATTTTCAACAAGCGATTTGGAGTTCATTAAGCAGTTGTATCCTGTCCCAAGTGTCCATTCTAAAGTATTTATTTTTGAAACACTATAAAATCTGTATTAGATTTCACATCGAATATGCTACCAGAAAAACTTTGTACACAGTCGACGAGGAGCTTCACATTACTTGCGATATATATATCTCACATTCTTAGCATGTAAAGCCAGCCCACAGAAACACTAAAGGCTTGAACTCAAAAAAATGTTCGGCAGCATACCGAAAGCTAGAACTAGCAAAACAATCATATAATTGTCTCAAATAAAATAAGCTTTGAGGAAAACCATGCCAAAATAGACTACTATCAGCAGTAAATTAGCTTAAAAACAAAATTATGAATTGTAACTAAGCCGACAAAAATTGGGTAGAAAACTGATGAGCTAAATAAAATGACCTTCTTCATATAAATTTAGAGCTACTAAAAACTAGGGGTCAATCTAAAACTGGATGTACCTGTTTGATATTTTTGGAATTTGTTCTACTGATTCGGGATGAAATGAGTTATTTCCAAAATAGGGCTTCACATAAAACCTTAATCAAAAAGAAAGAAATTTTTGACAATTTCGAATAACAAAACACTGTTCTTAACATTTTAAGGGCATAGCAGCTTAAGCAGGGAGGCTTCCTATAACCTCTTGCTCAATTACACCCTTGATATCAGACTCGGGTGGGTCGTTTTCGAAAAAAAAAACAAAGTTTCAAAAACGGACAGGAAATCTTTGACTTTTCTGAGGCCCTTTATTTTCTTGTAAGAAAAATTGGACGCAGCTGTTTGTACAGGGGAATTTTTCTTAGCCTTTTGTTTCGCTTGAACCCAAAAATTCACTTTGGGAGGGTCTTTTTCGAGAAAAGTCAAAAATAAAAAAAAAAGTCGAGGGTAGTTTTCAAGGGTAGTTTTCAAGACAAGTCAAAGTTTCTATAAACTGTCAAAAAATCAAAAACATTATTGTTCCAAAGGCGATAACTTTTAGTGTAAAACAATTGAGTGCAGTCGCTCAGGCACGGGAGCTTCTCACATCTTTTCCTTTCGATCGAAATCAAAATCTCCGATTTGTTAGGGTAGCTTACAATAAAGATTCAAAAAGTTTCAAAAAAACAATAAAAGTCGAAAATTTGGTTTTTCCGATGGCTATAAGTTTTTGTGTTAAAAAAATGGGGCTTGCCGTTTATGTAGTGCAAAGAAACTTCTCACATCCCGTTCTGTCGATTGAAATTAAAAGCTCAGATTTTACAGGGTAGTTTCTAATAAAAGCCAAAAAATTTCAAAAACCGATCCAAAACTTTGACTTTTCCGAGGGAGAGGACTTTTTTGTTATTTTTTTCGCTTAGCCGCTTCTACAGGGGAGCTTCCCACAACCCGTTCTATGCAATGAAACAAAAATGTCAGATATGGGTGGTCAGTTTTCGAGAAAAGGAAAAACCAAAAATAGCGGTAAAAAATTCCGCCACAGACTTTTTTGAAGGCTGTAGAAAACGAAGCAAGGTAAAAAGAAACTCGGGGATTATGCAGGCACACAAGGAAGTAGGCAAACTTTCCATTGTTACCTCTTTTTCGAAAATCGGTAGAGTCGTTTTTGCGGAAAACTAAAATTTTTGAGAAAAGTGAAAATTTTTCAAAGCGTCTCAAAAAAATAGAATAAATAAAAAAACCGATCACATACATTTTCATTGCACCTATTTTTATCAAACAGGAATTTCAAAAATGCGTTTCATATACCCCCAATGAAAAATTATTATCACTCTTCAAACGACATCATATGAGGCGACTAAGCCAATACAAGACAGTCCAAAATCTTCTAAGCCGAAAAAAAACAAAGCGCTACACAAGAATAAAATGGTAATTTTAAAAAATCAAAGTTGCTTTACAACCAATATAAACTTATTTGAGCTTTACAACCAAAATAAACTTATCAAATAAAACGGGAATTTGAAATGCATACATGCTCAATGTGTTAATATGTTGGCGAAATGATTCAGTGATTTCGGTAATTTAGTAGCTAACCTGAAAAAAAGTCCTGTGTTCCAATTTGATAGCGCTTGCTTATCACCAGCCTAATAAATAATTATTTAAACTGGACCTTTAAAAAGATTGTGGCCCTTAAAAAACGAAAAATGCACACTAAGAGAAAAATTTTCAATAACAGCGCTAAACTAGTTCACAGCTACTTTCATCCTGAGCTTTCAACAATCCCTTCGATTTTTCTACATCTGCATAATTTTTCTGCTGTCTCGCAAATTAAAATTGATAGTCTTTGAGCAATGACATCTAACTAATTTCAAATATTTCTTCTTTATTTTTCTTGATTAATTGGGTGGCTTTCAACACATGAGACACCTCGTACTAACTAATAAGCAGGAAATTGAAAAAAGTAGAGCAAACGAAGCTATTTTTACCGTAAGAAATCATGTTGATTTAAAAAATATATCTATGTACACCCCATACCATATTACATATTTACATCGAATTGCACACATAGAATTGAATTTATTGCCAGTAACCTACAGGAAAAAAAAGAGAAACCTTTAAGGCAATAGCAATTCTACAAGAGAAGAGAACCTTCACATAATATGATCCACAGTAGAATAGCAAGGTCGTCTTGCAAGCAGATATGTAAAGCAAAAGATATGTATTTCGCAGATAAATCACTCAAAGTAACTCTTTGACAGCCGAACTTCTGGAATATTCCGGTACTTCTGTTCGGTCACCTGACCCTTGACCTCTAACAACATCACTCACAGCATTTTCTCTAAATTTACTCCCACCTTCCGATGGCCTGTTTCTATTGTGAACCCTGATTACATTAGTGGTAGTGGCTGATTTCATTCCTCCTTTCCGAGAATCAGGTGGTTTGTTTTGCCGTGATGAGAAGAGGTGTATTCTTCCGTCGTTGAATGAGAAAGCTACTTCGGGGTAGAGAGGGTGGAAGGAGACGGATGTTCCGATGTCGGACAGTCTCGTGTACTTGTGCAGATACGCACTGGCAGTGACGTCGTACAGATATCCACATCTGAACGATCAAAGTTCTTTAAAAACGCGAACGTCACATGAAAAAAAAATCACCTTTTTATCCTGCAAATAAACGTAAAATGCCGCTCAAAGGTTTTGGTAGAAAAAAGAACCCTTTCTTATTTGGAAAAGGGCAATTCGGTAAAAAATAGCTCTATTTTGTCAGAATCAAATAGACAAAGTTTCGATTCGACAGATGCTCTTACAACATAGCCAATCGAAGATGGGAAAATAGTAATGAACGCAAATAAAACATAAAAATCTCAACTTCCGAATTTCAAAGAAAAAAATAGATGCATTTAAGCTCTTTGAATTTCTAGAACAAATTATGATTGGCGCTTTTTTTGATAACCTGGACCCAACTTGAGAAAACTGGATCAACAGGTAAAGTTTTTATTCCGCTGGGAAATCTTAAAAATAAATTCCACTTTCGAAACTAGAAATCGTCACGTTTTTTTTCGCGCCATTTCCACGTTCGTATTTGGAGAGTGCTATTTACATCACTTTCAGCAGATGAATATCAACTGAGCTCAAAAAGTCCATTAGACCTAAGTGCATCAATATTTTTCGTAGAAAAAAAGTCAGCAAGACCTATACAAGAGTCTTCACTACGTTCATTACTCTTAAAAAGAATTGAGACAAAAAATTGAGGAAAACAAAACAGTTTAATGTTTACCTGTCTTCAGAAGAAGAAGCAATGTATTTGCCACATGGGCTCCAATCAAACCCACAGTGGTAGAACTTATTGTAGTGATTGTCAAACTTGCGCACACACAACTTCTGCCGCACATCCCACAGTTTAATCCCGTCGCAAACAGCCGATGTCGCAAAAATATTGTACGACTCCGAACTAACCGAAGACTCATCTAGCCTACTGTATAGGGATCCCTCATTATGTCTTATACAATGTACAGGTCGCTCTTGGCAAGAGTCAAAAGTCCTCAAGATGCTGCATCTATTCATGTCATATATGTACAAATTCTTAGCAGATGTAGCAACAAAAACATAGTGACTCAGGAAAGAATTAATTGCAGAAGCACTTGTAATAGATGCGCAGTCTGTGAAATCGACTTGGTGAACCTTCGAATATCTGCACTTGTAATCGTAAGTCTTAATGTCACTCGTTTTGGACATATCAATGTGATACGAGTATGCATAAAGCGAATACCCACTTGTCAGAAGTACCAGGCCATCGTTATAGTAAAAAGAGCTCCACGAGATCTCTTTCTCGAATTTTTTCTCGGGTTTCTGAGTTGAGCCATGCGAGTCAATACAAAGGCACAATTCTCTATCCCCCGTTGAATTCCAGATGCGGACCGTTTTGTCGTCACTGGCAGTGACTATTCTAGAAGAGTCCACGGACCAAGTAGCTACCTTTACAGGTCCATTGTGACCTTTCAATGCACTGCTTCTGCCTAAAAATAGCCCAAGTTTATTCTACGTTTTCTTAATAGCTTTCCGTTCGAAATTGATGTTTTTTCCATACTAATTTCAGAATTCCGAAAGTCTGGGGATTGAACATATTTTATTCTATTGGTAATCTCTTATAATGAGAACTTTGTAATGAACAAAAATAATCAGTTTACCTCCAAGGGGCATTTGAAAAACATGTGCAATATTGTTTGCGGAAGAAGCAACCAGCATCTTGCCATTTGGTGAAAACCGGATTTGCGTAATTGGTTTCTTCAGAGTAGAATCGGCGTCTATGGCAGCTTTTTCCTGGACAGGCGGCTCTGCATCACTGGGGTATTTCCGGTCGTCGATCAGAGAAAACTGCGGCTTTTTGGAACCATCTAATCAAATTTCAAGTTCAAAACCTCGAAACTTTTAGACATCTCTCAACCTTTATTTGTGTAAGAAAAACTTTGGCAATTTAAGAGCAACAGATTTGAAAAACATTGCTACTGCAAATTTAACACAAGCAAACCGAGCTTCGCGTCACTTGCAATAATTCACACATGGCAGGCTAGCCGCCAGAAAAGAGACAACAGCCGAAACAAATTTTTGAAAAATCTAGATCTAATATATAAATATATAAATTTGTTTTCAAGCTATGCACGCTACAAAATGCATAAAAAATTACCATTTGAACAATAAGACCTTGAGCGGGCACTGAAGGCTATCCAGCCAGTTTAAATGACTCGAACAAACTTTCCAATTCTTGAGAAGCATAAAGTTGTCAAAATTTATTTGATTGTGAAAATTGACCTTCCGATACTTTGAAGTTATATGAACATTTGATCATTTTATAGAAACCAAAAAAGGGATTGAAAAATACAATTTATATCTATACTTTCGTGTCAATTTTAGCCAGAACGTTGAATAGTTTACACGTGTACGTACAGTGCAGATAATCATTTTTTTAAACTTATACTCATACTCAATTGTTGCATTGTTAGGAGACAATTGAGTCATGTCTCTTCTCCTAAAAAATCAATTACTCAAATTTTTTCAATGAAGTAGTTAATTGTCTCACTGCAATGTTCAGATCTTATAATTTTACTTAGAAGTTCTAGAACCTCATATACAATTAGCTCAAACAAAGAACCAGTTGTTTCGTTTCGTCTCATATTTCTTACTTCTTCATATTTTTATGCCCAAAAAAGCTAGCAACAAAATTTTCTGCTGACGTTGTAGATTATTTAACATGGTTTTATTTGAAGAGCCATACATCAAAATATTCAGTATCATTGTATTCGCCTCAATCCATTTTGATATCTCCGTAAAACGTACAACTCATCCATTTTGATATTTCCGAAACTTCGAGATCTATTAAAATGTCTCGAATGATGTTTTTAAACAAAAATATGTCAAAAAATCTATTGCCAGCATTAAATGTATGATCATTAAAATGAAAATGACTGAGCGGTAATTAAGCCGACAATGTTTGCGAAAGCGCCTGTTGAGCTGAATAAAAAATTATATAAAAAATTAAGCAACCAAGCATTTTGAAATTTAAATTTCCCGTAAGTCCCATCACCTATTGCTCCATTTTTATTTTAAAAAAGTAGCATCACAAAAAGATTATTACAAGGTCGTAGTACAACTGTCTGTACAAATAATTTGTTAGCCGGAAAAGTCTGGCACCCGGTTTTAAAAAACTTGCTATCGCAAGGGCAAAGACTGAAAAACTGAATCAAAATTGAGACCTACAAGATCAGGGGCTGATTTGAGAAGTGAGAAGACGCCTCTCCCTAGATGATTTGACCCTCTTACCACCCAAAGGGACCCCCTTTGATACTATTTTACGACATCAATTTGACCAACGCTAAATTTTTTTAAGGCGCCTAATTTTGAAGGGAAGCAAAGAAGCGAAAACGGCATTATTGTTGCATGGGGGGAGTTAGGGTAGAAGTGGCCCCTTCAGGTATTCGACATCCTCGCCAACTAAAAGATCCTTTTTTGAATTATTGCATGATATGAATTTTCGGCAATACATTCTAATTTTGAAGGGGAGCGGTATTCTTTTTTCTTTTTTTTTCGCGGGCAAAAACGGCATTTTTGAACTTCGAGAAAATCCTAGATCCGGCTCTGATTGTTGCCCTTTTTATTCTTTTAAAAAAAAGGTCGACCAAAATTTTGGAAAATACGTTTTTTAGCCCCCCGTCCTGCTCAGTGCAGGACCAACCATAGGGGAGGGAGATGTCATCCATTTCGCCGCCGCCGGTCCCAACTTGAGGAGGCGGATGACACTGGCACCCCTCCAACCGTGACCGAAGTGCAGGGATGGGGTGATATCTGATATTTTTAAAAATATCATATCAATCCGATATTTTTGATATATATCACGATATTTTTGATATTCTCGGGGAACAGTTGGGGAACAAATACTCAGCCTATAGGAACACTTGAAAACTATTTAAAAACTGTAGTTTGCAAATGAACTTGAATTGGACGTTCTGTTGTTCAAGCATTATTCAAAACTTTAAATATGAACAACAGTTTTGCAGCTTTTTCGTTTCCAAGACGATTTCGGATTTCGCTATGTATCCACCCGTAACTTGAGAATAGTCGCTCAAGCGACGCCGTAGAAGGGCTGCATGACAAAAGCCCAATGATTATATCCTTCACACTCTGCGGAATGTCAGCGGCAAGTGACCACCAATCGTGAGGATTAATTTGCTGCGCAACCTCGTAATACGACTTGATAAATGGTGAAGCTTTTGCACGGAATTGTGCGATGACAGCGACTAAATCAGGATGAAGCTCGAACGCCTTCTGCAAAGCACTTTCTTGCTCGGCAGCATCCAACACATTAGTGTTTAAATAGCGAGGGTCGAGCAAGAATGCCAGTTTGTGGAAATCTGTCAGGCACATCTCACGGCGCTTGCTCAGCTGCAATTGCTTCTCGTTTGGCAAAGTCCCAGAAACAGTAACAGAAACAACTGAACTCAAAGAGTCGTCCTTTTTGAGCTGCTTTGGCACCGGGACTTCTATGTCCCTGTCACTAACACACTTTTCCAAGTGTTTTTCCAGCCTCGCTGGAATGCCTTGCATACCGATGTTGCAGCATTTGCAAATTGCCCATACTCCGGTATTGCCTTCTTTTTTCGTTCGACGAAAGTTGTCCCAAACATCTTTCCGGTTTCTACCAGGCATTTTAAAACTCAAGATCAAAATCTGAAATATAAAGCAGTCAACTGTATAACAGCGTTGATAATTGGAAGATGACAAGTTGAAGAAAAAACGCGGCAAAAACCCAGACTGAATTGCCAGACAAATCACTGAACAAATTTGGCGGTAAACGAGAACAAAGAAAATCCGCGGTTCTTTTGATGGGAATATTAGGCAAGAGGCATGTCAAATTTACCTGATTTCATGATACAGCTGATATTTATGGATTTTTTTGTCAAAAATATCATGATATATATCATGATATTTATCATGATATTTATCACTTGATATATATCACCCATCCCTGCCGAAGTGGGATTCGAAGGCATGACCCTCGTTTGACACGTGAGCCTAACCCATTCTCCCACGGCTGCTCTGGAAAAATGTGTCGACCTTATGTCAAAAAACCTAGATCCGTCTCTGTATAAGATATTCTATCTGACGTACCATTATGTAGAGATCGCATTGCAACGTTGGCTGACGATGACTTGAAATCGGTCTTAGGCGTGAACATCTTCCTCGGAGGGGCTTGAGTTCCATAACCTGATGATTTGATCTTCTCTTTGAAAGTCACTGGTTTATTTGCATTAGCATTTCTCAGAGCAGTTTTTGAAGTCTTGCTACCTTTTGCTGCCTTTGACATATTGGCTCTAAGGATAAATGAAGGGTATTAACGACACCGAGAAATTCTCGAGTTAAAAACTCTATTTTTTTCTCTTTGCTTATATTTTATCATTTTACAAATGCAAAACGGCAAACCAGACACTAAATAAGCGCGATCACACTTCATTCAGAGAAAAAAAATCATAGCCATTTTTTAAAAAAAAACAATATTTCAGTCGTTTAAGAGCGGTTCCAATCCTTGACCAAAGAATAAAATGCATACCTCGCAGCCATGACAGTTGGCTTCCTGCACACTTTAGGTTTCAGAGGCGAAGTATACAGAGGGGCAGTGGTTGCGACCACAGACAGCCCCGCAAAATCACTTTCCGCGGCATTTTCAGAATCCAATAAACTGTTTTGAGCAAAGGGATGACTCATCATTAGCAGATGGACTCCGTTGAAACTTGACGTCATTTCATTTACCATGCACCACAACTCGAGGGAATCTTCCATGTCCATGAAGCAGAAACTGAACGCTAAAACACAAAGACACCAGTTAATATAGAGGCGAAGCGGAAATTCGCATCACTTGCGATACAACACAAACATGAACACAGAGGCGAAGTTGCACTTCGCATACACAAGCTAAAACATGAGCGATTACGCTACTGGGAAAAACTGTGCCTGACAATTGAATAATAAACAGAGGCAAGCTGAGCTTCGCGCCACATGTATTACAAAACAAGCAAGCCGATAATTCGAAAAAAATAACACAGGCGAAGCTGATCTTCGCACCACTTGCGATACAAAACAGTGAAGCGGCTACGTCGAAATCGAAAATGTCAAAAAACTAGATCTATCCAAATGAAATAGCCTAGTCTTGAAACAAAAACGTGCCAAGACAATAGAAGAGAAAAAAGCATCGAAAGAAAATTAATCAAGCGGAAACAATGCCGAAAGCAGAAACCCTTAAAGGCGAAAAAAATACAAAAAATGTATGGAGTCTCCCTCACCCTCAAAAAACACACAAAGACCACTTTTTCGCTCGTCGAACGCCCAAAATGAGGCCTCTGTGCTGATTAAATATAGTCCGAAGCCAATTAAATCGAAAAAAAAAAACGAAAAAAAAATTCAAGACTAAGATTCAACAGTAAAAAGTTATCAAGTCCCCCTCACCCTCAAAACACATAGAGAAAAAAACTGCTCGCTGAATGGTTTACCGCGATGTGAGTCCACTAAGCCGATATAATTAAATCCGAAATCTAACAAGCCGAAAAAAAAAGAAAAAGAATGAAAAAAGAAACAAAAAAAATGAAATTTAAAAAATTTCAAAGCCGACGTAAAAAAGTAAATTCGTTTAGAACAGATATTTGAAAAGCTAACATGCAGCAAAATTAATTGATAGTGGTAAATCTGTTGCTAATAGAGACTTCCAGGAAATAAATCCAGATGAAGAGCGAGTCTTGTGCCTGAAGTTATTTACGGTAAAAATTCTAGTACACGATTGCAATACCCTTGCTTATCGCAAGAGTAGAAATACCAAAACGTAGATCTATCAAAATGAATAAGCCTAGTTTTGAAACAAAAACATGTTAGGACAATATATTTGTGAAGTAAGCATCGGAAGGAACTTAACAAGCGGTGACAAGCCAAAAAATGTTTTAAGGATGAAGGGGAAATTTTTTTTCGTTTTTTTTCTTCCTTTTTTGGCCTTATAGGTTTCGTCCTATGTTATATTCGGCCTAGTGGCTTCATATTGTTTCCTTTGTTGAACAAAGAATACTTCTTATTTGTATTTTGTGGGCGAGGGGAACTTTTTTTTTCGGCTTAAAGGGCACTTTTTTAAGCCGAAAAAAAAGTTCCCCTCGCCCACAAAATACAAATAAGAAGTATTCTTTGTTCAACAAAGGAAACAATATGAAGCCACTAGGCCGAATATAACATAGGACGAAACCTATTAGGCCAAAAAAGGAAGAAAAAAAACTCCCCTTCATCCTTAAAACAAATACACACGCACATACAAACTTTTTTCGCTCGAGGCAAATGAGGCTATTCAGCCGATTTAATATAGGCCGAAACCTATCCAGCGGAAATGAAAAAATGACAAAATATTCTTGCCATGAAAAACTATGACTTCCATTAAGATTTTGAGCATTTTGCGCAAGCCAGTGAAGCAAAAAAATTGTGTTGCTCTGGAAATGACTCAAAAGTAGGTTACTAAGCCTAAAAAAAACAAAAGACGAAATAATTTTGGCAGAACACAGTTTTTTAGCAAAAAAACAAACACACAAGAAATATACGAAGTCTAAGTTAGTCAACATACTAACGGCAGAAGTTAATAAAACTAGTGAAATCAACTACGATTTAACTTGCGTGCAGTTAAAAAACGAATTTACGATGTGGCAACTAAGCCAACAAATTATGAGCAGACAAATAACAAATCGACAAGGCAAGTTTTTTTGAAACGCAATATTTTCCGATTGAAAACAAAAACAGGTCCTGTCAAATTCGAACCCAAGACCTTTGCCATCCCAGGCATATTAATTAGCTCCAGAACACGTACGCCAAAGACGCAGAAAAATTTGAACGTATGCAGAACTGAACTTAAGTTTACCATTTCTACATTTGACCATTCTATGAACAAAGTTATGTACCGGAAAAAAGTCTAGGACCCGATTGCAATACCCTTGCTTATCGCATAGGTAATACGCAACAGAACGAAACTTATGAAGAAGAAATAAAGCAGACAAATTTTGAGCAGACACAAGTGGAGACGAAGAGGAAATAAAGCCGACAATTTTTGAGCAGACATAAGTGGAGCCGAAGAAAATTAATAACAATCATAATGATAAACAAAAAAATTTATTTAATAATACGAAAACGATTCGTATTTAATAATACGAATACGAAAAATCAAGGTCCTGCTAGGAGTTGAAGCCTAACCTTATGGTGCAAAGGCAACGGCGTTACCTCTAGGCCAAGTGAGCAACATTCAAATTCTTCAGCTTCAATAATAAAGCAAGTAAGAAAAGCAAGTAGGATTTGTAAGAAAAGTTGTTTACGGAGAAAAAGTATAATTCCCGAAGATCTTTCGAGATAGAAATTTCCGCCTTCAAAAAATATTCAGCCACAAGATCTTAGATACTAGCTGTCCAAATCTCAACGAAGAGCCTCTGTTACGACCCTTGTTCAATATTCTGCGCTTTTTTGGACTAGGCATTATAACAACACCTTCAAGCAATCAGTATGATTATTTCCAGTACAATAATAACAAGAACGTTTTTTTTTTAACTTACCAGAACTAACTTGTGACTTCTTTCTCGGATCGTCAAAATGACAAATTAGAGATTCGGTGAAGTCGAAATGAAACAGCTTTTCAAATGTCCAAGAATGTAACAGTACAACATTTGTTGAAAATCCAAGCACCAACAGAGAGGGCCACTCTAGAAGCTCTTTCGTGGGAGATTTCCTTCCAATTCGCACACCAGAAGTCACGAGACCTGGTCGATTTTGAAACGCATACGCATCACTACTCGGCATAGTTGGTTTCATAGTGAAAAACATGGAAATAAGTTCTCCTTCTGAGGTTTGTCGCGGAGATTCCGAACTATGGTTACGCCTGAGAGAGTTTTTGTTCACGTCTATAACCTGTGGTTCAGAAAAGTTTGGAGCATGTACAATTGAAACTAATCCATTAGAAGTTCCCACAGCGTATCTATCTGTTATCGGGTCCATAGCTACGCATGTATACATGCCGAAAACATTGATGCTACTTTGGTACATTAGGGCTCCCGTGTTGTAATTCCAGGCGGCATAAGTTTTATCGGCCGAACATGTAATAAGTAGATCAATCGAGAAGTAGGAAAATTCGACCATGATTACAGGCGATGTATGGGCATCCAAAGTAATGGTAGCACTTTCTTTCGATTTACATTTGAGTGCCAAAACATGGACAACATTCTGTGCTGTAATTGCCAAATAACTGTCACGCGGACACAATTTGATGCATTCATGGGCACCGAAGTTATGTTTGAAGACTTTACTGTCATCTGAAAACCCCCCGATACCAATAGTCCAAATCAGTATTTGATCAGCATCGGAACTACACAAAACAACACTTTCATCATCACTGCCGACCCCAAAAGTCAACCCAGTGATTATTTTGGAATGGCCATTAAGCCGGTTCGGATTGTAATTCAGAGCATCAATTGGCCAGATAAGTAAATCTGATTCGGACGCTATTGCTACGTATAGCCCATTCAAAACAGCTATAAGATTGGCGCTCAAATTTTCGCAAAGCTTTAAGGTTTTCACCAAAAACATGACGGATCCAGACTCTGTTCTATTGAAGGTTCCATTCACTCTGAAAAAGAAAAAACTACAATATGCAGAGCAATTCTTTAAAAGTGTTCGCAAATTCTAAACTTTACAAGACAAACAAAAAAGAATTTCTTATTCAAGTTAATTATACTTCGCTTTGGCACAAATTTTGCGCAATAACCTAAACACTCATTTTATTATTCTCATTCTTTGAATAGACAATCACAAAAATACCTTTAAACTAGTTGGCATTCAATTACGAAAACAAAACTATTCGGCATCAGAACTATTCGTAATTCATACGAAAGCCATTTTTTTTTTATTTCAAAACGTTCGAAACTTACAGTCGGATAGTTCCTTATATTAATGTGCTTCACACCCAAAAATTTGCGGAATAAATGTTACCAGAGACGAAGCAAAGCTTCAGATCAGTAGCGACAATATCAAAGGCAGCAAAGTCGAACGCGAAAAAAAGATAGAAAACGCTGCAGATAAAAAAAGACAGCTTATTGGGCCGTTTTGACAACTTCATCTTCAAAGTTGTGAACAATACTTTTGCACGGCCAATCAATTATCGTTAAGAAGATTATATCCAAATTAGATTCCGTATAACTGAATATTATTAAAACCAGGGATACCATACCACACTATAGTATTTCCAAAACTTCAATAGTCTCAATAAATGCTTGGAAAAGGTCGAATTAATGCATTGGACCTACACCTTTTAAATAAACAGCGAGCAGATACCTTTGCTGCAACTAAAACCAGCATGCAAAGGAAAACATTTGACGAGGAAAACATTAGGACGACACTAAGCCCAAGAGAATTTTTCTAACATAAGCATTTCATAAACAAGGATAGCGGTTACTGTGCAATAATCTTTTTCTAATTTTTGCAATATTTTTTTAAAATATATATTTCTTGCCAGGAAAGTGCCAAATAAAGCTTTCAAAACTCGTTTCAAAACTAGTTTGATAACTAATTCGTTTTTAAGCCTAAATGACGAATTGGGCAAGTTATCGTCCTTTTATTCGGTCGAAATTAGACAAAAAATTCTAACCAGTTTTTCGCGACAATGGAAAAGTTTTTAAAAGAATTTTGGATATCGTTCGACTCACGACTGAAAGGGCTTTAATATGATATATCACTCAATCCAGTTCGATGATTATTTGTGGCACCTGATTTTGGAAGAGGAAAAAACCAAAACACACCAAAAAACAAAGTTCATTCCTATTTTCAATGGTCGGAACAAAAACTTTGCTGTTTTTGATTTCCAAACTAGCGGCAAAAAACACTCGTGTAAAACTAATTTAACTCATGTAAAACTAAGATTTTACGGCATAAATTAAGCATAAATAAGATATTGAAAGCATACTCGCTGGCTTTACTCGCTCAAAATTAGACAAAAAATCAATAATTTCAAGCAGGTTCTTCTCGACACTGGAAAAATTTTGAGGAACTTTTTAAAATTACGTTCGAATCACGACTGAAAGGCTTTTAATAAGATGCCCGACTCACTCCGATGATTATGTGTACCTAATTTGGCCGGAAAAACAAAAATTTAATAAAAAAACACCAAAACACCCGAATTTAAAGTTTCTCCCCATTTTAAATGGTCGGAACAACCAGATCAATCGAGATGACGTGATAAAAAAATATGTGCTGAAAATTATCGCTGATTATTGACAGATAGTACGATTAGCACCCATTTGAACGCCACTTACTATCGCATGAAATAATGAGAACAAATAAAATGATGAAAATGATAGGACAAAATTCAGAACCCACTTACACTTAGATTACACGAAGATCACTGTACCTATAAAGATATGTTTGCTGTACAAAAAGGGGTTTTGGGAAACTAGACAAGCAAATTAGACGACCGCTTTGCATCACTTGCGATACAACATTAAATCAGCTGTGCAAGCTAGCAGACAGAAGAAGAAAACCACTAACTCCAAAAAAAAAACTGAGGCGACGAAACTTCAAAAATTTCCCATCGAACCGAAAATATAATTGTTCTCATGAAAATCTTTGAATTTCAATTTCTATTCTAATTATTTTACCACTTTGTGCAATCAGTAATGAAGCATAAAACTTATGATTCCCATGAATAAACACAGACTAGGTCATTGAGCCTATAAAAAGTCGAAATCATTCAAGACGAATCAAGTTTTTGAGCGAAAACAAAAACAGCAAAATATACGAGCAAAGCCAAGGCTAAAAAAATTAAAAATTAAAGGAGTAATTCAGAACACTAAAAGCAACTACCTTGAAAATTGCGTACAAAAAAAATCAATTTTACGATGTGACAACTCAGCCGACATAAGCAGACAAAGTATAGGCCGACATTTTTTAGAAAAGAATATTTCCAGTTAAAAAAACAACAGTTCCTGGTCAGATTCGGACCCACGACGTTTGCCGTCCCAGGCGTATTCTTCACCAACAGGCTAAGTGAGGGACACGCGTAGAAAACTGAATTCGATATGAACCTGGGTAAGAGATTTAAGTGATTCTATTAAACAAGTTGTTAATTGGAAAGTCTATAATCCGATTTGATAACGCTTGATCAAAGTCTTTATTGAGAAATGTGCAATAACTGAACAAAAAAACAGAGCCAAAAGGTATCAAAAACATGCAGAACTAAAAAATCACAATATTAAAAAACTGCATGTCTGTCAATAACATACAAGGATACCAAAAGTCACTTTCGATTGCTTGCTATAAAGAAAGATCAAAATGCGCAAAACAACATAAGAAATTCATAAAACAATCCCCACAAGAATTTGCAGAAAACCTATTAAACCCCAAAAGACTAAGAAGTTTACCCGATTACATCAATCTTGTCAAATACGAAAATCCCTAGCAACGCTAAGAGAGCTGAACCATAACCAAAAGATACCAAATTTCTCAAAAAAGACGCAAGTGGAATAGAACAACCTTAATACTCAATTTTTTCAAAACAATTCAGCCAGAAACAACCACAATATTGAATATCGCGCAGCATCTGCCTAATTTTCGTAGACAAACTAATCAAATCAAAATTGCAAAACAAAACTTTTAGTAAAACGAATTTAATTTGAAGAAATATATTCTTTTTCATTGGAACAATACACTGTTTGTACCATCAACTTGAATGAGAGGTTGTATAGAAGTAGTTATGACGCCAAGTTGCTTTGAGCTACATGCACACAAAGAACAAAAAAATTCAGAAACCACGCATTAAAAACGCAAAAATCAAACAATCAAAGTTTTTCTTTTCTAAAAATTTTAGCGTGTTTGACAACAAAAAAATCCATGATTCGTCGTAACGTTCTTCGAAAATGATTTTAAAAAAAACTAGTTGAATACAATATTACTTGGAAAAAAAAACACTCGACCAATAAACCGACAAAAGTTAGGACGAAACCAATTAAGCCTACAAAACCATCAAATTACAATTGAACTGCTTTTTTCAGCTGTAGCCTCAGTAACTAGTTTAGTCTAGACACACTAACTCTAGACCCTGAACTAGAGCTGTTAAAGTGCAACTAGGTTGGAATTGGATATCTTCTAAAAATGGAGATCCTATGAACAAAATTATTTACGGGAAAAGAACTAGTACCCGATTGCCATACCGTTGCTTATGTTAGGACAAGGGCGGACGCCAAACCACCCCCCATCAGGGATTCGACCACCTGCCGACCCTGAGTTTTCAAAAAAAGTGCCATACCGTTGCTTATGTTAGGGCAGGGGCGGATTTAGGGAGGAGGGGCGGACGCCAAACCACCCCCCTCCCATCAGGGATTCGACCACCTGCGGACCCTGGGGGGAGGACGCCCCCCCTCAGGAATTCGACCCCCTGCCGACCCACAGGGTCCCCCCCCCTTTGTACTATTATGAGATCTCCCTTATTGGATGACGGACCCTAAAATTTTTCTAAAGGCGCCAATATATATTAATTTTGGGAGAGCGCGCGCCAAAAAATGGGATTTTTGGTCAGAGTTTTCATTTCAAAAAAAGTGCCATACCGTTGCTTATGTTAGGGCAGGGGCGGATTTAGGGAGGAGAGGTGGACGCCAAACCACCCCCCCCCCCTCCCATCAGGGATTCGACCACCTGCCGACCCTGAGGGGAGGACGCCCCCCCCCCCCCCTCAGGAATTCGACCCCCTGCCGACCCACAGGGTCCCCCCCTTTGTACTATTATGAGATCTCCCTTATTGGATGACGGACCCTAAAATTTTTCTAAAGGCGCCAATATATATTAATTTTGGGAGAGCGCGCGCCAAAAAATGGGATTTTTGGTCAGAGTTTTCAAAAAAAAAGTGCTAAAAACGCTTTTTTGGCCGTTTTTTTTTCAAAATCCGCCATCCCCTCGAGAAAATCCTAGATCCGCCCCTGTCTTAGTGTACAAAACCATGCAGCAATTATGCCCACAATTTTGTCATGTTTTTCAATTTTGACCTCGGCATTACCCACTTTTAATTAAAGGCCGTATTTGGTGATCTACGTATCTTCTTCGTACCGAAGTGGAAAACACTTCAGTAGATGCCTGTTGGTGGGAAACTTTGTTGACGGGAATCTTCGACGCATCGAAGTGAAAAACAAAGTGGTAGATGCCTTTTGGTGGGAAGCGGTAGATGCCTCTTGGTGGGAAGCTTTCCTAGAAAACCTTGTCCTAAAAAAAGATTCAACATAAAGTTTTTAATTTTACCTAAATTATTAAAACGCATCAAAAATTTGTCGCACTTTAGACAACCCTGTTATGAGGGAATTAACCGATATTACATTCGCCGAAACCATTGAAGCCAAAAAAATTCCAAGCAAAAATCATCATAACGGAAACTCAATTACCTGCTTTCTGAAACTCAAACACCAGCTCAAATGTTAGATAAAATTCCTGCGCTTTCCTACAAGATTCATGCACTGCAAGACGAATAACAATAAGTAGACAAACGATATACCGAAAAATCAAAAATCCAGATAACAACAGACCAAGCCGGACTCAAATCCCCAAATTAACCTCCCAACGCCCACAATTTTGCACCAGACCAGATAGAAAGGGCTTGGTTATTATTGCAGTTTCACACCTAAGCAAGGACGATTTATTACAGATTTATAAAAATTCTTTACAGAAAAAAGTCTAATTGTCTCGCTATCAAAATTAGGAATCCAACTACCTCAGAATCACGGAAATTTATGAATTTTTACTCATATCGCTTGCCGTGATATAAACAACAAACATAAAAAACAAGTCGAAAAAAAATTAAACATGATGAAAAGCTAGGTCTACAAAAATAAATGTGCATTGACTCGATAAAAGTCCTTTCTAGTCAAACATGCAAGATTTTTGAGTATTGAATAAGTAACGGCAATAAAACTTTCAAAGAGGGAACAAAGTCGCAATTTTTGAGCTGACACAAGTTGAGCCCAACAAAATCATTTTACAAAAATGAGAAATTACAATTAACAACCTTGCACTTGCGACTACAATGAGATTTGAAAGATTTTGTTGCATCGCAAAAGACTACATCGAACAAACTGTCACTTGCAACAAAAACGAAAGTTTTTCTGACAAAATTTGAGCGAACACAAATCCGACAATTCAATTTTTGCAGGAAATTCAATTGTAGACATACTGACAAAAAACAAGGTCCGGCCGAGACCCGAAGCCTGAAATTAAGGCGCAAAGGCAACGGCGTTAACTCTAGGCCAAGCGGGAACGAACCTGGTAATCTTTAAGCTTCAAGGATAAAGCAAGAAAGATAAGCCAGTAAAGATTTGTTAAAGTTAATTATGAAAAAAAATCAAGTTTCCGATTACATGGCATTGGCTCTCACAAGTGTAACAAGACAGAGGCGAAGCTGAACGTCGCACCTGTTGCGATACAAACATGAATGACTATGGTTAAAATCAAACAGAAAATTGAAAGAAAAAACACTTCAAAATATCCGGATCAAAATTGTCAGCATCATAAAAAAACTACAAAAAACCTTCGGAATGCTAGAAAAAAAAACGAAAAACTAAAAAATCATTTCTGCGGAATTAAGCCGACAAAAATAAGCAGACCGACAAAAAGCAAATTAGCCGAAAATTTTCTCTTTGCAAAAAAAAAAACAGGTCTCGACTGGAATCGAACTCCCAGGAGGTTACAGCATTTTGGAAGAAAGCTGAATATTAAAAAAATTCGGTCACGGGAACAGAGCCGACAAGAAAAACATACGGGCAATAGCGAGAAAAAAACTTAGTGGTCTCAAGCACTTATGTTACCTCTAATCCAGACACGTAGTATGGTTGATTGAATTTGAATTACCTAGCGGCAACAAAGCAGAAAATACCTGAGCAGAAATCTTTCATGCCGAAAAAAAGCTAAGCTAACTCAAAAATTTCATGCCCCTTTTCCCCTCAAAACACACGCACGCACACAAAAACTTTTTGAATCCCCAAAAACCGCACATCAGGGGCCACTAGATCGATATAAATTAAGCCGATTAAAAGACATAAAATGAAAAAAAAAATGAAATTCTTACACAGAGAAGCCGAGCTTCGCACCACTTGTGATAAAACATAATCATTAAAAGACGAAAAAAACTAGCAGAACCAAAATCTTCGTATTCCTCGATGGAGTACCGATAATTAGGGCCCAGCGTCTGATTTTTTCTTTGAATTTGTTATACTAATGCGGTAAAAATTACGTAATTTCAAAAATTGACTGCCCAAAACCTTAGTCGTTTCTCTGCTTAATTAAATGATATGAGTGAAAAAGTGAGATTCTGGATTCTTCCCAAAGATATCACATTTTTCCTACAAAAAACTTCAGAGTATCTTCTTTAAAGTAACTTCAGTTAAAGTAACTACATTATAAAGTGCGTACAAACAAAATCAATTTTACAATGTGACAATTCAGTTGACAAAGCATAAGCATACAAAGTAAAGACCGACATTTAGTCAAGAAAATTGTGGCTAACCGCTTATGCAACAGATTAGCCCAAGCTGTAATTCGATTGAACCCAAAAACCCTGGTTTGGCAGAGTAGACGTTTCAAATCACAAATCCAATTTCAGATAGAAAAACCAAGCCAATCCGGGCCTCGAACCCCCCAATTAGGCTACCAACGCAAGCACTTTGATTATTACTAACACGCCAGAGACGAAAGACTTGGTTGATACCGCGGGTCCAAAAGTAACAAGGTCGATTTCTCACAGATTTTTTTTTTAATGTTAATTGGAAATAGTCTCGTTCCGCATGCGATAATATAAGCAATCACGTGCCTTAAACATGATTGAAACTGGTCCAAATCTTGAACTAATAAAATATGAAAAAAATCTTCTTTTAACGACCTATAACAAGGCCAGAATCGAGTTCCGTGCTCGCCAGCTTAGTGAATAATCTTGCAGTTTCAGAATGTGGCAAGGTCGCTTTCGTACAGATTTGTAAAAACTTGTTTAAGGGGAAAGCATCCCACGACTTCAAAACAAATAAAACTATTCATCAAAACAAACAAAAACACTGCAATTGAACAAATTGCAAAAAGAATTGAACAAATTAAACAAAAACGCTTTCGATTACAAAAAAACGCTGACAGCACAAAAAGGAAAAAAATTTGGAAACAGCCGACAAAACTTAAGCAGATAACAAATAGGCCGATGATTTTTGACACTAAATATTTTGGGTTTGAAAAAAAACTGTTGCTGATCGCTTTCGAGCTAAGACCTTAGCCGTCTACTTGTTTTGTGACCAGCAATTAAACTTGAACTTTCATTAATTTGTGTATATTTGCTGCAGAATTCAATACAGCATTATAACAACCGAATAAATGATTCAGTGATTTTGTTCAATGCAGCACATTGACAACTAAACAAATGATTCAGTGATTTTGTTTAGCCCGAAGTATGTATTCCGATCTGAGAGTAGAGCAATATATTTGATAACGCTTGCTAATTGATAACAATTGTAGAGAAATATATTTGATAACGCTTGCTAAGGAGGTATTTCTTAGCTAGTAAAATTTTACGACCGTTCAAAATTTAGCCAACAAAAGCGTCATTTATGACATTGCATCGCTTTAAACGAATGTAAACTAAAAAAGTAAATCTAGGTTACGAAAAACTTGACGACAGGATTCGAAATGATACGTGTGCTTGCCACAACCAACAAAAAAATTGGCATGCGAGTTAGAGAAAGTACTTTAGAAAAATGGAGAAACCGAAATTTTCTCAACACTTGTAAGTTTTCCTAACGCATGCCAAGTTTTACCTTCGAAAACATACAAGTTGTGTGCTTGCCACAATCGAGAAAAAAATTAGCATGCGTTAGGAAAACCTAGCGTTAAGAAAATTTCTGTTTCTGTGATTTTCTGCGAGTCAAAGAAATGACTTTAATAATGATGTCTCCGACTCGCAGAAACCGAAATTTTCTTATCACTAGTAGGTTTTCCTAATGCATGCCAAATTTTACCTTTGAAATGATACGAGTTGTGTGCTTGCCACAGTCGAGAAAAAAATGGCATGCGTTAGAAAAACCTAGTAATAAGAGAACTGGGAGTCAGAGAAATTACTTTTAAAAATGAAACCCGAGTGAATCTAACCAATTATGAGGCATTACCAGTCAATTTGGAAAAAAAAAACAAGAATTTTACCAACTAACATGCCTCAATTTATAGAGCGGACGCATTTTAATAAGTATACGAAAAAGTTCATGAAAAACATCCGACCCTGCCCAGGTTTGAACCCTCTTATTTTGTTGCGGGTCTCCTTCCCCGCCTCTACGCTACATATCCATGATACCTTGAAGCTAAAAGGCTATTCGTAATATAATAGTCTGTGTTAATATGCTTAGCATTAGCTGTACTTAATAGCTGGATCGAAATAAACACTTTCAAAATGAATACATTTTGTCGCAAGTTGCATCGCTACAATATTTGCGACTTAGGTTGGAAAAAAGGAAGTTCATACTATAACACAAGGTATGCTTGAGTAAAAACAAGATGCAAATAAATCTTTCAAACTTTTTTTCAAAGAAAAACAATTCGGTTTTTTTGGCTTTTAGTCAGTAGTCTATTAAAAAAAATCTATCCTATCTTAGATTGATCGCAACAACCTAACATAAAGACTCTATTTAAACCTATTTGAAACTTTGAAAATTTTGCAAGCTTTATTAAATACGACAATTCAGCTGAGACTGGCTTAAAAACGCCCATGAAGCTACAAGGGAGTTATGACCTTTTAAGTTAATGTGCAAACCACAAGGAAAATGTTGTAACATTTATCCAGTTGCGTGCAATCTTACAAAGGCAGGGATTGCATTTCTTGTATTTTCTTAGAAAACTCTCTAGTATACATTCATGAAGATAGCCTTGATGTAGTTATTGCAATATATTTTAAAATGCCTTTTCTACACTCCATAGAGATCTGAAGTGAAAAAGGAAAGTTGAAGTCTAGTTAACGGTTACTAAAACAAGTGCTATTTCGACTGCAACAATTTTTTTGCGCCCCGCAGCAGGGGAAAAAGGTGAAATGATGAATAATTTTGCTTAAAAATCAAAAAAAAACACCCGACCTACCAAAGTGTCTTCACTTTGTTTATTGACACTTGTTAAATAAGAATTTAAGAGGGCGTTAACAAAAAAGGCAAAAATTTTCCAATATCAAGAACTTTGAAACAAGTCTAATCATTTATTTCATTCAGTACGACACCAGCTCACTCTTAGAAAGAAACTTTGACATTTAAGCTCTACTTTATATTCAAGGTCACAATTCAAAACATGAAAACACTGATGACAATTAAGCTTATCAAATTGAATTCAAACAACATCACTTTTTTCCAGACTTTTTAATACCTCCGCTTGCCAGAGGTCCTTTTCCTGCAGCTTTTGCTTTGAGAGCTTCTAGTTGTTTCTGTTCTGCCTTTTGCTTTTCCTTAAAAGCGACGTCAGATTCATCTTCGTCTCCGCCGCCACCCTTCTTGGGTTGTTTTAGCGGCTTCTTTTTTCCTCCATCACGCCCAGACATAGCAATTTGTCTAAAGAATCATGGCTTCTATATAAATCCTGCGAGAGAATTTGTACTTCTCAGTGTTTATGACCCAGAGTCAGCGGACTAACCCGCTTTTACAAATCTACCAGTCATTGGAATGCTGAAACTCCTATCTGAGGAAGGTGTTACAGAGAGGCGAAGCGTAGCTTCGTATCACTTGCAGTACAACGAATAGTACTGGCAGCTAGCGAACAGAAAATGAGACAGAAATAACCGTTTAAAAAAGAAATCAATATTGGAAAAAATTTACCATTCGCCCGGAAGTACATATCGACGGAAAATAAAGCTAAGCTATAAAACGACTGGCCAGCGTCTAAACTAAGCTCTGCATGCTTTTCACCGTCTCTACCAAAGCCAGTTCTTTTGGTGGTCTTTTCAACATCGGGTCGACAAAAACGTAACTGTTCTCCGGCTTCGACCAGAACGCTCAAATGTAACAGTCGCCTACTTCGGTCACATACGAGGCTTAAGAAAAATAGGCCCTATAACCATTGGCTCAAGAGTCCGGGACACTATCTCTTGTGTTTTTCTACCTCAAAAACGGTCGGAGCCATTTCGGTTCGCTTGCGACATGAGAATAAAACCCGTTACAGCTTAAAGGCTACTACCAAAATATCCCCCCCCCACTCTAGAAAATAAGAACGTCCCCATAGTTAGGTCTCGAGATACCCAAAATACACGAACGCCGTTAAAAACAGGGACGGGACAATCCGTTAAGTTACTTTTTAGTAGACAGTGGAACTTTGATCCATTTCAGATGGATCAACCTAAAACTCGCCTTATCTCAACTGACAAAGTTGAATACGAACAAGAGCTGGCTGCAGAACGAGCATCGTCAAAATTGTTCAAGTATTTCAAAGCATTGTGCCAGTCGGTCATATTTGGAAGTTTGACCTTGAGAGAAGAAAAAAACACTTGATTTTGGAGTGAAATTTAATTTTTCAAAATTTCGAATGGAACCTGTCATGCACGATTTTCTCGCGAGAACTGAAAATCAGAAAAAGAGAAGAGAACAATTTCAGAACAGTTGAATAACAATCGCGGGAAAGTTGCTAGAAAAATCGGTGGGAAATTGCTATTCGCAATTTCAATAGCAACAATAACCTAGAGTCGAGCTGTCCCATCTGAAACAGAGACGAGAGCATTCCCACGAATTGGATTGTTACGATTGGAACACTATTATTGACTGGACTAGAGTGAACCTTCGGTGGAAAGGTGGACAGCTTGAGTGTCCCAATGGTTCACGAGAACTTGCAGTCTAGAGTAAAAACTTGTTCTTGTTGTTAAAACTGACTAACATTGAACTCATATTAGTTACTTTATTAATTCTTGAGTTGTTTACCGACTTATTTACTTCCTGGTTCTTGAGCGTGCTACAATGTGAGTACTTAATTTAAATTCCTAGAGTGTGTTTTATAATTGTGATGTTGAGGTAAGGCGAGTTTTAGGTTGATCCATCTGAAATGGATCAAAGTTCCACTGTCTAATAAAAAGTAACTTAACGGATTGTTCCAACCCGGTTTTTAACGGCGTTCATGTATTTTGGGTATCTAGAGACCTAAGTATGGGGACGTTTCTAATTCTAGAGTGGGGGGATATTTTAGTAGTAGCCTTTAAGCTGTAACGGGTCGTAGTCTCATGTCACAAGCGAACCGAACTGGCTCCGACCGTTCTTGAGGTAGAAAAACACAAGAGATAGTGTCCCTGACCCTTGAGCCAGTGGTTATAGGGCCTATTTTTCTTAAGCCTCATGTGTGACTGCAGTAGACGAATGTTACATAGTGTTTTTATGGCGCTCCTGGGTGTTTACGACATCAAGACTACGGAGTCGAACCCACTTGAGACAGCTTCGGGCTGAATGCCCATTCTAGAGTACCGGCGGTACGGTTCGACAGGAACGTGCAAACCTTCCGGTTGTACCGTGATAGCTTTTTAAGAAAACTCGAGAAAATTTCCTGGTACGCTCTCCGAACGAGGCTTAGCTAACCGAGTAAAGGGGGGCAACTAGGGAGACAAAAACACGAGCAAAAAGACAAAAAGCAAAACAAAAACCAAAAAAGAATAGAAAAAGGAACAAAAACCATAAAACGAAAAAAGACAGTGACTTTGACACCAGATTAGTTGGATCAAACCTTTATATTAATTAAATAGTATACCCATACTGTTTTACAAGTTCGATCGTTTCGATCAACCTAGCAATTTAAACCAGTAAACTGAATAAAGTGCCCGAAGTGGGGCGTCGTCAAGGGTTTTCAGATAGCTTGGAACTTAGCTGGACCAATAGGAGACTTGACTGGAAGAGGTGACCAGCCGAGTGGGAAAGTGGTTCAGGGACACTTGAGCTGAACCAATAGGAGACTTGACTGGAAGAGGTGACCAGCCGAGTGGGAAAGTGGTTCAGGGACACTTGAGCTGAACCAATAGGAGACTGGACTGGAACAGGTGACCAGTCGAGTGGGAAAGCAGCCAAGAAGGATTTGGCAATTCTCGAGTTCTCAAGTTGGGCAGAACGGGTATCGTTAGAATCCACATTACATTATAGGAGATAAGTGTAAAATTGGATAAGCGAAATCCCCCAGTTTTGAGGAACGTTTTTACTTGAGCAGGCCTGGAAACAGGTCTACGGTTTTCTCTTGAGAGGTTTAGCACCCGGCGCTTAAAGTAATTTTTAGGCTTAAGAAGGGGGGCTAGAAAGGGGGGAGGTTAGAAGGGGGGCTGGTTAAGTTAGAGGTTGGCGGTTGTAAATTGTAAAAAGGGGGAAATTAGAGTAACTAATTAGTCGACATCGTTGACTTAGTTACATTAGAAATTAACACGCGTTGGTAATATTAGGTGAAGATCCAAAATTCAACTCGAGTTAAGACTGGTACGCTGGTTGGTTTGGTAGGGGGGACCGGATATAGACAGCTTTTGTGATACCCCATAAGATCACTAGTGGGGGGAGGAAAACGCGTGGCAATTAGGTACCAGACATTTTTTTAGACGAAAGGTAGACATTGGCCACCTTTGAATTTCAGGTGGGCTCATTTTTCTGTTTTTATTATTTTTCTTACTTAGATTTTTGTTGCATTTTAGTGAGGATTTGTGTTTGGTTTTATACGAACAGGTGATCACAAGATACCTGCGCACCTACATTGAAATAGAAACAACCAAAAGAAGAGGGGGTTCAGCATTTGGCTTTTAAGAGAGGGTTTTTGGGAAAATTTTACTAGAGCTAGAGTGGTGGTACAAGGTACGGTGATTCAAGAAGACCCTACAACGAGGAAGACACTCCGTGACGAGTATTGGGACAAGACCGAAGAAGTCTTGGGACAGAGCAGTCTTGGGATAGTGGTCTTGGGACAGGGTCTTGGGACAGTGGTCTTGGGACAGGGTCTTGGGACAGTGGTCTTGGGACAGGGTCTTGGGACAGTGGTCTTGGGACAGTGGTCTTGGGACAGGGTCATGGGACAGGGTCTTGGGACAGTGGTCTTGGGACAGGGTCTTGGGACAGTGGTCTTGGGACAGTGGTCTTGGGACGGGGTCTTGGGACAGGGTCTTGGGACAGGGTCTTGGGACAGTGGTCTTGGGACAGGGTCTTGGGACAGGGGTCTTGGGACAGTGGTCTTGGGACAGGGGTCTTGGGACAGGGTCTTGGGACAGTGGTCTTGGGACAGTGGTCTTGGGACACTAGTCTTGGGACACCAGTCTTGGGACACCAGCCTTGGGACACTGGTCTTGGGACACTACCCTTGGGACACTAGTCTTGGGACAGTAGTCTTGGGACACTAGCCTTGGGACACTAGTCTTGGGACAGTAGTCTTGGGACACTAGCCTTGGGACACTGGTCTTGGGACACTACCCTTGGGAGAGTAGTCTTGGGACACTAGCCTTGGGACACTGGTCTTGGGACACTACCCTTGGGACACTAGTCTTGGGACAGTAGTCTTGGGACACTAGTCTTGGTACATTAGTCTTGGAACAGTGGCCTTGGTACAAGGGTCTTAGGACACTAGCGGAGAGTACTGTGATAGTGACGAATAGTCTTGGGACGGTATAGAAATTGAAGTCAAATTACAACAAGTGCGTTTTAAGACAGAATAAGACAAATCGAAATAGGTAGGGTTGAGACCAAATTAAGGAAAATTTTTCGGAGGTTTTAGAAAGAGAATTGGATAAGGTTTTTAACACGTTGTACAGAGTTTGTTACCACAAAAAATATTTTTTTTTACCCTTAGAATAGAATCGTGTATATAATAAAATTGTAAATAGAAGCAGTTGTAAATAGAAATAATGAGGCGGAGTAGGGTACCGGTGCTCGAAAAAAGGTCAAGTGGATCAAACACGAAATATAATTCATCGCTGCGCGGAACGACATCAACGGGCCCAAAGATAACGAAGACGAACTTTTCAGTTAACATGGTCAGCACAAGGAGTACAGCGGAGAACAGGGCGAAAGAGGGCACGGAAGGGGAGCGAGTAGAACCCACCATCGAGATTGATCTAGAGACACCCGATCAAAGTGTGGATGAAACAAGGAAGATGGCGACAGAGTCAACTCCAATGCCCAATGCAGAGGAACCGAACCAGAAACCCATAGAGTTCTCACCGATAGATGACGCGGAAGATGCAATAGGCAACACCGAAGAAACGGTGAAAGAAGACTCTCAAGTAAAGAGGACATCTTTTACGGAAAAATTGGGAATAATGTTCGGAATAAAATCAAAAGAAAACGTGACTGAAGAACCAAAAGCAGAAAGAGCACGAACATTTGGGACAGTGAGCACGAAGACCTCAGAAGCCAATCCAAGAGAGGAACAAGCTAAAGCAGAGGCTACGGCCGAAGAGAGACCGACAGCTGACCATGAAGAGACTACCATTGAGCTGGGTGACTTGTTGGCGAAATTAAATCAGATTGACAAAAGACTTAAGCACAGTGAAGAAGACAGAGAGGTGATAAAAAAGGAGATAAGATACAACAAGCACGAGTATCTAGACAGTTATTTTAACCTAGCTAAGGCAACAGATGAGAGACTCAAGGAAATGTCAGATAAGGTAGAAGCCACCAATGAAGAACGAGAAAAGAACATCAAAACAGACATGCAACAGTTGAAGAACCGATATGATGATGTCAACAGCCAATTAGGGAGCCTGGAAAGGAGAATGGACACAATGAGCAAGAGTCAAGCCGAGAGTTCGTGTGCAATACAGGCGAAGTTGGATGCAATCTTGAGAGGTTCTACTCCACAAGAAAGACCGGCAGCGGATCGTACGCAAAGCACCAGAGTTGACTTTGTAGAACCACAAAGGAACAAACGGCAATCGACACCGTTGCCCTTAACCAGGGATGCGATAAGCATAGCACCAACAGCTGCGAAAACAATAATGAAGAATGGAACGTCGAATACAACGACTGCTCCGGGAGATTCAACAGCTAACAGCAACACAGGACCGGATGCTATGACATGGGCCAGCACTTGGGAGATGATGAACAGGACTCTAGAGGCCTTCGCCACGAGGAACACTGACTCGAGCGACAGGAGAGAGGGAAAATCAAGAAAGACATTCAAGAAGCCAAAAGAATTCAAGGACGACTCCGATGGATGCATTGACACTTGGGTGGAAGTGATGAGATTACACCTAGAACAAGACAACTTGAGTGACGAAAGACAAGCATGTACAGCCATACTGAGCAACTTGGAAGGAACGGCATTAAAATGCGTGGTCGCAAAGAAGGAGGAAGAACGCGACACCGCGGACAAGATCTTCGAGATATTGCTGAATCGATTCGGGTCAGGCATGAAGGGTCACCAAGCGATGATGCGATTTGAAAAGAGAAGGCAGAGGGACGACGAGTCAATAGATCGGTTCCTAGATGACCTCGAGAGCTTGAGAAGGAGGAGTGACCCAGAGGAGTCGACAAATAGACGGAACTTTAGCATTGCCTCGAAGTTCATCGATGGGGTGAAAAGTGATGACTTAAGGACAATGTTAGCAACATACTACACATTGTCGAAGGACAGCGCACCCACCCCAGAAGAAATGAGACAGAAATCAAGAGAATACATGCTGATGAAACCTAAGAAGTACTCATATTCCGAAAACAGGAACACGCAAGGGGGAAGCCAACCCCAGAGGTCATCATGGTACAAACCTAGAGATGATATGGACAAGCGCAGATCATGCGCGAACTGCGGGTCAGCGGATCATCATGTGGCTGACTGCACAACGTACAAACAAGGCATGAAGAGCCTAGGTTATGCACCGGATGAAGAGGATATGAGCCAGATGGAGGAACATGAGTACTATAATGGCTTAATCATCAAGATAGGCGCCAGATGCTTCTTCTGTAACCAGGAGGGGCACTTCAGAATGGATTGTCCCTTGTTCTGGGAAGCGGTCAAGGACCAGAATCACCCCAAACATAAGTTGGCATTAGCGGCGGTGCAGAATCAGCGGAACAGGCAAAACGAGTTTGAATCTAGGAACTTGGGGGCACCAAACACCGAATTGCCGACGAAGACAGTGAAAGCTGTTACACATGTTAGCGGTGCGTTAGAGTCCGCGGCCGGAAGCTCTCTAGAGATAAATTATGAGAAAGCGGCGACGGAAGCAATTGCCAAAGTGAAACAAGATCTGGCTGCGAAAGAAATAGAGCAACGACTAAAGTTGGAGATCGAAAGACAGAATTTTAACGAAGCATTAACCGGATCGAACTCAATACCAGAGGCTAGAACGGGCTCAATGAAGACCGGGAATTGTAACACCGTGAAAATGGTGACAGGTAAACCTTTTGGAATATCGAAAATCGGAGCAAGAATAATGTCGATAATCACAGTGGGCGGACACGAGGTAACCAGAAACTTGAGCGAGCCGAGCGACCAGACGATAATGCACATTGACGTGTATGCAGACTACTTGAGTGGAATAAGTCCACAAACGACTTCTAGAGCGCTCAGGGCACTACTCACGAGAGGGGGCAGCAAATCGGTACGTGTTGATAATAGGTACACTGAAGCTTATGGTCCACACGAGGTCATGCTAAATATAGATGGAATCAACATCTATACCAAGACGATGATAACATGCGACGAAGACCTAATTGGACAAATCTATGTAGGGAAAGAAGAATTGAAAGTAAGATCGATTGGACACTGTGCTATGCTCGAAGAAGATGCAATGCACATCGGGACGGAAGCAGACGTGACAGGGCACGTGCTAGACATAAATGGCAAAAAGACTCAGTTACGTGGATTACTCGACACGGGAGCAGTCTTGAGCGTCATACCAATCGAAACATGGGAAAAGATGGGCTTTGACAAAGGTGACTTGATAGATTCGAGAATACGGCTGTCAGCTGCAAACAAAGGGGCCCTTCGGGTGTTGGGCAGGACGCCGATAATAGCCCTCAATTTGGGGGAACGTAACCTGTGGATGAGCTTCATCGTGGTAGAAAATCTAGATGAATCTGACCTATTCATTTTGGGCAGAGACTTCATCAGGAATTTCGACGTAACGATTGATCTAAATAATGCAATGTTCAGGATACGGAACCCGGATAGGAGGTACGCAATCAAACCGGTAAATTTAATAATGGCGAATGAAAACAAAGCACCGGTATTCTTGAGTAGGAGAGTGAGGTTAAAAGCCAATGAAGCGGCAATCGTAAGCTTGAGGATGAAAAATTATAATGAACTAAGTGACAACAAGCAAGTGTGTATAGTTCCGAATCCCAATAGTCAAAGCGCTGCTGTTTTAGGAAGATCATTTTCGATAACGAAGAGCGGCCTCTGCGTCAGTGTCTTGTTGAATACCCTTGATATACCGATCACGATACAGAGAGGGAGGAAGCTGGGATATGCTTTACCAGTTAAAACTCGATACGAAACAATTGAAAACTCAAAACAAAATGAAGTTGTTGATTGTCCTAATCACAGGGACAAAATTTGTATCCTGAGACGATTGCAGAGAATAAAAGATTCTTCAAGTCTTATCAAATCACTTAAGTCAGAAACGGACGATGGGCTTTCGAGCTGTTCGAACTTTCCAGAGCGACCCACGCTAGATGAAATGCAAACTGATAAACCGGTTCTGCCGGAGATTGAACATTTAAGGGGCAAACTGAAAGATGAACAGCTCGAAGCTATCAAGGACGTACTAGAGCGGAACGAGGAGGTTTTTTCAAGGCATAAGGCGGATATCGGGTGTTGTAATTTTGTTGAACATGAAATAGAACTTGAGGAAAACGCGGTGCCACACAGGGAGGGGGCGAGGCGCATGACCCCACACAAATCGGACGCGTGTAGAAAAGAAATCGAAACGTTACTAGAGTATGACATGATAGAACCATCCAAGTCACCGTGGGCGTGTGGAGTAGTGATGGCCAAAAAGAAAGGCGACCAGTTAAGGTTTTGTTGTGACTTTCGATACCTGAACTCCGTCACGGTGAAGGATGCCTATCCCATACCTAGAATTGATGAGAGCCTCTCGAAGTTAGGTGATGCGAAATTTTTTACGACTCTTGATTTAGGCTCGGCCTTTTGGCAGGTACCATTAAGGAAGCAAGACAGGGACAAGACAGGGTTCGCCTGCGAGTTGGGTCTGTTTCAATGGAAACGGATGCCGTTTGGACTCTGCAATGCAACAGCCACGTTTCAGCGGCTGATGGCACACGCGTTGATAGGCGTGACGAAGAAGTACGGCAACCTGGTAATGTGCTATGTGGACGACGTGGTAATAGCAACGCCAACACTAGAAGACCACATCGAGAGGCTTGACGAGGTGTTCGCGTGCATGAAAAGATCGGGGCTGAAGTGTAAACCATCAAAGTGCGAGATACTCAAGGACTCGATTAAATACTTGGGCAGGATGGTAGATAAACACGGTATCAGACCTGACCCAGACGCCGTGGAAGCAGTCCTAACCTGGAAATCACCGAAGACGGAACACCAGCTGATGAGCTTCCTGGGTTTCGCCAACTATTATAGAGAATTCATCAAGGGCTATGCGGACAAGGTATACCCGATGCAACAATTAATGAGACGTAAGGGCAAGAAGTTCACGTGGAACAACGCGGCAGAAGAGTCATTCCAGAGAATAAAGAAAGAGCTGTGTGAGGCACCAGTACTGGGTATGCCGACTGAGAAGGGGATGTACGTGCTAGACACGGATGCGTCAGTAGTCGCTATTTCTGGGATTCTCCATCAAGAACAAGAATGGAATGGTAAGACAGTCTTGAGACCAATAGCATACGGGAGCAAGGTCCTAAGTGACACAGAAATGAAGTACGGAGCACCGAAAGCAGAGATGTTCGCGGTGGTCACCTTTGTCGAAAAATACAGAGCATACTTAGGCAGTGAGCCCTTCAAGCTGCGAGTCGACAACCGAGCACTAAGCTGGCTGAAAACGTACTCAATGGACCAGAGCTATATTGGGAGGTGGATAGTTCGCTTGGATGGATACAACATGATAATTGAGCACAGAACACGAGATAAACATCAAAATGCTGACAGCTTGAGTAAGAAGACGGAGTTCTACGAGAGGCAAGAACAAAGAGAGGCGGACAGACCTGAGATCAAAGACGGCTTCTCCTTTATGGACAAAGAAACGTACGACAGTCTTCCACTCACGAGATGGCTGGACAAATCAGGCAAACCGATTGAAGATCATCCCGAATTGCCGAAAGAGCCTCTTGAAAAGACCATCTTGAAGAAAAGCAGAGGGATTCCGATAGGAATAATGCTCAAGTCCAAGATCGTGAGGGAAACACTCAAGGCAAAAGGTTATGATCTCATCCAGGTAGAGGAGGGAACGGTCCGAATAGATGAAGACTTAATGAGGTTGCTTGAGAAACTATCAGATGACAAGCCCGTGATCCAAGGGAAAGGTCAGGAGGCACCGGAACTAACCATACTTCGGAGAGAAGAAACAGTGAACAATACTGACGTCTCAAAAGGAAGCATCACTGATAGCAAGGAAGTTGTGCGATCACTAGTTGAAAAAATCCCCGAAAAAATTCTGGAGCAGACAAAAGTCAGGGATAAGAAAGTAACATTCAGAGAAGAAGTTGAACACCTGGGACTAGATCAAGAGTCCGGGGAGTGGTCCAGATTCATGGAAGAAGACGAAACCGGAGAAGGGAAATTGTCCGGGGAGCGTGAAGAATGGGATGAAGACTCGGATGAGAGCAGCGAAGACCAAGACAGTCTATGCATGATACTGGCGGAAGAGAAGATAAGACAGCACGACAGGGAATTACAGACGGATCCATCTTCAGGGACGTACAATCTGGAAATACAAGAGGTACGAGGTGGTGAAGAGCTCGAGAAAATAGCAGTTTCAAGAAAACCACTAAGGGAACTATCGTGCAACTCAAACGTCAGAACGAATCTGGTACCAGAAGACGACATGAAAATCGTGAAAAGGATGATATGTGTGAAACTGAGCGATGACATCCACAACCCTGGTGAGATGAATGGACAGATCATGGCGCTAAAGGAGCACGTTAAGGCGAGATACAGGCTGTCTGACCTAATAAGGGCCCAGAAGAATGACAAAATGACAAGTAACCTCTCCAAATGGATCCATTTGGGAGTCAAGGAGAAGGGGGAACTTGAGGAAGACAGCTACAAGATCTTGAGCCAGTTCTACAAAGAAAAGAGAGACTTACTTTATCACACAGCTGAAGGGGTGGTAGCGTGCAAGAGAAGAGATGAGGAAAAAATATTACACAAACACAACCTCATCATACTACCACAATTGTACCAAACGGAGGTGCTTTTCAGATCACACGACCAGATGGGCCACCAGGGGATAGATAAAGTACAACAAAGGATACTTCACAGGTTTGACTGGCCGGGAATGAGAAAAGCTTGCGAGAGATGGGTGAATGCCTGCCTAGCATGCCTTCAAGTAAAAGACCCAAGGAAGATGAAGTTTCCCCTCAAGTCTGTCGAGAGTTCGGAATTCAATGAGGTGGTGCAGATAGACCATCAGAAAATCTGCATGACGGAGTCGGGTTATAACCAAATACTAGTTATAATAGATCACTTCACCAAGTTGGCGGAAGCGGTTCCGTGCCAGACAGCCTCAGCAGAGGAGACATGTGATCACCTGATAACGCATTGGATATCGCGGTATGGTTGTCCAATGACTTTCCAGTCGGACAACGGCAAGGCTTTTGTGGGGGACTTGACAAAAGAATTGATGAAGAGATCACACATTGCTCAAGCACACTCGACGACCTATCATCCACAGACCAATGGGCTGGTAGAAAGACAGAACAGGACACTGGTCAACATGCTCAGGGTGTACTGCTCGAGATACATGACGGACTGGGACAAATACCTGCCACAGGTAGTAGGAGCCTATAATAGTACTCAGCACTCAACGACGGGTATCAGTCCTTTCATGATGTTGACAGGCAGGGAAAGGGCAATGCCTATAACATTCTTCTACCCGGAGTACGAGGGGAAGAGGACGTCACCTCAAGCATACGTGAAGGAAGCGATCAAAAGACAACAAGAGCTAAACGAGCTATGTCGGAGAAACACGGCGCAAGCGCAAATGAGGCAACGCAAGAAATATGACGAAAAGATACTAAGAGCAAAGCCATACGAAGTGGGCCAATACGTGTGGGTCTTCCAAAATGTCATACCGCCCAAGGGAACAAAGAAACTACTCAAGAAATGGAGAGGACCGTTCATGATTACGGAAGTACATCAACAAGGACGGTTCTATCGCTTGAGTACAGGGCGAGCAGCACATTACGAAAATCTGAAGCCTCACGTCCCGTCCCCGGAGGACTGGTGCCTACCAAAAGACATGGAAGGTCTTGAGTACCTGGTGGTGGAACCAGCGTGCGAAGTGAATGAGAAAGGCACTAGAGAGAAAAATGATGGTAATGAGAACTTGAGTTTGGACGACAACGAAAAGATAGAAGTGGAGTCGGATGCAGGTTCATTTGTAGAAGAAGACTGGAACGACCCAGAGCAAAACGAGGTACCGAAGTGGATGGAGCCGGATAGACCAACACCACCGGAAACCAGGACTGGCAATCGTAAACGAACAGGTATGAGGTACAATAGGTACGGGGATGACTTCTTGATCGATAAGATACAGCCAGACAAGTTGGGCGATGAACTACTAAGTGCAGGCGAACTGGAAGCCGAAGAGGAATGGCAGGTCATTGACGATGGTGGACATTATCCGCAGGATGATTACTCGACGCCAGAATTGGAGACGGATCTCGAGCAGAGTGAAATAGAAAGGAGGGAGAACACGAACTTGAGGATTCTAGAGTGGATGCGTGATGTCAAAGACGAGAGCCGCGAAGGACAAAGCATTCAGCAAATCGATGTATCAGCAGCAAATTACATGAAGACAGAGGACCCTCTTTTCGGATGGACAGCAACAGACAGGCCACTGGACATCCCCAAGGACAATTCAGACCCGACTACATCGACGGGGACGTCGATAAATATTTTTGTCCGGGGAGTGGGGGTAGGACTTACCCACACCGAAAATTTGATGATAAAGAAGCTCAAGGAAGTGAGGGAAACAAGCGGATTGGAACTGGAGGAAGAAGAACCAGAGCCTACCATAGGAAGGAATTTCAAAACGAAATTCGAAATACCCAATGAATACTCAGAGAACATCATGATAACGGATAGCGACTTCATCCTGTCAAACAGGACCAGCGCGATCTGCATCACGGCGGACATGAGTTTCAAATCAAGATTGGAGGCTGACTTCAAAAGAGAGTACCAGAACGTAGAGTTTCTGTTCAGACAGAGGCCAGGACTGGGAGGCATAGCAGCGCTTCCACCGTCAGTGGCACAAGTCCCGGGCAAATACCTCTGCTTCCTAGTAACGAGAGTCAACGACAGAAACACAATTGATCCCGAACACGTGATATTGGCACTGACAAGACTACGTGACTTCATGATTGAAAGAGGAATAGTGGAGGTCTCGATGCCGGTGTACGACCCAAACAGGGGCAAACTGAGCTCGAGGGAATTGTACGCTATCCTACATGTGGTCTTTGCAGAAACAGAGGTAATGGTGCATCTTCACAAGAAGTACTACTTGAGCATTGCCTGAGTCGGGTACATGGAGGTATCAGGTCGGGTGTGAGGGAGGAGTCTTGAGTTAGGTACTGGGGTGCGGCGCAGGTAAAGGGATCTTAAGATGTGATTGGCATGACAATTGAATTTTAAAAGAAAGAATTGATGGTGCTAAAACATAAAATGAATCTGCATGTTCTTAAGGGAAAATCCAATCGAATTGCTTTAAGTGATATGAGAATGATAAGATTTTAACCATATGGGTAGAAGGGGGGTCTCTAGGTTAGGAACGTGACATGCTAAGTTTTAATGAGCTTTCTGTTTTCAGATCGAGTTTGAAAAACAAAGTTGAAAATCCAACTACACTCACGCGATAATCCGAATCTACAGCAAGTACTTGCAAGAGAGCATTTCTAGAGAATTCTTGAATTGGGTAATACTTGAGTTGGTAAGGTAATTCTTGAGCTGGTTAACATCTACCTATATACATCCCGAAGTTGCAAAAATGGCAGACCGATTCTGGAACTCCGTGCCCGCGGCTCTGAAGAAGCCCACTCTTGACGAGCTGTACAGACGCTTGAGGGACCTGGACTACACCCAGATAGACGAGAGAATGGCGGTGATGCTGAATGCGATCCTCCAGTTGGAGGACCAGGGTGAGTGCAGGGAGTCTGCGACGGAGGCTGTCTTGATGGTCGGCTACACCACCGAGGGCATATCAAATCGAGAACAGACCAGATGGTTATCTTGGAATGCGGATGGAGGAGTAAGGGGCTTTGACTTGGCAAGAAATCCTGGCCTGAGTAACAACACCGAACACGGCGCAGGAGAGTTTCCGCTACCGACGAGACCAACAGCAAGATCCACAGGCCAGAGCTCGAGTAAGGTGCCGTCGATGTCGCGAGCGCAACAGACGACAGAGGCATATCCGGATCTGGGGGTTCTAAAGAAAGAGCTCGAGA
This sequence comes from Symsagittifera roscoffensis, assembly GCF_963678635.1. NCBI lineage: Eukaryota > Metazoa > Xenacoelomorpha > Acoela > Convolutidae > Symsagittifera > Symsagittifera roscoffensis. Next base: position 17,962,648 of record NC_087062.1, on the reverse strand, counting down.
AGGCGCTGAAGGAAAGGAATAAAGCGAACCTCGATCGGGATCAGGCGAAGCTGGACAGGGAGAAGCTTCAGCTGGAGAGAGACCAGGCAGTCGACGAGCGAGATCAGACGTCGAAATTACTTGAGATGCTAAGGGCTGAACATCAGCAGGAGCTGAGGGTGCGGGAGAACGTCGCAAATCGTGATCAACTGAAGTCGGAGTTGGAAAGGATAGAACAGCGACAACGCGAGCTTGACGCACAGAAGGGAGCCAGGTCAAACGAACGAGTGGTGACCAGCTCGAGGCCAGAGTCGCGCATGGAGGTGGATGAAGCTCCCAGGGCTAGAGGACGGTTCAACCTTGACCGCGAGGCCAGAGAACACATGAGCGAAGGGTTAGAGGTCTGGATACCGAATGACGTGACGCCTTCCTTGCGCAACCTAGAGACACAACCTGTACTCCTCTGATGGATGTGGTGTTACCAGGATATACCCCAACCTCGACCTCGAGTGGCAGTCAGGTGAGTGGCGCCTCATCGCGCCTGAAGGAGCTAGGCGAGAAATTGCAGCAGCAGAGTCGTGAGAGATCGACAAGGCCAGAGCTTCCCCCAACTTGGAGGGAACAGCCGGTCAGGAATGTCGTGATCGCAAGCTATAAGAAGAATACAGAAGGGAACTACCACAGGCACAATCGGCTGGACTGGAGTGCGGAACAGGGAGCCAGGAGGGACTGCTTCCATGACGCAGCCTGGGTGGAGTATCTAGCGCCACCTCGTGTGCCAGAGGGTGCAGTTCACCTAATTATAGGGGATAGCCTGGTGCGGGTGTTGACCCAGATACGGTCCCATTGGCAGACAGGAGTCTTGAGTTTCGCTGGAGCTGCCACGCCACAGATGTTGGCAACCCTGGACATGCTAGGGATGACCAAAGTTTACACAGTGACCCTGATGGTTGGGACCAACGACGTGTCAAGGGGAGAAGCGAGGAAAGTAGCGAGGCTGTGCGACAAGATGAGCTGCCTTCTTGAGGAACTGAGGATCCAGATGGACCCCATCCTGCTGACGGTATGCACGGTCCCCTACAACATGATGTTTGATCAGCACGCCCTAGAGATGAACCAGAAGGTGCGGAGCCTGAACAAGATGATCCGAGACATACACCGGAAGAGTGTGCTTCCTCTCAGGCTGTTGGACATAGCAGAACGTATGGAGAAAAAGGGATTCCCTGAAGACACCTCAAAAGATAGAATCCATTTCGATAGGCCAAGGGGAGCGGAGTGGCTGAACGACGTCTTCCAGGAACACATTAACACGCTAGAAGCGGACCTGCTGGAGACAGCCCAATTCACTTTAGGACCACCTCCCAACCCACCATTCCTTGCCTCGAGGGCCTTGGCTGGTCGCTTGGGAGCGAGAGTTGATACTAGAGACAGTTCAAGGAGCAATCAGACCCGATTGCAGAGTGCCACGCCAATGGAGTCGGAGGAGGTAGAGTCATCAACACCTCCGGGCTCGGCGATGTCCTCTGTGGTGGTGGCAGATGGCAGGAGAGAAAAGAAGTCTATGGAGACTGCCCGCTTGAGATATCCTGAGAAGGTGAAGGAACTGGATCTAGAGAGTTTGGAATGCAGACGAGAGTTGGCGGAAACCCTGGGGATCGAACGAGTGTCGCACGAGGATTTGAATAGACATCATTGCATAGACTGGTTGAAAGCTCACGAAGCGCACTTCTCGAGAGCGAAGTTAATGGAGACCACAGACCTGACTGGAATTCCCACAAAAACGATCATGGGACCCATTAACTACAGGCCTCTCAAACTGTTGGGGGGTCCTGGACTTATAACAGAACCTCCCAAGCACCGAACTGGCATCGCTAGGATCAGGTTGGCAACACCGGCGCAGTTGAAGGTGGTAGACAAGCTACTCAATCCGGGGGGAATGGAATTGCCTGATGCCGCTTACGAAGGTCCGAAGTTGGCAGAAGATCCCAGGTACGGGAAGCCCTGTGGTGGCACCCAACTGGCCAAAACTCTGGCAGTTTATGATAGAGCAGATCCAGCTGCTGCAAGAGTAGTCATTGTGGCGGGATCGGACTTCGAAGGAACGTCTCCCAAGTTGTTCTGGCCGGAGACTCTGGTATACTCCTTGCCAGGAGCCGAATTGAACCAGATGTTGACTCTAGTGGTGGCAATAAAGTCGGAGATGCCCTGTGAACCTGAGCTGCTAATGTTTGCAGGAATGAATGATCACCTGCACGCGATGGGACTTCTTGAGCAACTGAAGGGCAAGGAGATTCCGACATCAAAGAAGATATGGGAGGCTATTCAGGCGTTATTTGCGGCGATGAATGAGGTACAAGAGAACGTAGCCTCGAGATTTGGGTCCAAGACGAAGGTGGTGTTTACCACATCCCCGGGATACGCAAATATGCCACCCGCCCTACAATTCGTGTACGCGGTCTTGATCCTGATAGCAGAAGGGAGTGAATGGCGGATTCTGATGGCAGCCCCAATCGAGAGCTGGAGCCATTGAACTTGAGGCTTTACAAATCAGAATTGCCGGCCGCATGGGCTGACATATCTCATGCACTGAGGGGCTTTTACGGACTGGCCGACGTCCTGATTGTATTGGATGAGGTACTCTTGCTAGAGATATCGAACTTTGCTAGACAACTCAAGTTCAGCCCAGTCATCGGGGACGACCACCCGGCGATAAACCAGTTGACGGCCAGCCTGTGGTTCCGGAGTATAGATGTGAAAGTCGCAAATTCCACCAGCAGGACTAGAGGTCCCAGCAACGAGAGAAGAAATGTGGTCGAGACGGAGAAACAGTTAGAATCGATGAAATATCGCTTGACTCAAGAGAATGGCTGGTGGCCATTCCTGACACCAAGGCTGGAGAACGTCACGAATAAGACGAGGGAGGAAGCACCACTCCTCGTGAAACAAATCTGGAGTTTTCTAGAGAAGCAACTGGAGCTAGCTGAAACGAGAGACATGACGGTGGCTAGATTTGTCTCGGCCGCCAATGAAGTGACGATTGGAGGATTTTGGAGAGAGCACGCCAACGGCGAATTGAAGACTAGGAGAGATTACGAGATTCTCAAGTTCTTGACTCCTTGCTGGGAGAGAGAATTCTTGGCAGGAGTGTTCGGCACCACGGCGACTATCTTCGGAGCCTTCGTACAGGAGATACTGGGCATGTCCATCAGCCTGCTCTTGGCCCTGTATTTGGTTTACCCCAGATACTTGTTCAACATGGGCCCAGCATACATGTTTAGTCGAGGAGTGGAGACACTTCGAGTTGATGGGTATCTGGCACTAGTACTCTTGACCCATGGGGAATTGGTATCGTTTCATCGGTTAATGGAATATGGAGAACCTCTGTCTATGGGGAGAGTCTACACGAGCATTGAAACCAGCTCCTACAAGTGTGCCGCAGGGTTGAAGACACTGCTGGTGCAATACCTCATGATGCAGAATCGATACATGACGGGTGAAGATGAGAACCCAACCTCGAGAGAAGAATGGGAGAAGGCGAACAGAGGGATGCCTCTGTTGACGGACCTGTGCCTGGCAATGAGGTCGGACCCAATGGGGATAATCCGAGGTCTAGAGGAGGTGGTGACCTGCATCTATGGTCCAGCAGTGACGTACGCGTTTCCAGACCCCCTGGTGATAACGTATCGTCACTCGGTGACGCACTTGAGTCTCATCAGCGTACTGGATGGTACAGCGCTGAATTGGTGTCAGCAGGAGGTGCTCAGGGCGCGTATGAGCAACACGGTACTCTTCGGAAAAGTTAAAGATGCCGAGATGATGGTGTGCAACTTCAGGGGACAAATGCAATGTAGAATGGGAGGCAAGCGAGAGGGCCCCATTGAAATGTATCCAAAGTTTTGGAACCTAAACCCATTGACGGCCAACGGACGAGAAGTCTTGAGAATCCCCGCCTGGAAGGAGTGCTTTGCGCTAGTCAAGAGGGAGCTGGAGGCCATAATGGAGAAAGAAATCCTACCAGCCACCATGCCTGAGTTCCCGACAGTCAGGAGGATGACCTTGGGAATGAATAGTCCCTTGGTGGTTCCCTCCATAATGGCGAAGATGATGACGGAGGAAACGCAGAGGCATTTCACGGATGGCTGGGATCCCCTGTTCATCGGCTACACGGCGGCAGTCTACTTCCACACCAGCGAGATGAAGGTAAATTCGTGGACGACGCAAGCGAAAAAGAGTAGAGGTTCGCAGCCCCCTGGATATGAGGTGCGGAAAGTCTTGAGGACTCTTGAGAAGGAAGGACTTGAGAATATGCTACCCATATGGGATGATGGCAGGATGATCGTGATGGAGGGACACGTCGCATTGGTGGATGAAATGAAATTTGCCACGAGAAAATACAAGGCACCCTATGGCTTGGAACAAGTAGAAGTGACACAGGAGGGAACAGAACTAGATGCAGCAGGTCAACTGCATGTAGCCCTGACGGAATATAAAAAGCTGGATCCTACGACACCGTCACCACTGTCTGTAGACACGCCTGGAGACAAGAGGAGTGGACCCGTTGAGGATCGATTCAAAAGAATTCTCGAGAGAAGAAGAAATGAATCAGAGGAAGAGAGTATGGATGAAACTCTCAGTGAAGCTGGAGAAGACATGGAGGTGGGGAATACACCTGAACCAGGGCCATCAGGGGAGGAACTCACCACTCAAGAGCTGTTGAAAGACTTGAGCGAAGAGAATTGGGCAGATACTGCCACACCACCTCTGAACTCGTCCCCGCGGAAGAACCTAGAGTTGCCATTGGCAGGTGAGACCTTCAATATGGGGATGTTACTCTTGAGCTCGGAGGAAAGGGAGAAGAACACGTTCGAAGGGAACAGGGACATATTCTTGGGATCTCGCTTGGCAGGAATTCCTGGGGGAATTCAATCGAGAAGTGGGCAGCGAGACGACGCTGGACAAGTTCAAGAAGGAACTGTGGGACGCAGTAGTGAGATTCGGGGAACCGCTCCAGATAGGAACGGGCCTGGATGAGAAAGCAAGAAAAGAGCTGCTGAACAAGCTAGTGGAGCTGAGGAACGCACGATCGAAGACTAGAAAAGAGAAATGTGAGGACAGCTCTACTCTGAAACAAAAAACTGTGGATAAAATGGTTGATGATATAAAAAGGGATAAGGTTGGGACTAGTAATATGATTAAAAGTACTAATATCCTTAAGGCTCGAGCAGGGGGGAGGCAAGAGTTGGAAGGAGTGGATGGAGAGGTCGAATCAATGATGATAGCCACAACACCCTCGAGCAGAGATGTGAAGACTCGCAAGAGGAAGAGAGAAGTGGAAGGATGGGGTAGTCCTTCAGTGGATGCTGTTTCGGAAGGAAACTTGAGAGAGACGGCGCCCATCGTTTTGGCCCGATGCAAGACGGCGGCATACAAGAACAGCTCGGAGCTCAGGAAACCACTTGAAGTAGAAAAGGAAATAGAGGTTTCCACCAGTTCGACGTCAGAAGAAGAATTCAAGCCTCAGAAGGTAAACGTGAAGAGAGGTTCAACGAACGGACAGGTAGGGGAAGTGGAGATCGGCAAAGAATGGATCTCGAAGGCACATCAGGACATGGGCAAACAAGTGACGAGTGATCCATTGGAGAGGAACAAGACGAGGAACACTTCCCGGACGTGGTGGGTGGCCCTCGAAACATTGAAGGAAATGGAGGACTGCTTGAAGAAGTTGGACAGTGGAATAGCTCGCAGGCGACGCAATTGGGCCACCCAGCAAAAAGCCGAGGTTAATAAGATAGAGATGGCAAGTCATCTGAAGAGGTCCTGGCAGAGTTTGTTGAAGGATCATTTTGAAGAGGCGATGAGGACATCCTCATCAGCACCGCCACTAATGGCGAATCCCTTCGTTAGAACTGCGGGACAATTAATGTTCACCTGGAGTCTGGTGGGAATAGAGTTGGAGACATTGACCTCGTATGACAGGCTGGAGTTGGGAAGCAAGAAGCTAGAGGTGTATCAGGCACTGATGCAACACGTGGCCAGGGACAATTCAGGCTTGAGCCTGGCTAGAAGAAAAGATGCCACATGTTTCTTGAGATGGACAATGTCAATGATGTCTGATAGCACCATCCTGGCATGCCACCAGAGAGCAAGTGGAAGTAAAACCATGGAGAGAAGAGTCTCAACGATCATCTTGAACGTATATCAGAGTACAGGAATAGAGAAAGAAGATGGTTCCAGACTATCCTTAGAGAACCATCGAAAGCTGGACGAGGTACGGAGGTTCTCTAATAAGAAGTTCGAGGAAGAACATGATGTTCACCGTAACCTGGCCTCGTCAGAACAGTACTCGAGACTCAGTGAGAAGGGGGAATACCAATATGTGTCTGGAGTGATGGGAATAGCCTACAATCCCTTCTTAGACTCGGAAGCTGGAGGAGCCCACAGAAACCATGAGGTAGCGGAGCTACTGAAGTTTTGGACAGAAAGAATAATGGAAATAGACGCGGTGGAAAAAGAGGGGCCGAGCCTGGGCCTGATTCTTGAGAAAACACCAGAGGTGATAAGCATACCGCGCTCAAACAAGAGAGTTGAAGTGAACATGGGCGGTGGAAATGGCTTGTTAACCACGAACTTGGGAGTGATATGGAAGCTACTAAGACCCTCCTGGTGTCCACATCCCCATGCAAGTCTAATCGAGGAAACCACAGAGCGAGTGAGGTTAGCACCAACGGAAGATGAAGATCTGGCGAAGTTGAGTGTGCTACATAAGCTAATCACGCCCCAGATGCAAGAGCCAAGCGAAAGGACGAGCGACCCCGGGTCAGCAAAGAAATTGGAGCCGGGTAGCTGTCTGGATTCGACGTGTGGGAACGGAGAGCACATCTGCGATGGACGGTCATGCGTCAGAATACTGTCGTTTCAAAAAGAAGACCTGGTCACTTGGTTCGAAGACATCACAGAAAGGGAGAAAAGTGAAGTGCAAATAATAGCGGAATGTTACGCGAGAACCACGGTGAATATAGCGACAGCTCTCGGATTCTTCTCGAGAATGTGTGGTCTGCAGGCACTGGAAAGACTGGAGTCTGAACATCATTTAGTGACGGCGTTGAGCGTAGAATCATGGCCCGGGGTGTTGCAGGTGACTCAAAAACACATCCGGAGCTGGAAGGTTGGTCTTGAGGCGGAAATGGGATTTCCCATGAGCGAAGCTTATGGCTTGCCATTGAACGCGAAATCGCTGATAGGGTCAATGATGGCCAACTTGTGCGGAAGTCACTACCCGCTACACATGGCGATGGTGGAAGTGTCCAGCCAGAGAATACTGGTGGACAAGGCCTTCTCAGTGCCCAAGTGCGTGAGGTTGGCTCGGATGTCGCATCACTCGCACAAGTTGTTGAGAAAAATCAAAGGGACAGTACCAAAAGAATTGAGAGATGACTTAAGCGAAATCTGGGGAGAAGATCTTCTGAAGTTGGAAAGAGAAAACACGAGCGATCACGAGAGACAAAACGTGATCGGGAAACCTGTGGGAAGTACTCCGAACCTGGAAGACAACGACACGATGCACGAGAAAATGATGGAGCTTGAGCCTCTCTTGGAAGCCTCAGGGGAGCGTAATCTCAGGAGCATTGAGATCTCTCATGGGGAATGCCCATGCCACTGTTTGGCACAAACGGTGTGGTATCCAGATCACAAGAACCTTTGCCTGGTGTGGGATGTGGAAGAGATTCGGTCGATCGGACTACCGGATCACCGGCAGAAGGTGACGCTCTTAGTAGTGAGTACGATGTTAGCTCTGAGATGGATAGAAGAGAATATAACGAAGTATCGGGAGGCGACGAAGCCAACGGCTGAGTCAATATACGCGATAGACTACAGCAGGAGACTCGAGTTGTTTGAGACTGCGTGCAAAGTATTCGCCATACCGACGGAAGTCAGGCACGTATGGAGTCGCTTGAGGTACTTTCCATGGTTTCGGGCGACACTGACGTCTTGGTTGTACATGACAACGAAAGATCACATGAGAAAACATCAAAAAGAGTATCGACAGTTCCAGGCCGAGATTGGGCCGGAAGCTTTCAAGAGACCCCTGCTAACCCATCGTAATGCGATCACGACGGGATGGAAAAGAGTGGGGAAGATGTCTAGAGACAATACCAAAGCCAGGGAGTCGATACTAGAGGAAGACCTGGCGAAGAACGTGAGCTTGAGCCTGCACAACTCCTTTTGCTTGAACCGAGAAGCTAGGGTGAAGGCACTACCCAACCAAGCAAAGAGATTGCAGGAGCAGAGAGAATGGATGCGATCCTATGAACAGCTGAAGGCTTGGGAGGAGATTGTGATTAGTCCCGATGATGAAGAGGAACTGTTGAGACAGTTTGCCGCATCTAGCACTTCAGGATGCAGTACCTCCAAGGCGAAGAGTACGAGATGAATGGGCAAATCGGATGGATCTTGAGTCTTGAGAGGGAAGGGGGGCTTGAGCGTGGATCCGAGTGAAACTTGGATTCACGAAAAAGAAATTTTAACAAAGCAAATATTGTTACTAATATACTATACTTATTATATAAATCGAAATGCTGCATGACAATTTCCTGATTGAATAGGACAAAAGAGATTTTAAAATGATTGGCTTGAAAAGCGAAAATTCAAGGGTGCAGGTGTATGCAGATTTTGGTTGCTGTTTAGCAATAGCGTGAAAATTTTAAATGGCTGTGAATTTTGGGGTGTAGATAAGCTTAAATCTGCTGCAAACTTCTGTAAATGACCACTGGCACTGTATCTTGAGCAACCCTCGGTTTTTCTGGGACTCACTGGCAGAAGACAGCGCGCGATGAGGACATCGATCTCGAGTCCGGGGAGTATGTGCCAGTCGGTCATATTTGGAAGTTTGACCTTGAGAGAAGAAAAAAACACTTGATTTTGGAGTGAAATTTAATTTTTCAAAATTTCGAATGGAACCTGTCATGCACAATTTTCTCGCGAGAACTGAAAATCAGAAAAAGAGAAGAGAACAATTTCAGAACAGTTGAATAACAATCGCGGGAAAGTTGCTAGAAAAATCGGTGGGAAATTGCTATTCGCAATTTCAATAGCAACAATAACCTAGAGTAGAGCTGTCCCATCTGAAACAGAGACGAGAGCATTCCCACGAATTGGATTGTTACGATTGGAACACTATTATTGACTGGACTAGAGTGAACCTTCGGTGGAAAGGTGGACAGCTTGAGTGTCCCAATGGTTCACGAGAACTTGCAGTCTAGAGTAAAAACTTGTTCTTGTTGTTAAAACTGACTAACATTGAACTCATATTAGTTACTTTATTAATTCTTGAGTTGTTTACCGACTTATTTACTTCCTGGTTCTTGAGCGTGCTACAATGTGAGTACTTAATTTAAATTCCTAGAGTGTGTTTTATAATTGTGATGTTGAGGTAAGGCGAGTTTTAGGTTGATCCATCTGAAATGGATCAAAGTTCCACTGTCTAATAAAAAGTAACTTAACGGATTGTTCCAACCCGGTTTTTAACGGCGTTCATGTATTTTGGGTATCTAGAGACCTAAGTATGGGGACGTTTCTAATTCTAGAGTGGGGGGATATTTTAGTAGTAGCCTTTAAGCTGTAACGGGTCGTAGTCTCATGTCACAAGCGAACCGAACTGGCTCCGACCGTTCTTGAGGTAGAAAAACACAAGAGATAGTGTCCCTGACCCTTGAGCCAGTGGTTATAGGGCCTATTTTTCTTAAGCCTCATGTGTGACTGCAGATTCGGTCGATCGGACCACCTCATTGAATTCCGAACTCTCGATAGTGTCCCTGACCCTGGCTGCAGAACGAGCATCGTCAAAATTGTTCAAGTATTTCAAAGCATTTAGGAAGTCAAATCTCCCGCGGAAAATGTTTTACGAGTCTGTCTCGGAGGAGACAGACAAGGGTAAATCAGAACTATTTTCTATCTTCTTCTCTTCCGTGTAAACAAAATCGACAAAATTTATTGAAGGTTGTAAAGGAAAAGAATGCGTAAAATCGATTACCACTGTAAATTTTTTCGAAAAGGAAGTAATTGAAATTTGCATGAACTTGGACATAAACAAGAGTAAAGGACCCGATGAAATTCCACCAATAGTGTATAAAATATTGTGCATTACTCTTTCTCATTCTCTTTCACAGTTATTCAGAAAAATTTTCCAAACAGCCATTTTTCCAAACGATTGGAAACAAGCAATTATAAGTCCATTATTTAAAAAAGGCGATAAATGCCAAGTTACAAATTACAGACCGGTATCTCTGTTATCAATAGCTTCGAAAATTTTAGAAAGGAACATTTTTAGACGACTTTACGATCATTACCATTCTTTTTTTCACGCAGCTCAGTTCGGCTTTAGGAAAAGACGATCAACGATTCTCCAATTGATAATCTTTTTGCAAAAAGTGTACCAGGGCATTGAAAGTCAACATGATGTTGACATAATCTTTACTGACTACAGTAAAGCTTTTGACAGAGTGGATCATGGTATGCTTTTGAAAAAACTTTTTTAAATGGGCATCAGAAACAAGCTACTGAAACTAATCGAATCATACTTGACAAATCGAGTACAAGTCGTGCGTATAAATGGAGTAAACTCGTCACCAATACAAGTTACTAGCGGTGTCCCGCAAGGGAGTATTTTGGGCCCCATAATTTTTCTGGTTTTTGTTAACGACCTCCCGAAAATGTGCGATCAATTGTTTCCCCTACTTTTTGCCGATGACGCCAAATTTCTCAGCGTGGGTTTAAGCACAATAGATATTCAAAGTGATTTAAATGCGTTGTATGACTGGACCGTTAGAAACAACATGCCCTTCAATATGGATAAATGCTGCCTAATTAAAATGTCCAAAAACGAAAAACGATTGCTTTTTGGAAACGAATTGATTAAAACAGAGGAAACTCAATCTGAATTGGGGCTCATGCTTTCCTGTGACTTAAAATGGAATTTGCATATAAATAAGGTTTGCTGCAAAGCAATTCGTGTTTTTCACATGATAAAAAGAAGCGTATCGAATCTTGGACAAAAAGCTAAACTGGATTTGTATAAACCTATGATCGTACCAATACTCACGTACGCAAGTCCATGTTATGGATTAAGTAAATACATTATTACGGAGCTTGAAAATGTACAAAGGCGTATACTTAAATGGATAATTCCGCATATGGATTCGTACAAAGATCGGTTAATCGAAATTTCACTATTGCCACTGCCAATGTATATACAGATCAACAACCTTTTGTTGCTGTCAAAAATTTTATCGAAAAATTATGATGTTGACATGTTGAAAGTTCCATCGCATTCCTGTTCCTCGCGCGGTTGTATGTTTCAGCTCGAGAGGCCGAAAAAGAAATTTTTGGTGGACGAATTCTTTTACCAAACATGTCGGCCAGCGAATGTGATCAAAATTGACGTGAGACAAACAAGCAGACTGAAAAAGCGAATATTGTGGTTATTTTGGAGAAAATTTGAGAAGGACTACGAACAAATGAACAAGTGCACATGGAAAATTGCTTGCGATTGCACAATGAATGACTGTAGAAGCAAAACTTCACTATAGAACGAAAAACTGAAAGGTGGAAACCCCTTGTGCTACGAGCACAAAAGCCCTACTACTACTACTACTACTACTACTACTACTACTACTACTACTACTACTACTACTACATAACAACCATAAAACACACTCGAGAAAACTAAATTTGGTACTTACATAGCAGCACGCTTGAGACACATGTAATTAAACTAATTAACAACTCTGGCATGAATATAATCAAATATAACTCAAGAAGTTTTCTAATGATGAGTTCCAATCAAAGGAAGTAATTTTAAACTCAAGAATATAGTTTTGGCTCTGGACCATTGGGAGACTTCACTTGTCCGCCTTTCCGTTGAAGGTTCACACTGGTCCAGTTGATTTTTTACTCCGCTCTCGTGTTCGTTTGGTCTCCTATGTCAGATAGGACAGCTCTACTCTAGTTTTCTACGATGGAAATTGCGAATAGCGATTTCCCACAGTATATATTTGACAACTTTCCCGCAATTGTTAATTCGGTCGTTCTGATTTCTTATTTCTGTTTTTAGTTGTCGCGAGAAAACTGAGCATGACAGGCTCCATTCGAATTTTTGAAGAAAAAAAACTTCACTCCAAAATCACGTATATTCGTGTCCCTCAAGGTCAAACTTCCAGATAATGTGCCAGTCGGTCATGTCTGGAAGTTTGACCTTGAGAGACACAAAAATACGTAATTTTGGAGTGAAATTTTAATTTTCAAAATTTCGAATGGAGCCTGTCATGCTCAGTTTTCTCGTACCAACTGAAAACAAAAAGTGAAAAATCAGAACATCCGAGTTTAGAAGTGCGGGAAATTACTCAAGAAAAACAGCGGGAAATTGCTATTCGCAATTTCCAGATATAAAATAGGACACGAGTAGAGCTGTCTTATCCCGAAATACGAGGAGAGACGATAAATAGAAGAAAGAGCGACTATTCGGAACAAACTAGAGTGAACCTTCAATGGAAAGGTGGACAGCTTGAGTGTCCCAATGGTTCATACCAAAACTCAAATTCTAGAGCCAGAACTTACTTCTGTTACCAAAACTGACAAGTATCAAACTTATTTAGTTATATTACCTAATTCTTGAGTTGCTTACCAATTTAATTACTCCCTGTACTCGAGTACATCAACATGTGAGTCACCAATTTAATTTTCTCGAGTGTGTTTTACGATTGTTATGTTGAGATAAGGCGAGTTTTAGGTTGATCCATCTGAAATGGATCAAAGTTCCACTGTCCAATAAAAAGTAACTTAACGGATTGTTCCGACCCTGTTTTTAACGGCGTTCGCGTATTTTGGGTATTTTGAGACTTAAGTATGGGGGCGTTCTCATTTTCTAGAGTGGGGGGGGGGGGGATATTTTGGTAGTAGCCTTTAAGCTGTAGCGGGTTCTAGTCTCATGTCGCAAGCGAACCGAATTGGCTCCGACCGTTCTTGAGGTAGAAAAACACAAGAGATAGTGTCCCTGACTCTTGAGCCAATGGTTATAGGGCCTATTTTTCTTAAGCCTCATATGTGACCGAAGTAGGCGACTGTTACATAGTGTTTTTATGGTGCTCCTGGGTGTTTTTAGGACATCATGACTACGGAGTCGAACCCACTTGACACAGCTCCGGGCTGCATGCCCATTCTTGAGTACCAGTGGTACGGTTCAGCGGGAACGTGTAAAACTTCCGGTTGTACCGTGATAGCTTTTTAAGAAAACTTGAGAAAACTTCCTGATACGCTCTCCGAACGAAGCCTAGCTAACCGAGTAAGGGGGGCAACTAGGGGGGACAAAAACACGAGCAAAAAGACAAAAAGCGAAACAAAAACAAGAAAAAAGTATAGAAAAAGGAACAAAAACCATAAAACAAAAAAACAGTGACTTTGATACCGGATCATTTGGATCAAACCTTTATATTAATTAAATAGTATACCCATACTGTTTTATGAGACCGATTGTTTCGATCAATCTAGCAATTTAAACCAGTGACTCTGAAAAGGTGCCCGAGTGGGGGCGTTGTTAAGGGTTTTCAGACAGATTGCAACCTAGCCGGACCACTAGGAGACTTGACTGGAAGAGGTGACCAGTCGAGTGGGAAAGTGGTTCTCAAGGATCGAACCGGACCACTGGGAGACTTGACTGGAAAGGATGACCAGTCGAGTGGGAAAGTGGTTCACAAGGATCGAAACGGACCACTAGGAGACTTGACTGGAAGAGGTGACCAGCCAAGTGGGAAAGTGGTGCTGCTGTCAAGTGCGGAACAGAGACAATCAGCACAGGATCACCACAAGAGGACGCACAGGGGTGTTCTCAAGTTGGGCAACGGGTATCGTTAGAATCCACATTACCTTATAGGAGATAAGTGTAAAATTGGATAAGCGGAGTCCCATTGTTTTGAGGAAGTTTTTGCACAAGCAGGCCTGGAAACAGGTCTACGGTTTTCTCTCGAGAGGTTTAGCACCCGGCGCTTAAGGGATTTCTCGGCTTAAGAGGGGGGCTAAAGAGGGGGGAGGTTAGAAGGGGGGTTGGTTAAGTTAGAGGTTAGCGGTTATAAATTGTAAAAAGGGGGGACACATTAGAGTAACTAATTGCTCGGCATCGTCGACTTAGTTACATTAGATATTTACACGCTTTGGTTACAGGAAGCGGATATCCAAAATTAGAATCAGGTTAAGGTAGGTACCCTGGTCGGATCGGTAGGGGGGAACGGACATAGACAGTTTTTGTGATACCCCATTAGATCGCTAGCAGGGGGGAGGAAAACGCGTGGCAATCGGGTACCAGACATTTTTTCGGACAAAGATTGACATCAGTCAACCTTGAATTTCAGGAGAATTCACCCATCTGTTTTTGAAATTTTTTCAAGTTTAAAATTTTATGTTTTGGTAAAAAATTGTTGTTGGTATTTTAACGAACAGGTGATCACAAGACACCTGCGGGGAATCTAGAGTTTCAAATAGCCTGAAAAGACTGGATCAGTATTTGGGTTTCGACCATTAAGATAGGGATTTTGGGAAAATTTTTACAAGAGCTCAAGTGGTGGTAAACGGTACAGTGGTTCAATAGTCCCTACAACGAAGAAGAAGAGACCCGATATTCAGACACTCAGTGACGAGTCTTGGCACAATACCGAAGAAGTCTTGGGACATTGCAGTCTGGGGACAGTCTTGAGACAACACAGTCTTGGGATAGTCTTGGGACAGTGCAGCCTTGGTACGAAACAGTCTTGGGACACTGGTCTTGGGACAGTAGTCTTGGGACAGTAGTCTTGGGACAGTGGTCTTGGGACAGTGGTCTTGGGACAGTGGTCTTGGGACAGTGGTCTTGGGACAGTGGTCTTGGGACACTGGTCTTGGACAGTAGTCTTGGGACAGTGGTCTTGGGACAGTGGAGAACAAAGCAAAAGAGGGCACAGAAGAGGAACGAGTAGAACCCACCATCGAGATTGATCTAGAGACACCTGATCAAAGTGTGGATGAAGCAGGAAAGAAGACGACAGAGTCAACTCCAATGCCTAATGCGGAAGAACCTAACCCGAATCCCATAGAGTTCTCACCGATAGACAACGCGGAAGACACAACAGGCAACACGCAAGAAACAGTGAAAGATGAGTCTCATAAGAGAACGTCTTTTACTGAGAGATTAGCAATGATGGTCGGAATGAGATCGAAGGACGCAGCAGTGGAGGAGACGAAAGTTGAGAAAAGCAAAACATTCGGAACAGTATCCACGAGAACGACAGAGACCGATCAGAACGAGGGTCAGAGAAAATCGGGACCAGCGATCAACTACAGGACAACAACGGACCATGGAACGACAACTCTTGAGTTAAGCGACTTGATGGCGAAACTAGATCAGATAGATGAGAAACTGAAGCACAGCGAAGAGGATAGAAATGTGATAAAGAAGGAAATGAGACACAACAAACATGAGTACTTGGACAACTATTTCCATCTAGCGAAAGCGACGGAGGAAAAGCTTCAGAAGATGTCTGACAAAGTAGAAAGCACTGATGAAGAGCGAGAGAAGAACATCAGAAAGGAAAGACATGCAGGAAATGAAGCAGCGATATGACGCAGTGAATTGCCAGTTAGGGAGTTTGGAAACCAGAATGGATACGATGAGTAGGGAACAGGCTGAGAGCTCAAGTGCAATACAGACAAAGCTAGACGCTATACTTAGGAATTCAACACAACAAGACAGGCCAGCTGCAGAGAGGACACAGGGTAATAGAGTGGACTTCGTGGAGCCTCAAAGGAACAAACGACAATCAACACCGTTACCAGCAACCCGGGAGGCCGCGATTACGGCACCGGTGGGGGCCAGGGCCATTATAAAGAATGGAACAGCGAACACAACCAATGGTCCAGGGGACTCCACGACTCACAACAACGTGGGACCGGATGCCATGACATGGGCAAGCACCTGGGAAATGATGAACAGGACGCTAGAAGCCTTCGCCACGAGGAACACCGACTCGAGTGACAGAGGAGGCAACAAATCCAGGAAAACCTTCAAGAAACCGAAGGAGTTCAAAGATGATTCAGATGGATGCATTGACACTTGGGTAGAAGTCATGAGGTTGCACTTAGAACAAGACAACTTGAATGATGAGAGGCAAGCATGCACAGCGATACTGAGCAATCTGGAAGGCACGGCATTGAAATGCGTGGTTGCGAAGAAAGAAGAGGAACGCGACACAGCGGACAAAATCTTTGAAATATTGTTAAATAGATTCGGCTCAGGCATGAAGGGTCATCAAGCGATGATGCGATTTGAGAAGAGGAGACAAAGGGACGATGAATCGATTGACAGGTTCCTAGATGATCTTGAGAGCTTGAGAAGAAGGAGTGACCCGGAAGAATCTACCAATCGAAGGAACTTCAGCATCGCCTCAAAGTTCATTGATGGGGTGAAGAGTGATGACTTGAGAACGATGTTAGCAACGTACTACACATTGTCGAAAGATAGTGCACCAACTCCAGAAGAGATGAGGCAGAAGTCAAGAGAGTACATGTTGATGAAACCCAAGAAATACTCGTACTCAGACAACAGGAACACACAAGGGGGGAGTCAGCCACAGAGGTCGTCATGGTACAAGCCCAGAGATGACATGGACAAACGCAGGTCATGTGCTAACTGCGGGTCGGCGGATCATCATGTGGCGGATTGCACGACATACAAACAGGGCATGAAGAGTTTGGGATATGCACCCGATGAAGAAGATATGAGCCAGATGGAAGAACACGAGTTCTATAGTGGCTTGATCATCAAAATAGGTGCAAGATGCTTCTTCTGCAACCAAGAGGGGCACTTCAGGATGGACTGTCCGTTGTTTTGGGAAGCGGTCAAGAACCAGAGTCATCCAAAACACAAGTTGGCGCTAGCAGCAGTGCAGAACCAAAGAAACAGACAAGGTGAATTTGAAACGAAAAACCTAGAAAGACCAAATGCGGAGCTACCGACGAAAACAGTAAAAGCTGTAACACAATGTAATAGTGCAGTAGAGGCCACGGCAAAGAACGCACAAGAAATAGATTATGAGAAGGCGGCAGCGGAGGCCATCAACAAAGTCAAACAAGACCTTGCAGCGAAAGAAATAGAACAACGACTAAAGCAAGAAATCCAAAGACAGAAGACGAACGAAGCATTAAGTTGCTCACAGACAATACCAGAAGCTGCTGAGGGGTCGACAAAAAATGGAAATTGCAACACGGTAAAAATAGTTACAGGAAAGCCATTTGGCATAACAAAGATTGGGGCAAGATTAATGTCAATAATCACTGTGGGCGGCCACGAAGTAACGAGAAACTTGAGCGAACCAAGTGACCAGACAATAATGCACATTGATGTGTACGCAGATTACTTGAGTTGTATAAGCCCACAAACGACTTCGAGAGCATTGAGAGCATACTCACGAGAGGGGGTAGCAAGTCTGTACGTGTTGATAACAGGTATATAGAAGCTTATGGTCCACATGAAGTGATGCTAAATATAGATGGAATCAACATCTATACCAAAACAATGATAACATGTGATGAAGACCTAATTGGGCAAATCTACGTGGGAAGAGAAGAGTTGAAAGTGAGATCGATCGGACACTGCGCCATGCTTGAAGAAGATGCGATGCACATCGGGACAGAGGCAGATGTGACAGGACACGTGTTAGACATAAGTGGCAAAAAGACTCAATTACGTGGGTTACTCGATACGGGAGCAGTCTTGAGTGTCATACCAATCGAAACTTGGGAACGAATGGGCTTCAACAAAGATGATCTGATAGATTCGAGAATACGGCTCTCAGCTGCTAACAAAGGGGCCCTACGGGTCTTGGACAGAACGCCGATAATAGCCCTCAATCTGGGGGAACGTAACCTGTGGATGAGCTTTCTTGTGGTAGAAAACCTAGATGAGTCTGAACAATCTATTTTAGGCAGAGACTTCATCAGGAACTTTGATGTAGCGATTGATCTAAACAACGCAATGTTCAGGATACGGAACCCGGATAGGAGGTACGCAATCAAACCGGTAAATTTAATAATGGCAAATGAAACCAAAGCACCGGTATTCTTGAGTAGGAGGGTGAGGCTAAATGCGAATGAGGCGGCGATTGTAAGCTTACGAATGAAAAATTACAATGAACTAAGTGACAACAAGCAGGTATGCGTAGTCCCAAATCCAAATAGTCAAAGTGCTGCTGTTTTAGGAAGATCCTTCTCGATTACGAAGAGCGGCCTCTGCGTGAGTGTCTTGTTGAATACCCTTGACATGCTAATCACGATACAGAGGGGGAGGAAACTGGGATATGCTTTGCCTGTTAAAACTCGATATGAAATGACTGAAAACCATAAACAAAATGAAGTTGTTGATTGTCCCAATCATAGGGACAAAATTTGTATCTTGAGACGATTAAACAAAATAAAAGATTCATCAGGTCTTGTGAAGTCACTTAAGTCAGAGACGAACGATGGACTATCGAGCTGTTCGAATTTCCCGGAACGGCCCACATTAGACGAAATAGAGGGCGATAAACCGGTTCTACCGGATATTGAACACTTAAGAGGCAAGTTCACGGACGAACAGCTCGAAGCCATCAAGGACGTACTAGAGCGGAACGAGGAAGTTTTTTCAAGACATAAGGCAGACATCGGGTGTTGTAATTTTGTTGAGCATGAAATAGAACTTGAGGAAAACGCAATACCGCACAGGGAGGGGGCGAGGCGCATGACCCCACACAAATCGGATGCGTGTAGAAAGGAGATTGAAACGCTACTAGAGTATGACATGATAGAACCATCCAAATCACCGTGGGCGTGTGGAGTAGTGATGGCCAAAAAGAAAGGCGACCAGTTGAGGTTTTGTTGTGACTTTCGATACCTGAACTCCGTCACGGTGAAGGATGCCTATCCCAAACCTAGGATTGATGAGAGCCTCTCGAAGTTAGGTGATGCAAAATTTTTACGACTCTTGATTTAGGCTCGGCTTTTTGGCAGGTACCGCTGAGGAAGCAGGACAGGGACAAGACAGGGTTTGCCTGCGAGTTGGGTCTCTTTCAATGGAAACGGATGCCGTTTGGACTTTGCAATGCCACAGCCACGTTTCAGCGGTTGATGGCACACGCGCTGATAGGCGTGACGAAGAAGTACGGCAATCTGGTAATGTGCTATGGATGACGTGGTAATAGCGACACCCACACTAGAGGACCACATTGAGAGACTCGACGAAGTATTTGCGTGTATGAGGAGGTCGGGGCTGAAGTGCAAACGATCAAAGTGCGAGATACTCAAGGACTCGATAGAATACTTGGGCAGGATGTTGGACAAACACGGCATCAGACCAGATCCAGACGCGGTGGAGGCAGTCTTAACTTGGAAATCGCCGAAAACGGAACACCAATTGATGAGCTTTCTGGGTTTTGCAAACTACTATAGGGAATTTGTCAAAGGCTACGCAGACAAGGTTTATCCGATGCAACAGTTAATGAGGCACAACGGCAAGAAGTTCACGTGGAATAACGCAGCAGAAGAGTCATTCCAGAGAATAAAGAAAGAGTTGTGCGAGGCACCAGTACTAGGGATGCCAACAGAGAAGGGGATGTACGTACTGGATACGGAAGCGTCGGTAGTAGCGATATCTGGAATTCTCCACCAAGAACAAGAGTGGAACGGGAAGACAGTCTTGAGACCGATAGCGTACGGGAGCAAAGTCCTAAGTGACACGGAAATGAAGTACGGAGCACCGAAGGCAGAGGTTCGCGGTGGTTACCTTTGTCGAGAATTATAGGGCATACCTAGGCAGCGAGCCATTCAAGTTGCGAGTCGACAACCGGGCACTAAGCTGGCTGAAAACGTACTCAATGGACCAAAGTTACATTGGGAGGTGGATAGTTCGCCTGGACGGATACAATATGATAATTGAGCACAGAAAACGAGACAAACATCAAAATGCTGACAGCTTGAGCAAGAAGACGGAGTTCTACGAGAGACAAGAACAGAGGGAGGCAGATAGACCTGAAATCAAAGATGGCTTCTCCTTCATGGACAAGGAAACGTATGACAGTCTTCCTCTCACGAGATGGTTGGACAAATCAGGCAAACCAATAGAAGATCACCCCGAATTACCAAAAGAACCTCCGGAGAAAACAATCTTGAAAAAGAATCGAGGGATGCCGATAGGGATAATGCTCAAGTCAAGCTCAAGTCAAGTCCACGTCCACAGAAGAAGAAAACACTGAAGGAGAAAATTTGTCCGGGGAGTGTGAAATGTGGGATGTGGATTCGGAAGCGAGCAGTGACAATCAAGATAGTCTCTGCATGATATTGGCAGAAGAAAAAATTAGACACCAGGACAGGGAATTACAAACAGATCCGTCCTCAGGAACCTTCAACTTGGACGTGCAGGAAATACGAGGTGGTGAGGAACTTGAGAGGATTGTAGTTTCAAGGAAGCCATTCAGGGAACTATCATGCAATTCAAATGTGAGAACAAATCTGGTGCCAGAAGATGACATGAAGGTAGTAAGGAGGATAGTATGCTTGAAGCTGAACGACGATGTCCACAACCCTGGGGAGATGAATGGGCAGATCATGGCGCTGAAGGAACATGTCAGAGCGAGATATAGGCTGTCGGACCTGGTAAGAGCCCAGAAGAATGACAAGATGACAAGCAATCTCTCCAAATGGATCCGAACGGGGTCTAAGGAGAAAGGGGAACTTAAGGAAGACAGCTACAAGATCCTGAGCCAGTTCTACAAAGAGAGGAAAGAGTTACTCTATCACACGGCTGATGGGGTTGTAGCATGCAAGAGAAAAGAAGAAGACAAGATATTACACAAGCACAACCTCATCATACTACCACAATTATATCAGACAGAGGTGCTGTTCAGATCACATGATCAAATGGGGCACCAGGGGATAGACAAAGTGCAACAAAGAATACTTCACAGGTTCGATTGGCCAGGATTGAGGAAAGCCTGTGAGAGGTGGGTGAATGCATGCCTGGCATGTTTGCAAGTGAAAGACCCTAGGAAGATGAAATTCCCACTCAAGTCGGTGGAAAGCTCGGAATTTAATGAAGTGGTGCAAATAGACCATCAGAAGATCTGTACGACGGACTCAGGGTATAACCAGATACTGGTTATAATTGATCACTTCACAAAGCTGGCAGAGGCGGTGCCGTGTCAAACAACTTCAGCAGAGGAGACTTGTGACCAATTGATAACCCATTGGATATCAAGGTATGGTTGTCCAATGACTTTTCAGGGTATCGTTAGAATCTACATTACCTTATAGGAGATAAGTGTAAATTTGGATAAGCGGAGTCCCATTGTTTTGAGGAAGTTTTTGCACAAGCAGGCCTGGAAACAGGTCTACGGTTTTCTCTCGAGAGGTTTAGCACCCGGCGCTTAAGGGATTTTTCGGCTTAAGAGGGGGGCTAAAGATGGGGGAGGTTAGAAGGGGGACTGGTTAGGTTAGAGGTTGGCGGTTGTAAATTGTAAAAAGGGGCGACACATTAGAGTAACTAATTGTTCGGCATCGTCAATTTAGTTACATTAGATACTGACACGCGTTGGTTATAAGAAGCGGATATCCAAATTTAACATCGAGTTAAGGTAGGTACCCTGGTCGGATCGGTAGGGGGAGCGGACATAGACAGTTTTTGTGATACCACATAAGATCGCTAGCAGGGGGGAGGAAAAGCGTGGCAATCGAGGTACCAGACATTTTTTCGGACAAAGGTTGACATCAGTACCGAAGAAGTCTTGGGACATTGCAGTCTGGGGACAGTCTTGGGACAACACAGTCTTGGGATAGTCTTGGGACAGTGCAGCCTTGGTACGAAACAGTCTTGGGACACTGGTCTTGGGACAGTAGTCTTGGGACAGTAGTCTTGGGACAGTGGTCTTGGGACAGTGGTCTTGGGACAGTGGTCTTGGGACAGTGGTCTTGGGACACTGGTCTTGGACAGTAGTCTTGGGACAGTGGTCTTGGGACAGTGGAGAACAAAGCAAAAGAGGGCACAGAAGAGGAACGAGTAGAACCCACCATCGAGATTGATCTAGAGACACCTGATCAAAGTGTGGATGAAGCAGGAAAGAAGACGACAGAGTCAACTCCAATGCCTAATGCGGAAGAACCTAACCCGAATCCCATAGAGTTCTCACCGATAGACAACGCGGAAGACACAACAGGCAACACGCAAGAAACAGTGAAGGATGAGTCTCATAAGAGAACGTCTTTTAATGAGAGATTAGCAATGATGGTCGGAATGAGATCGAAGGACGCAGCAGTGGAGGAGACGAAAGTTGAGAAAAGCAAAACATTCGGAACAGTATCCACGAGAACGACAGAGACCGATTAGAACGAGGGTCAGAGAAAATCGGGACCAGCGATCAACTACAGGACAACAACGGACCATGGAACGACAACTCTTGAGTTAAGCGACTTGATGGCGAAACTAGATCAGATAGATGAGAAACTGAAGCTCAGCGAAGAGGATAGAAATGTGATAAAGAAGGAAATGAGACACAACAAACATGAGTACTTGGACAACTATTTCCATCTAGCGAAAGCGACGGAGGAAAAGCTTCAGAAGATGTCTGACAAAGTAGAAAGCACTGATGAAGAGCGAGAGAAGAACATCAGAAAGGAAAGACATGCAGGAAATGAAGCAGCGATATGACGCAGTGAATTGCCAGTTAGGGAGTTTGGAAAACAGAATGGATACGATGAGTAGGGAACAGGCTGAGAGCTCAAGTACAATACAGACAAAGCTAGACGCTATACTTAGGAATTCAACACAACAAGACAGGCCAGCTGCAGAGAGGACACAAGGTAATAGATTGGACTTCGTGGAGCCTCAAAGGAACAAACGACAATCAACACCGTTACCAGCAACCCGGGAGGCCGCGATTACGGCACCGGTGGGGGCCAGGGCCATTATAAAGAATGGAACAGCGAACACAACCAATGGTCCAGGGGACTCCACGACTCACAACAACGTGGGACCGGATGCCATGACATGGGCAAGCACCTGGGAAATGATGAACAGGACGCTAGAAGCCTTCGCCACGAGGAACACCGACTCGAGTGACAGAGGAGGCAACAAATCCAGGAAAACCTTCAAGAAACCGAAGGAGTTCAAAGATGATTCAGATGGATGCATTGACACTTGGGTAGAAGTCATGAGGTTGCACTTAGAACAAGACAACTTGAATGATGAGAGGCAAGCATGCACAGCGATACTGAGCAATCTGGAAGGCACGGCATTGAAATGCGTGGTTGCGAAGAAAGAAGAGGAACGCGACACAGCGGACAAAATCTTTGAAATATTGTTAAATAGATTCGGCTCAGGCATGAAGGGTCATCAAGCGATGATGCGATTTGAGAAGAGGAGACAAAGGGACGATGAATCGATTGACAGGTTCCTAGATGATCTTGAGAGCTTGAGAAGAAGGAGTGACCCGGAAGAATCTACCAATCGAAGGAACTTCAGCATCGCCTCAAAGTTCATTGATGGGGTGAAGAGTGATGACTTGAGAACGATGTTAGCAACGTACTACACATTGTCGAAAGACAGTGCACCAACTCCAGAAGAGATGAGGCAGAAGTCAAGAGAGTACATGTTGATGAAACCCAAGAAATACTCGTACTCAGACAACAGGAACACACAAGGGGGGAGTCAGCCACAGAGGTCGTCATGGTACAAGCCCAGAGATGACATGGACAAACGCAGGTCATGTGCTAACTGCGGGTCGGCGGATCATCATGTGGCGGATTGCACGACATACAAACAGGGCATGAAGAGTTTGGGATATGCACCCGATGAAGAAGATATGAGCCAGATGGAAGAACACTAGTTCTATAGTGGCTTGATCATCAAAATAGGTGCAAGATGCTTCTTCTGCAACCAAGAGGGGCACTTCAGGATGGACTGTCCGTTGTTTTGGGAAGCGGTCAAGAACCAGAGTCATCCAAAACACAAGTTGGCGCTAGCAGCAGTGCAGAACCAAAGAAACAGACACGGTGAATTTGAAACGAAAAACCTAGAAAGACCAAATGCGGAGCTACCGACGAAAACAGTAAAAGCTGTAACACAATGTAATAGTGCAGTAGAGGCCACGGCAAAGAACGCACAAGAAATAGATTATGAGAAGGCGGCAGCGGAGGCCATCAACAAAGTCAAACAAGACCTAGCAGCGAAAGAAATAGAACAACGACTAAAGCAAGAAATCCAAAGACAGAAGACGAACGAAGCATTAAGTTGCTCACAGACAATACCAGAAGCTGCTGAGGGGTCGACAAAAAATGGAAATTGCAACACGGTAAAAATAGTTACAGGAAAGCCATTTGGCATAACAAAGATTGGGGCAAGATTAATGTCAATAATCACTGTGGGCGGCCACGAAGTAACGAGAAACTTGAGCGAACCAAGTGACCAGACAATAATGCACATTGATGTGTACGCAGATTACTTGAGTTGTATAAGCCCACAAACGACTTCGAGAGCATTGAGAGCATACTCACGAGAGGGGGTAGCAAGTCTGTACGTGTTGATAACAGGTACATAGAAGCTTATGGTCCACATGAAGTGATGCTAAATATAGATGGAATCAACATCTATACCAAAACAATGATAACATGTGATGAAGACCTAATTGGGCAAATCTACGTGGGAAGAGAAGAGTTGAAAGTGAGATCGATCGGACACTGCGCCATGCTTGAAGAAGATGCGATGCACATCGGGACAGAGGCAGATGTGACAGGACACGTGTTAGACATAAGTGGCAAAAAGACTCAATTACGTGGGTTACTCGATACGGGAGCAGTCTTGAGTGTCATACCAATCGAAACTTGGGAACGAATGGGCTTCAACAAAGATGATCTGATAGATTCGAGAATACGGCTCTCAGCTGCTAACAAAGGGGCCCTACGGGTCTTGGACAGAACGCCGATAATAGCCCTCAATCTGGGGGAACGTAACCTGTGGATGAGCTTTCTTGTGGTAGAAAACCTAGATGAGTCTGGACAATTTATTTTAGGCAGAGACTTCATCAGGAACTTTGATGTAGCGATTGATCTAAACAACGCAATGTTCAGGATACGGAACCCGGATAGGAGGTACGCAATCAAACCGGTAAATTTAATAATGGCAAATGAAACCAAAGCACCGGTATTCTTGAGTAGGAGGGTGAGGCTAAAGGCGAATGAGGCGGCGATTGTAAGCTTACGAATGAAAAATTACAATGAACTAACTGACAACAAGCAGGTATGCGTAGTCCCAAATCCAAATAGTCAAAGTGCTGCTGTTTTAGGAAGATCCTTCTCGATTACGAAGAGCGGCCTCTGCGTGAGTGTCTTGTTGAATACCCTTGACATGCCAATCACGATACAGAGGGGGAGGAAACTGGGATATGCTTTGCCTGTTAAAACTCGATATGAAATGACTGAAAACCATAAACAAAATGAAGTTGTTGATTGTCCCAATCATAGGGACAAAATTTGTATCTTGAGACGATTAAACAAAATAAAAGATTCATCAGGTCTTGTGAAGTCACTTAAGTCTGGACTATCGAGCTGTTCGAATTTCCCGGAACGGCCCACATTAGACGAAATAGAGGGCGATAAACCGGTTCTACCGGATATTGAACCCTTAAGAGGCAAGTTCACGGACGAACAGCTCGAAGCCATCAAGGACGTACTAGAGTGGAACGAGGAAGTTTTTTCAAGACATAAGGCAGACATCGGGTGTTGTAATTTTGTTGAGCATGAAATAGAACTTGAGGAAAACGCAATACCGCACAGGGAGGGGGCGAGGCGCATGACCCCACACAAATCGGATGCGTGTAGAAAGGAGATTGAAACGCTACTAGAGTATGACATGATAGAACCATCCAAATCACCGTGGGCGTGTGGAGTAGTGATGGCCAAAAAGAAAGGCGACCAGTTGAGGTTTTGTTGTGACTTTCGATACCTGAACTCCGTCACGGTGAAGGATGCCTATCCCAAACCTAGGATTGATGAGAGCCTCTCGAAGTTAGGTGATGCAAAATTTTTACGACTCTTGATTTAGGCTCGGCTTTTTGGCAGGTACCGCTGAGGAAGCAGGACAGGGACAAGACAGGGTTTGCCTGCGAGTTGGGTCTCTTTCAATGGAAACGGATGCCGTTTGGACTTTGCAATGCCACAGCCACGTTTCAGCGGTTGATGGCACACGCGCTGATAGGCGTGACGAAGAAGTACGGCAATCTGGTAATGTGCTATGGATGACGTGGTAATAGCGACACCCACACTAGAGGACCACATTGAGAGACTCGACGAAGTATTTGCGTGTATGAGGAGGTCGGGGCTGAAGTGCAAACGATCAAAGTGCGAGATACTCAAGGACTCGATAGAATACTTGGGCAGGATGGTGGACAAACACGGCATCAGACCAGATCCAGACGCGGTGGAGGCAGTCTTAACTTGGAAATCGCCGAAAACGGAACACCAATTGATGAGCTTTCTGGGTTTTGCAAACTACTATAGGGAATTTGTCAAAGGCTACGCAGACAAGGTTTATCCGATGCAACAGTTAATGAGGCACAACGGCAAGAAGTTCACGTGGAATAACGCAGCAGAAGAGTCATTCCAGAGAATAAAGAAAGAGTTGTGCGAGGCACCAGTACTAGGGATGCCAACAGAGAAGGGGATGTACGTACTGGATACGGAAGCGTCGGTAGTAGCGATATCTGGAATTCTCCACCAAGAACAAGAGTGGAACGGGAAGATAGTCTTGAGACCGATAGCGTACGGGAGCAAAGTCCTAAGTGACACGGAAATGAAGTACGGAGCACCGAAGGCAGAGGTTCGCGGTGGTTACCTTTGTCGAGAATTATAGGGCATACCTAGGCAGCGAGCCATTCAAGTTGCGAGTCGACAACCGGGCACTAAGCTGGCTGAAAACGTACTCAATGGACCAAAGTTACATTGGGAGGTGGATAGTTCGCCTGGACGGATACAATATGATAATTGAGCACAGAAAACGAGACAAACATCAAAATGCTGACAGCTTGAGCAAGAAGACGGAGTTCTACGAGAGACAAGAACAGAGGGAGGCAGATAGACCTGAAATCAAAGATGGCTTCTCCTTCATGGACAAGGAAACGTATGACAGTCTTCCTCTCACGAGATGGTTGGACAAATCAGGCAAACCAATAGAAGATCACCCAGAATTACCAAAAAAACCTCCGGAGAAAACAATCTTGAAAAAGAATCGAGGGATGCCGATAGGGATAATGCTCAAGTCAAGCTCAAGTCAAGTCCACGTCCACAGAAGAAGAAAACACTGAAGGAGAAAATTTGTCCGGGGAGTGTGAAATGTGGGATGTGGATTCGGAAGCGAGCAGTGACAATCAAGATAGTCTCTGCATGATATTGGCAGAAGAAAAAATTAGACACCAGGACAGGGAATTACAAACAGATCCGTCCTCAGGAACCTTCAACTTGGACGTGCAGGAAATACGAGGTGGTGAGGAACTTGAGAGGATTGTAGTTTCAAGGAAGCCATTCAGGGAACTATCATGCAATTCAAATGTGAGAACAAATCTGGTGCCAGAAGATGACATGAAGGTAGTAAGGAGGATAGTATGCTTGAAGCTGAACGACGATGTCCACAACCCTGGGGAGATGAATGGGCAGATCATGGCGCTGAAGGAACATGTCAGAGCGAGATATAGGCTGTCGGACCTGGTAAGAGCCCAGAAGAATGGCAAGATGACAAGCAATCTCTCCAAATGGATCCGAACGGGGTCTAAGGAGAAAGGGGAACTTAAGGAAGACAGCTACAAGATCCTGAGCCAGTTCTACAAAGAGAGGAAAGAGTTACTCTATCACACGGCTGATGGGGTTGTAGCATGCAAGAGAAAAGAAGAAGACAAGATATTACACAAGCACAACCTCATCATACTACCACAATTATATCAGACAGAGGTGCTGTTCAGATCACATGATCAAATGGGGCACCAGGGGATAGACAAAGTGCAACAAAGAATACTTCACAGGTTCGATTGGCCAGGATTGAGGAAAGCCTGTGAGAGGTGGGTGAATGCATGCCTGGCATGTTTGCAAGTGAAAGACCCTAGGAAGATGAAATTCCCACTCAAGTCGGTGGAAAGCTCGGAATTTAATGAAGTGGTGCAAATAGACCATCAGAAGATCTGTACGACGGACTCAGGGTATAACCAGATACTGGTTATAATTGATCACTTCACAAAGCTGGCAGAGGCGGTGCCGTGTCAAACAACTTCAGCAGAGGAGACTTGTGACCACTTGATAACCCATTGGATATCAAGGTATGGTTGTCCAATGACTTTTCAGGCAGACAACGGCAAAGCCTTCGTGGGGGACTTGACTAAGGAATTAATGAAGAGGTCACACATAGCTCAAGCACACTCGACTACCTACCACCCTCAGACAAACGGACTGGTAGAGAGACAGAATAGAACGATGGTGAACATGCTGAGGGTATACTGCTCTAGATACATGACGGACTGGGATAAGTATCTGCCTCAAGTCGTAGGGGCATACAACAGTACTCAACACTCAACGACGGGAATCAGCCCATTCATGATATTGACAGGCAAAGAGAGAGCGATGCCCCTGACGTTCTTTTACCCGGAGTATGAAGGAAAGAGGACGTCGCCTCAAGCTTACGTGAAAAAGGGGATCAGGAGACAGCAGGAGATTAACGAGCTGTGCAGGAGGAACACTGCGCAGGCACAAATGAGACAGCGCAAGAAATATGATGAAAGGATATTACAGGCGAAGCCATATGATGTGGGCCAGTATGTGTGGGTTTTCCAGAATGTGATACCGCCCAAAGGGACGATGAAACTACTCAAGAAATGGAGAGGACCATTCATGATAACTGAAGTACATCAACAAGGACGGTTCTACCGCTTGAGTACTGGGCGAGCAGCACATTATGAGAACCTGAAGCCTCATATACCATCCCCAGAGGACTGGTGTGTATCAAAAGACATGGAGGGACTAGAGTACCTACTGGTGGAACCAGCATGTGAAGTGAACGAGAAAGGCACCAGAGATAAAAATGATGGCAATGAAAACTTGAGTTTGGATGACAATGAAAAAATAGACGCGGACTCTGAAGCGGAATCTTTTGTGGAGGAAGATTGGAACGATCCGGATCAAGGTGAGGTGCCGAAGTGGACAGAACCAGACTTGTCGATACCAGCGGGGACAAGGACTGGCAATCGCAAACGCACAGGCATGAGGTACAACAGGTACGGGGACGATTTCCTGATCGACAAGATAAAGCGCGATGACCTAAGCAGAGAACTAACAAGTGTGGGCGAGCTGGCGGCAGATGGTGAATGGCAGATCATCAATGATAATGAACACTATCCACAGGAAGACTACTCGACGCCGGAGTGGGAGACGGACTTAGAACAGAGCGAGATAGAGAGGAGGGAAAATACGAACCTGAGGATATTAGAATGGATGCGCGATGTCAAGAACGAAAGCGAGGAAGGACAGAGCATACAGCAAGTTGACATGTCAGCAGGGAAGTACATGAAAACGGAGGATCCTCTTTTCGGCTGGACGGCAACAGACAGCCCGCTCGACATTCCGCCAGATAATTCAGACCTAGCTTCATCGACGGGGACGTCGATAAATATTTTTGTCCGGGGAGTGGGGGTAGGACTTACCCACACCGAAAATTTGATGATAAAGAAACTCAGAGAAGTGAGAGAAAAGTGCGGACTGGAGCTGGAAGGGGAGGAGGCCGAGCCTACCATAGGACGGAATTTCAAAACGAAGTTTAAAATACCAAACGAATACTCAGAGAGTATCCTGATAACGGATAGTGACTTCATTCTGTCAGACAGGACTAGCGCAATCTGTATCGCGACGGACATGAGTTTCAAATCAAGACTGCAAGCAGACTTAAAGAGAGAATACCAGAACGTGGAGTTCCTGTTTAGACAGAGACCGGGACTGGGAGGAATGGCCGCGCTTCCACCATCAGTAGCACAAGTCCCGGGCAAATATCTGTGCTTCCTAGTGACGAGGGTCAATGACAGAAACACGATCGACCCTGAACACGTGATGTTGGCACTAACGAGACTACGAGACTTCATGATTGAAAGAGGGATAACGGAGGTCTCAATGCCGGTGTATGACCCAAACAGGGGGAAATTGAGCCCAAGGGAATTGTACGCTATCCTACACGTGGTCTTCGCAGAAACTGAGATAATGGTGCATCTTCACAAGAAATACTACTTGAGCATCGCCTGAGTCGGGTACGCGGGGGTCTTGAGTTGGGCATGAGGGAAGAATCTCGAGTTAGGTGTGGGGGTACAAAACAGGTAGAGAATTTTAGAGGTGATTGGCATGACAATTAGCTTTTTTAATGATTGATGGTGCTAAAACATAAAAGGAATCTGCATGTTTTTAGAAAATTTCCAATTGAACTATTTTAAATAGGACGGAAAGGAAAGGGTTTTAACTATAATAGTAGGGGGTTTTTAGGTTAGGAACACCACCTGCTAGTCTAAAAATGGAGTGTTATTTTCAGATTGATTTGTGGTAATACTCAAGTTGCTCAGGTAATACTCAAGTTGCTCAGGTAATACTCAAGATCATTTGGAAATTGCGGAAATGGCAGATCGATTCTCGAAGTCCATGCCAACGGCTTTGAAAAAACCCACACTTGACGAATTATACAGACGTCTGAGGGACCTGGATTATACTCAAGTGGATGAGAGAATGGCAGTGATGTTGAACGCCATTCTCCAGTTGGAGGATGAGGGCGAGTGTCGGGAGTCTGCGACAGAAGCTGTTTTGATGGTGGGCTACACCACCGATGGGATATCTAATCAAGAACAAACCAGGTGGCTGTCTTGGAACGTGGATGGAGCAATAAGGGGGTTCGATTTGGCAAGGAACCCTGGCTTGAGTAATAACACTGAGTATGGAGCAGGGGAATTCCCACTACCGGCCAGACCATCAGCCAGATCCACGGGCCAGAGCACGAGCAAGACACCGTTGATGTCTCGAGCACAGCAGACGGGGGAAGCATATCCGGGCGTCAGCATCATGAAGAGAGAGCTTGAGAGGACACAGCGGGAGAGAAACAAGGCGAACCTCGACCGGGATCAAGCAGTGCTCGAGAGAGACCAGGCAAAAGTTGAGAGGGATCAAGCGCGAAGGGAACTGGACATGATGAGAGCTGAACAGATACAGGCAGAAAGGGTGCGGGAGAATACGGCCAATTGCGAGCAGCTGAAGTCAGAGCTTGAGAGGATCCAACAACGACAGCGCGAGCTCGACATGCAGAAGGGGGCTAGGCCCAAAGAGCGGGTGGTGACCGGCTCAAGGCCAGAGTCACGCATGGAGGTGGATGAGGCTCCTAGGTCGAAGGGACGATTCAACCTCGATCGTGCTGCTCAAGAGCATATGAACGAAGGGCTGGAAGTGTGGATACCGTCTGAATCGGCGTCCTCCCTGCGTGGTCTAGAGACACAAGCAATACGCCCGTTGATGGACGTCGCGCTGCCTGGATATACGCCAAGTTCGACCCCGGGTAGTAGTCAGGTGAGTGGTAGCTCGTCACGACTGAAAGAATTGCATGAGCGACAACTAAGGAATCGACGTGGGGGGAACAACCTGTCAGGAGTGTGGTAATCTCGAGTTACAAAAAGAATACGGAAGGTAGATACCACAGGCACTATAGGTTGGACTGGAGCACGGCGCAGATGGACAGGAGAGATTGCTTCCATAACGCGGCTTGGGTGGAATACTTCACGCAGCCGCGTGTGCCCGAAGGAGCGGTCCACTTGATCATAGGGGACAGCTTGCTGCGGGTGTTGACCCGGATCCAGTCCCATTGGCAAACGGGAATCTTGAGCTTCGCTGGAGCCGCGACGCCGCAGATGTTAGCGACACTTGAGATGCTAGGTATGGCAAGAGTATATACGGTGGCACTGATGATCGGGACAAATGACGTGTCTAGGGGAGAAGCAAGAAAGGTGATGAGGTTGCACGACAAGATGAGCTGCATTCTCGAGGAATTGCGAATTCAAATGGATCCGGCCATTCTCACGGTGTGCACCGTCCCTTACAACATGAAAGCGGATCAACATGCAATGGAGATGAACACAACGGTGCGAAACCTGAATGAAATAATCAGGCTGATACACAAAAGAAGCGTCCTCCCCGTTGGGCTGTTGGACGTGGCCGAGCAAATGGAGCTATCTACTTTCCCTGACGACGCATCTGCGGATGGGATTCATTTTGATAGGCCCAGAGGGGTGGAGTGGTTGAATGACGTCTTCCAGAGGCACATAAACGCGTTGGAGACAGAGTAACTGGAGACGGCACAGGTCACGTTCGGACCACCCCCAAATCCACCTTTCTTCAACTCGAGAGCTTGGTCCAGCCGCTTGGGGGCGATGGCTGATTCTAGAGACAGTTCGAGAGATAGCCGAACCAGGCTTCCGGGCGCTGCGCCCATGGAGGCTGATGAGGCAACGTCGTCAACGCCCCAGGGATCGATAATATCCTCGGTGGTGGTGGCGGAGAAGAAGAAGCCGGAGAGACCAGTGGAGACCAGCAGGTTGAAATATGAAGAGAAGGTCAAGGAGCTGGACCTGGGAGACTTCGAGTGCAGGCTAGAGTTAGCGAAAGCTTTGGGTCTTGAGCAGGTGTCGCACGAAGACTTGGGTAGACTCCAGTGTGTGGACTGGCTGAAGGCTCACGAGACACATTTCTCAAGAGCCAAAATAGCAGAGACGGCAGATCTGACTGGGATTCCCACAAAATCGGTGATGGGACCTATTAACTATAGACCTCTCAAGTCATTGGGGAGTCCGGGATTAGTGGTGGAGCCTCCCAAACACCGAACCAGCATTGACAGGATTAGGGTGGCCACTCCAGCACAATTGAGGGTGGTGGACAAGCTGATGGATCCGAGGGAGATGGAATTACCAGACGCCGCGTATGAAGGCACGAAACTGGCCAACGATCCCAGATACGGGAAACCCTGCGGGAATACGCAGCTGGCCAAAACATTAGCTGTTTATGACAGGGCAGACCCAGCCGCAGCGAGGGTGGTCGTCGTGGCGGGATCGGACTTTGAGGGAACGTCTCCCAAATTGTTTTGGCCGGAAACTCTGATATACTCATTGCCGGGAGCGGAGCTGAACCAGACGTTAACCCTGGTGGTGGCGATAAAGTCAGAGATGCCTTGCGAGCCTGAACTGCTGCCGTTTGCAGGGATGAACGATCACTTGCATGCGACGGGGTTTCTAGAGCAGCTCAAGGGTGATGAACCTACGCCGAAGAAAATCTGGGAAGCCATCCAGACACTATTCGCAGCCATGAATGAAGTACAAGAGAACGTATAAGTGTGCTGCCGGGCTAAAGACGCTGCTGGTACAGTACCTGCTGAAGCAGAACCGGCCCCTAAATGGAGAAGAAAAGAGCCCGAAGACAAGAGAAGAATGGAGGAAAGTGAATGGGGGCATGCCTCTTTTGACGGACCTATGCCTGGCCATGAGATCGGACCCCATGGGGATGATCCGGGGGCTAAAGGAAGTCGTAACCTGTATCTATGGACCGGCAGTCACGTTCGCGTTTCCAGATCCTCTGGTGGAAGCTTATCGACACTCCGTGACCCACGTGAGCCTCATAAGCATACTGGATGGAACGACACTTAATTGGTGTCAACAGGAGGTGCTAAGGGCGCAAATGAGCAACACGGTGCTCTTCGGAAAGGTGAAGGATCCGGAGTTGGTGGCATACAGTTTTCGAGGACAACTGCAGTGCAGGATGGGAGGCAAGCGCGAAGGCCCCATCGAAACTTATCCCAAGTTCTGGAACCTAAACCCCCTGACAGCAAGTGGGCAAGAGATCTTGAGAATTCCCGCATGGAAGAAGAGCTCCGAGCTGGTGAAGAGGGAGTTAGAAGCGATATTGGAGAAGGGAGTACTGCCAGCAAGCATTCCCGAATTCCCGACAGTGAGGAGAATGACCCTGGGGATGAACAGCTCCCTGGTGGTCCCATCCCTTTTTGCAAGAGCAGCAACCGAAGAACAGCAGAAGGAGTTCATCGACGGCTGGGATCCTCTCTTCATTGGCTACACTGCAGCGATTTATTTTCACACCAGTGATGCGAAGATAAATTCATGGACAACTCAAGCCAAGAAAATGAGAGGGTCGATGCCCCCAAAATTTGAGGTGCGAAATGCCTTGAGAATACTTGAACGGGCAGGTCTAGAGAACCAGTTGCCGATGTGGGATGACGGCAGGATGATAGTGAATGAAGGGCATATCGCACTGAAAGCAGACGAGGTGCTGTTTGCCACAAGGAGATACCGGGCACCTTACGGACTAGAGCAGGTGGAAAGGAATCAGGAAGGAAAAAAGCTGGATGCAGCAGGCCCATTGCATGTGGCCCTGACAGAGTATAAGAAAACGGGTCCAGCTACACCATCACCCCTATCAGTGGATACCCCTGGGGATAAAAGGAGTGGTCCCGTAGAGGATCGATTCAGAAGGATTCTCGAGAGAAGAGAAGCAGAATCAGGGGAGGAGAGCATGGATGAGACTCTCAGCGAGGCAGGAGAGGATATGGAAGTGGGAAATACCCCGGAGCAGAAGCCATCAGAGGAAGAGTTCACCACGCAAGATCTGTTGAAAGATCTGAGTGGAGAAAATTGGGCAGACACTCCCACGCCACCTTTGACATCATCTCCTTGCAAGAACCTAGAGTTGCCACTGATGAGTAAGAATCCCAACATGGGAATGATCTTCTTGAGTGCGGACAAAAGGGAGAAAAACACCTTCGAGGGAAACAGAGATGCCTTCCTAGGTACCCTGGATGCGGATGCTTGGCGAAAGTTCTTGAGCGATTTTAATCAAGAAGTGGACGACGACACCACATTGGACGATTTCAAGGAGGAGCTGTGGGACACGGTGGTGAAGTTCGGAGAACCTATCCTGGTAGGGACAGGTCTGGAGGAGAAAGCTAGAGAAGAGCTGCTGAGCAAGATGGTCGAGTCGAGGAAGGCACCACGAAAGACCAGAGAAGACAAATGTAAAGACAGCTCTACTCCGAAACAAAAAACTGACGATAAAATAATTGAATATGTAGGGGGGGATAAGGTCGGAACTAGTAATACAATTAAAAGTATTAAAATCCTTAAGGCTCGAGCAGGGGGGAGGAAAGAGTTGGAAGGGTTGGGGGGAGACAAGGAAGTCGAATCAGTGATGGTAACGACAACGCCCCCGAGTAAAGACGTGAGGTCTCGCAAGAGGAAGAGAGACGTGGAGGGATTGGGAAGTCCTTCGGCGGATGCGGTCTCGGAAAAGAACTTGAAAGAGACGGCCCCCATGGTTCTGGCACGATGGAAGACAGCAGCCTACAAGAGTAGCTACGAGCCGAGGAAACTGCTCGACGTAGAAAAGGAGATGAAGATCCCCACCAGTTCAGCAACGGAAGAAGACTTCAAACCTCAGAAGATAAAAATGAAGCGAGGTTCAACGAGCGGGCAGACCTGGGAAGTGGACGTCGGTAATGAATGGGACTCAAATGAACACCAGGCTACCAGGAAGCAAGTGACAAGCGATCCTCTTGAGAAGAATAGCACGATGAACACCGCCCGACAGTGGTGGGTGGCCCTGTAAACATTGCAGGAATTGGAAGACTGCCTGAAGAAGCTCGACAGTGGAGTGTCACGCAAACGACGCAACTGGGTTACCCAGCAGAAGGCTGGTATCAATAAATTAGAATTGGGGAGCCAGCTGAAGAGAACTTGGCAGAGCTTGTTAAAGGATCATTTTGAAGAAGCGATAAGAACATCATCATCGGCATCGCCGTTGATGGCGAATCCCTTTATTAGGACCGCAGGACAACTGATGTTTGCGTGGAGCCTGTTGGGAATAGAGTTAGAGACACTAACTTCGTACGACAAGTTGAAGTTGGGAGGCAAGAACCTGGAGGTATATCGAATGCTGATGCAGCATGTTGCTAGGGACAACTCAGGCTTGAGCCTGGCAAGGAGGAAGGATGCTACCTGCTTCTTGAGATGGACAATGTCGATGATGACTGACAGTACTATCCTAGCATGTCACCAGAGAGCAATTGGAAGCAAGACGCTGGAGAGGAGAGTCTCCACAGTAATCTTGAATGTGTACCAGAGTACTGGGATAGAGAAGGAAGATGGTTCTAGGCAATCTCTGGAGAGCCACAGGAAGTTAGATGAGATACGGAGATTCTACAACAAGAAGTTCGAGGAGAAGCATGACGTTCACCGTAACCTGGCTCCGCCAGGAGAGTACTCGAAACCCAACAAGAAGGGAGAGTATCAGTATGTGTCTGGAGTGATGGGGATGGCATACAACCCTTTCTTAGACTTAGAAGCTGGAGGTGCCCATAGAAACTATGAGGTGGCGGAGCTGCTGAAGTTCTGGACAGAAAGGATAATGGAGATAGACCCCGTAGAAAGAGAGAGACCCAGTCTGGGTTTGATTCTCGAGAGAACACCGGAAATGATAAGTGTGCCACGCTCAAGTAAAAGAGTAGAACTAAGAATGGGTAACGGGAACGGCACGTTGACCACGAATCTGGGAGTGGTGTGGAAGTTGATCAGGCCCTCTTGGTGTCCACATCCCCATGCGAACGTGATCGAGGAAGTCACTGAACGAGTGAGATTGGCGCCGACAGAGGATGAAGATTTAGCGACCTTGAGCATAGTACATAGACTGATCCTGCCTCAGATGAAGAAGTCAAGTGAGATGACGAGCGGAACAGGGTCGGTAAAGAAGATGGAGCCGGGCAGTTGTCTTGACTCGACGTGTGGGAATGGCGAGCACACCTGTGATGGACGATCGTGCATCAGGATACAATCTTTCCAGAAAAAAGACCAAGTCACCTGGTTTGAAGATATCACCGAAAGGGAAAAAAGTGAGATACATATAGTGGCTGAGTGTTACGCGAGTACCACTGTGAACCTAGCAACAGCTCTGGGGTTCTTCTCGAGAATGTGTAGTCTCCAGTCACTGGAGAGGCTAGAGTCAGAACACCACTTGGTGACCGCGTTGAGTGTGGAGTCATGGCCCGGAGTGTTGCAGGTGACCCAGAAACACATCAAGAGTTGGAAGGTTGGACTCGAAGCGGAGATGGGATTTCCCATGAGCGAAGCTTATGGACTGCCTCTAAATGCGAAGTCCCTAGTGGGGTCAGTGATGGCCAACCTATGTGGCAGCCACTATCCATTGCACATGGCGATGGTAGAAGTATCCAGCCAGAGGGTATTGATAGACAAAGCCTTCGCAGTGCCCAAATGTGTAAGACTTACTCGGATGTCATATCATTCACACAATCTGTTGAGGAAGATCCGAGGAACAGTGCCTAAAGAACAAGGGGATGACTTGAGTGAGATCTGGGGTGAAGAACTTCTAGGCTTAGAGAACGAAAATACCAGTGACCTCGAGAGACAAAACGTGATGGGGAAACCCATGGTAAGTGCCCCAAACTTGGAAGAAGTCGACGTGATACACGATAAGATGATGGAACTTGAGCCTCTCCTAGAAGCCTCGGGAGAACGCAACCTTAGGAGCATCGACCTCACACACGGGGATTGTCCGTGCCACTGTCTGGCACAGACAGTGTGGTACCCATACCAAGCCAATCTCTGCCTGATCTGGGATGTGGAGGAAATCAGGTCGTTAGGACTGCCCGATCATCAGCAAAAGGTAACCATCTTGATGGAAGAAAACATAGCAAAGTATCGAGAATCGAAGACGCCAACAGTGGAGTCGATTCACGCGATAGATTACAGCAGGAGACTTGAGTTGTTCGAGACAGCATGCAAGGTGTTCGCCATGCCAATGGAAGTCAGACACGTGTGGAGCCGCTTGAGATTCTTTCCTTGGTTTCGCGCGACGTTAACATCCTGGTTATATACAGCGACGAAGGATCACATGAGGAAACATCAAAAGGAATATTGACAATTCCAGGCCGAGATAGGACCAGATGCCTTCAAGAGACCTCTGCTGACCCATCGAAATGCGATCACGACGGGGTGGAAAAGAGTGGGTAGAATATCCAGAGACAACACTAGAGCGATGGAGTCAATACTGGAGGAGGACCTGGCGAAGAATGTAAGCCTGAGTCTTCACAATTCCTTCTGCTTGAACCGGGAATCGAAGGTGAAGAGCTTGCCAAATCAGGCGAAGAGACTGCAAGAGCAAAGGGAGTGGATGCAATCCTATGAACAGCTGAAGGCTTGGGAGGAGATTGTGATCAGCTCCGATGACGAAGAGGCGCTATTGGAACAGATCACAGTGCCAAAAATATCTGGATTGGGTACCTCGAGGGCGAAGAACACAAGGTGAGCCGGTGGCTCAAAAGGCAAATTCTAGAGTCTTGAGTCTTGAGAGAGAGGGGGCTTGAGGGTGAACTCGGATGAAATCTGGGTTCACGAAAAAGATATTTTAGCGAATAAGATATTGTTATTAATATGCTAGATCTATTATATGAATCAAAATGCTGCATGACAATTTCCTGATTGAATAGGACAAAAGAAATTTTAAATCACCAGCTTAAAAAGCGGGAATTCATAAGGTGCAGGTGTGTGCATATTTTGACTGCTGTTTAGTGATAGTGTGAAAATTTTATATGGTGGTAAATTTTGGAAGGTAGATAAACTTAAGTCTGCTGCAAACTTCTGTAAATGACCACTGGCACTGTATCTTGAGTGACACTCGGGCTTCTGGGGATTCACTTACAGAGACAGCACGCGATGAGGACATCGATCTTGAGTCCGGGGAGTATGTGCCAGTCGGTCATGTCTGGAAGTTTGACCTTGAGAGACACGAAAATACGTAATTTTGGAGTGAAATTTTAATTTTCAAAATTTCGAATGGAGCCTGTCATGCTCAGTTTTCTCGTACCAACTGAAAACAAAAAGTGAAAAATCAGAACATCCGAGTTTAGAAGTGCGGGAAATTACTCAAGAAAAACAGCGGGAAATGGCTATTCGCAATTTCCAGATATAAAATAGGACACGAGTAGAGCTGTCTTATCCCGAAATAGGAGGAGAGACGATAAATAGGAGAAAGAGCGACTATTCGGAACAAACTAGAGTGAACCTTCAATGGAAAGGTGGACAGCTTGAGTGTCCCAATGGTTCATACCAAAACTCAAATTCTAGAGCCAGAACTTACTTCTGTTACCAAAACTGACCAGTATCAAACTTATTTAGTTATATTACCTAATTCTTGAGTTGCTTACCAATTTAATTACTCCCTGTACTCGAATACATCAACATGTGAGTCACCAATTTAATTTTCTCGAGTGTGTTTTATGATTGTTATGTTGAGATAAGGCGAGTTTTAGGTTGATCCATCTGAAATGGATCAAAGTTCCACTGTCCAATAAAAAGTAACTTAACGGATTGTTTCGACCCTGTTTTTAACGGCGTTCGCGTATTTTGGGTATTTTGAGACCTAAGTATGGGGACGTTCTCATTTTCTAGAGTGGGGGATTTTTTGGTAGTAGCCTTTAAGCTGTAACGGGTTCTAGTCTCATGTCGCAAGCGAACCGAATTGGCTCCGACAGTTCTTGAGGTAGAAAAACACAAGAGATAGTGTCCCTGACTCTTGAGCCAATGGTTATAGGGCCTATTTTTCTTAAGCCTCATATGTGACCGAAGTAGGCGACTGTTACATATGACCGACTGGCACATACTCCCCGGACTCAAGATCAATGTCCTCATCGCGTGCTGCCGTCTGTCAGTGAATCCCCAGAAACCCGAGTGTTACTCAAGATACAGTGCCAGTGGTCATTTACAGAAGTTTGCAGCTGACTTAAGTTTATCTACACCCCAAAATTCACAACCATGTAAAATTTTCACACTATCGCTAAACAGCAATCAAAATCTGCACACACCTGCACCTGTGTATTTTCGCTTTTTAAGCTAGTATTTAAAATTTCTTTTGTCCTACTCAATCAGGAAATTGTCATGCAGCATTTTGATTTATATAATAGATATAGAATATTAATAACAATATCTCATTTGTTAAAATTTCTTTTTGGTGAACCCAGATTTCATCCGAGTTCACCCTCGAGCCCCCTTCCCTCTCAAGACTCAAGACTCTAGAATTCCCTTTTGAGCCACCGGCTCACCTCGTGTTTTTCGCCTTCGAGGTACCAGACCCAGATATATTTGACACCGTGATCTGTTTCAATAGTGCCTCTTCATCATCGGAGCTGATCACGATCTCCTCCCAAGCCTTCAGCTGTTCATAGGATCGCATCCACTCCCTTTGCTCCTGCAATCTCTTCGCTTGATTGGGTAAACTCTTCACCAGTCAGGTGTCGGTTCTGCATCAGGAGGTACTGCACTAGCAGCGTCTTCAGCCCGGCAGCACACTTGTACGAATAGGTGTCAATGCTCGAGTGGGTTCTTCCCATCGACAGGGGCTCCCCATATTTCATTAGCCGACGAAATGACACCAGTTCACCATGGGTTAGAAGTACCAATGCCAAATATCCGTCAATCCGGAGTGTTTCCACACCCCGACTGAACATGTACGCTGGGCCCATATTGAACAGGTACCTCGGGTGAACCAGGTACATTGCCAACAACAGGCTGATGGGCATGTTCAGGATTTCCTGTATAAAGGCTCCAAAGATAGTATCTTTTGCACTGAACACTCCAGCCATGAACTCCTTTCCCCAACAAGGACTCAATAACTCAAGAATTTCGTGATCCCTCCTCGTCTTCAGCTCACCCCTTGCGTGCTCCCTCCAGAATCCTCCAATCGTGACCTCATCTCCCACCGTCATTTCCCTTTTCTCGGCCACTTCCAGCTGCTCCTCAAGAAAATCCCAGATCTGCTTCACAAGAGGTGGAGCATTCTCCCTAGTCTTTCCCGTAGCGTTTTCCAATCTTGGTGTCAGGAAGGACCATCGGCCTCTTTCTTGTGTCAATCGATACACCATCGACTCCAGTTGCTTCTCCGTTGCGGCCACGTTCTTCCTTTCATTGCTCGGTCCTCTAGATCTACTGGTGGAGCTTGTGATAGTTAACTCCATGCTTCGAAACCACAGGTTGGCCGTCAGGTGAGTCACTATTGGATGATCATCCCCTATAGCCGGACTGAGCTTGAGTTGCCTGGCGAAGTTTGATATCTCCAGCAAGAGGACCTCGTCCAATACAATGAGGATATCTGCCAACTCGTAGAAGCCGCCGCCAGTTCTGACTTGCGAAGTCTCAAGTTCGTCGGTTCCAACTCCCGATTGGGAGCTGCCATCAGGATACGCCACCCATTCCCTTCAGCTATCAAGATCAAGACCGCATATACAAATTTCAGAGCGGGAGGCATGCTCGCGTACCCGGGGTACGTCGTGAACACCACTCTTGTCTTGGAACCAAAGTGTGAGGCAACGTTCTCATGTACCTCGTTCATCAATGCAAATAACGTCTGGATAGCATCCCAGATTCTCTTCGGCGCTGGTTCATCACCCTTGAGCTGCTCAAGAAACCCTGTCGCATGCAGGTGATCATTCATTCCCGCAAACAGTAGTAGTTCGGGCCCGCAATGCATCTCCAATTTTATTGCTACCACCAAGGTTAACATCTGGTTCAGCTCCGCTCCCGGTAGTGAGTATATCAAAGTTTCCGGCTAAAACAACTTGCGAGACGTTCCCTCAAAGTCCGATCCCGCTATGATGACCACCCTCGCAGCGGCTGAATCTGCTCTGTCATAAACTGCCAAGGTCTTGGGCAACTGGGTGTTCCCGCAGGGTTTTCCGTATCTTGGATCGTCTGCCAATCTCGTACTCTCATAAACGGCGTCCGGCAGTTCCATCTCCCTTGGGTCCAACAGTTTGTCCACCACCCTCAACTGTGCTGGAGTTGCCAACCTAATTCTGGCAATGCTTGTTCGATGCTTGGGAGGCTCCACCACGAGTCCTGGACTCCCCAGCAACTTGAGAGGCCTGTAATTGATGGGTCCCATGACCAATTTTGTGGGAATCCCAGTCAGATCCGCCGTCTCCATTATTTTCGCTCTTGAGAAATGCGTCTCGTGAGCCTTCAACCAGTCCACGCACTGGTGTCTACCCAAGTCTTCATGTGACACCCGCTCAAGACCCAAAGCTTCCGCCAACTCCTGCCTGCACTCCAGATCTTCCAAGTCCAGCTCGTTCACCTTCTCCACATATCTCGACCTACTGGTCTCCGCTGGCCTCTCCACCCTCTTGCTCTCCGCTACCACCACCGAGGATATCACCGAACTCTGAGGAGTTGATGACGTTGCCTCCTCGGCCTCCATGGGTGCTGCGCCTGGCAATCTGGTCCGGCTACTCCTCTAGCTGTCTCTAGAATTGGCCGTCACTCCCAGGCGACTGGATAAAGCTCTCGGGTTGAAGAAAGGTGGATTTGGGGGTGGCCCGAACGTGACTTGGGCCGTCTCTAGCAACTCTGCCTCCAACTCGCTTATGTGTCTTTGGAAGACATCATTCAACCACTCTACTCCCCTGGGCCTGTCAAAGTGAATCCCGTCTGAGGATGCGTCGTCGGGGAAGACAGATTGCTCCATCTGCTCGGCTACGTCCAGTAATCCAACGGGGAGGACGCTCCTTTGGTGTATTTGCCTGATTATCTCGTTCAGGTTTCGCACCTTCGTGTTCATCTCCATCGCGTGTTGATCCGCCTTCATGTTGTAAGGGATGGTGCACACCGTGAGAATGGCAGGATCCATCTGAATCCGCAATTCCTCAAGGATGCAACTCATCTTGTCATGTAGCCTCGTCACTTTCCTGGCCTCCCCCCTAGACACGTCATTCGTCCCGATCATCAGAGTTACCGTGTATACTCTTGCCATCCCTAGCATCTCAAGTG
Organism: Symsagittifera roscoffensis; assembly: GCF_963678635.1. NCBI lineage: Eukaryota > Metazoa > Xenacoelomorpha > Acoela > Convolutidae > Symsagittifera > Symsagittifera roscoffensis. The sequence goes on along the minus strand of NC_087062.1, from coordinate 17,919,686 downwards.
TTGCCAACATCTGTGGCGTCGCAGCTCCAGCGAAACTCAAGATCCCCGTTCGCCAATGTGATTGAATCCGGGTCAGCACCCGCAGCAAGCTGTCCCCTACGATCAGGTGGACCGCCCCCTCTGGCACACGTGGCTGCGTGAGGTATTCCACCCAAGCCGCTTCATGGAAGCAATCCCTCCTGACTCTCTGTGCCGTGCTCCAATCCATACGATTGTGCCTGTGGTATATGCCTTCTGTGTTCTTCTTGTAACTTTAGATCACCACACTCCTGATAGGTTGTTCCCTCCATGTCGGGGGTAGCTCCACTCTTGGACTATCACGTCTCCTTGGCTGTATCCTCTCGTTCAATTCTTTCAGTCGTGACGAGCTACCGCTCACCTGACTACTACTCGGGGTTGAACTTGGGATATACCCAGGCAGCGCGACGTCCATCAATGGGCGTATTGTTTGTGTCTCTAGGCCACGCAGGGAGGACGTTGATTCAGTTGGTATCCACACCTCCAACCCCTCATTCATATGCTCTTGAGCCGCGCGGTCAAGGTTAAATCGTACCTTCGATCTGGGAGCTTCGTCCACCTCCATACGCGACTCTGGCCTTGAGCCGGTAACCATTCGCTCCTTGGGCCTAGCCCCTTTCTGCATATCGAGCTCGCGTTGTCGTTGCTGGATTCTCTCAAGCTCCGACTTCAGCTGCTCACAATTCGCGGCATTCTCTCGCACTCTTTCTTCTTGTAGATGCTCAGCTTTCAGCATATATAGTTCCCTCCGCGCTTGGTCCTTCTCGACGACCGCTTGATCCCTCTCCAGTTTTGCCTGATCTCTCTCAAGCTTCGCTTGATCCCGGTCGAGGTTCGCCTTGTTCCTCTCCCGCTGAGTCCTCTCAAGCTCTCTCCTAATAGTACCGAGGTCCGGATACGCTCCCCCCGTTTGTTGCGCTCGCGTCATTGATGGCATCTTACTCGTGCTCTGGCCTGTAGATCTGGCTCATGGTCTGATCGGTAATGGGAACTCCCCTGCGCCATACTCGGTATTGTTGCTCAAGCCAGGGTTCCTTGCCAAGTCGAATCCCCTTATTCCTCCATCCACATTCCAGGACAGCCATCTGGTTTGCTCTTGGTTGGATATCCCATCAGTGGTGTGGCCGACCATTAGAACCGCTTCTGTTGCAGACTCCCGGCATTCGCCCTGTTCTTCCAATTGGAGGATGGCGTTCAGCATCACCGCCATTCTCTCATCCACTTGAATGTAATCCAGATCCCTCAGGCGTCTGTTAAGCTCATCAAGTGTGGGCTTTTTCAGAGCCGACGGCATGGACTTCCAGAATCGATCTGCCATTTCTGTAACTTCCAGGTGATCTTGAGTATTAGCATATTGTGAATTACCTTAGCAACTTGAGTATTACCTTAGCAACTTGAGTATTACCTTAGCAACTTGAGTATTTGAGAATTAACTTCTTGAAGCGTTGTTCAACTTGTGTGTTCGTTCAAGGACTTCCTTTCTTTCAATTGAATGTAGTTGGGTAGTCAATTTGACTTTACCAAATCAATCTGAAAATAACACTCGATTTTTAGACTAACAGGCTATGTTCCTAACCTAAAAACCCCCCTTGCCACTATAGTTAAAACCCTTTCCTTTTCGTCCTACTAAAATAGTTCAATTGGAAATTTTCTAAAAGCATGCAGAATCATTTCATGTTTTAGCACCATCAATCATTTAAAATTTAATTGTCATGCCAATCACCTTTAAGATTGTTTTACCTGTTTTGTACCCCCACACCTGACTCGAGATCCTCCCCTCATACCCAACTCGAGACCCCCGTGTACCCGACTCAGGCGATGCTGAAGTAGTATTTCTTATGAAGATGTACCATTATCTCCGTTTCTGCAAAGACCCCGTGTAGGATAGCGTACAATTCCCTTGGGCTCAATTTGCCCCTGTTTGGGTCATACACCGGCATTGAGACCTCCGTTACCCCTCTTTCAATCATGAAGTCTCGTAGTCTTGTTAGTGCCAACATCACGTGTTCGGGATCGATCGTGTTCCTGTCATTGACCCTCGTCACTAGGAAGCACAGGTATTTGCCCGGGACTTGTGGTACTGATGGTGGAAGCGCAGCCATTCCTCCCAGCCCCGGTTTCTGTCTAAACAGAAACTCCACGTTCTGGTACTCTCTCTTAAAGTCAGCCTCCAGTCTTGATTTGAAACTCATGTCCGCTGTGATACAGATTGCGCTAGTCCTGTCTGACAGAATGAAGTCACTATCCGTTATCAGGATATTTTCCGAGTATTCGTTTGGTATTTCAAACTTCGTTCTGAAATTCCGTCCTATGGTAGGCTCGACCTCCTCCCCATCTAGTTCCAGTCCGCTCGTTTCTCTCACATCCCTGAGTTTCTTCATCATTAAATTTTCGGTGTGGGTAAGTCCTACCCCCACTCTCTGGACAAAAATATTTATCGACGTCCACGTCGATGATGCTGGGTCTGAAATATCTGGCGGAATGTCGAGCGGCCTGTCTGTTGCCGTCCAGCCGAAGAGAGGATTCTGCGTTTTCATGTGCTTTCCTGCTGACATGTCAAATTGTTGTATGCTTTGTCCTTCCTCGCTTCCGTTCTTGACATCGCGCATCCATTCTAATATCCTCAGGTTCGTATTCTCCCTCCTCTCCATCTCGCTCTTCCAAATCCGTCTCCCGCTCCGGTGTCGAGTAGTCTTCCTGTGGGTAGTGTTCATTATCATTGATGATTTGCCATTCATCATCTGCCGCCAGTTCGCCCACACTTAGTAGTTCTTTGCCTAGGTCGTCGGGCTGTATCTTATCAATCAGGACATCGTTCCCGTACCTGTTGTACCTCATGCCTGTTCGTTTGCGATTGCCACTCCTTGTCCCCGCTGGTATTGATAAGTCTGGTTCTGTCCACTTCGGCACATGACCCTGCTCCGGATCGTTCCAGTCTTCTTCCACAAAAGATTCCGCTTCAGAGTCCGCTTCTATTTTTTCATTGTCATCCAAACTCAAGTTCTCATTGCCATCATTTTTCACTCTGATGCCTTTTTCGTTCACTTCACATGCTGGCTCCACCAGTAGGTACTCGAGTCCCTCCATGTCCTTTGGTATACACCAGTCCTCTGGGGATGGGACATGAGGCTTCAGATTTTCAAAATGTGCTGCTCGCCCAGTACTCAAGCGGTAGAACCGTCCTTGTTGATGTACTTCCGTTATCATGAATGGTCCTCTCCATTTCTTGAGTAGTTTCTTCGTCCCTTTGGGCGGTATGACATTCTGGAAAACCCACACGTACTGGCCCACTTCATATGGCTTCGCCTGTAATATCCTTTCATCATATTTCTTGCGCTGTCTCATTTGTGCTTGCGCAGTGTTCCTCCTGCATAGCTTGTTTATTTCCTGATGTCTCCTGATCGCTTCTTTCATGTAAGCTTGAGGCGACGTCCTCTTCCCTTCATATTCCGGGTAAAAGAATGTCAGGGGCATCGCTCTCTCTCTGCCTGTCAACATCATGAAAGGACTGATGCCCGTCGTTGAGTGTTGAGTACCGTTGTATGCCCCTACGACTTGCGGCAGATATTTATCCCAGTCCGTCATGTACCTTGAGCAGTATACCCTCAGCATGTTCACCAACGTTCTATTCTGTCTCTCTACCAGCCCGTTGGTCTGAGGATGGTAAGTCGTTGAGTGTGCTTGAGCAATGTGTGACCTCTTCATTATTTCTTTAGTCAAGTCCCCCACAAAGGCCTTGCCGTTGTCTGACTGAAAAGTCATTGGACACCCATACCTCGATATCCAATGGGTTATCAAGTGGTCACAAATCTCCTCTGCCGAAGTTGTTTGACACGGCACCGCTTCTGCCAGCTTTGTGAAGTGGTCAATTATAACCAGTATCTGGTTATACCCCGACTCCGTCATGCAGATCTTTTGATGGTCTATCTGCACCACTTCATTAAATTCCGAGCTTTCCACCGACTTGAGTGGGAATTTAATCTTCCTTGGGTCTTTCACTTGCAGGCATGCCAGGCATGCATTCACCCACCTCTCGCAAGCTTTCCTCAATCCTGGCCAATCGAACCTGTGAAGTATTCTTTGTTGCACTTTGTCTATCCCCTGGTGCCCCATTTGATCATGTGATCTGAACAGCACCTCTGTCTGATATAATTGTGGTAGTATGATGAGGTTGTGCTTGTGTAATATCTTCTCCTCGTCTTTTCTCTTGCATGCTATCACCCCGTCAGCTGTGTGATAGAGTAAATCTTTCCTTTCTTTGTAGAACTGGCTCAGGATCTTGTAGCTGTCTTCTTCAAGTTCCCCTTTCTCCTTGGACCCCGTTCGGATCCATTTGGAGAGGTTACTTGTCATCTTGTCATTCTTCTGGGCTCTTATCAGGTCCGACAGCCTATATCTCGCCTTGACGTGTTCCTTTAGTGCCATGATCTGTCCATTCATTTCCCCAGGGTTGTGGATGTCGTCATTCAGCTTCACGCATATTATCCTCTTTACGATCTTCATATCAACTTCTGGCACCAGATCTGTTCTGATATTTGAGTTGCATGATAGTTCCCTGAATGGTTTCCTCGAAACTGCAATTCTTTCAAGTTCTTCATCTCCTCGTACTTCCTGTACGTCCAAGTTGTACGTTCCTGAGGATGGATCTGTTTGTAATTCCCTGTCGCGGTGTCTAATCTTCTCTTCTGCCAATATCATGCAGAGACTATCCTGATTGTCGCTGCTCTCGTCCGAGTCCTCATCCCATATTTCACACTCCCCGGACAAATTTCCTCCTTCAGTATCTTCTTCCTCCGTGGACGTGGACCACTCCCCGGACTCTTGACCTAGTCCCAGGTATTCAGCCTCTCCCTTGAACGCCACTTTCTTTTTCCTAACCCGAGTCTGTTCAAGTATGTCGGCCGGGATTTTTCCAACCAGTGACTGCACGACTTCCTTCCCATCAGGGTTAGTCACCTCCGAGGTTTTTTCATTACTAACTATCCCGCTCTTTCGAAGTATTGTGACCTCTGGTTCCTCATTACCCTTTTATTGGATCACGGGCTTATCATCTGCTAGTTTCTCGAGTAACGTCTTTAAGTCATCGTCTATTCGTGCCTCTCCCATCTCTACCTGGTTAAGATCCTTGCCTTTTGCCTTGAGCGTCTCCCTGACAATCCTTGACTTGAGCATTATCCCTATCGGCATTCCTCGATTCTTTTTCAAGATTGTTTTCTCCGGAGGTTCTTTTGGTAATTCGGGGTGATCTTCTATTGGTTTGCCTGATTTGTCCAACCATCTCGTGAGTGGAAGACTGTCGTACGTTTCCTTGTTCATGAAGGAGAAGCCATCCTTGATCTCAGGTCTATCTGCCTCCCTCTGTTCTTGTCTCTCGTAGAACTCCGTCTTCTAACTCAAGCTGTCTGCGTTTTGATGTTTGTCTCGTGTTCTATGCTCAATTATCATGTTGTATCCATCCAGGCGAACTATACACCTCCCAATGTAACTTTGGTCCATTGAGTACGTTTTCAGCCAGCTTAGTGCCCTGTTGTCGACTCGCAGCTTGAATGGCTCGCTGCCTAGGTATGCTCTATATTTCTCGACAAAGGTAACCACCGCGAACATCTCTGCTTTCGGTGCCCCGTATTTCATTTCCGTGTCACTTAAGACTTTGCTCCCGTACGCTATTGGTCTCAAGACTGTTTTCCCGTCCCACTCTTGTTCCTGATGGAGAATTCCAGAAATCGCTACTACCGACGCATCCGTATCCAGCACGTACATCCCTTTCTCTGTTGGCATCCCTAGCACTGGTGCCTCGCACAACTCTTTCTTTATTCTCTGGAATGACTCTTCTGCTGCGTTGTTCCACGTGAACTTCTTGCCCTTGTGTCTCATTAACTGTTGCATCGGGTAAACCTTGTCTGCATAGTCTTTGATGAGTTCTCTGTAGTAATTTGCAAAACCCAGGAAGCTCATCAATTGGTGTTCCGTTTTTGGCAATTTCCAAGTTAGAACTGCCTCTACTGCTCTGGATCTAGTCTGATGCCGTGTATGTCCACCATCCTGTCCAAGTATTTTATCAAATCCTTGAGTATCTCGCACTTTGATGGTTTGCACTTTAGCCCCGACCTCTTCATACACGCAAACACCTCGTCAAGTCTCTCAATGTGGTCTTCCAGTGTTGGTGTCGCTATTACCACGTCATCCACATAGCACATTACCAGATTGCCGTACTTCTTCGTCACACTTATCAGCGCGTGTGCCATCAACCGCTGAAATGTGGCAGTGGCATTGCAAAGACCAAACGGCATCCGTTTCCATTGAAACAGACCCAACTCACAGGCAAACCCTGTCTTGTCCCTGTCCTGCATCCTGAGTGGTACCTGCCAGAAGGCCGAACCTAAATCAAGAGTCGTAAAAATTTTGCATCACCTAACTTCGAGAGGCTCTCATCAATCCTAGGTATGGGATAGGAATCCTTCACCGTGACGGAGTTCAGGTATCGAAAGTCACAATAAAACCTCAATTGGTCGCCTTTCTATTTGGCCATCACTACTCCACACGCCCACGGTGATTTGGATGGTTCTATCATATCATACTCTAGTAGCGTTTCAATCTTTTTTCTACACGCATCCGATTTGTGTTGGGTCATGCGCCTCGCCCCCTCCCTGTGCGGTATTGCGTTCTCCTCAAGTTCTATTTCATGCTCAACAAAATTACAAAATCCGATGTCTGCCTTATGTCTTGAAAAAACTTCCTCGTTCCGTTCTAATACGTCCTTGATGGCTTCGAGCTGCTCGTCCGTTATCTTGCCCCTTAAATGTTCAATTTCCGGTAGTACCGGTTTATCACTCTGTATTTCATCTAGTGTGGGCCGTTCCGGGAAATTCGAACAGCTCGATAGCCCATCGTCTGTCTCTGACTTAAGTGACTTCACAAGACCTGATGAACCTTTTATTTTCCTCAATCGTCTCAAGATACAAATTTTGTCGCTATGATTGGGACAATCAACAACTTCATTTTGTTTTTGGTTTTCAGTCATTTCATGTCGAGTTTTTACGGGTAAAGCATATCCCAGTTTCCTCCCCCTCTGTATCGTGATTGGTATGTCAAGAGTATTCAACAAGACACTGACGCAGAGACCGCTCTTCGTTATCGAGAAGGATCTTCCTAAAACAGCAGCACTTTGACTATTTGGATTTGGGACTATGCATACCTGCTTGTTGTCACTTAGTTCATTGTAATTTTTCATTCGTAAGCTTACGATCGCCGCTTCGTTCGCCTTTAGCTTCACTCTCCTACTCAAGAATACCGGTGCTTTGTTCTCATTTGCCATTATTAAATTTATCGGTTTAATTGCGTACCTCATATCCGGGTTCCGTATCCTGAACATTGCGTTGTTTAGATCAATCGTTACATCAAAGTTCCTGATGAAGTCTCTGCCTAAAATGAATTGGTCAGACTCATCTAGGTTTTCTACCACAAGAAAGCTCATCCACAGGTTGCGTTCCCCCAGATTTAGGGCTATTATCGGCGTTCTGCCCAACACCCGCAGCGCCCCTTTGTTTGCAGCTGACAACGGTATTCTTGAGTCTATCAAATCATTTTTGTTGAAGCCCATCTGTTCCCAAGTTTCGATTGGTATGACACTCAAGACGGCTCCCGTATCAAGTAACCCACGTAACTGAGTCTTATTGCCACTTATGTCGAGCACATGTGCTGATACATCCGCCTCTGTCCCGATGTGCATTGCATCTTCCTCAAGCATGGCGCAGTGTCCAATCGATCTCATTTTCAACTCCTCTTTTCCTACGTATATTTGCCCTATTAGATCTTCATCACATGTTATCATTGTTTTCGTATAGATGTTGATCCCATCTATATTTAGCATCACCTCATGCGGACCATAAGCTTCTGTGTACCTGTTATCAACTCGGACTGACTTGCTACCCCCTCTCATGAGTAGTGCCCTCAATGCTCTAGAAGTCGTTTGTGGGCTTATACCACTCAAGTAACCTACGTACACATCAATGTGCATTATTGTCTGGTCACTTGGTTCGCTCAATTTTCTAGTTACCTCATGGCCGCCCACGGTGATTATTGACATTATTCTTGCCCCGATCTTTGTTTTACCGAATGGCTTCCCCGTCACCATCTTTACAGTATTGCAGTTTCCAATTTTTGTCGACCCCGCTACAGCCTCTGGTATTGACTGAGAGCAACCTAATGCCTCGTTCATTTTCTGACTTTCGATCTCTTGCTTCAGTCGTTGTTCTATTTCTTTCGCTGCCAGGTCCTGTTTCACTTTATTGATAGCTTCCGCCGCCGCCTTCTCATAATTTATTTCTATGGCGTTCCTGGCCGTGGCCTCTATTGCACTATTAACTTGCGTTACAGCTTTCACTGTTTTCGTTGGCAGTTCCGCACTTGGTGTTTCTACATTTTTCGTTTCAAATTCACCTTGTCTATTTCTCTGGTTCTGAAACGCTGCTAACGCCAACTTGTGTTTTGGATGACTCTGGTTCTTGACTGCCTCCCAGAACAACGGACAGTCCATCCTGAAGTGCCCCTCTTGGTTGCAGAAGAAGCATCTTGCGCCTATTTTGATGATCAAGCCACTATAGAACTCGTGTTCCTCCATCTGGCTCATATCTTCCTCATCGGGTGCATATCCCAAACTTTTCATGCCCTGCTTGTATGTTGTGCAATCCGCCACATGATGGTCGGCTGACCCGCAGTTCGCGCATGATCTACGTTTGTCCATGTCATCTCTGGGCTTGTACCATGACGACCTTTGTGGTTGATTCCCCCTTGCGTATTCCTGTTATCTGAGTACGAGTATTTCTTGGGTTTCATTAGCATGTACTCTCTTGACTTCTGGCTCATCTCTTCTGGAGTTGGTGCACTGTCTTTCGACAACGTATAGTATGTTACTAACATTGTCCTCAAGTCATCACTCTTTACCCCATCAATGAACTTTGAGGCGATGCTGAAGTTCCTTCTATTGGTGGATTCTTCCGGGTCACTCCTTCGTCTCAAGCTCTCAAGATCATCTAGGAACCTGTCTATCGATTCATCGTCCCTTTGCCTTCTCTTTTCAAATCGCATCATCGCTTAATGGCCCATCATGCTTGACCCGAATCGATTTAACAATATCTCGAAGATTTTGTCCGCTATGTCGCGTTCCTCTTCCTTCTTCGCAACCACGCATTTCAATGCCGTGCCTTCCAAGTTGCTGAGTATCGCTGTGCATGCTTGCCTCTCATCGTTCAAGTTGTCTTGTTCCAAGTGCAACCTCATGACTTCTACCCAAGTGTCAATGCATCCGTCTGAATCATCCTTGAATTCTTCCGGTTTTTTGAAAGTTTTCATGGATTTGTTGCTTCCTCTGTCACTCGAGTCGGTGTTCCTTGTGGCGAAGGCTTCTAGTGTCCTGTTCATCATTTCCCAGGTGCTTGCCCATGTCATGACATCCGGTCCCACGTTGTTGTGAGTCGCTGAGTCCCCTGCACCACTGGTTGTGTTCGCTGTTCCACTTTTCATAATCGCTGTGCACCCCCCCCCCCCCCCAGTGCTGTACTCGCAGCATCCCGGGGTAATGGTAACGGTGTTGACTGCCGTTTGTTCCGTTGTGGTTCCACGAAGTCAACTCTATTACCTTGCGTCCGCTCCGCTGCTGGCCTGTCTTGTGGCGTTGAGTTCCTCAAGATGGCGTCTAACTTTGTCTGTATTGCACATGAACTCTCAGCCTGGTCCCTACTCATCGTATCCATTCTCGTTTCCAAACTCCCCAACTGGCTATTCACTGCGTCATATCGTTGCTTCATTTCTTGCATGTCTTTTCTGATATTCTTGTCTCGCTCTTCATCAGTGGTATCTACCTTGTCCGACATCTGCTGAAGCCTTTCCTCTGTCGCTCTCGCTACATTGAAATAGCTGTCCAGGTACTCATGTTTGTTGTTTCTTATTTCCTTCCTTATCACATCTCTATCCTCTTCACTGTGCTTCAGTTTCTTGTCTATCTGATCTAGCTTCGCCATCAAATCACCTAGCTCAAGAGTAGCTGTTCCATGGTCAGTTGTTGTCCTGTTGTTGGTTGCTGTTCCCGATCTGATCTGGTCTTCGTTTTGGTCGGTGTCTGTCGTTCTCGTGGAAACTGTTCCCAATGGTTTGCCTTTCTCGGCTTTTGTCTCTTCCACTGCTGCGTCTCTCGACTTCATTCCGACCATTCTCGCCAATCTTTCAGTAAAAGACGTTCTTTTTGCTTGAGACTCGTCCTTCACCGTTTCTGGCGTGTTGCCTGTTGTGTCTCCACTTTGTCTATCGGTGAGAACTCCATGGACTTTGGATTAGGTTCTTCCGCATTCGGCACCGCTACCCTGCTCCGCCTCATTATTTTCATTTACAATTGTTCCTATTTACAGTATTACTATCTACAAAATTCTACTCTAAGGTTAAAACTTCTTTTGACAAAATTGTTTAAAAAAAACTACAATTTAATAAAAACAACGTTTCCTGAGCTTTTTGAAAATTCTATATGTTCATGATCCCTACAATACCGGATCTTTAGGACTGGATATAAAATTTAATTTTGCGATTGGTTACTTCAACCTGTCTTAGTACTTTTTAGTACCGTCACCCCCCTTCTTTATACTGTTCCAAGACTTCCTCTCTACTGTCCCAAGACTATTCAGTGCTGTCCCAGTACTTCTTGTTAGTGTCCCAAGACCACTGTCCCAGGACCCTTGCCCTAAGACTACTGTCCCAAGACCACTGTCCCAAGACCACTGTCCCAAGACCACTGTCCCAAGACCACTGTCCCAAGACCACTGTCCCAAGACCACTGTCACAAGACTACTGTCCCAAGACCACTGTCCTAAGACCAGTGTCCCAAGACCACTGTCCCAAGACCACTGTCCCAAGACTACTGTCCCAAGACCAGTGTCCCAAGACCACTGTCCCAAGACCACTGTCCCAAGACCAGTGTCCCAAGACCACTGTCCCAAGACCACTGTCCCAAGACCACTGTCCCAAGACCACTGTCCCAAGACTACTGTCCCAAGACTACTGTCCCAAGAGCAGTGTCCCAAGACTGTTTCGTACCAAGACTGCTCTGGTCCAAGACTGTCCCAAGACTGCACCGTCCCAAGACTGTCCCAAGACTGCACTGTCCCAAGACTGTCCCCAGACTGCAATGTCCCAAGACTTCTTCGGTACTGTCCCAAGACTAGTCACTAAGTGTCTGGATACAGGATCTCTTCTTCTTCGTTGTAGGGCCTCTTGAACCAATGTACCGTGCACCACCGCTTGAGCTCTAGTAAAAAAATTTCCCAAAATCCCAATCTTAATGGCCAAAACCCAAATACTGACCCCCCTGTATTTATCTCCCTCTCGTTGTTTCAGGCTATTTGAAACCCTAACTTCCTCGCAGGTATCTTGTGATCACCTGTTCGTTCAAAGACCAAAAACAAATTTTCACCAAAAGGTAAAATTTTTAACAAGAAAAATTCCAAAAACAGAGAGATGAACCCACCTAAAATTAAAAGTTGACTGATGTCAACCTTTGTCCGAAAAAATGTCTGGTACCTCGATTGCCACGCTTTTCCTCCCCCCTGCTAGCGATCTTATGTGGTATCACAAAAACTGTCTATGTCCGCTCCCCCTACCGATCCGACCAGGGTACCTACCTTAACTCGATGTTAAATTTGGATATCCGCTTCTTATAACCAACGCGTGTCAGTATCTAATGTAACTAAATCGACGATGCCGAACAATTAGTTACTCTAATGTGTCGCCCCTTTTTACAATTTACAACCGCCAACCTCTAACCTAACCAGTCCCCCTTCTAACCTCCCCCATCTTTAGCCCCCCTCTTAAGCCGAAAAATCCCTTAAGCGCCGGGTGCTAAACCTCTCGAGAGAAAACCGTAGACCTGTTTCCAGGCCTGCTTGTGCAAAAACTTCCTCAAAACAATGGGGCTCCGCTTATCCAATTTTACACTTATCTCCTATAATGTAATGTGGATTTTAACGATACCCGTTTGCCCAACTTGAGAACACCCCTGTGCGTCCTCTTCTTGTTGTAGTGATCCTGTGCTGGTTGTCCCCTTGACGTGCACTGCACTTGACACCAGCACCAACTTCCCACTTGGCCGGTCACCTCTTCCAGTCGAGTTTCCTAGCGGTTAAGCTCAGTCCCTCTGAACCACTTTCCCACTCGGCTGGTCACCTCTTCCAGTCAAGTCTCCTAGTGGTCCGGCTAGGTTGCAAGCTATCTGAAAACCCTTAACAACGCCCCCCCCCCCACTTGGGCACCTTATTGAAGTCACTGGTTTAGATTGCTAGATTGATTGAAACGATCGGTCTTATAAAACAGTATGGGTATACTATTTAATTAATGTAAAGGTTTGATCCAACTAATCTGGAATCAAAGTCACTGTCTTTTTTGTTTTATGGTTTTTGTTCCTTTTTCTATACTTTTTTATTGTTTTTGTTTCGCTTTTTGTCTTTTTGCTCGTGTTTTTGTCCCCCTAGTTACCCCCCTTACTCGGTTAGCCAGGCCTCGTTCGGAGAGCGTACCAGGAAGTTTTCTCAAGTTTTCTTAAAAAGCTATCACGGTTCAACCGGAAGGTTTACACGTTCCCGCTGAACCGTACCACCGGTACTCTAGAATAGGCTTGCAGTTCGAAGCTGTGTCAAGTGGGTTCGATTCCGTAGTCATGATGTCGTAAAAACACCCAGGAGCGCCAAAAAACACTATGTAACAGTCGCCTACTTCGGTCACATATGAGGCTTAAGAAAAATAGGCCCTATAACCATCGGCTCAAGGGTCAGGGACACTATCTCTTGTGTTTTTAAAGGCTACTACCAAAATATCCCCCACTCTAGAAAATAAGAAAATCCCCATACTTAGGTCTCGAGATACCCAAAATACACGAACGCAGTTAAAAACAGGGTCGGAACAATCCGTTAAGTTACTTTTTATTAGACAGTGGAATTTTGATCCATTTCAGATGGATCAACCTAAAACTCGCCTTATCTCAACATAACAATCATAAAACACACTCGAGAAAACTAAATTTGGTACTTGCATAGCAGCACGCTTGAGACACAGAGTAATTAAACTAATTAACAACTCTGGCATGAATATAATCAAAATAACTCAAGAAGTTTTCTAATGATGAGTTTCAATCAAAGGAAGTAAGTTTTAACTCAAGAATATAGTTTTGGCTCTGGACCATTGGGAGACTTCACTTGTCCGCCTTTCTGTTGAAGGTTCACACTGGTCCAGTTGATTTTTACTCCGCTCTCGTGTTCGTTTCGTCTCCTATGTCAGATAGGACAGCTCTACTCTAGCTTTCTACGATGGAAATTGCGAATAGCGATTTCCCACTGTATATATTTGACAATTTTGCCGCAATTGTTAATTCGGTCGTTCTGATTTCTTATTTTATGTTTTCAGTTGTCGCGAGAAAACTGAGTATGACAGGCTCCCTCGAAATTTTTAAAAATAAAACTTCACTCCAAAATCACGTATATTCATGTCCCTCAAGGTCAAACTTCCAGATATGACCGACTGGCACAAAAATAACTTACTTACATGCAAAATTAGAGAGCTCATGGCTGGGTCTCAGTATCCCCAGACAACGAGGTCGTTAACAAAAAAGGCAAAAATTTTCCAATATCAAGAACTTTGAAACAAGTCTAATCATTTATTTCATTCAGTACGACACCAGCTCACTCTTAGAAAGAAACTTTGACATTTAAGCTCTACTTTATATTCAAGGTCACAATTCAAAACATGAAAACACTGATGACAACTAAGCTTATCAAATTGAATTCAAAAAACATCACTTTTTTCCAGAATTTTTAATACCTCCGCTTGCCAGATATCCTTTTCCTGCAGCTTTTGCTTTGAGAGCTTCTAGTTGTTTCTGTTCTGCCTTTTGCTTTTTCTTAAAAGCGATGTCAGATTCATCTTCGTCTCCGCCGCCACCCTTCTTGGGTTGTTTTAGCGCCTCTTTTTTCCTCCATTACGCCCAGACATAGCAATTTGTCTAAAGAATCATGGCTTCTATATAAATCCTGCGAGAGAATTTGTACTTCTCAGTGTTTATGACCCAGAGTCAGCGGACTAACCCGCTTTTACAAATCTACCAGTCATTGGAATGCTGAAACTGCTATCTGAGGAAGGTGTTACAAAGAGGCGAAGCGTAGCTAAGCTATAAAACGACTGGCCAGCGTCTAAACTAAGCTCTAAATGCTTTTCACCGTCTCTACCAAAGCCAGTTCTTTTGGTGGTCTTTTCAACATCGTGTCGACAAAAACGTAACTGTTCTCCGGCTTCGACCAGAACGCTCAAAATAACTTACTTACATGCAAAATTAGAGAACTCATGGCTGGGTCTCAGTATCTTCAGACCCTAAAAACAGGGCTATTACTATTTCTTATATTACTATTGTTTTTGTTCAGTAGATAAAAATCATCATCTCCATCAAAGATGGATCAGCCCTTTCCCTTAACTCTTAGCTTTTCATCGTCAGAAAATGAATCCAGATCTTAATTAAATTCAATTCAGGACATAACCAGGAAGCTAAAAGTTAGTTGAAAATGGTTCAAGTTCAAGTCCCAAGACCCTCCGGGTTTCCACCCTTCACCGTTAGTGTGAATGGCCTTGCAACGATTGTAGCGACACAATCGTTGCAACTCGGAGCGGTCTCTGCTAATACTCTGTTGCATTCTTCTATCTCTTATCGTCGTTTTTCTCGCAACTATCGTCGTTGTTGTTTTCGCAAATTCTATCGTTGTTCTGTTTTATTTTGGATTTGTTCCAAAATGGCCGTTTTTGACGTTTCTCGGAAATCTGACTTCATCTTCGAAATTTAAAAAATTTAAAATACCAGAATCTTCTAGCCTTCACAATTCGTCTAATCGTCTCAATAACGCTGTTAATCCTCTAAAACTGCTTATTCTCCAGGCTAGCGGCCAACACTCCGAAACTGTCTTTTTGTCAATTCTGTTCGAATGTCTTATACTCCCCGGACAGCCCGGTCAACGTCCCCATTGAATCTCGTAGTCTTCGTAAGAATGGTACAGTGCCATCGAACAGTGTTTACAAAATGCACGAAATCACTTTTACCGACGTCATATCGACTCACTGCAGAATATAAATGGCATCATACTACATCACTATATGTGCCAGTCGGTCATATTTGGAAGTTTGACCTTGAGGAATACGGACAACGTAATTTTGAGGTGAAATTTAATTTTTTTAAAATTCAATTTGAGCCCTTCATGCTCATTTTTCTTGCGAAAACTGAAAATCTCAGAAATACAAGATCAGAACGACCAAATAAAAAACGCGGGAAAGTTGTCAAGTTTAGCAGCGGGAACTTGCTATTCCCAACTTCCGAGACTTAATTAGAACGAGAGTAGAGCTGTCCTATCCTGATATAGGAAACAGAGCAATTACAAGAGAAGAGCGAATCAATTAATACTGGACCAGAGTGAGCCTTCGGTGGAAAGGTAGACCACCGAAGTCTCCCCATGGTTCAGACCCAAAACTCAATTCTCAAGCTAGAACTTAATGAGTCAAACTTATTTCACCATTTATTCTCAAGTTGCTTAATAATTTAGTTATCTCAAATTCTCGAGTGTGTCGGTATGTGAGTACTCAATTTAATTTTCTAGAGTGTATTTTATGATTGTTATCTTGAGGCAAGGAGAGTTTTAGATTGATCCATCTGAATCAACCTTATTCAACCAGGAAGATGGTCGGGGGAGAATGAAGAGCGACAAAATGAGGAGAGAAAAGAACATCAACGGAAGAACCAATGGAGCAGAATCCCGACCAAGTGGTAAGGGACGATGATGAAACATCAGTAAGTGGCGCGTCTAGCCGGGACTTCAACTTCTTGGACGAAGACAAAGAAGGAACAGGAACATCGGCAGGGACGACGGAACTAGCGCAAGATGAAACTTCTACGCTGGAGATTCCCTCAGCCTTTATGAATGCAGCCTATAACTTGCCAGAGAGCAGCTCTCCCGGCGAGAATGAAACTACCGCAAAGAAACTTTTAACGGAGTCTCCACGCAGAAAAAAAGAAGACGCAGCATAGTAGCAGCTCTGTCATTGCCGTAGCCTGTTCTGTTTTCATGATCTCTGTGGTAAACTAACTTCACACTCTTTTTCTGGCAGGGTTTCCAAGAAAGTTACTCGGGCTGCGTCTTCTTTTTTTTTCTGCGTGGAGACTCCGTTAAAAGTTTCTTTGCGGTAATTTCATTCTCGCCAGGAGAGCTGCTCTCTGGCAAGTTATAGGCTGCATTCATAAAGGCTGAGGGAATCTCCAGCGTAGAAGTTTCATCTTGCGCTAGTTCCGTCGTCCCTGCCGATGTTCCTGTTCCTTCTTTGTCTTCGTCCAAGAAGTTGAAGTCCCGGCTAAACGCGCCACTTACTGATGTTTCATCATCGTCCCTTACCACTTGGTCGGGATTCTGCTCCATTGGTTCTTCCGTTTGACGTTCTTCTCTCTCCTCATTATGTCGCTCTTCATTCTTCCCCGACCCTGAAGGTCCTTGCTCATCATTCATTGTTTCTATTGGAAGCTTAGGCACGACTAAATTACCCGCTGACCGGTCTTCGCGTTCTCCGTGTTTCATCAGAATTGCTTCACAGCCAAAGAGCGCTAGAGCAGTACTAGTCAGCAGTTTCCGAGATATTTCCAATTCTGGTCTGACATTCATTACTATCAGTACAGCTTCCTGCAAGTCTGTTTTGCTTCTCATGGCAGTAAGTGCCAGATCCAACTTGGCCCATTCTTCCTCGACTCTTCCACGTTTCGGAATGGCTGCATTGCTCATCTTTCTCCTCGTCCACTCATCCATAACTACACACTGCGTGTACTGCAGCACGGCGACATTTCTGCCATTGAAGCACGGGTCTATCGATTCGGTTTTTTTCCCCATCCTTCTTTTTGTTAGTTTCGAACGCTTACACCCTGGTTTCTTCTGATTTTCGCGGCTTTTCTGTATTTGCCAAAATTAAAATTTTCGCGAGTTTTTGAAACAAAGAAAGTTTTAAAATTTCACATTTCAGACAAAATCGACCTCTCCCAATTCGTTTAATTGAACAATTAGCACTGTTATTTCTTTGAAACAGCCAATTCTCCCACTTAACTGCTCCAAATAAAATTTCGTGTCTGCCATGCATTTCAGGCCATTCTTGTGTTTTTAAAGGCTACTACCAAAATATCCCCCACTCTAGAAAATAAGAAAATCCCCATACTTAGGTCTCGAGATACCCAAAATACACGAACGCAGTTAAAAACAGGGTCGGAACAATCCGTTAAGTTACTTTTTATTAGACAGTGGAATTTTGATCCATTTCAGATGGATCAACCTAAAACTCGCCTTATCTCAACATAACAATCATAAAACACACTCGAGAAAACTAAATTTGGTACTTGCATAGCAGCACGCTTGAGACACAGAGTAATTAAACTAATTAACAACTCTGGCATGAATATAATCAAAATAACTCAAGAAGTTTTCTAATGATGAGTTTCAATCAAAGGAAGTAAGTTTTAACTCAAGAATATAGTTTTGGCTCTGGACCATTGGGAGACTTCACTTGTCCGCCTTTCTGTTGAAGGTTCACACTGGTCCAGTTGATTTTTACTCCGCTCTCGTGTTCGTTTCGTCTCCTATGTCAGATAGGACAGCTCTACTCTAGCTTTCTACGATGGAAATTGCGAATAGCGATTTCCCACTGTATATATTTGACAATTTTCCCGCAATTGTTAATTCGGTCGTTCTGATTTCTTATTTTATGTTTTCAGTTGTCGCGAGAAAACTGAGTATGACAGGCTCCCTCGAAATTTTTAAAAATAAAACTTCACTCCAAAATCACGTATATTCATGTCCCTCAAGGTCAAACTTCCAGATATGACCGACTGGCACAAAAATAACTTACTTACATGCAAAATTAGAGAGCTCATGGCTGGGTCTCAGTATCCCCAGACAACGAGGTCGTTAACAAAAAAGGCAAAAATTTTCCAATATCAAGAACTTTGAAACAAGTCTAATCATTTATTTCATTCAGTACGACACCAGCTCACTCTTAGAAAGAAACTTTGACATTTAAGCTCTACTTTATATTCAAGGTCACAATTCAAAACATGAAAACACTGATGACAACTAAGCTTATCAAATTGAATTCAAAAAACATCACTTTTTTCCAGAATTTTTAATACCTCCGCTTGCCAGATGTCCTTTTCCTGCAGCTTTTGCTTTGAGAGCTTCTAGTTGTTTCTGTTCTGCCTTTTGCTTTTTCTTAAAAGCGATGTCAGATTCATCTTCGTCTCCGCCGCCACCCTTCTTGGGTTGTTTTAGCGCCTCTTTTTTCCTCCATTACGCCCAGACATAGCAATTTGTCTAAAGAATCATGGCTTCTATATAAATCCTGCGAGAGAATTTGTACTTCTCAGTGTTTATGACCCAGAGTCAGCGGACTAACCCGCTTTTACAAATCTACCAGTCATTGGAATGCTGAAACTGCTATCTGAGGAAGGTGTTACAAAGAGGCGAAGCGTAGCTAAGCTATAAAACGACTGGCCAGCGTCTAAACTAAGCTCTAAATGCTTTTCACCGTCTCTACCAAAGCCAGTTCTTTTGGTGGTCTTTTCAACATCGTGTCGACAAAAACGTAACTGTTCTCCGGCTTCGACCAGAACGCTCAAAATAACTTACTTACATGCAAAATTAGAGAACTCATGGCTGGGTCTCAGTATCTTCAGACCCTAAAAACAGGGCTATTACTATTTCTTATATTACTATTGTTTTTGTTCAGTAGATAAAAATCATCATCTCCATCAAAGATGGATCAGCCCTTTCCCTTAACTCTTAGCTTTTCATCGTCAGAAAATGAATCCAGATCTTAATTAAATTCAATTCAGGACATAACCAGGAAGCTAAAAGTTAGTTGAAAATGGTTCAAGTTCAAGTCCCAAGACCCTCCGGGTTTCCACCCTTCACCGTTAGTGTGAATGGCCTTGCAACGATTGTAGCGACACAATCGTTGCAACTCGGAGCGGTCTCTGCTAATACTCTGTTGCATTCTTCTATCTCTTATCGTCGTTTTTCTCGCAACTATCGTCGTTGTTGTTTTCGCAAATTCTATCGTTGTTCTGTTTTATTTTGGATTTGTTCCAAAATGGCCGTTTTTGACGTTTCTCGGAAATCTGACTTCATCTTCGAAATTTAAAAAATTTAAAATACCAGAATCTTCTAGCCTTCACAATTCGTCTAATCGTCTCAATAACGCTGTTAATCCTCTAAAACTGCTTACTCTCCAGGCTAGCGGCCAACACTCCGAAACTGTCTTTTTGTCAATTCTGTTCGAATGTCTTATACTCCCCGGACAGCCCGGTCAACGTCCCCATTGAATCTCGTAGTCTTCGTAAGAATGGTACAGTGCCATCGAACAGTGTTTACAAAATGCACGAAATCACTTTTACCGACGTCATATCGACTCACTGCAGAATATAAATGGCATCATACTACATCACTATATGTGCCAGTCGGTCATATTTGGAAGTTTGACCTTGAGGAATACGGACAACGTAATTTTGAGGTGAAATTTAATTTTTTTAAAATTCAATTTGAGCCCTTCATGCTCATTTTTCTTGCGAAAACTGAAAATCTCAGAAATACAAGATCAGAACGACCAAATAAAAAACGCGGGAAAGTTGTCAAGTTTAGCAGCGGGAACTTGCTATTCCCAACTTCCGAGACTTAATTAGAACGAGAGTAGAGCTGTCCTATCCTGATATAGGAAACAGAGCAATTACAAGAGAAGAGCGAATCAATTAATACTGGACCAGAGTGAGCCTTCGGTGGAAAGGTAGACCACCGAAGTCTCCCCATGGTTCAGACCCAAAACTCAATTCTCAAGCTAGAACTTAATGAGTCAAACTTATTTCACCATTTATTCTCAAGTTGCTTAATAATTTAGTTATCTCAAATTCTCGAGTGTGTCGGTATGTGAGTACTCAATTTAATTTTCTAGAGTGTATTTTATGATTGTTATCTTGAGGCAAGGAGAGTTTTAGATTGATCCATCTGAATCAACCTTATTCAACCAGGAAGATGGTCGGGGGAGAATGAAGAGCGACAAAATGAGGAGAGAAAAGAACATCAACGGAAGAACCAATGGAGCAGAATCCCGACCAAGTGGTAAGGGACGATGATGAAACATCAGTAAGTGGCGCGTCTAGCCGGGACTTCAACTTCTTAGACGAAGACAAAGAAGGAACAGGAACATCGGCAGGGACGACGGAACTAGCGCAAGATGAAACTTCTACGCTGGAGATTCCCTCAGCCTTTATGAATGCAGCCTATAACTTGCCAGAGAGCAGCTCTCCCGGCGAGAATGAAACTACCGCAAAGAAACTTTTAACGGAGTCTCCACGCAGAAAAAAAGAAGACGCAGCATAGTAGCAGCTCTGTCATTGCCGTAGCCTGTTCTGTTTTCATGATCTCTGTGGTAAACTAACTTCACACTCTTTTTCTGGCAGGGTTTCCAAGAAAGTTACTCGGGCTGCGTCTTCTTTTTTTTTCTGCGTGGAGACTCCGTTAAAAGTTTCTTTGCGGTAATTTCATTCTCGCCAGGAGAGCTGCTCTCTGGCAAGTTATAGGCTGCATTCATAAAGGCTGAGGGAATCTCCAGCGTAGAAGTTTCATCTTGCGCTAGTTCCGTCGTCCCTGCCGATGTTCCTGTTCCTTCTTTGTCTTCGTCCAAGAAGTTGAAGTCCCGGCTAAACGCGCCACTTACTGATGTTTCATCATCGTCCCTTACCACTTGGTCGGGATTCTGCTCCATTGGTTCTTCCGTTTGACGTTCTTCTCTCTCCTCATTATGTCGCTCTTCATTCTTCCCCGACCCTGAAGGTCCTTGCTCATCATTCATTGTTTCTATTGGAAGCTTAGGCACGACTAAATTACCCGCTGACCGGTCTTCGCGTTCTCCGTGTTTCATCAGAATTGCTTCACAGCCAAAGAGCGCTAGAGCAGTACTAGTCAGCAGTTTCCGAGATATTTCCAATTCTGGTCTGACATTCATTACTATCAGTACAGCTTCCTGCAAGTCTGTTTTGCTTCTCATGGCAGTAAGTGCCAGATCCAACTTGGCCCATTCTTCCTCGACTCTTCCACGTTTCGGAATGGCTGCATTGCTCATCTTTCTCCTCGTCCACTCATCCATAACTACACACTGCGTGTACTGCAGCACGGCGACATTTCTGCCATTGAAGCACGGGTCTATCGATTTGGTTTTTTTCCCCATCCTTCTTTTTGTTAGTTTCGAACGCTTACACCCTGGTTTCTTCTGATTTTCGCGGCTTTTCTGTATTTGCCAAAATTAAAATTTTCGCGAGTTTTTGAAACAAAGAAAGTTTTAAAATTTCACATTTCAGACAAAATCGACCTCTCCCAATTCGTTTAATTGAACAATTAGCACTGTTATTTCTTTGAAACAGCCAATTCTCCCACTTAACTGCTCCAAATAAAATTTCGTGTCTGCCATGCATTTCAGGCCATTCTGGTCGAATGCCAAACTCAGCCAATGTGGTGAGAGTACCCTTAAAGACTTCAAACTGTCATGCATGAACCATGGAAAGGGAAGCGTCATAGGACAGCTGATCCCAGTGGAATACAACCGACTGACAGTATCAGAGAAAGCCTCGAAAGATGCACCCGCCGGCGGATGCATGGAAATGATGGAATCCAGGAGCTCAGCTAGAGACACCTAATTGCTCAAGAAAATAAAAGTGCCGTGGAATGTTACCTGCCAGAAATGATATGACATAAGGAAGTATATGAAGCAGGGGGATATAGAACCTTAGCCTGAGATGCACATAGAAACGGTGAATCATTTGGTGAGCATACGGTGAAGGGCCCTAGTACTACGCCATTTCGAAGAAGAGATGCGAATAACTCCGAAAATAATTGCACTAATAGCGATACCGTACATCCGAACTGGGCTGCAAATCAGGTTTGCTTGTTGTATGAATGGACTAGCGATGGGAGAGTATGACTCGGAAGAAGGGAAAAGTTTGAAAGAAGAGAAGATACTCTTGATGACGAGCTTGAGAGACCTTATGACTTGTGAACGAGCTTGACAAAACTAAGAGTTGTGAAAGAGCGGCAGTTGACGAGCTTGAGAGACCTTATGATTTGTGAACGAGCGGCAGTAGCGCGTGCGAAACGGAGAGACGCCCTCTGTTTCGTCCGTTTCATGGTAGAGCAAATGTCGGTACCAGCGCTGAATACCTGTGCCAATATGCTGAGAGAAGGCAATGTCCTAGGGAAGACCTTGCGCTTACAAGCGCTAATGGACATTCACCAAACCAAACCAATGCGAGTTAAAGAACCCGTGGAACTGGAACCCTTGACGAAGATCGACGAAATCAGAAGATTCTCAAATAAAGAGCTTAGGCTCACGAAAGAATTGCTGATGACACTGCTGAAGTCTAGTAAATACTGTGGACCAATCAGTAATAAACCTTACCAGTATGTGTCGGGAATTGTGGGAATGGTATATAAACCTTTCATGAGTGAGCACATACGTGATTGTTACTTGGATTATGAGCAGGCTGTGTTGCTGAGATTCTGGTTGACAATAATATCGACGATAAGACGTATTGCTAATACCAAGTCAACTTGTGGTTTGTATTGCATGAAAAGATGACTGCACCTTCCATACCAAAATCTGACAATAGATTGGAATTTGAACTGGGATGCTCAGATGAGTTACTGGGAACAAACATGATGGTAGAGTGGGAATCAATGAAGCCATCATCGTTCCCGAGTCCAAGTGTTGATTCGATTTTATGAGCGATGCAGCATGAGTAGAGAGAATTATATAAAGATTGCGATTTGCGTGGCCTCAATATCATCAAAATTTTGATGACTACATCGAGACTACATGGAGCAAGCGAGTACAGTGTAGAGTTGCCTGGCTGGGGACCAGAAAACTGGGTTAAACCTGGTAGCTGTCTCGCGAAATTCTGTGGACTAGAGGGTCATATGTGTGGAGGTCTCGACTGCGTGAAAACATTTTGCGAGACAACTTGAACAATTGACGATATTGTTCGGAAAAAGAGTGATGAAGACGACAACGGAAACAAAACTAATAGCAGATTGTCATGGAGGAACTGAAGTGAATCTAGTGACTGCACTAGGATTCTACAGCATGTTTGTTTATTTAGAGTCGCTGATGAATCTAGAACAAAACTATCAGACGGTCACGGCCATCAGTGCAGAAGTGTTTCCGGGAGTGTTACAAACTGAACAGAAGAAAATGAAGAGAAGCGATAGAAGTGAAGATGAACATCAGACAAAGTGAAACTTATCGCAGACCGTCTGGTTCTCGATTCCTGGGCCCGACGATGGCTCCAAGTTTCAGAAGCCGATGTCAAGTGTACTTCGTGGTAATGGAGGTAAAAAGCCCAAGGACGATAGTGGATCTTGCTTACTCAGTGCCGAAATGTGTAAGACTTGCGAGAATGTCGGAAAACTCTTACGAGTTAATCAGTTAGATTTTTGCCGCAGTTCCAGGAAGAACCAAGGACGAACTAGATCTGATACTTGGAAAGAAATTCATGTGGTATGCTAGTGAGAACTCTAGTGATTTTGAAAGACACAAGCAGAAAGGATCAACAACAACGCATTACAATGCAGTAGACAATAGTGACAAAATCCATCGAGTGATGATGGAAAAGGAAACACTGCTGGAAGCGCCAGGAAAGCGGAATTGGAGGAGCGTCATTTTGACATTTGATGAGTTCTCATGCCATTGTTTGCTATAAACATAGTAATATCGTGGGCGAATTAATCTGGTGTTGAGCTGGAACTCTACAGAGCTGCTCTCCATGGGTTTACCAGACTCATCACAGCCCGTAATGGTAGTGATAGTTGGAGTTATGATGGCAGTTAGATGGCTGGAAGCTCATGTTACAGAGAACGACCGACATGAAGAACCGACCAATGAACAGTTGCAAGAACTCGACTGTCATCAAATCTATCTTTTTGAGACAATGTGCAAAATCTTGAACATTCCTATGTTAAAAAAGAAAATATTGGCCAGAAGACCTGATGCCATGGTTCAAAGCCAACATGACTGCATGGTTGTACGAGTATACCAAAAAGCATATGACGAAGCGCAGTAGAGTGTACAGTTCGTAAGAGGTAGACTTAGGTTCAAAAACTTTCAAGCAAGCTTTCGCGACATAATGGAATACAGTAACTACCGCAATCAAAAGAACGTTGAGGACAATTGACTCTGACGGGAAAGAAAGAGAAGAAATGTGGAAGGAAGATCAGGAAAGAAAAGTGAAGTTTTGCCTTCACAACAGCTTCTGCAGAAATAGATAAACTAATCTATACACTCTACCCTGTTGCAAACAAAATGTAGAAGAGCAGAGGTGATGGTGGGCTACTTTCCACAGCCTCAGAATGGCCAACGATGTGTTGCAAGACACGGAGACCGAGAGTGCAGAATCGATGTCGCAGGAGATGGAGCTGGAGCAATGACAGTAAGCGAATGACAAGATGCAAAAGAAAGAGAAGAAGAATTTAGTAGTTTTAGAGCTTGTAAACGGCACAATGGAGAAAAAGAATTGAACAAAGGGATAACAAAGAAGAGGAAAATAAAATCAGATTTTTTGTGCGAGAAAAACTTAAACAGGAAACCAAGCCAACTAAGCTTGAAATTGAAACTTTATGAAAGAAGAACTTTTGGTTATTTTGAGTTGAAATTTTTTTGCATTTAATATTTGCATTGTAATTTTAGTAGGTGTTTTTAGAGACAGTTACTGTTTATTTAGCAAGACTTGCAGGAGAATTTAGTTAGAGTATTCCAGCCCGCATAATTGTTTTTAATCAACTAGGAAAACTGTTCATTTTGTGGTGACATGAAAGATTTGACTTATCTCTTGAAGAGGGCGGTTTTTTCATTGTTAACTCTCCCCACCGAGTTTCCCCATTTTAATATTCAAGACAATTTACAACTAATTTTTGGAAGGGGTAAAGCTTAGTAAGATAATATAAGTTTGTTGGTTGCCAGGACTGTCCTGTATCGCAACTTGTTTTATACTTTCGGTGAAGAAGTTTTAAATTGAAACAATGACAGTAGAAGTCAGATAAGATGTTTTATCTTAGGTCATATCCTCAGAGTGCAGATAACTGAAAATGTCAGAAGGCTATACCAATGTGGTATGATGCCATTTGTAGCACGTAATTTGTAGATGTGATGCGGATAAAAATTCTTTTCAATCATCTTGTAAATTCTGTTCGATGACACTGTACCATTCTGATGAATTACTCGAATTTCGAGGAGGACATTGACCGAGCTGTCCGGGAAGTATTTGGCATTCGACCCGAATGGTCTGAAATACATGGCAGAAACGAAACTTTATTTGGAGCAGTTTAGTGGGAGAATTGGCTGTTTCAAAGAAATAACAGTGCTAATTGTTCAATTGAACGAATTGGGAGAGGTCGATTTTGTCTGAAATGTGAAATTTTAAAACTTCCTTTGTTTCAAAAACTCGCGAAAATTTTAATTTTGGCAAATACAGAAAAACCGCGAAAATCAGAAATCAAATTTCGTTGATTCAAAACAGACAGAACGTTGAAACAAGCAGATAAACTTTACTGTCGAAGATATTGGCGGAAGAGCATTCCGAATTGTATGGATTGGACAGCTACAATCGTTTCGGAGCATTTCTCGAGAACCAGAAGGGCTATTGGTGGATTTTGATGCCCTGCCTTGTCGTCAAGAAGTCAGCTCTTTGGCCGGATTCAAAAATCCGGAAGGGTCTTGGGAAAAGAGTAGAAACTGATTTTAAAACATCTTTTAGCTTCCGGGTATGTCCCGAAATGATTGAAATAACATCATTTTTGTTTTCAGATAATGATAAGCAAGGAGTTGAGGGCAAAGGTTGATCCATCTCCGATGGATATGATGATTTTTATCTACTGGACAAAAATAATCGTAATATGATATATAAGTAGTAGCCCTGTTTTTAAGAGTGATTTCGTGTTCTGAGAATACTGAGACCTAGCCATGAAGTCACTAGTTTTGCTATAACTAGGTTAAGTATCGCGGTTAGGCCGTTAGCCTTAAATAGAAATTACTTTGTCGACCCAATATTAACGGACCACACATTGAACTGGCTTAACTGATTACATTAAAAATGTAAATTGAAGAAACGCTTACCACAATTTTAGTGCATCATCTTCAGGTTTAAAAATCTGATGTTATACTCAAAAATTTTCCTCTCGGAACTAGAGATTTAATGTTAGCTCTCTGCTTCTAAACTTGTCGCTTGTTTTGAGTCCTGGTTTCTTTTTCCTGCGTTGCTTCTAACGTTAATACCTAATAATTGCATTGGCCTGGTCATTGATCTTCCAACTTAATTCGGAAATCAAACCATAGCCTCCACTCTCTAATTTTTATATCACTTTGGACTTTAGCTCACACAAAAACGCTATTTTCAACGATGGCAAATATGGTTTTAGTTTTCCTGTTGTAAACACTAGTTGCGTGGCGGCGATATATCGCACTTACTTATGATCCACACAAAATTCTCGGTTTGGTTACCTCGATATTGAAAAATCTGCATGATTTGTAGTTCCTTACTGCTAGTAAAAGATATCTGGTTGTCACCCTTGCTCCTGATGTTGTTATTTCCCCTATGATATTTTCGAGGGCACAAGATGCAACCCGAGACGACCAGTGATCTGGATACTGGTTGTCTGACCACTGCTTACGATTGATTTTTGTTGCCTTATCAAAACCATCCCAGGAAGATGTACTTCGGAAGACACGGCTAACAGTTCCTTCAATTACAATCTTTTTATACTGAAGGGGGGCACAACTCCTAAAATTAAGGTTGGCACCTGTATCAGTTGGCTTTTGATACCATCAACAGCTCACTCTCCTCTCATTATCGATGTTTGTTCCTAAATCTAGAAAAGCAAGATATCCTAGTTCAAGTTTCCCTCGCACTCTCCCCTTTTTGACCTGTAGGTAACTTTTTTGTTGCATTGGGGCACATTTCCTTGCAAATATTATCAGGTTTAGTCACTTCTGGAATCTTCAATTTCAGTGGATGCTCATACTCCTTGGCAACCATGACCAAAACATTTTTTTGAACAAACCAAGTTTCTCTGCATTTAAAATGCACCTGACTGACGGCCATATTCAATATTCTTTCCATGACCTTTTTTGCCTAAGCCAGTTTTTTTTCATGCTAAAGGATCAACAACAACGCATTACAATGCAGTAGACGATAGTGACAAAATCCATCGAGTGATGATGGAAAAGGAAACACTGCTGGAAGCGCCAGGAAAGCGGAATTGGAGGAGCGTCATTTTGACATTTGATGAGTTCTCATGCCATTGTTTGCTATAAACATAGTAATATCGTGGGCGAATTAATCTGGTGTTGAGCTGGAACTCTACAGAGCTGCTCTCCATGGGTTTACCAGACTCATCACAGCCCGTAATGGTAGTGATAGTTGGAGTTATGATGGCAGTTAGATGGCTGGAAGCTCATGTTACAGAGAACGACCGACATGAAGAACCGACCAATGAACAGTTGCAAGAACTCGACTGTCATCAAATCTATCTTTTTGAGACAATGTGCAAAATCTTGAACATTCCTATGTTAAAAAAGAAAATATTGGCCAGAAGACCTGATGCCATGGTTCAAAGCCAACATGACTGCATGGTTGTACGAGTATACCAAAAAGCATATGACGAAGCGCAGTAGAGTGTACAGTTCGTAAGAGGTAGACTTAGGTTCAAAAACTTTCAAGCAAGCTTTCGCGACATAATGGAATACAGTAACTACCGCAATCAAAAGAACGTTGAGGACAATTGACTCTGACTGGAAAGAAAGAGAAGAAATGTGGAAGGAAGATCAGGAAAGAAAAGTGAAGTTTTGCCTTCACAACAGCTTCTGCAGAAATAGATAAACTAATCTATACACTCTACCCTGTTGCAAACAAAATGTAGAAGAGCAGAGGTGATGGTGGGCTACTTTCCACAGCCTCAGAATGGCCAACGATGTGTTGCAAGACACGGAGACCGAGAGTGCAGAATCGATGTCGCAGGAGATGGAGCTGGAGCAATGACAGTAAGCGAATGACAAGATGCAAAAGAAAGAGAAGAAGAATTTAGTAGTTTTAGAGCTTGTAAACGGCAAAATGGAGAAAAAGAATTGAACAAAGGGATAACAAAGAAGAGGAAAATAAAATCAAATTTTTTGTGCGAGAAAAATTTAAACAGGAAACCAAGCCAACTAAGCTTGAAATTGAAACTTTATGAAAGAAGAACTTTTGGTTATTTTGAGTTGAAATTTTTTTGCATTTAATATTTGCATTGTAATTTTAGTAGGTGTTTTTAGAGACAGTTACTGTTTATTTAGCAAGACTTGCTGGAGAGATTAGTTAGAGTATTCTAGCCCGCATAATTGTTTTTAATCAACTAGGAAAACTGTTCATTTTGTGGTGACATGAAAGATTTGACTTATCTCTTGAAGAGGGCGGTTTTTTCATTGTTAACTCTCCCCACCGAGTTTCCCCATTTTAATATTCAAGACAAATTACAACTAATTTTCGGAAGGAGTAAAACTTAGTAAGATAATATAAGTTTGTTGGTTGCCAGGACCGTCCTGTATCGCAACTTGTTTTATACTTTCAGTGAAGAAGTTTTAAATTGAAACAATGACAGTAAAAGTCAGATAAGATGTTTTATCTTAGGTCATATCCTCAGAGTGCAGATAACTGAAAATGTCAGAAGGCTATACCAATGTGGTATGATGCCATTTGTAGCACGTAATTTGTAGATGTGATGCGGATAAAAATTCTTTTCAATCATCTTGTAAATTCTGTTCGATGACACTGTACCATTCTGATGAATTACTCGAATTTCGAGGAGGACATTGACCGAGCTGTCCGGGAAGTATTTGGCATTCGACCCAAATAGCCTGAAATGCATGGCAGAAACGAAACTTTATTTGGAGCAGTTTAGTGGGAGAATTGGCTGTTTCAAAGAATTAACAGTGCTAATTGTTCAATTGAACGAATTGGGAGAGGTCGATTTTGTCTGAAATGTGAAATTTTAAAACTTCTTTTGTTTCAAAAACTCGCGAAAATTTTAATTTTGGCAAATACAGAAAAACCGCGAAAATCAGAAATCAAATTTCGTTGATTCAAAACAGACAGAACGTTGAAACAAGCAGATAAACTTTACTGTCGAAGATATTGGCGGAAGAGCATTCCGAATTGTATGGATTGGACAGCTACAATCGTTTCGGAGCATTTCTCGAGAACCAGAAGGGCTATTGGTGGATTTTGCTGCCCTGCCTTGTCGTCAAGAAGTCAGCTCTTTGGCCGGATTCAAAAATCCGGAAGGGTCTTGGGAAAAGAGTAGAAACTGATTTTAAAACATCTTTTAGCTTCCTGGTATGTCCCGAAATGATTGAAATAACATCATTTTTGTTTTCAGATAATGATAAGCAAGGAGTTGAGGGCAAAGGTTGATCCATCTCCGATGGATATGATGATTTTTATCTACTGGACAAAAATAATCGTAATATGATATATAAGTAGTAGCCCTGTTTTTAAGAGTGATTTCGTGTTCTGAGAATACTGAGACCTAGCCATGAAGTCACTAGTTTTGCTATAACTAGGTTAAGTATCGCGGTTAGGCCGTTAGCCTTAAATAGAAATTACTTTGTCGACCCAATATTAACGGACCACACATTGAACTGGCTTAACTGATTACATTAAAAATGTAAATTGAAGAAACGCTTACCACAATTTTAGTGCATCATCTTCAAGTTTAAAAATCTGATGTTATACTCAAAAATTTTCCTCTCGGAACTAGAGATTTAATGTTAGCTCTCTGCTTCTAAACTTGTCGCTTGTTTTGAGTCCTGGTTTCTTTTTCCTGCGTTGCTTCTAACGTTAATACCTAATAATTGCATTGGCCTGGTCATTGATCTTCCAACTTAATTCGGAAATCAAACCATAGCCTCCACTCTCTAATTTTTATATCACTTTGGACTTTAGCTCACACAAAAACGCTAATTTCAACGATGGCAAATATGGTTTTAGTTTTCCTGTTGTAAACACTATTTGCGTGGCGGCGATATATCGCACTTACTTATGATCCACACAAAATTCTCGGTTTGGTTACCTCGATATTGAAAAATCAGCATGATTTGTAGTTCCTTACTGCTAGTAAAAGATATCTGGTTGTCACCCTTGCTCCTGATGTTGTTATTTCCCCTATGATATTTTCGAGGGCACAAGATGCAACCCGAGACGACCAGTGATCTGGATACTGGTTGTCTGACCACTGCTTACGATTGATTTTCGTTGCCTTATCAAAACCATCCCAGGAAGATATACTTCGGAAGACACGGCTAACAGTTCCTTCAATTACAATCTTTTTATACTGAAGGGGGGCACAACTCCTACAATTAAGGTTGGCACCTGTATCAGTTGATTTTTGATACCATCAACAGCTCACTTTCCTCTCATTATCGATCTTTGTTCCTAAATCTAGAAAAGCAAGATATCCCAGTTGAAGTTTCCCTGGCACTCTCCCCTTTTTGACCTGTAGGTAACTTTTTTGATGCATTGGGGCACATTTCCTTGCAAATATTATCAGGTTTAGTCACTTCTGGAATCTTCAATTTCAGTGGATGCTCATACTCCTTGGCAACCATGACCAAAACATTTTTTTGAACAAACCAAGTTTCTCTGCATTTAAAATGCACCTAACTGACGGCCATATTCAATATTCTTTCCATGACCTTTTTTGCCTATGCCAGTTTTTTTTCATGCTAAAGAAGATTTTAACCGCTGTATCAATTGCTTCCTTGAGTGGGACATTCGTGTGTAAATTTTTTCAAAGTCAAGACAAATAATGTTCTCATCTTACTCC
Source organism: Symsagittifera roscoffensis (assembly GCF_963678635.1). Classification (NCBI taxonomy): domain Eukaryota; kingdom Metazoa; phylum Xenacoelomorpha; order Acoela; family Convolutidae; genus Symsagittifera; species Symsagittifera roscoffensis. The sequence continues at coordinate 17,888,676 of NC_087062.1, read as the reverse complement.
AAAAAAGTACTTCCAATGATCCTCCTGGCTTCCAATGAGTTTGCTTCAATGTTGGAACCCTCAATACCCTCAAAAAATTTTGCCAGGGTCCTGTTCAAGTTATCATATGAGCTACCAGGGAGTGATAGGACTGGTCTCAGTGGCGTGTCATTTTGTTTACTTTGGCCAGACTGTAAATTCTGGCGGGTTTTCTGCCTGTTCACGTTAGCTTATTGTAGAGATTTTCAATATTTTCAGTTTTTTTTATGGTCAGTTGTTCTTCATTGATATGGTGTCTTTTTCAATCTTCACTATTTTTGAGTCAGTCATTCCTCTCTTTTTACTGAAGTGCTTCGAATTAAGCAACCCCACAAATTTTGATCCATAAGTTGTTTTCTTCATTCCACAGAAACCAATACCCCTGTCCAAAGGAGGTTCGACTAGCCCGTTGTCTTTCAGAAAATCTATCGCCTTTTTTATGCCCTAGTAGTATAGGTTGGATGATTTCAGCCGGTATGGGTGGAGACATACATGTATTAAGATAGGTAATAGCGCATCCTGTCTCCAAGCTATGTATTAAGATAGGGAATAGATTCTACAGTGTTTTAAGATAGGGAATACCAATGGTAAGGTTTCATGTTTGTGTGATGGTAAGATAATGGTAAGAAAAACGAAGTTTTTTTTTGGTTTTTGTGTGGAAATGTCTAATTTTTTCGCAAAAATCTAGGCGCGCGTTATCTAATTGTTAAATATTACTGGTTAATTACGTGTTGGTTAAAAAATTAACGTTATGTATTTAATTTTTTGGTACATGGTAAGTCAATGGTATGAGTTTTTGGGCTAAAAATTGGAGTTTTTGCCACAAAAATAGAAAATTATTCAAAAAAACTTTAAAGCACGATAAGATTTGTCATAATTTGATCTATTTTATTGGATAATCTTACCTTTTATCTACCTGAAACTATGCTGAAACCTACCGTAACTTCGAAAAGAAAACGCAAGGTTTTTGGAGAAAAATTGCAAAAAATTGAAGTGTTTGGAAAAAGTTGCAGTAATGTCAAAGTTAGTTTAATTTTTTTGTTACTTCTGTCCTAATTGAAAAATATATTTATGTACAGAGTTTAAAATTGAGCTGAAACTGTATCTTTAATGGTATCAAGTTGAGACAATGATTCAAAAAATTGAATAAGGTTTTGGATTTTTCCAAAAATTTCACACAAAATATTGAAATACAATAAATTTTAGCAATTTTTCAGTTACAAAACGGGTTATATAATGCTCTCAACATTAAAAAGAAAGCGCACAAAAGCTGAATCGAAATTGAAACTTGCTGAAGATAGTGAAATTAATCGTATTTATCGAGAAAGTAAAATGAAAATTTGTTCAATCTGTCAAAATTTTCCGTTTTCAACCTTTTATTTGGGTAATTAACTGATTTTTTGTCCAATTCAGGGAGAAGTGAAATAAGACTCTCAATACAAATGAACAATACGAGCAATATTCCATAAAAAATATAGATCAAACTCCATGATTTAATTCCTCCTCAGTTTTTTCTCAATGATTAACCAAATGTGTACAAAAATTACAAATTCTGAGAAGTTATACTCCTTGATACTTAAGAATTTCAATTCAAAAATGAGAAATGAACAGTTAGCTGCTAAAAATGACTAAAAATGGGATAAATTTTTTGTAACAAATTACTCGATTTTGGCTCAAAATCAACAAAGTTTTCTTCATAAGTGATGATTATCTCACTGTTGGTTCTGCAACATAATTTTCTTGATTTTCCGCAGAAAGGTTCTAAATTTAAAGATTATTCTTACTTTCTGCTTATTGCATGTCTTCGCTCCTGAGAACACTTTTTAAAAAGATTTAGTCAGCACTGGAGAATTTAGGAGGAAAATAGTATCAATTGAACGAACAATTTGCTGGCAGAGATGAAATTATAACTGATAGCGTATGATTATTACTATAAAAATTGTAAATATCTTCCTCAAGGTTCACTTGTTTAGTTGCTACAGCAAACTATTTAAGCAAAAATACAAATTTTGGGATCAATAACTATCACTTTTTTTGGAAAATAGTCATTTTCTTGATTTTCCGTAGAAAAGTTTTTTGTTTTAAGCTTATTCTTGCTTTCTGCTTAATGCATGTTTTCACTATTGATCACACTTTGCAAGAAAATTTAGTCAAAACTGGAGAGTTTAGGAGGAAAATACTATCAAATGAACAAACAATTTGCTGGCAGAGATGAAATTAGAAATGATACCGTCTGATTATTACAGTAAAAATTGAAATGACTTCCTCAAGGTGCCCTTGTTCAGTTGCTACAGCAAACTATTTAAGCAAAAATACAAATTTTGGGATCAATAACTATCATTTTTCTTGGGAAATAGTCATTTTCTTGATTTTCCATAGAAAAGTTTTATGTTTTAAGTTTATTCTTGCTTTCTGTTAATGCATGTTTTCACTATTGAACACACTTTGCGAGAAAATTTAGTCAGAACTGGAGAGTTTAGGAGAAAAATAGTATCAAATGAACAAACAATTTGCTGGCAGAGATGAAATTAGATATGATACCGTCTGATTATTACGATAAAAATTGAAATGTCTTCCTCATGGTGCCCTTGTTTAGTTGCTACAGTAAACAATTTAAGCAAAATATAATTTTTGTGCCAATAACTATCACATTTCTTGCAAAATAAATATTAAATAGCTTTTTGATCTTAATTTATGACGGACGTTTTCTCAATGCATTTTTACTGTTTAATAACAAATTAGGAGCAGCTCTATTAGTTATAACCTGAAAACCTCCGGAACTACGCAAGGGAACCTAATTCCTAACATCTACAATATCTAAAATTTTCCAAAAGAGCGCGTCTCAAAAAATAGATAAAGCAAAGGAAATCAAGGTGCAAACTGGAACAATTGTGTGTTTTTCTATTTTCATTAAGCAAACAACTCATTAAGCAAAAGCTTATAGTAAACAAAATTATGAAATGTAGATCTTGAAAGCAAGTTTTTGATTTATGCTTCATGTATCTTCTTCCAAAAGATGTTGGACTGAGTTTACTTTACAAAAGTTATCCTAAAAACATCTGAACTTTCATTAAAAGTTACCTTTTATATCAAATGATAACAAATTTTTCTAATGAAATACAAATAAATAAAAATCTTTGACACTTTTTAAATGGGAGTTTTTCTCAAAATTCGGTTTATAATCTGAATTTTAGTAAAATTATCTCAAAACTCCTGGAGAACTAAATTGAGTTTCTGTCTGATTTTCTCAGTTTCTGCTTGATCTTTTATCTATCAAATTAATCCAAATCGAACAAAATTCTACTTGAAAATTGAACTTTAGATAGAAAAGTGAATTGTTTCAACGAACGTTCAAAAATCCGAAGCTGAAATAACACAATAAATCCTTTGCTAAATGTCTTTAAATGATTTTCTCAAGTTGATAATTTTATATTGCTGTTTCAAATCTGATTTTCTAAAATAAAGTAAATTTTGGGTTGAGAATGAAATATATTTTTATCTCGAAATTTTCGAAGGTTAGCAAACATACATTTTTTCATTTTTTCCAGGTCAGTTATCAAGTTTTGTTTCTTAAAACGTCAAAAAAACAGCAGAAAACTACTATAACTCACTAATCTATGATCACTTTTACAATAACTAAACAGGGAAAACTTTGAAATGGCAACTAGGCAAAACCTTTCAATATGTCAATGTTTTATAAAAACAATTTTTTAGTACAAAAGTTCAACAAATACTTAAGCAATCATTAGCATATGTAATTCACTTTCACTACAAAGTTATCACAACAAAATCTCCGCAAGCATGCAACTAATGGAATTCTTACTGTAGATAAAAGTTTTTCGATTCGATTTCCATGAAAATTTTCACCAAAAAGTTGAACTCGATTGTTGCTGGTTTTATCATCAGTCAGTATCATTGAATAAAAAAATGACAGATCAAAAATAGTGATGAAAATACTGTATAATTTTTACTAGAGTTTTTTCAAATTCTTCGTATGGAATTTTCAGATTCATTAAAAGTTATTTTTCAAAGTAGTTTCTCCTAGGCTTTTTTATTAAAAATGTATAAAATTTACCTTCTCTTGGAGTGTTTTTTGAGACTGCTGAGCACATAATTTATCATTATTTTTACCATGCTTCTTCCTAAAATAATTAAAGTTTTCTCGCTGCTATTTGCATAAAAGTTACAATTAAAACGCCACAGTGCTTACGTGTGTATTCTCTGCAACATTCAAAGCATGCAATTCTTTCGTTTCTCATCTGTGACGGCATCTCAATAAGTGAAGAAAGAAGTTGAGAATTAATTTTTGTTCATTTTTTTTTCTTGAGGTAATTTTGTTCAAATGAGATAAAATTTACTGAAATTTTGATAACAGCAGTAATTAATTAAATTTTCCTGTAAATCCTAGCTCCAAATAAACACTCCAGTGAGAAAAAATAATTTTGAACTAATAATATTTTAATTATTAAACATAAAAAACATTACAAAGTGTGACTAAGTTTTACAATTATCAACAAAGTAAAATCTTTCAAAATTTCTGACAGTTTTTTGAATTCGTTCAAAGTATACTTGACATAAGCAACTTGTTTTATTGCTTCATTCTCTTTTCCAGTGAAGAGTCGAATCTCAATAGAGGGCGGCTTGTTCACATTGTACTTCTTAATTGTGACACACACCCTCCTCATGTTGTATATTGCTATTTCATATACTCTATTACAGATGTCGAGCTCCTGATCCATAATTGAATCTTTGCCAGTTTTGGTTTCATATATAGGTACGAGTCCAAGATTTTCAGCATCGTGAATAACGGTATTCCGGATTGCCGATATTGCTTATCTTTCTTTTTCACTAAGATAGATTTGTTGAGACTTTTCAAATTGTCCCAAATCATTAACTTTTAATAGTTGAAAGCAGGGTTCAAAATAAACTTTCCCCTTGCAAGATTTTTGGAGCAAAACAAATCTCCCAACTTTTGTTTGATTTTTTGAGAATTCAATATAATTGGGACTAGTGTCTTTTTTTGAGTACATTTTTGAAAAGCGAATTGATCAGATGAAGAGAAATGAGAAAAATGATTTTGATATTTAATGAAAATGGAAGGAAACAATATGAGTCATTCAATTAAAGAAAAAAAAATAGAAGTGAAAATGAAAATTTTCTGTGAAGTTTCTAAATATGGAATTGTCTTGGTGTTAGTATTCCTATGAAAATCCACAATTATCAGCAAAAATCATTGCTCCAGATAGTTGCAGCTATGTGTCAAGCTCGTCTCAGCTTTTATTCAGATTATTGTCAAAAATCGCTATTGATTTCCATTTCCAGTGATTTTTACGAAAAATATATTGTAACCGAAGATTATTGTGAGTCTACCCATATTTCTTACCGTTCTTTGGAAAACTGTAAGTTCCACATAGTTCTGATTGGTTCATATTTCGATCAAATTTTACAGCGATTTATTAATTTTCAATTCACATACCAAATTATCGATTGTTTTTAATTTTTGTACTATTCGGATGTTATTTGATCAATTGGCGAAGTTTTTAATCAACTTGACCAGGCTGTTCATCACAATCTGAAATGGAAAGGAGCGGAAAAAATGCCAAGTGTTTCAAAGAAAAACTCAAACGTTACTATTCATGCTGTAACCAGAAACTAGCTTCCACGCCAACTAACGGTTCAGCTTTTCTGAAAAGGGTTCCCAAAGTAGAAAACTCAAAATATGAACATGATTTGTTACAATTAACTGACTGTTTTATTGATGGTTATGGATTTGTGAATAGTGATCATGTCAATTTTTCAATAAACAGTTATTGATAATCCATATATTTTCTCTCATATGTTTACGAAAAAGTTCAACGTTGCTAAGCAATTTGAAGATATCTCTTCAATCTTGTAAACAAGATGTATTGTTTCTTCTGATTTGAAGAAGCTGCAAAAAAAAATTTCAATTTGTCTAACAAGTTGAGGAAATTGTTTCCATTTTTTCAACAAAATGCGAAAAAATTTTCAATTTTTTTGAAAAGATGCGAAAATTGTTTCAGTTTTTGCTGTAAAATGGGAAAAGTGTTTCATTTTTTCCTACAAACTGCGAAGCACTAAATTAGATTCTAACTGTTTTTCAATGATTTACCCTGAACTTCTCATCTATTTTCATAGTTAAAACGAAATTGAAGAAATTATTTAATTACAAAGATCGAAATGAATACCAAACAATAATTATATACAAAACTTTTTAATCACAGAGCTGTCGAGAGTTCTGGAGGTTCTCTATAGAACGCAGAGCTGGACGAGATTGTATTGGTTGTTGTGGAGCTGGAGGCGTCGTTGAGAAACCCTCATCTTCAACTATTGTGAATGGGTTTTTGGCTGATCCTGCTTCCTCCCAAAGAAAAAGGAAACCGTCGACTGGTTGAGCCACATATCTAGAGTCAGGATTGTCGGGGTAGCTCATTCCCACGTGCTCAGCCACTTCATCCTTCATTTGCATTTCTCCAAGTTGGTCCTTTGTCATGAGCACTTGCATTTTTTGATGTTCGATGAATTTCATTCGATTCACTTCCACCATGTGCCAGACTTAGATTGGGATGTCCACTCGTGCCAGAAAAACTCTAGAAGCTGTTTCCCGCACTTGCATTTGTACTAGATCAGGCGAAAACTCTACAGAGTACACGAGGTTGCTGTTTTGTGATGAGGTGATCATTTTGAGCAATAAGGTGCGTAAAAGTTACAGAGTAAAAACAAGAATGAAATAGAGCTGAGAGGGGTAGCTGACGGAAGATACATTGAAATTAAGGTGTTTAGAGCTGAGAGAGGAGGTAGTTGACGGCAATTTAGTTGATCACAAAATGATTCTTGGTTAGGAGTGAGGGTTACCTTCAACTCAAATGTGTGGGTTTAACCAATCAGAATGGAAGTTCCTTATTTGGATTGTCGTCTTGTCCAATCAGATTTCTGCTTTCTTGTTTAAAAGTCATGTCCAATCGGAAAAAAATTCCAACTTTGGTACTTTAATTTTTGTCGTTTCCAATCAAAAAAATGAACTGTTTTTGATTGGAAACAACAATAAGTAAAAAGTACCAAAAATGGAACTTTTTTCCGATTGGTCATGACTTTTAAACAAGAAGTTCATTTAAAAAAGCTAAAATCTGATTGGACACGACTACAATCCAAATAAGGAAAATCAATTCTGATCGGTAAACCCACTCAATCGAGTTTAAGGTATCCCTCACTTCTCACTAAAAATCATTTTGTTTTCAACTAAACTGCCGTCAACTACCTTAAATTCATTATATCTTCCGTCAGCTACCCCTGTCAGCTCTAAATCATTCTTGTTTCTACTCTGTATCTTTTACGCAACTTACTGCTCCACATGATCATCTCAGTACAAAACAGCAACCTCATCTGCTCTGTAAAATTTTCGCCTGATCTAGTACAAATGCAAGTGCGGGAACATCCTCTGGAGTTTTTCTGGCACGAATGGACATCCCAATCCAACTCTGGCACATGGTGGAAGTGATGCGATAGGATCTCAACGAACATCATGTGATGCAAGTGCCCATGACAGAGAACTAACGTGGAGAATTGCAAAGGAAGGAAGAAGTGGCTGAGCCCGTGAGAATGAACTACCCCGACACTCCTGACTCTAGATATGTGGCTCAACCAGTCGACGATATCCTCTTTCCTTGGGATGAAGCAGTATCAGCCGAAAACCCCATCACAAAAGATGAAGATGAGCGTTTCTCAGAAACAATGGCGCCTCCACCTCCACAACAACCACTACATCCTCGTCCAGCTCTGCATTCTATACAGAACCTCCAGAACTCACGATAGCTCTTTGATTAAAAATTTTTGTAAATAACTGTTGTTTGGTATTCAATTCGTTCTTTGTAAAAAACATTTTCTTCAATTTCTTTTTAACTATGAGAATAGATGAAAAATTCAGGGTAAAATATTGAAAAACAATTAGAATTTAAATAAGTGCTCCAAAATTGCACACATGTAAAAAAAAATCATGTATTTTTGCACACATCGTATGAAAATCTCTAGAAAAAAAGTACAAAATTGAAAATTACCTGAATTCTCAAAAAATCAAGCAAGAATTGGGAGATCTGTTTGATTCCAAAAGCCTTGCAAGGGGAAATTTTATTTTGAACCCTATTTTCAACTATTACAAATTAATGATTTCGGTCAGTTCGAAAAATTTCAACAAATCTATCTTAGTGAAAAAGAAGGAAAAGCAATATCGGCAATCCGGAATACCGTTATTCACGATGCTGAAAACGTTGGACTTGTACCTATATATGAAACCAAAACTGGCAAAGATTCAATTATGGATCAGGAGCTCGACATCTGTAATAGAGTATATGAAATAGCAATATACAACATGAGGAGGGTGTGTGTCACAATTAAGAAGTACAATGTGAACAAGCCGCCCTCTATTGAGATTCGACTCTTCACTGGAAAAGAGAATGAAGCAATAAAACAAGTTGCTTATGTCAAGTATACTTTGAACGAATTCAAAAAACTGTCCGAAATTTTGAAAGATTTCACTTTGTTGATAATTGTAAAACTTAGTCACACTTTGTGATGTTTTTTATGTTTAATAATTGAAATATTATTAGTTAAAAATTATTTTTTCTCACTGAAGTGTTTATTTAGAGCTAGGATCAATCCAGTATTCGTTAAAGAATTTACAGGAAAACTTAATTAATTACTGCTTTTATCAAAATTTCGGTAAATTTTATCTCATTATCGGTAAGAAAAACAATTTGTTTTGTTTCTGTTTAGAACTGTCTAAGTTTTTCGCAAAATCTCTGCGCGCGTTATCTAATTGTTAAATATTACTGGTCAATTACGTGTTGATTGCAGAATTAACGTTATGTATTTGGTGTATGGTAAGTAAATGGTATGAGTTTTTGGGCAAAAACTTGGAGCTTTTGCCACAAAAATTGAAAATTTTCATATAAACTTTAAAACACTACAAGATTTGTCATAATTCGATCTATTTTGTTGGATAAACTTTCGTTATATTTACCTGAAACTAAGCTGCAACCTACCGAAACTTCGAAAAAAAATCAAGGTTTTTGGAGAAAAAAAATTGCAAAAATTTCAAGTTTTTTGGAAAAAGTTGCAGAAATTTTATAGTTTTGGTTACTATTTTGTTACTTCTGACCTATTTGAAAAAAATATTTATGTACAGAGTTTAAAATTGAGTTCAAATGGTATTTTTAACGGTATCATGTTGAGACAATGAGTCAAAAAATTGAATCAAATTTAAGAATTTTCCAAAAATTTCACTCAAAAATTTGAAATATGATAAATTTGTAAAAATTTACTCGGTTTTGGATCAAATTCAACAAAATCTTCTTCATAACTGATGATTATCTCTCTGTTGCTTCTGCAACAAAATTTTCATGATTGTCCGTAGAAATGTTCTATGTTTAAAGGTTATTCTTACTTTCTGCTTATTACATGTTTTCGCTATTGAACAGACTTTGCAAGAAAATTTAGTCAGAACTGGAGAATTTAGGAGAAAAATGGTATCAATTGAACAAACAATTTGTTGGCAGAGATGAAATTAGAACTAATGCCGCCTAATTATTACGAGAAAAAATGTAAATGTCTTCCTCGAGGTTCAGTTTAGTTGCTACACTGGACGATTTAAGCAAAAATACGAATTTTGGCATCAAAAACTATCACTTCTCTTGAAAAATAGTCATGTTCTTGATTTTCTGTAAAAATGTTCTATGTTTTAAGGTTATTCTTGCTTTCTGCTTGATTGCTTGTTTTCGCTATTGAACACAATTTGCACGAGATTTTAGTGAGAATTGGAGCGTTTAGGAGGAAAATAGTATCAAATGAACGAACAATTTGCTGGCAGGGATGAAATTAGAACTGATACCGTCTGATTCCTACGATAACAATTGTAAATGTCTTCCTCAAGGTTCCTTTGTTTAGTTGCTACAGTAAACTATTTAAATAAAAATAGAATTTTTGGGATCAAAAATTATCATTTTTTAAAATAAAATACTAATTTTTTTTCATGATTTCCGTAGAAATATTCTATGTTTTAAGTTTATTTTTGTTTTCTGTTTAGAGCATGTTTTCGCTATTGAACACACTTTGCAAGAAAACGTAGTCAGAATTGGAGAATTTAGGAGGAAAATAATTTCAAATGATTAATTAATTTGCTGGCAGAGATGAAATTAGAAATGGTACCGTCTGATTATTACGATAAAAATTGTAAATGTCTTCCTCAAGTTTCCTTTGTTTAGTTGATACAGTAAACTATTTAAGCAAAAATACAACTTTTGGGATCAATAACTATCACTTTTCTTGAAAAATAGTAATTTTTTTAAATAATTTTCCTTAGAAATGTTCTATGTTTTAAGGATATTCTTGATTTCTGCTTAATTCATGTTTTCGCTCTTGAACACACATTTCAAGAAAAACTAGTCAGAACTGGAGAATTTAGGAGAAAAATCGTAATAATTGAGCGAACAATTTGCTGGCAGAGATGAAATTTGAAATGATACCGTCTGATTATTACTATAAAATATAAAAACTGTAAATGTCTTCCTCATGATTCACTTGTTTAGTTGCTACAGCAAATTATTTAAGCAAAAATACAAATTTTGGGATCAATAACTATCACTTTTCTTGAAAAGTAGCCTTTTTTTATTTTCCGTAGAAACGTTCTATGTTTTAAGGTTATTCTTGCTTTCTGCTCAATGCATGTTTTCGCTTTTAAACACATTTTGCAAGAAAATTTACTCAGAACTGGGGAGTTTAGGAGGAAAATTGTATCAAATGAACAAACAATTTGCTGGCAGAGATGAAATTAGAAATGATATTGTCTGATTATTACGATAAAAATTGAAATGCCTTCCTCAAAGTGCCCTTGTTTAGTTGCTACAGTAAACAATTTAAGCAAAATTCAATTTTTGGGCCAATAACTATCACGTTTCTTGCAAAAAAAATATTAAATAGCTTTTTGATCTTAATTTATGAAGTAAGTTTATTCAAAAATATCCAAGTGAGAAAGAATTGATGCTGGTGAAAACATTCAAAAACATATGCAAAAAAATGAGAATATAAATGTGTTTTTACGATTTAAGAACAAATTAGGAGCAGCTCTATTAATTATAATCTGAAATTCTTCGGAAATACGCAAGGAAACCTAGTTCCTAACATCTACAATATCTAAAAACTTCTAAAAGAGCGCGTCTCAAAAAAAAGATTTAGCAAATGAAATCAAAGTGGAAACTGGAGCAATTGTGTAATTTTCCGATTTTTATCAAGCAAAAAACTCTATATAGTTAAAAAAAACAATGGAATGTAGATCATGAAAGCAAGTTTTTGATTTATGCTTCATGTATTTTCTTCCAAAAGATGTCGGATTGAGTTTACTTTACAAAAATTATCCACGAAACATCTGATTTTTCAAAAAAAGTTACCTTATATATCAAATGATTACAAACTTTTCTACAAACTTTTCTCTTTAATAAAATTATCTCAAAACTCCCAATGAATTAAATTGAGTTTCTATCTGATTTTCTCACTTTTTGCATCATCTTCTATCTATCAAATTAATCCAGTTTGAACAAAATTTCACTTGAAAATTGAACTTTAGATGGAAAAATGAATTGTTTCAACGAACGTTCAATAATTCGAAGCTGAATTAATACCAAAAATCCTTTGCTAAATGTCTTCAAATGATTTTTCTCAATTTGATATCTTTATATTGCTATTTCAAATTTGATTTTCACAAAAAAAGTAAATTTTGGGATGACAATGATGTATATTAATATCTTGAAATTTTCAAAGGTTAGCACAAACAAACATTTTTTTTATCTTTTCCAGGTCAGTTATCAATTTTTTTACTGAAATCGTCAAAAAAACAGTAGCAAACTGTAATTCATAATAAATCAACCCCCATTATCCGCTTAATAACGCACTAGTCTATGAACATTTTTACAATAACTAAACAGGGAAAGTTTTAAAATGGCAACGAGGCAAAACCTTTCAATTAGTCGATGTTTTTTTTATCAAGTTTTTTTTACATAATTTCACTAAATACTTAAGCAATCAATAGCATATGTAATTCACTTTCACTACAAAATTATCACAACAAAATCTCCGCAAGCATGCAACTAATGGAATTTTAACTGTAGATAAAAGTTTTTCGATTCGATTTCCATGAAAATTTTCACCAATAATTTGAACTCGATTGTTGCTAGTTTTATCATCAGTCAGTACCATTGAAAAAAAAATGACAGATCAAGAATAGTGATGAAAACACTGTATATTTTTTACTAGAATTTTTTCAAAATTTTTTGTATGGACTTTTCAGATTCATTAAAAGTTATTTTTCAAAGTATTTTCTCCTAGGCGTTTTTATTAAAAATGTATAAAATTTACCTTCTCTTGGAGTGTTTTTTGAGACTGCTGAGCACAAAAATTATCATTATGTTCACAATGCTTCTTCTTGAAATGATTAAAGATTTCCTCGCTGTTATTTGTATAAAAGTTACAATTGGAACACTTTAAAACGCCACAGTGCTTACGTGTGTATTCTCTGCCACATTCAAGGCATGCAACTCTTTTGTTTCTGTTCAGTGACCGCATCTCAATAAGTAAAGAAAGAATTTGAGAATAAATGGTTGATTCAGAAAATCCCAATTGTTTAGATAAGAAGAGTTGAATAGCCTCGAAAAATGAATAAAAGCAGAAATTTTTTTAACCAATTGATTTAAATGTGAAAGAAAATCAGAATGGATATGCCATTTAGCCTAGTTGAAATAAAAATCATCCATGGAGTTTCAAAAGTAACAACCTTTCAGAATCGAGCCTTACTTATAAGAAAAATTTTACCTATTTTCATATCAATCAATCAGAATCGAGCTTCAATTCCATGACGATTGAAGCTCGACTCTGATTGGTTGATATCAAAAAAAAGATAAAAATTTCCGTACAACTAATGCTCGATTTTGATTGGTTGTTACTTTTGAAACTCCATGGATGATTTTTATTTCAGCTGGGCTAAATAGTATATCCATTCTAATTTTTTTCACGGTCAACAAATTCAAAATCAACAAATCAGAAATGAGCTTCACTTCTCATGGATTTTTCAATAATTTTGATATCAAACAATCGAGCATTCCTTCACAGGTTATATTTGTTGTAATAACCAATCAGAATGAGGTATTCACAGATTTTGAAGTATTTTGTAGATCAGAACCAAAATATGTTAATGAAACTTCAGTGTAAACACTTCAGTGAGAAAAACATTTTTGAACCAATAATATTTCAATTCTTAAACATAAACAACATCACAAAGCGTTACTGAATTTTACAATTATCAACAAACATAAAATCTCTTAAAAATTCGGATAGTTCTTTGAATTCGTTCAAAGTATAGTTGACATAGGCAACTTGTTTCATTGCTTCATTCTCTTTTTCAGTGAAGAGTCGAATCTCAATGTAGGGCGGCTTGTTCACATTGTACTTCTTAATTGTGACATACACCCTCCTCATGTTGTATGTTGCTATTTCATATACTCTATTACAGATGTCGAGCTCCTGCTCCATAATTGAATGTTTGCCAGTTTTGGTTTCATATATAGGTACGAGTTCAAGGTTTTCAGCATCGTGAAAAACGGTATTCCGGATTGCCGATTTAGCTTCTCTTTCTTTTCAATTTGTCCCAAATCATTAATTTTTAATAGTTGAAAGCAGCGTTCAAAATAAATTTTCCTCTTGTAAGATTTTTGGAACCAGACGAATCTTCCATTTTTTGTTCAGTCTTTTGAGAATTCAATATAAATGGGACTAGTGTATTTTCTTGAGTACATTATTGAACAGCAAACTGATCAGATGAAGCGAAAAGAGAAAATTTTTAATTTTGATCTTTAATAAAAATGGAAGGAAACAATATGAGTCATTCAATTAACAATAAAAAGAAATAGAAAAATAAATGTTTATTTTTCTGTGAAATTTTCAAATATGGAATTGTGTAGGTGTTAGTATTCCTATATAAATCCACAATTATCAGCAAAAAATCATTGTTCCAGATGGCTGCAGCTATGTGTCAAGCTTCTCCCATTTTTGGATTCAGATTATTGTCAAAAATCGCTATTTGTTTCCATTTCTAGTGATTTTTACGAAAAAAATATAGGAACCCAAGATTATTGTATGTCTACCCACAATTTTTACTGTTTTTTGGAAAATTGTAAGTTCCACATACTTCTGATTGGTTCATATTTCGATCAAAGCTTACAGCCATTGGATAACTTGCATTTCACATGCCAAATAATCGATTGTCTTTATACTCTGTACAAATACAGATTTTATTCGAATGTTATTTGATCAATTGGCGAAGTTTTTAATCAACTAGACCGCGCTGTTCATCAGAATTTGAAAAGGAAAGGAGCGGAAAAAATGCCAAGTGTAGCAAAGAAAAGACTGTTACGCAAAAAATTCAAACGTTACGATTTGTGTTCTAACCAGAAACTAGCCTCCACGCAAAGTATCGGTTCAACTTTTCTGGAAAATGGTTCGCAAAGTACGAAACTCAAAATTTGAACATGATTTGTTAAAAAAATTTGGCTGTTTCATTGATGATTATGGATTTGTAAATAGTGATCATGTCAATTTTTCAATAAACAGTTTTTGATAACCCATATGCTTTCTCTCGTATGCTTACGAAAAAGTTCACCGTAACTAAGCAATTTGCAAAAATATCTTCAAACCTGTAAACAAGATTCATTGTTTCTTCGGATTTGAAGAAGCTGCAAAGAAAGTTTCAAATGTTTTAACAAGTTGCTGAAATTGTTTCAATTTTTTTAAACAAAATGCAAAAAGTTTTTTTGACAAGATGCGAAAATGGTTTTTTTTTTTTGGATAAAGTGTAAAAATTGTTTCATTCATTTCTACAAAGTGCGAAAAGTGTTTGAGATTTTTTTTTGACCAGATGCAAAAACCGTCAGGTATTTTTTGAATATGTAGAAATTTTCTAGTGTTTTTCCTCGTATGTATGCAAAAATTTATCAAGTTGCTTTACATTTGTGCAAATTTGAAGCAATAAATCGAGTTCTAATTGTTTTTCAATTATTTACACCGAACTTCTCATCTAATTTTATAGTTAAAATGAAATTGAAGAATTTAATTAATTACAAAGAACGAAATGAATACCAAACAACAATTATTTACAAAATTTTTTGATCAAAGAGCTGTCGAGAGTTCTGGAGATTCTCTATGGAACGCAGAGCTGGACGAGGTTGTAGTGGCTGTTGTGGAGCTGGGGGCGTCATTGTTTCTGGGAAACCCTGATCTTCATCTATTGTGATGGGTTTTTGGCTGATCCTGCTTCCTCCCAAAGAAAGAGAAAATCGTCGACTGGTTTAGCCACATATCTAGAGTCAGGGATGTCGGGGTAGTTCAATCCAACGTGCTCAGCCACTTCATTCTTCATTTGCATTTCTCCAAATCGGTCCTTTGTCATGGGCACTTGCATCATTTGATGTTCGTTGAAATTCCTTCGATTCACTTCCACCATGTTCGGAAAATCAATTCTGATTGGTTAAACCCACACAATCTAGTAGAAGGTACCCCTCACTCCTAACTAAAAATCAATTTGTTTTCAACTAAACTGCCGTCAAATACCCTAATTTTAGTTTATCTTCCGTCAGCTACCCCTGTCAGCTCTAATACATTCTTGTTTTTACTCTGTATCTTTTACGCAACTTATTGCTCAAAATGATCATCTCAATACAAAACAGCAAGCTTATGTACTCTGTAGAATTTTCGCTTGATCTAGTACAAATGCAAGTGCGGGAAACATCCTCTGGAGTTTTTTTGGTACGAATGGACATCCCAATCTAAATCTGCCACATGGTGGAAGTGATGCGAAGGGATTTCAACAAACATCATATGATGCAAGTGCCCATGACAGAGAATAAATTTGGAGAATTGCAAATGAAGGATGAAGTGGCTGAGCACGTGAGAATGAACTACCCCGACACTCCTGACTCTAGATATGGGGCTCAACCAGTCAACGATTTCCTCTTTCCTTGGGAGGAAGCAGAATCAGCCAAAAACCCCATCACAAAAGATGAAGATGAGGGTTTCTCGGAAACAATGACGCCTCCACCTCCACAACAACCACTTCAACCTCGTCCAGCTCTGCATTCTATAGAGAACCTCCAGAACTCACTATAGCTCTTTGATTAAAATTTTTTGTAAATAACTGATGTTTGGTATTCAATTCGTTCTTTGTAAAAAAATATTTTCTTCAATTTCATCCTCCAGCTCCAGAACAACCACTACAACCTCCATAGAGAACCTCCAGAACTCTCGACAGCTCTTTGATTGAAAATTTTTTAAACTAAATGTTGTTTGGTAATCATTTCGTTCTTTGTAAACAATTTTTTTTTCAATTTCTTTTTAACTATGAGATTGGATGAGAAGTTCAGGGTAAATCCTTGAAAAACAATTAGAACTTAATTCAGTGCTCCAAACTTGCACACATGTAAAGAAGCTTGATGTATTTTTGCACAAATAGCAGGAAAAACACTCAAAATTTTGCACAAAATTAAAAATTACCTGAAGGTTTTTGCATCTTGTCAAAAAAAAAAACTCAAGCACTTTTCGCACTTTGTAGAAAAAATTGAAACACTTTTCACATTTTATTAAAAAAAGTGAAAAGATTTCGCATCTTGTCAAAAAAACTGAAATACCTTTTGCATTTTGTTAAAAAAAACTGAAAACAATTTTCGCAACTTATTAAAAAATTTGAATCTTTTTTTGCAGCTTTTTCAAAATTAGAAGAAAGAATTCATTTGGTTAACAAGTTTGAAGAGATTTCTGCAACTTCCATAGCACCATTGAACTTTTTCGTAAACATATGAGAGAAAATAAATGGATTATCAAAAACTTTTTATTGAAAAAGTGACATGATCACTATTTACAAATCCATAACCATCAATAAAACAGTCAATTGTTTTTAACAAAACATGTTCATGTTTTGAGTTTTGTACTTAGCGAACTCTTTCCAGAAAAGCTGAACCAAAAGTTTGCTTGGAAGCTAGTTTCTGGTTAGAACATAAATTGTGACGTTTGAATTTTTGCGTAACAGTCTTTTCTTTGCAACACTTGAAATTTTTTCCGCTCCTTTCTATTTCAAATTGTGATGAACAGCGCGGTCGAAGTGATTGAAAACATCGCCAGTTGATGACAAAACATTCGAATAAAATCTGTATTCAATCAGAGTATAAAGACAATCGATAATTTGGTATGTGAAATGAAAGTTACCCAATCGCTGTAAAATTTGATCGAAATATGAACCAATCAGAAAAATGTGGAACTTACAGTTTTCCAAAGAACGGTAAGAATTATGGGTAGACACACAAAAATGTTGGGTTACAATATATTTTTCGTAAAAATCACTTGAAATGGAAACAAATAGCAATTTTGACAATAATCTGAATAAAAGCTGGGAAGAGTTTGACAAATAGCTGCAGCCATCTGGAACAATGATTTTTGCTGATAATTGTGGATTTATATAGGAATACCAACACCTAAACAATTCCCTTTTCCCTTTTAGAAACTTCAAAAAAAATTCCATTTATAATTCTATTTCTTTTTTATGGTTAATTGAATGACTCATATTGTTTTCTTCCATTTTCATTATATATCAAAATCAATTTTCTCATTTCTCTTCATCTGATCAATTTTCTCTTCACAAATGTACTCAAGAAAAGACACTTGTCTCAATTATTTTGAATTCTCAAAAAATCAAACAAGATATGGGAGGTTAATTTGATTCCAAAAATAAAGGGGAATAAGCAGTAAAAAAGAATAACCTTTAAACATAGAACATTTCTACGGACAATCATGAAAAATATGTTGCAGAAGCAACAGAGAGATAATCATCAGTTATGAAGAAGATTTTGTTGAATTTGAGCCAATATCGAGTAAATTTTAAGAAGAATTTAACCCATTTTTAGTCATTTTTAGCAGTTAACTGTTCATTTCTCATTATTGATTTGAAATTCTTTTGTATCAAGGAGAATAACTTCTCAGAATTTGTAATTTTTGTACACATTTGGTTAATCATTGAGAAAAAACTGAGGAGGAATTAAATCACGGAATTTGATCTAGAAATTTTATGGAATATTGCTCGTGCTGTTCATTTGTATTGAGAGTCTTATTTCACTTCTCCCTGAATTGGACAAAAAGTCAGTTAATTACCATTAATTAAAGGTTGAAAATGGAAAACATTTGACAGATTTGAAAAGTTTTTAGTTTACTTTCTCCAAAATTACGAATAATTTCACTATCTACTGCAAGTTTCAACTTCGATTCAATCTTTATGAGTTTTCTTGTTGATGTTGACAGCATTATATAACCCGCTTTGTAACTCAAATAATGCTAAAACTTATTCCAAAATTTTGAGTGAAACTTTTGGAAAATTCCAAAATTTTATTCAAATTTTTGAATCATTGTCTCAACATGATACCGTTATAAAAACAATTTGAGCTCAATTTTAAACTAGGTCAGAAGTAACAAAAAAATTAACCAAAACTTTGAATTTTCTGCAAATTTTTCAATTAGGTCAGAAGTAACAAAAAAAATTAACCAAAACTATGAAATTTCTGCAACTTTTTCCAAAAAACTTGAAGTTTTAGCAATTTTTTCCAAACACTTTAAATTTTTGCAAATATTTTTTAAAAAATCTTGACTTTTTTTGAAGTTTCAGTAGGTTTCAGCATAGTTTCAGGAAGATAGAAAGTAAGATTATCCAATAAAATAGATCGAATTATGACAAATCTTGTCGTGTTTTTAAAAATTTTGAGAATTTTTTTTAATTTTTGTGGCAAAAACTCCAAGTTTTTGCCCAAAAACTCATACCATTGAATTTGTACCAAAAAAACTAAATACATAACCCTAATTCCATAACCTACACGTAATTAACTAGTATTAATATTTAACAATTAGATAACGCGCGCCCAGATTTTTGCAAAAAATTGGACATTTCCACACTAAACCAAAAAAAAAAATCGTTTTCTTACAATTATCTTACCATCATAGAAAACAAGAAACCTAACTATTGGTATTGCCTATATTAATACATTGTAGATTCTTTTTTCTATCTTAATACTTATCTTGGAGACCGGATGCGCTATTCCCTATCTTAATACATGGAGGTCTCAACACATACCGGCTGTATTCATCCAACTTATACTACTTGCCCTTGTCCGATCGTGTCTGTTTCACCCGTTTACGCGGCCTCAATCTCACAGAGAGTTTCCCCGGGGACTTTCCGATATTTGAGGACTGAGAATCTAATGTGGTAATTCTTTGTCATCAATGGTTGTCATTGATCTTTCAATTTTCCGACCTAATGGTCGATCCTGCCTTCCAGCTAACTTTTCCAGCTTCTTTTGATTTTTGATTTGTTTCTTTAGCTGCTCTGGTTGGCTGAATCTCCTGAGTGTTAAGTATCTTACCATCGAAGGCCGTAGCTCCTCATTTACTCCTCTTTGTACTACACCTCTTGCCTCATCTAGTTTGATTGAGATGTTCATCGCGTCAGTCCTAGCTTTGTTATTTCTGTCATGAGACGTTTAATTTGAAGTGAACGAACCGCTTGGTCCGAAACAATTTCATTTTTGGGCACCCGAAGACTCAAAAAGTCTTGTTCTAGGAGATTTCCCGAACAAACTCCCAAAAACTTGACGCGTTGATGGCAATTACTGAAATTATTATAAATGCAGGCGTAGTAACAAATTAAAATTCGAACGAGTTTTTGTGTTCAATTCCATATCAACAATGGAAGTTTGGGCAAAACTGTGCTCATTGTTATGCAGGCCAAGAGGAAAAAACCTCACGTGAGACAAAGCAAAACAAAAAATACAACTCGAACTCACCCTCTTCTTTGAAAACTCCTCCTCCTCCCGTTTCCTCGACCCGTTTCCTCGATCCTGTCCACTAGTCTCCTTTTCTCGGTTTACGGATTTCGTCTCTGTAATCGATGGAGGTTTAGAGAGAACCACTGGGATGTTTTCCTTTTAATTGAGTACATTTTTCTCAGAGACTTCAGTTCCAAGTCGCTATCTTGATGAAGTTCCTGGTTACCCCCCTGCAGCTCTGGTTCTGCCTTTCTCTTTTTCTTCGATATCAAAAACTTCATGATGGGGACTAAAAGAACACACAAGTTGATCAATTGCCTCTTATTATCAGGTTTTCCCCTCCTCTGACAATGAATAACTACGCTGATGTTCATTTCCTTTAGTTCCTCAGTCAAACCTTCAGTAGAGCAGGATATGTAGTTGTTCATGCGATGGCTGGCAATTATATTGCTCATCACGTCGTGCCACACTACTATCTGTCTCAGCTGAGTAGCCATGCTCAGTAGATTTGCCACGTTCTTCTGAGGTTTCAATGTGTTTGGATTTAGGTGGCTCTGGTAGAGACGGTTAAAAGCATGTGAAGCTGTGTTTAGACGCTATCCAGTCGTTTCAGAGCCTGGTTTTTTGTCGGTATGCACTTCCGGGCGAGTGTTACAATACTCAGCCATAAGCTCACTATTTTTGCATGTAACTATGTTGATTTGCGCGGTTTGGCCAGTAGCCTTGAAGTCGTAACAACTTTGTCGACCCAATGTTAATGGACTACGCATTGAACCGTCTCTTGTGGTTAAGCGTAACCCGATACGACCACTGATCTGGATACTGGTTGTCTGACCACTGTTTACGTTTGAGTTTTTTTCCCTAATCAAAATCTTCCCAGGTAGACGTAATTCTGAAGAAACGGTCAACAATTCCTTCAATTACAATCTTTTTACACTGAAGGAGGGGCACAACTCCTAAAATTAAGGATGGTACCTGTATCCGTTGGTTTTTGATAACATCCACAGCTCACTATCATGTCCCTATCGATGTTGATTTCTAAACTTAGAAAAGCAAAATAACCCGCGCCATTTGGTGCTTCAATTGTGAGCTGTAAGTGAGGTTGAATTCTATTGGCAGCTTGAAAATTTTTTCAGTTGCAACTTTTATAATACCACACTGCTACAGCTATGTTTTGGTAAAAAGTGTAACATGTCCATCCGCTTTAACGTGATACCAAATCAAGCATCCCTCGCATTCTACCCTTTTGACCTGTAGCTAAATTTTTTTGTGGCTTTGTGGCACAATTTTATGCAAATTTTTGCAGGTGTACTCAATTCTGGGATCTCGATTTTCAGTGCATTTTCATACTCATTGAGGCAAAATTTTGCTAATATCACGGCCAGAGAGGCGCCCACGGCCAAACCATCTTTTACTTGGCTGGCGGCCTTATTTTATAGTCTTTTCATGGTCTTTCTTCTCATTGCCGGTGGTTTTTGCTGCTCATAAGGATTTTTAACTGCTGTATCAATTGCTTCCTTGAGTGGGACATTCGTGTAAAGGTTTTTTCCAACATCAAGACAAAAAAGGTTCTCATCTGACTCCAAAATAGTACTTTCAAGGATCCTCTTGTCATCCAATGAGATTGCTTCAATGTTGGAGCCCTTCAAAAAATACCCTTCAAAAATTTTTGCCAGGGTCCAGTTCAAGTTATCATATGAGCTACCAGGGCGTGATGGGATTGGTCTCAGTGGTGTGTCTTTTTTGTTTAATTTTGACCTGTTGACTTTAACTTATTGAAGAGATTTTCCCTCATTTCATCTCTTTTTCTCATGGCCAGAAGTTCTTTATTGATAATTTTTTCAATCGTCCTCTCTTTTGAGCCAGTAATTATTCTGTTTTCAGAGAAGTGCTTCGGATCAAGCAAGCTCACAAATTTTGATTCATATGTTGTTTTCTTCATAACACAGAAACCAGTCCCTTGTCGAAAGGAATCGCCACTAGCCAGTTGCTCTTGAGATGCTTTGTCGCCTTTTCTACGCCATTTTCCGATGTTGTCTGTTTCGCCCGTTTACTGTAGGCTTTTGCTGCGGCCTCAATCTCACAGAGAGCTTCTCCGGGGACTTTCCGATTTTTGAGAACTGAGAGGAAGCTGTCGATATCAGCGAGAAAATATGTCTTTTTTTACTTATCCCTGACCGGATATTTGGTCCCAATGACAATATTTGATCGATGGTTGTCACCTCGATGGTTGTCACTGATCTTTCACTTTTCCGAAATAAAGGTCGATCCTGCTTTTCAGCTTTTTTCGATTTAGTTCTTTAGATGCTCTGGTTGTCTGAATCTGCCTGAGTGTTAAGTATCTTACCACTGAAGGCCATAGTTCCTCATTTACTAATCTTTGTTCCACAAATCTTGCCTCAACTAGTTAGCTTCAGAAATTCTTCGCCTAAGTACTAGTTTTCTTATTTCTGTCATGAGAAGTTTAATTTGAAGTGAACGAACCGAACTCTCAAAAAATCTTCTTCTAGGACATTTCCCAAACCAGCTCCCAAAAACTGACGCGTTGATGGCAATTAAAGAATTTAATATAAATGGAGGCATGGTCACGAACAAGCTTCTAAAACAGATTTTGTTATAGAGTCCAAATCAACAATGGAGGTGGGGGCAAAACTGAACTCATTTTTATGCAAGAACCTCACATGACACAAAGCAGAACAAAAAATTCCACCCTAACTCTCTCACTCTTTTGAATTATCGTCCTTCTCTTGGCAGGTTTCCTTTTCCTCGACCTTGTCCAATAGTCTCCTTTTCTCGGTTTTCTCCTGGTTAAGGACTTCTTTGTGCTCGATCGAAGTTTAGATTTCATTTCTAATTCGCTGTCTTGATGAAGTTTCTTTTTACTCTCCAGCAGCTCTGGTTCTGCCTTCCTCTTCTTCTTCGATATCAAAAATCTTCATAATGGGGACTACAAGAAACCCCAAGCTGATCAGTTGCCTCTTAGTGTCAGGTTTCCCTCCTCTGACAGGGAATAACTTAGCTGATGTTCAATTACTTTAGTTCTGCAATCAAACCTTCAGTTGAACAGGCTCGGTAGTTATTCGCGGTTGCTGGCAATTGTATTGCTTATCTCGTCGTACCATACTGCTGTCTGTCTCGACTGAGGAGCCCTGCTGAGTAGATTTGCCAGGTTCTTCTGAGGATTCACTGTGTTTGGATTTAACTGACTTTGGTAGGGACGGTCAAAAGCATGTGAAGCTGTGTTTAGACGCTAGCCAGTCGTTTTGTGATCAAGCTTTATTTTCCGTCGTTATGTACTTCCGTGAGTGTAGCCCTGATTTTAAATAGAGTAGTAGCCCTGATTTTAGGATTGACCCCGCGGTCCGGGTATGCTGAGGCTCGATCATGAGCTTACTGATTTCGCAAGTAACAATTTAATTATAGCCCTTAAACAGTAACTCCTCGTTTCCCCAATCTCTTGAAAGACCCTTTGAATCGGCCCGGTTAGTGACGGTTAAGATGACGTAAGCTTAACTTGGCGCTGGCCATTCGATATAAGATTAAATTTTTTCACGTCCATGTACTTCCTGGCGAACGTTAGACGATATTGTTGTGACAAACTTATTAATTAGATATATGCCCTAAAGCTAAATCTAAAATCGCTTTATTGAACGGAAAAAATAGCAAAGTCCTGCTGCTCTAGGTGTTGCAGGTGAAGATTTATGGTGCACTTTGTTGGCGCAAGCTTTTTTCGTGCGGCCATCGACGCATCCCCTAGAAATTTCCAACGAAAAATATTCCCCATACAGACATCAGTAGGAGTATTGAGCATCAACCCTACCACTAAAAAGAACTACCAGTCGATCCAGAAGAGCGAAGACAAACTTATTCTGTGGCACGACTTGATAAACAATACTGTGGCCCCCCACCACAGCAACAGTTGGAAACCTTGTTCAGTAGAACTACTGCTTTCGATTCTCCACGGACTGCGTCACCGGATCGCAGCAATAGTATACACAAAACGAACCAACACCACAGACATACTCAAAAGATTGAGAACATTGGACATCCTCATTATTCCAGTAAAAAAGTTTTTATCCACAAGAAAGAGAAAGAACAACAGAATCTTGCGAGATTCGAGGCAAATTCACCCGTCTTTGATCCTTGAAGAGAGACTAATCAGAACCGTCTACAGAAGTAGAAATAACTTGAAAAAGCTAGTCCTGAAGAAACAATCAAAGTCTGCTACGAAGAAGTCAAAGAAACAGTCAACGTCGAAGCGAAGGCAGAAAAAGAACAGCAAAAAAAATGTAAGCTTTTTCTGAAATTACAAGGGTAGCTTCTTGGGACTTAATTGTCTTAGAGCGGCCAAGTATTAATTAGATTAGGGCTTAGTGTTTTTGAAGGAGAAATTACGGGGTAGCTTCTTGAGACTTCAGTGTCTCAGTGCGGCCCAGTAATTTTCGTGAAGTTGATTTCATTAGGTAGCTTCTTGAGAGTTAAGTGTCTTAGAGCGGCCTGATAAAATCAACCCTAAAATGCCTCCAAAACTAAAAACTAGACGTAAAGGTAGTGAATCTGTGAGTGAAATGGACGCTTGGCAATGTAAAACGTGCAATAAGACCTATGGTAACATCGATGATAAAGTATAGTAGTGTGATAAACGTCATGAACAGTTTTGTACAACATGCATTGATATGCCTGACCAAGTCAATGATTACATGTGTCAACCTGAAGTCATCTGGTGTTGCAGTTTCTGCACACCGAAGGTGAAGCTTTTAATTGAAGCTGACAAGAATCTAGAACCGGATATACTACGGAGCGATCTGGACAAAACAATGGCGAACCTAAACCACATGATGAACGACTTCTACAAATTTGTAGCAGGACCAAGAGCCGTGAATCAAACTGAACAGAAATCATGGGACGTGGCCCAACAACCGAAAGTCAAGCCACTAGAAGAAATTATGTTGGAAGCATCTGAAGAGCAAAAAAGAGAAGAAGAAGAAGACGACAAAAGAAGAAAAAAGAACTTGATAATTTACAAAGCACCTGAGAGTACCCACCAAGATGGACATAACAGAAAGGTAGAAGAAAAACAACTGATAGAAATATTTCTAGCATCGGTCGAAATGGAAACCAAAGCAGCCACAAGTTTTGTCCGACTTGGGAAGAAGAACGATGAAGCCACGACAAACAGACCACTGCTAGTATCCTTTGATAACAAAAAAGATGTAAACGAGATAATGAAAAACTTGAATAAATTAAAAGATGCCAAATATAAAATCAAAAACCGGCGGATTGGCCCAGACAGGAGTCTCAAGGAACGAGAAGAAGTCAGAAGATTGATAGCAAAGGCAAAAAACTTAAGCGAAAAGGAACAAGGAGACTACGTGCACCTTGTGAGGGGGTTGCAAATGATGAGAATGAAGAAAAACCTCAAACCGGTCTTTATTAATCTGGTACACAAACATAGACACATTAACTCAAGACAAACTGCACAAAATCACGTGGAGAACGAATCAAGAAAAATGCAAGCCTGATGTCATCGCTCTAGTGGAAAGCAAACCGAAAAATTCTTGCGCAGAATGGAATCCAGTATGACATAAAATCCAATACTATAACATAGAATCAAAAAATATGATCCCATCTGATCAAGGACGCGGAATTTTAGTTTATATTAATGAAAACCTTGACTACTCCTTGAGCACAAATAATTCTTCTTTCTGTGAAAACTTATTTTTAAAAATCAAAATTGGCAGGACTATCATCAACTTTTGTGTATTGTATAAAAATCCAAACTCATCTAAAGAAAACAACCACCAGCTAAAAAATTTGATTGCCAATTTGAACGAAACACAGTCAAATGACTCAACACTAATAGTGGGAGACACAAATCTACCACAGATAGATTGGGAGGCCATGAGTACATTAAAAGATGAAAATAGCACTGAGTTCACCTTTATAGAGGCAATAAAAGACGCACTACTAACACAACATACCAAAGAATCTACAAGGCTAACTGGCAGAGACAAGGCATCACTGCTTGATGTTGTGATGTCAGATATAGTCTTAAAAGATCTAGAGATCACGTTAGAGGCGCCAATCGGAAAAAGTGACCACGTGCTTGTCAAGATAGATGTGCCAGTAAACAGGATTAAATCGAAATGTAAAAACCGCAGAAACTATAAAAAGGGAGACTACCACGGGATGAGAAACCATCTAGTTGATCCAAACGTTCAGACAAACACATGGGAAAAACTGAAAAACTGCATGAAAGAGTTAGTCGAAAAATTCGTGCCTTTAATTAAGATACGCAGCAGTGGCAGCCAAATGCCGCTAGCAAGGGCGGTGCGCATGAAGATAAAAGAAAAAAAGAAAGCCTGGAAAACATTGAAAAATTATCAAACAGCCGATAATTTAACCAAATATAAAAGCAAACGAAATGAAGTTAGATCTGCCACGCGATCGGAGGCACTCACACGTGAAAAAAAAAGAAGTTAAAATTAATCCCAAAAAGTTCTGGAGTTATGTGCGCCAAAAAACTACCATAGGAGAAGCAATCCCCGCTTTAATAAAACCAAATGGTAAGCTAACTGACACAGACGACGAAAAGGCAGAAGTCCTCTCAAACTTCTTTGCATCGGTTTTCACTGACGAACCCCCGCGTAACTGGGAGATCAGCCCTCCACCAACCGCCAGCATTGATAACAACCTGGAGCTAACAATGAATGACATCCGAGAAAAACTAGACACTTCAAAGTCGCCTGGACCAGATGGAATTCATCCTCGGGTCCTATTTGAATTGCGAGAATTCATCTTAAAACCACTTTTGATTATTTTCCAAACCTCTTGGGAGACAAACAAATTACACGAAGACTGGAAGTTGGCCAACACTTCTGCAAAAATTAAAAAAGGAAAAAATCGATTGCAGATAACTACAGACTAATCAGTTTAACATCAATATGTTGCAAGTTATTCGAAAAGTTTGTTCGAAAGCATTTAATTGATCATTTCAATGAAAAAGGGCTAATAACAAATGCACAATACGGTTTTCGATCTTGACGTTCACTGAACTTACAACTTCTGAAAGTAACTGATGACTTCACCAGGGCAATGGACAAACATGAAAATGTCGATGTGATATACTTGGACTTTTAAAAAGCCTTCAATTCGTTACCACACAAAAGACTAATCGGAGTTCTTAGACAGTATGGAGTAACTGGAAGAACCTTGAACTGGATAACAGACTTCCTTTCGCGACGACAACAGAGAGTGGAAATCAACTATTCAAGATCCTCATGGCAGCCACTAAAAAGTGGGATACCCCAGGGTTCAGTACTCGGCCCAGTACTGTTTTTGATATACATCAACACAATGCCGGACAAAATAGCGTCAAAATATTTCTGTTTGCTGACGATGCGAAATTATGCCGTCAAATTGAAGACAAATCGGATGTAACACGCATACATGAAGATTTACAATCACTAGAAACTTGGTCAGGCCAAACTCTTTTGTCCTTTAATATCGACAAATGTGTTCACATGATAATAGGAAACAGGAAATTGGATACGGAGAGGATTTTTAAAATCAAGGGCGAAAACATTTAAGAAGTGCAGCTCGAAAAAGACCTGGGTATCTGGCTTGACAACAAACTGTCATTCGAAACACACATCACTAAAAAAGCCAATAAGGCGAACGGCATGATAGCAGTAGTTAAGAAAAGCTTCACTAAAGTCACGAAACAAGTATTTTTAAACATCTACAATTGCTTGATACGGCCACACCTTGAATTTGCTAACTTAATCTGGCACCCAAGACTGATCAAGCATCAAAAGATCTTAGAAAACGTACAAAGAAGAGCGACGCGTCTAGTTAGTGGTATGAAAAATCTATCCTATTACGAACGCCTTGAAGAACTGAATCTGTCATCGCTGGAATACAGAAGGAAAAGAGGGACGATGATAGAAATGTATAAAATCTGCTATGGTTTGTATGATAGGAATGCCACTGCGGGACTATTCGAGCCGAATGATAGGGATTCTAGAGGTAACGCATGTAAAGTAGTAGTACGTAAAGCAAATCTAGAAATGTGAAAAAATTTCTTCACGATTAGAGCACCTCTCGACTGGAAAAATCTGCCACAGGAAACAGTGCAAAGCAAGACCATCGACGAATTCAAGTGGAAACTGGACAAACATTGGAAAGCGATTGGAATTGACATGTACGAATTCGAACGGAGATAAGAAAAAAGACATTTGAAATGACCACAAGAGGCACTGCCTAATGGTCATAAAAACTTGACTTGACTTGACTTGATATTTGCCGTGCACATGGTTGTTTAGAGAAAGACCCGGTGAAGTTTTGATGACAAGTAGGGGGCCCTGAGAAGGGTTGTTAGCGAACAGAAGAGCTGTTTTGAGTGCTGTTGTTATAGTTTTGTTCAGTTTTTGGTCGTGGTAGTTTATTCGAATATTGGGGCCCATGGTCATCGTTATCAGTAATATGTTATCATAATATAGCAACCTTCAGTTAATAATGTTTCTGATTATTACATACATGTTTAGCACTCCTCATTGTTTAAAATTGGAGATATTTTGCATACTACAATCATTTATGGCTTAAATTTATTGGTAATATGCTGGTTGATGGCAAACTGATTAATTCCTGCAATTCTTAATCCTGGCGACTTAATTCCTGCAATATTGTTTATTGATGTATTTATATAATGCTGGTATGGACCCTATCCAGCTTGTGCATGACCGTACCTAATCGGAAGGGCCGCTTTCCAAATTTACCTTTTTCAATAGATAATCCATGTAGAATGTTCCGAAGTCTCGTTTTCAGGTTTTATTATCATAATGGCTGATGGACACGATAACTTAAATTCATTCATGTCCAATGGTGCCAATACAATCAGAGTTCCGGCGTTTTCGATGGCTGACACTCTCAAACATCTCAAGACTAACAAAGGTGGTGATCGGGCATATGAAGCGCGAGAGTTCTTACACAAACTAGACGAGGTTCTTAACAATGGAGACTTTACTGCCGAGGGTAAAGTGATACGCATTGTCCAGCTGTATCATAAGTTTTCTTCTGCCAATGGAAATGATCCCGATATTGTAATTTCCATCGCAGACAGATTCATTCAAAGAGGATGGGGTCACGTAAATGTTGAGAATTTGGAAAGGCTTTACAGTGAAATTGTACACTTGTCAGATGAGCAAAAAGAACAATGGTACAAATGCACAACATGTGCTCTCAATTACCCAGAAGAAAAGTTCCAATGTACTTCCTGTGATGAAACATTTTTTCATTTTGTAAGTTTACAGTTCCATATTTCTCGAAAACACGTATCACTTGCAGCTAACTCAAATCTCTCGTGCCCTGAATGCGGGGTGTTCTTCAACCGTGACATATCATCGATGAAAACACATTATGAAAAGGAGCATTTATGCGCACGAGGCCATGAAATATGTCCTGTTGGTTGCAAGACTTTGTTACCTGTGAATAAAAATCCTGAAAGCTCTGTTTTTCAACATGTGGCCAACAAGCATGTTTGCACTATATGCAATGAAAAAACCCTTGATACGATATCTCATTTGCTGTTATTTCATAACGTAGCGGCAATGCCCGAAACGGAGGATGCCACGGAGATGTCTCTCTCACAACGCAGCTCACCGCAAAATAATTTCTCTGACGACTTTGCTAGCCTTAGAACTGAGGGCAGGGATGTGCGTAGAATGGGAAATATTCAGTCTAACGCGAAAAAAGATATGTTTCTAAGTGAGAAGGGAATTCCATGTCACATATGCGGGTTTCGCATTCCTCTTGAAGGATTTCCTTGTAAATTATGTCCGGAGAAATTTGACTACTATGTCGATGCGCTGATGCATTCGAAAAAACAGCATAAAATGATCCTTGATTTTGAAGTTGAGTGCGAAGTCTGTAAGATATCGTCGGGGATTTCTGAGATGCATTATCACTTGACAACGAAACACTCTTGTCCTAGTGCTCACTTACGATGTCCAAGAAACTGTCAAGAGTTATTTATATCGGAGATAGACATAATGCAGCATATGCAAAATGTACATTCTATCGGAAATTCATCAAGGCATTCCTTGTCGGATTCTAAACAATCTCTTAGTCCTGAAATTAGTCGACTTACGCAAAGCTCCAGATCCAATTCCTATGCCGATAAAGAAAGAAGTCCCTCTGATTATCGTTCAAAAAGCGAGCATACTAAGAAGCGACTTGAACAAATTCGACCGAATGTAGGAATGTTGAGTAAGAGCGTTCATCTTATGTCAGAATTAGTTCCACAAAACATGTCAAGAGGTTCGGAGCCGAGAAAAAGGCCAAAGTCATTCGCTGAGTGGGAAGATTTCATTAAAGTAAGGGGGCCCCTGAGTCTTGGACTCCCAGGATTCCTTCTATATTTAGCGCCTATTCAAAGAATCTCAAAGGTATCATCAGGAAGTAGAAATAAGATGAAATGTGGCA
Organism: Symsagittifera roscoffensis; assembly: GCF_963678635.1. NCBI lineage: Eukaryota > Metazoa > Xenacoelomorpha > Acoela > Convolutidae > Symsagittifera > Symsagittifera roscoffensis. Next base: position 17,858,266 of record NC_087062.1, on the reverse strand, counting down.
AGTGTAAACTGAGGTATCCGAGAAATTTGTTGTCATGCGCCGTATGCGATGATGTCTTTTGCACTCCTGGGAGTCTTGCTCTGCACGAAGAATTCGCTCATGATTCAGTTATAGACGAACTGTTTTGTGCTTGCTGCTCTAAGCCGTTTCAAACGGTAAACGACTTATTGGCACATGAATTAGCTAATGTCTGTAACAACCATTATGAATGTCCTTTCGGGTGTGATTGCCTATTTGGAAATCAGATCAAATTGAGTGAACATGTGAAGAATCACCATGCTGCTAATAGCTCACCCAGTACTGAAAACATGATACCCTTTGCACTGACCACTTATAAGAGAAATCTGAGCAAGGTAGCGGATTATTCATGCGAAAAATGCAAACTGATCTGTCTTCCTTCTGAAAACTGGTCGCAGTGTAAATTGTGTGAAAACAAATCACTCAAACTGAGAATCAGGTACATAAATGGAGTCGAGTTCCTGGCACATTTAGTGCGTCACCACAAACTGAATGTATCTATGAGACTGATCTGTGCTACTTGTAAAGTTTCTGTTGCAGATGTCTTGGACTTCCACAACCATCAGAAATCAGCTCATGGTTTCTGCAGTTTGCATGATGTTTGTTCATCAATGAGTTGCGGAGTAGTATTTCCTTACTCTATGAAAGACATTCACATTGAAAGATGTCAACATGTGGCTAACGATTTACTTCGAGGAACAGACGACAATGATTGCATGCGTCGCATGAAAAAAGAGGAACAGTTGTTTGACGACGAGCCGTTCTCGCTCTCAAAGCCAAATGTCGAAAAGCAAATAGTGACTTCACTACAGGAAAAAAGTCTGAAAAAATCGAGTAATGAGCTCAGCTATGGCATATCGGCTAATGACGAAAGCAGGCTCAGAGTCCGAAGAAAACGAACTACCCATGAGTTAGTTGTAAACCGATCACAAAACTTAAAGTCGGTGTCAGATCTGATGGATGAAACAATGGACTATGCTGCGACGCGAAAAACCAAAAGGTCTATAATGCCGGAAACGTATGAACACGTTGGTCTGCACCCGGACTATATGATCCCACATGATCACCCCAATCAAACAGCGCTCACGAGTTTTTCAATTTTAGGTCCGTCTCCTCTACCGATGTTCGCTGAGCCGAAAGTCATAAGGCAGAAAGTGATACCTCCTGCTCTCATGGATCAGAAAATCAATTTGAATACGCCGATATCAGTTAAACAACGAATCGACATGCCAGTTTCTGTCAAGCAAAAAAGAGATTTGCAGACCGTTGCGTCACAACGTAAATTAGGAAAGTGTAAAAATTGTCGCTACAGATACGAAATTGAAGCAATGAAGCTGGATCATCATTGCGAGGAGTGCAACTTGTACTTCATCAAGGAATACGAACTTATGATCCATTTGACTGTTGTTCACGCAGTAGAGACTGATTTGAGCACACGGTTTGCTTGCGATTTATGTCCTCAAGGTAGTACGATGATGGATATAAATGATTTGCTAGCTCACAGAAGCGAAAAACATGAAGCATGTTTGACTCACATGCGCTGCTCAAATGGTCCTTGCAAATACATGTTCTCAAATGTTGAAGAAATGCAGAAACACTCCAAAGAACTATGCATGTATAAGAATCACTCCAGATCTGAGGCGAAAGTTGGTTCTAAAGAAGATCCCAGAAATGCTATCTTACCTAAAACGCGAGCTGAGAAAAAACCTGAGAGAAGAGTTCGAAACGAAGCTCCTCGTGTACTTAAAAGGGATAAGTCCCCTTCGGAAACGCGTAAGATAAAACGACCATCCGATCACGCAAGTGAAAAGAGACAAGGTATAGTTTCTTTTGATGAATCAAAGCAGTTTTTCAAGACATTGGCGCCAAAGAGCTCAGAATTGACGACTGGGTGCTCAGTCTGCGGACAGGTAAAACCCTCAGATAAGTATTTTGAATGCACGTTGTGCACTGATCCTACAACAAGGGTTTCCGAGAAGCAATTTGCTTTGTTTCTGGATGCCTTGTTGCATCTGGTTAAAACCCATGGGTTTGTCGTGGTTGATGTTAACCAATCATGTAAGAGCCCTGAGTGTATAAATGAGTTCGGAGAACAGTTGTTTTTCGATTCTATCGAAGAGTACCATTTCCATGGCGTGAACAAACATGGTTTATGTGAAAAGCATATGCTGTGCCCATATGGGTGCGGAGAGGTATTTAACCATGGGAAGCTAGTGAGTGTACATGTACGCACTTGTCCTGTAAGAAATGCGAAGTTAACCCTCAAAACTGTATAAATAAATTATAGGTATTCTCAATTAAAGTTTATAGATCTGTGATGTCATTCATTATTTCGAGCGTTTAATTGATGACTAACACCGAAGTTTTATTAATTGTTGTGTGCTGCGGATAAAGTATGCCCCTCTATAAATTTGCGTTTAAATTGATAAATAAACTAATTACTGTGGTAATGCTTTAATTCTGATGCTGTTGTGTTCAATAAAAATAACCAAAGGCAAAAGTTTAATGGGAAATAATCTGCATTTAATTCTACCTCCTATTGCGGTTTATGCTGTTGCAAAAACATGCTGTTAAACATGCCGTTCAAATTAGCTATGCTGTTCCCTGTAAAAAATTGTTGTTGTATTTTTGTTAAATTAACTATTTGCAAAACTCAAAACCGAGCTCATCATTTTTTAAACTCGAAAACTGAAAGACCCAACTACTATTTACCTTGTTTTGAGTTAAACTTGAAAAAAAATAAACGAAAACTATCTACCGTTAAGCAGTAAAAACTATTCCGATTTATTTCAGAAAATGTTTTACCTAACTAAACTGTGCTCACAAACAGAGTCCACTTTCACCCCATATGACACGAAATGTTTATATAAATTCTGTTAAAACCTGAACTTGAAGCTCACCATTACGAATCTCGTTTTGAAGAACAGGCGAAATAAAATCTGATATCAAACCAACTAAAATTAAATCACCGAGAAACTTAAACAACATCAGCAAAATTAAATATATTGGTTCTCTTCTAAATTCTTGTCAAGTAAACATGAGATCTCTCAGGCAGGCATCTGAAAAGAAATAACGAAAATAAATAATGGATGTGCAGGAGTAGGCATTTACATTAATAAAGCTCCAAGAAGATTCTTCGCTTTTGAAACCGCCTTTTTTGAATTCCAGGAACCTAAACGAGAAGTAAGAAATGCCCAAAAAGTGTCGAAAAGACTAGCTAAATCAAGAAAGAACTTATTTCTATAAAATTGATTACTAACAACAGCAAATTAAGTAAATTCAAAAAGTAAAACTAGAGGCAAGACATCTGAAACATGAAAAAGAGATGGCAAAGAAAGATATGGGAAGTAACTGTTTACAATCTTCCTTGAAGCTACTTGCTGATTACAAATCAAATTATCAAGAGAAGAAAATGAGTTTACAAAAACTCAATTATCGATTTGAAAAAAAAACGTTCAGTTTAATATTACCCCTGCCATTGGCAAAGGTTAGGCAACCGGGAACTGGACTTTTTTTCATAAAAGTCACAGAAATCGTTAAGTTACTTAATTAGCATATCAAGCTCATGCTACTACTTACGTCTATAGCGTAGAGGCAAGGCATATGCTTGGAAAGACAAATATCTGGCTTGAGGCCATCCAGGAGCCCTACTCGCTTTTGAGAAATATTATATTTGCGATAAGCAAGTGTACTGTAATCGGGTACTAGACTTTTTCCCGAAATAACCTTGTTCAGAGAATATTCAAAATTATAAATGGTAAGTTTAGATACAGTTCATAATAAATTCAACTTTCTTTGCGTTTGTCTGGCACACTTGGTCTGGAGGACGCGAATACGCCTGGGACTGCAAAAGTCTTGGGTTCACCTGTTTTGTTTTTAAACGGGAAATTTTCCGTTCCAAAGAAGATTGTTGACTTATTGTCTGCTTATATTTAGTGTTTTGAGTTTTTTTGCTATTTGTAAGTTAACTAGCCCTGACTTTCTCGGTTTCTTGATTTTTTGTCGCTCAACAATTTATTCTGCCCGAATGATTCCGGCTTATATTTTATCGGCTTAGTGACCTACGTTTGTGTAGTTTCAAGGGAAACAAAATTTTCATGTTCCCCTCTGGTGAACCCAAAATGCAAAAAAATCTTCGAATTAATTCCTGTTTGATTTATTAAACAGGTATTATGAAAACGTTTTTTTTTTCCAGATGAGATCTGGTTTTTTTTTTTTTTTTTTTTGAGACGCTTTTTCGAAAAATTCGCTTTCCCAAAAAACTACTCGTCAGATTCTCATAAAAGTGGTACCAATGGATTCAGTAGCGTTTCACCTACCTGCCTGCATGAAATTTAGGGCAATTTTTACCCTACCCCACCCCCTACGGTCTTAGAAAAGCTTCACAACTCGGTACTTTTTTCACTTTTTGCCCATTTTTTCGGAAATTTTCGATTTCCTTAAAAACTACCCGTCCAGATTTGGGATTAAGGGTTTAATCGATAGACCAGGTTGTAGGAAACTCCCATGCACAAGCGGCTGGTCCCTAATTTGCTTAGGGGAAGAGCTATAGACTTAGGAAAAGTCACTTTTTTGATTTTTTTGCCTATTTTTTCGGAAATTATCAATTTCCTCAAAAACTACCCATCCAGAATTGGAATTAAGGGTTTAATCGATAGACCAGGTTGTAGGAAACTACCCCGCACAAGCGGCTGGTCCTTAACTTGCCTAGGGGAAGAGCTATAGACTTAGGAAAAGTCACTTTTTTGACTTTTTTGGCCTTTTTTCAAATCTTTCCGATTTCCTCAAAAACTACCCGTCCAGATTTGGGATTAAGGGTTTAATCGATAGACCAGGTTGTAGGAAACTCCCCTGCCCAAGCGGCTGGTCCCTAATTTGCTTAGGGGAAGAGCTATAGACTGAGGAAAAGTCACTTTTTTGATTTTTTTGCCTATTTTTTCGGAAATTATCGATTTCCTCAAAAACTACCCATCCAGATTTGGAATTAAGGGTTTAATCGATAGACCAGGTTGTAGGAAACTCCCCTGCACAAGCGGCTGGTCCTTAACTTGCCTAGGGGAAGAGCTATAGACTTAGGAAAAGTCACTTTTTTTGACTTTTTTGGCCTTTTTTTTTCGGAAATTATCGATTTCCTCAAAAGCTACCCATCCAGATTTGGGATTAAGGGTTTAATCGATAGACCAGGTTGTAGGAAACTCCCCTGCCCAAGCGGCTGGTCCTTAATTTGTCTCGGGAAAGTGCTGTACACTTAGGAAAAGTTTTTTTAAAAGTTTTTTGGCATTGGAACAAAGATTCAATATACTTATTGTGTGTATTTTTTAGACAATGGAATCCGCTATGCTTACGTTTTTCGCTTTTGCTTGGTGCTAATGGCTTTGTGTTGAGTTTTTTTGTATGGTTCGAAGAAGTCCAACGAGAAGTTGCACGAGTTACGCTAGTTCTCTTTAATCAGGTCGGTTTGTTCCAGAACGTTTTTGTGATGTCAGTTAATGTTAGCTGGTTTGTGAAACACACATTTCACTTAATTCTAGTGAATAATTATTCACATTGTTGAAGCATTGTGCATATGATTTTATTTTAAATATATTTAGCATGTAACCATGCTTGATACGGTTTGCCTTGTCGCAGTGTGAAAGGCCCGTTTAATGGGAGGTCATAAATCACTTAAAACATGCGCCAATCGATCAGTACGACACCATTGTCATCTTGTGTGGAAGCAATGATGTATTGAAAATGTCACCTGATGCGCTCATAGATCAATTCAGAGGTATCATAAAAAATCTGTACCTCTCACTTTAATCATTTATATACTTCAATTCTAGTCCTCAAAGGTGTATTAGAACAACGGGGAGGACGATTTTTTGTATGATCTCTCCTCCCCCGCCAGAACGACGTCTATCGGGCGCAAGCAGTCCTTCTAAATAGGGAACTTAAAAAGTTGTATGGTTCCGAAAACGCTACCAATGAATGCATAAGCTTCTGTTTCACTTTTTTGCGTAGGAAGGGCGCTATCGACTTGAGAAACCTGAAATTTTAAAACAATTTTAAAGTAATCAATATTAAAATAATCAAACAGGTCTCTCCAGCTTTCAGCTGGGCCCCTAGTAGATATTCATGACAACATTTTTTGGCATTGTATTTTTCATGCCCTTCTCATCCGGCTTGATAGATTTAGGCCTAAATTTAATCGGCTTTATGACCTCATATGTTATCTTTCGCGGAGCGAAAAATGCTTGCATGTGCGGGTGGTGTTAGTGAGGGTGAGGGGGACTTTTTATTAATCATGATAGTTTTGATTTTTTTTCGACTTTTTAAAATGTTTCATTTTTTCGGCTTCTTAGGTTTCAACCGATATTATATCGGCCTAAAGGACTCATATTGTTTCGTTTGACGAGGAAGTTAAATTTGTGTTAGTGTTTTGAAAAAAAAAAACTACTAGGACGCACAATCCCTCAAAACACTCGCACAAAATTTATTTTCTCGTCAAATGAAACAATGTGAGGCCTTAACAAACCTTTTAAGGCGAAAAAAACCAAGAGTTAACTCGAATAAAAAACTACTTGGACCCACAAACCCTCGAGTTTACAAATTAACTGAAAAATAACAGGATTAATTCCAACACGAGTTCAATTGAAAGTCACGTTTTGGCATAAAAAACCGACAAAATTATCCGTCCAACTGAAATAAGCTTTGATTCGATTAGTGGGTTTTCGTCAAGAATGAACAGAATTTTTTGTTTCAACGCCTCAAATATTTGATTTGAGTGATATTCTAGTTGCTTGCGATATATGGGATCCTTAAATCGCGTTGTAAATACGCTTTCCCATTAAGAGAAATACTTTCACAAAGTTACTGAAAAATAACAGGATTAATTCTAACACGAGTTCACGAAGTTCAAAATGATTTGCTTACTGCGTTTTCGTGAAGAATGAAAAGAATTTTTTGTTTCAACGCATCACGTATTTGATTTGAGTGATCTTCTAGTTGCTTGCGATTTGTAGAGTCCTTAAATCTCATTGTAAATAGATTTTCCCAATAAAAGAAGTATTATTACAAATTAACTGAAAAATAACAGGAATAATTTCAACACGAGTTCAATTGAAAGTTACGTATTGACTTGAAAAACCGACAAAATTATCCGCCCAACTGAAATAAGCTTTGATTCGATTAGTGGGTGTTTGTCAAGAATGAAAGGATTTTTTTGTTTCAACGCCTCAAATATTTGATTTGAGTGATATTCTAGTTGTTTGGGATGTATAGAATCCTTAATTCACTTTGTAATTAGATTTTCCCAATAAAGGAAGTTTTATTAAAAATTAAATGAAAAATAACAGGATTACTTCCATCACGAGTTCAATGAAAGGCACGTTTTGATCTGAAAACCGACAAGATTATCAGTCCAATTAAAATGAGCGGTGATTCGATTAGTGCGTTCTCGTCAAGAGTGGAAAAAAGTTTTTGTTTCTTTGAAAAAAATATTATCACAAAGTAGTGAAAAAAAACAAGATTAATTCCACACGAGTTTGAATGAATTTTTTTTTTGGGATGAAACACTGGCAAGGTTTTCCGTACAATTGAAATGAGCTGTGATTCGATTAGGGCATTTTTGTCAAGAATGAAATGATTTTTTGTTCAAACGCCTCAAGTATTTGGTTTGAGTGATCTTCTAATTGCTTGCGATATATAGAATCCTTAAATTAAATTTTAAATACAATTTCCCAATAAAAGACATACTATCACAAATTAACTGAAAAATAACGGGATCAATTCCAACACGAGTTCAATGAAAGTCACGTTTTGGAATGAAACACCGGCAAAATTATCCGTCCAGTTCAATTAAAATGAGCTGTGATTTGCTTAGTGCGTTTTCGTGAAGAATGAAAAGAAGTTTTTGTTTCAACGCCTCACGTATTTGACTTGAGTGATCTTCTAGTTGCTTGCGATTTATAGAGTCCTCAAATCACGTTGTAAATAGATTTTCCCAATAAAAGAAGTATTATTACAATTTAACTGAAAAATAACAAGAATAATTTCAACACGAGTTCAATTGAAAGTTACATTTTGACTTGAAAAACCGACAAAATTATCCGCCCCACTGAAATAAGCTTTGATTCGATTAGTAGGTGCTCGTCAAGAATGAAAGGAATTTTTTGTTTCAACGCCTCGAATATTTGATTTGAGTGATATTCTAGTTGTTTGGGATGTATAGAATCCTTAATTCACGTTGTAATTAGATTTTCCCAATAAAGGAAGTTTTATTACAAATTAAATGAAAAATAACAGGATTACTTCCATCACGAGTTCGATGAAAGGCACGTTTTTATCTGAAAACCGACAAGATTATCAGTCCAATTAAAATGAGCGGTGATTCGATTAGTGCGTTCTCGTCAAGAGTGGAAAGAATTTTTTGTTTCTTTGAAAGAAATATTATCACAAATTAGTGAAAAAAAAACAAGATTAATTCCAACACGAGTTTGAATGAATTTCACTTTTTGGGATGAAACACTGGCAAGGTTCTCCGTACAATTGAAATGAGCTGTGATTCGATTAGGGCATTTTTGTCAAGAATGAAATGATTTTTTGTTCAAACGCCTCAAGTATTTGGTTTGAGTGATCTTCTACTTGCTTGCGATATATAGAATCCTTAAATTAAATTTTAAATACAATTTCCCAATAAAAGACATACTATCACAAATTAACTGAAAAATAACGGGATCAATTCCAACACGAGTTCAATGAAAGTCACGTTTTGGAATGAAACACCGGCAAAATTATCCGTCCAGTTCAATTAAAATGAGCTGTGATTTGCTTAGTGCGTTTTCGTGAAGAATGAAAAGAAGTTTTTGTTTCAACGCCTCACGTATTTGACTTGAGTGATCTTCTAGTTGCTTGCGATTTATAGAGTCCTCAAATCACGTTGTAAATAGATTTTCCCAATAAAAGAAGTATTATTACAATTTAACTGAAAAATAACAAGAATAATTTCAACACGAGTTCAATTGAAAGTTACATTTTGACTTGAAAAACCGACAAAATTATCCGCCCCACTGAAATAAGCTTTGATTCGATTAGTAGGTGCTCGTCAAGAATGAAAGGAATTTTTTGTTTCAACGCCTCGAATATTTGATTTGAGTGATATTCTAGTTGTTTGGGATGTATAGAATCCTTAATTCACGTTGTAATTAGATTTTCCCAATAAAGGAAGTTTTATTACAAATTAAATGAAAAATAACAGGATTACTTCCATCACGAGTTCGATGAAAGGCACGTTTTTATCTGAAAACCGACAAGATTATCAGTCCAATTAAAATGAGCGGTGATTCGATTAGTGCGTTCTCGTCAAGAGTGGAAAGAATTTTTTGTTTCTTTGAAAGAAATATTATCACAAATTAGTGAAAAAAAAACAAGATTAATTCCAACACGAGTTTGAATGAATTTCACTTTTTGGGATGAAACACTGGCAAGGTTCTCCGTACAATTGAAATGAGCTGTGATTCGATTAGGGCATTTTTGTCAAGAATGAAATGATTTTTTGTTCAAACGCCTCAAGTATTTGGTTTGAGTGATCTTCTACTTGCTTGCGATATATAGAATCCTTAAATTAAATTTTAAATACAATTTCCCAATAAAAGACATACTATCACAAAATTAACTGAAAAATAACGGGATCAATTCCAACACGAGTTCAATGAAAGTCACGTTTTGGAATGAAACACCGACCAAATTATCCGTCCAGTTCAATTAAAATGAGCTGTGATTTGCTTAGTGCGTTTTCGTGAAGAATGAAAAGAATTTTTTGTTTCAACGCCTCACGTCTTTGACTTGAGTGATCTTCTAGTTGCTTGCGATTTATAGAGTCCTTAAATCACGTTGTAAATAGATTTTCCCAATAAAAGAAGTATTATTACAAATTAAATGAAAAATAACAGGAATAATTTCAACACGAGTTCAATTGAAAGTTACGTTTTGACTTGAAAAACCGACAAAATTATTCGCCCCACTGAAATAAGCTTTGATTCGTTTAGTGGGTGTTCGTCAAGAATGAAAGGAATTTTTTGTTTCAACGCCTCAAATAATTGATTTGAGTGATATTCTAATTGTTTGGGATGTATAGAATCCTTAATTCACGTTGTAATTAGATTTTCCCAATAAAGGAAGTTTTATTACAAATTAAATGAAAAATAACAGGATTACTTCCGTCACGAGTTCGATGAAAGGCACGTTTTGATCTGAAAACCGACAAGATTATCAGTCCAATTAAAATGAGCGGTGATTCGATTAGTGCGTTCTCGTCAAGAGTGGAAAGAATTTTTTGTTTCTTTAAAAGAAATATTATCACAAATTAGTTGAAAAAAAAAACAAGATTAATTCCAACACGAGTTTGAATGAATTACTCTTTTTTTGGATGAAACACTGGCAAGGTTATCCGTACAATTGAAATGAGCTGTGATTCGATTAGGGCATTTTTGTCAAGAATGAAATGATTTTTTGTTCAAACGCCTCAAGTATTTGGTTTGAGTGATCTTCTACTTGCTTGCGATGTATAGAATCCTTAAATGACTTAAATACTTTTTCCCCTGAAAAAGAAATACTTTCACAAACTAACTGAAAAATAACAGGATTAATTCTAACACGAGTTCAATGAAAGTCACGTTTTGGAATGAAACACCGACAAAATTATCCGTCCAGTTCAATTGAAATGAGCTGTGATTTGCTTAGTGCGTTTTCGTGAAGAATGAAAAGAATTTTTGTTTCAACGCCTCACGTATTTGATTTGAGTGATCTTCTAGTTGCTTGCGATTCATAGAGTCCATAAATCACGTTGTAAATAGATTTTCCCAATAAAAGAAGTATTATTACAATTTAACTGAAAAATAACAGGAATAATTTCAACACGAGTTCAATTGAAAGTTACGTTTTGACTTGAAGAACCGACAAAATTATTCGCCCCACTGAAATAAGCTTTGATTCGATTAGTGGGTGTTCGTCAAGAATGAAAGAAATTTTTTGTTTCAACGCCTCAAATATTTGATTTGAGTGATATTCTAGTTGTTTGGGATGTATAGAATCCTTAATTCACGTTGTAATTAGATTTTCCCAATAAAGGAAGTTTTATTACAAATTAAATGAAAAATAACAGGATTACTTCCGTCACGAGTTCGATGAAAGGCACGTTTTGATCTGAAAACCGACAAGATTATCAGTCCAATTAAAATGAGCGGTGATTCGATTAGTGCGTTCTCGTCAAGAGTGGAAAGAATTTTTTGTTTCTTTAAAAGAAATATTATCACAAATTAGTGAAAAAAAAACAAGATTAATTCCAACACGAGTTTGAATGAATTACTCTTTTTGGGATGAAACACTGGCAAGGTTATCCGTACAATTGAATTGAGCTGTGATTCGATTAGGGCATTTTTGTCAAGAATGAAATGATTTTTTGTTCAAACGCCTCAAGTATTTGGTTTGAGTGATCTTCTACTTGCTTGCGATATATAGAATCCTTAAATTAAATTTTAAATACAATTTCCCAATAAAAGACATACTATCACAAATTAACTGAAAATTAACGGGATCAATTCCAACACGAGTTCAATGAAAGTCACGTTTTGGAATGAAACACCGACAAAATTATCCGTCCAGTTCAATTGAAATGAGCTGTGATTTGCTCAGTGCGTTTTCGTGAATGAAAAGAATTTTTTGTTTCAACGCCTCACGTATTTGATTTGAGTGATCTTCTAGTTGCTTGCGATTTATAGAGTCCTTAAATCACGTTGTAAATAGATTTTCCCAATAAAAGAAGTATTATTACAATTTAACTGAAAAATAACAAGAATAATTTCAACACGAGTTCAATTGAAAGTTACATTTTGACTTGAAAAACCGACAAAATTATCCGCCCCACTGAAATAAGCTTTGATTCGATTAGTGGGTGCTCGTCAAGAATGAAAGGAATTTTTTGTTTCAACGCCTCGAATATTTGATTTGAGTGATATTCTAGTTGTTTGGGATGTATAGAATCCCTAATTCACGTTGTAATTAGATTTTCCCCATAAAGGAAGTTTTATTACAAATTAAATGAAAAATAACAGGATTACTTCCATCACGAGTTCAATGAAAGGCACGTTTTGATCTGAAAACCGACAAGATTATCAGTCCAATTAAAATGAGCGGTGATTCGATTAGTGCGTTCTCGTCAAGAGTGGAAAGAATTTTTTGTTTCTTTAAAAGAAATATTATCACAAATTAGTGAAAAAAAAACAAGATTAATTCCAACACGAGTTTGAATGAGTTTCACTTTTTGGGATGAAACACTGGCAAGGTTCTCCGTACAATTGAAATGAGCTGTGATTCGATTAGGGCATTTTTGTCAAGAATGAAATGATTTTTTGTTCAAACGCCTCAAGTATTTGGTTTGAGTGATCTTCTAGTTGCTTGCGATATATAGAATCCTTAAATTAAATTTTAAATACAATTTCCCAATCAAAGACATACTATCACAAATTAACTGAAAAATAACGGGATCAATTCCAACACGAGTTCAATGAAAGTCACGTTTTGGTATGAAGAACCGACAAGATTATACGTCCATTTGAAATGAGCTGTGATTCGATTAGTGCCTGTTCGTCAAGAATGAAAATAGTGTATTTTTTTTAACGCCCCAAGTATTCGATTTGAGTGATCTTCCAGTTGCTTGCGATGTATAGAATCCTTAAATGACGTAAATACTTTTTCCCCTGAAAAAGAAATACTTTCACAAACTAACTGAAAAATAACAGGATTAATTCTAACACGAGTTCAAATAAAAGTCACGTTTTGGAATGAACCATCGACAAAATTATCCCTCCAATTCAATTGAAATGAGCTGTGATTTGATTACTGCGTTTTCGTGAGGAATGAAAAGAGTGAATTTTTTTTCAATGCTCCAAGTATTTGATTTGAGCGATCTTTTAGTTGCTTGCGATATATGGGATCCTTAAATTGCGTTGTAAATACATTTTCCCAATAAGAGGAATACTTTCACAAACTATTGAAAAATAACAGGATTAATTCTAACCCGAGTTCAAATAAAATTCACGTTTTGGAAGGAAACATCGACAAAATTATCCGTCCAATTAAAATGAGCGGTGATTCGATTAGTGCGTTCTCGTCAAGAGTGGAAAGAATTTTTTGTTTCTTTAAAAGAAATATTATCACAATTTAGTTGAAAAAAACAAAGTCAATTCCAACACGAGTTTGAATGAATTTCACTTTTTGGGATGAGACACTGGCAAGGTTCTCCGTGCAATTGAAATGAGCTGTGATTCGATCAGGGCATTTTTGTCAAGAATGAAATGATTTTTTGTTCAAACGCCTCAAGTACTTGGTTTGAGTGATCTTCTACTTGCTTGCGATAAATAGAATCCTTAAATTAAATTTTAAATACAAATTCCCAATAAAAGACATACTATCACAAATTAACTGAAAAATAACGGGATCAATTCCAACACGAGTTCAATGAAAGTTACGTTTTTGTATGAAGAACCAACAAGATTATACGTCCATTTGAAATGAGCTGTGATTCGATTAGTGCCTTTTCGTCAAGAATGAAAAGAGTGTATTTTTTTAACGCCCCAAGTATTCGATTTGAGTGATCTTCCAGTTGCTTGCGATGTATAGAATCCTTAAACGACGTAAATACTTTTTCCCCTAAAAAAGAAATACTTTCACAAACTAACTGAAAAATAACAGGATTAATTCTAACACGAGTTCAAATGAAAGTCACGTTTTGGAAGGAAACATCGACAAAATTATCCGTTTAATTCAATTGAAATGAGCTGTGATTTGATTAGTGCGTTTTCGTGAAGAATGAAAAGAGTGTATTTTTTTTCAATGCCCCAAGTATTTGATTTGAGTGATCTTCTAGTTGCTTGCGATGTATAGACTCCTTAAATCACGTTGCTAATACTTTTTCCCAAAAAGATAAATACTCTCACAAACTAAGTGAAAAATAGCAGGATTAATTCCAACCCGAGATCAACTGAAAATCACGTTTTGAGATGAAACTTCGACAAGATTATCCGTCCAATTGAAATGAGCTGTGATTCGATTAGTGCCTTTTCGTCAAGAATGAAAAGAGTGTTTTTTTTCAATGCCCTAAGTATTTGTTTTGAGTGATCTTCTAGTTGCTTGCGATATATAGACTCCTTAAATCACGTTGTAAATACATTTTCCCAATAAGAGAAATACTCTCACAAACTAAGTGAAAAATAACAGGATTAATTCTAACCCGAGATCAAATGAAAATCATGTTTTGAGATGAAACACCGACAAAATTATCCGTCCAGTTCAATTGAAATGAGCTGTGATTTGCTTAGTGCGTTTTCGTGAAGAATGAAAAGAATTTTTGTTTCAACGCCTCACGTATTTGATTTGAGTGATCTTCTAGTTGCTTGCGATTCATAGAGTCCTTAAATCACGTTGTAAATAGATTTTCCCAATAAAAGAAGTATTATTACAATTTAACTGAAAAATAACAGGAATAATTTCAACACGAGTTCAATTGAAAGTTACGTTTTGACTTGAAAAACCGACAAAATTATCAGCCCAACTGAAATAAGCTTTGATTCGATTAGTGGGTGTTCGTCAAGAATGAAAGGAATTTTTTGTTTCTTTAAAACAAATATTATCACAAATTAGTGAAAAAAAAACAAGATTAATTCCAACACGAGTTTGAATGAGTTTCACTTTTTGGGATGAAACACTGGCAAGGTTCTCCGTACAATTTAAATGAGCTGTGTTTCGATTAGGGCATTTTTGTCAAGAATGAAATGATTTTTTGTTCAAACGCCTCAAGTATTTGCTTTGAGTGATCTTCTAGTTGCTTGCGATATATAGAATCCTTAAATTAAATTTTAAATACAATTTCCCAATAAAAGACATACTATCACAAATTAACTGAAAAATAACGGGATCAATTCCAACACGAGTTCAATGAAAGTCACGTTTTGGTATGAAGAACCGACAAGATTATACGTCCATTTGAAATGAGCTGTGATTCGATTAGTGCCTTTTCGTCAAGAATGAAAAGAGTGTATTTTTTTAACGCCCCAAGTATTCGATTTGAGTGATCTTCCAGTTGCTTGCGATGTATAGAATCCTTAAATGACGTAAATACTTTTTCCCCTGAAAAAGAAATACTTTCACAAACTAACTGAAAAATAACAGGATTAATTCTAACACGAGTTCAAATAAAAGTCACGTTTTGGAATGAACCATCGACAAAATTATCCCTCCGATTCAATTGAAATGAGCTGTGATTTGATTAGTGCGTTTTCGTGAGGAATGAAAAGAGTGAATTTTTTTTCAATGCCCCAAGTATTTGATTTGAGCGATCTTTTAGTTGCTTGCGATATATGGGATCCTTAAATTGCGTTGTAAATACATTTTCCCAATAAGAGAAATACTTTCACAAACTAATTGAAAAATAACAGGATTAATTCTAACCCGAGTTCAAATAAAAGTCACGTTTTGGAAGGAAACATCGACAAAATTATCCGTCCAATTAAAATGAGCGGTGATTCGATTAGTGCGTTCTCGTCAAGAGTGGAATGAATTTTTTGTTTCTTTAAAAGAAATATTATCACAATTTAGTTGAAAAAAACAAGGTCAATTCCAACACGAGTTTGAATGAATTTCACTTTTTGGGATGAGACACTGGCAAGGTTCTCCGTGCAATTGAAATGAGCTGTGATTCGATTAGGGCATTTTTGTCAAGAATGAAATGATTTTTTGTTCAAACGCCTCAAGTATTTGGTTTGAGTGATCTTCTACTTGCTTGCGATATATAGAATCCTTAAATTAAATTTTAAATACAAATTCCCAATAAAAGACATACTATCACAAAAATAACTGAAAATTAACGGGATCAATTCCAACACGAGTTCAATGAAAGTTACGTTTTTGTATGAAGAACCAACAAGATTATACGTCCATTTGAAATGAGCTGTGATTCGATTAGTGCCTTTTCGTCAAGAATGAAAAGAGTGTATTTTTTAACGCCCCAAGTATTCGATTTGAGTGATCTTCCAGTTGCTTGCGATGTATAGAATCCTTAAACGACGTAAATACTTTTTCCCCTAAAAAAGAAATACTTTCACAAACTAACTGAAAAATAACAGGATTAATTCTAACACGAGTTCAAATGAAAGTCACGTTTTGGAAGGAAACATCGACAAAATTATCCGTTTAATTCAATTGAAAAGAGCTGTGATTTGATTAGTGCGTTTTCGTGAAGAATGAAAAGAGTGTATTTTTTTTCAATGCCCCAAGTATTTGATTTGAGTGATCTTCTAGTTGCTTGCGATGTATAGACTCCTTAAATCACGTTGTAAATACTTTTTCCCAAAAAGATAAATACTCTCACAAACTAAGTGAAAAATAGCAGGATTAATTCCAACCCGAGATCAACTGAAAATCACGTTTTGAGATGAAACACCGACAAGATTATCCGTCCAATTGAAATGAGCTGTGATTCGATTAGTGCCTTTTCGTCAGGAATGAAAAGAGTGTTTTTTTTTTTCAATGCCCTAAGTATTTGTTTTGAGTGATCTTCTAGTTGCTTGCGATATATAGAATCCTTAAATTAAATTTTAAATACAAATTCCCAATAAAAGACATACTATCACAAATTAACTGAAAATTAACGGGATCAATTCCAACACGAGTTCAATGAAAGTTACGTTTTTGTATGAAGAACCAACAAGATTATACGTCCATTTGAAATGAGCTGTGATTCGATTAGTGCCTTTTCGTCAAGAATGAAAAGAGTGTATTTTTTAACGCCCCAAGTATTCGATTTGAGTGATCTTCCAGTTGCTTGCGATGTATAGAATCCTTAAACGACGTAAATACTTTTTCCCCTAAAAAAGAAATACTTTCACAAACTAACTGAAAAATAACAGGATTAATTCTAACACGAGTTCAAATGAAAGTCACGTTTTGGAAGGAAACATCGACAAAATTATCCGTTTAATTCAATTGAAAAGAGCTGTGATTTGATTAGTGCGTTTTCGTGAAGAATGAAAAGAGTGTATTTTTTTTCAATGCCCCAAGTATTTGATTTGAGTGATCTTCTAGTTGCTTGCGATGTATAGACTCCTTAAATCACGTTGTAAATACTTTTTCCCAAAAAGATAAATACTCTCACAAACTAAGTGAAAAATAGCAGGATTAATTCCAACCCGAGATCAACTGAAAATCACGTTTTGAGATGAAACACCGACAAGATTATCCGTCCAATTGAAATGAGCTGTGATTCGATTAGTGCCTTTTCGTCAGGAATGAAAAGAGTGTTTTTTTTTTCAATGCCCTAAGTATTTGTTTTGAGTGATCTTCTAGTTGCTTGCGATATATAGACTCCTTAAATCACGTTGTAAATACATTTTCCCAATAAGAGAAATACTCTCACAAACTAAGTGAAAAATAACAGGATTAATTCTAACCCGAGATCAAATGAAAGTCACGTTTTGGAATGAAACACCGACAAAATTATCCGTCCAGTTCAATTAAAATGAGCTGTGATTTGCTTAGTGCGTTTTCGTGAAGAATGAAAAGAATTTTTTGTTTCAACGCCTCACGTATTTGATTTGAGTGATCTTCTAGTTGCTTGCGATTTATAGAGTCCTTAAATCACGTTGTAAATAGATTTTCCCAATAAAAGAAAAATTTTTACAAATTAACTGAAAAATAACAGGAATAATTTCAACACGAGTTCAATGAAAGTCACGTTTTGGTATGAAGAACCGACAAGATTATACGTCCATTTGAAATAACCTTTGATTCGATTAGTGGGTGTTCGTCAAGAATGAAAGGAGTTTTTTGTTTCAACGCCTCACGTATTTGATTTGAGTGATCTTCTAGTTGCTTGCGATTTATAGAATCCTTAAATTAAATTTTAAATACAATTTCCCAATAAAAGACACAATCACAAATTCACTGAAAAATAACAGGGTTAATTCTAACCCGAGATCAAATGAAAGTCACGTTTTGGAATGAAACACCGACAAAATTATCCGTCCAGTTCAATTAAAATGAGCTGTGATTTGCTTAGTGCGTTTTCGTGAAGAATGAAAAGAATTTTTTGTTTCAACGCCTCACGTATTTGATTTGAGTGATCTTCTAGTTGCTTGCGATTTATAGAGTCCTTAAATCACGTTGTAAATAGATTTTCCCAATAAAAGAAAAATTTTTACAAATTAACTGAAAAATAACAGGAATAATTTCAACACGAGTTCAATTGAAAGCTACGTTTTGACTTGAAAAACCGACAAAATTATCCGCCCAACTGAAATAAGCTTTGATTCGATTAGTGGGTGTTCGTCAAGAATGAAAGGAATTTTTTGTTTCAACGCCTCAAATAATTGATTTGAGTGATATTCTAGTTGTTTGGGATGTATAGAATCCTTAATTCACGTTGTAATTAGATTTTCCCAATAAAGGAAGTTTTATTACAAATTAAATGGAAAATAACAGGATTACTTCCATCACGAGTTCAATGAAAGGCACGTTTTGATCTGAAAACCGACCAGATATCAGTCCAATTAAAATGAGCGGTGATTCGATTAGTGCGTTCTCGTCAAGAGTGGAAAGAGGTTTTTGTTTCTTTAAAAGAAATATTATCACAAATTAATTGAAAAAAAAAACAAGATTAATTCCAACACGAGTTTGAATGAATTTCACTTTTTGGGATAAAACACTGGCAAGGTTCTCCGTACAATTGAAATGAGCTGTGATTCGATTAGGGCATTTTTGTCAAGAATGAAATGATTTTTGTTCAAACGCCTTAAGTATTTGGTTTGAGTGATCTTCTACTTGCTTGCGATATATAGAATCCTTAAATTAAATTTTAAATACAATTTCCCAATAAAAGACATACAATCACAAATTAACTGAAAAATAACGGGATCAATTCCAACACGAGTTCAATGAAAGTCACGTTTTGGTATGAAGAACCGACAAGATTATACGTCCATTTGAAATGAGCTGTGATTCGATTAGTGCCTTTTCGTCAAGAATGAAGGGAGTGTATTTTTTTAACGCCCCAAGTTTTCGATTTGAGTGATCTTCTAGTTGCTTGCGATTTATAGAATCCTTAAATTAAATTTTAAATACAATTTCCCAATAAAAGACACAATCACAAATTAACTGAAAAATAACAGGGTTAATTCTAACCCGAGATCAAATGAAAGTCACGTTTTGGAATGAAACACCGACAAAATTATCCGTCCAGTTTAATTGAAATGAGCTGTGATTTGCTTAGTGCGTTTTTGTGAAGAATGAAAAGAATTTTTTGTTTCAACGCCTCACGTATTTGATTTGAGTGATCTTCTAGTTGCCTGCGATTTATAGAATCCCTAAATTAAGTTTTAAATACAATTTCCCAATAAAAGACATACAATCACAAATTAGCTGAAAAATAACGGGATCAATTCCAACACGAGTTCAATGAAAGTCACGTTTTGGTATGAAGAACCGACAAGATTATACGTCCATTTGAAATAACCTTTGATTCGATTAGTGGGTGTTCGTCAAGAATGAAAGGAGTTTTTTGTTTCAACGCCTCACGTATTTGATTTGAGTGATCTTCTAGTTGCTTGCGATTTATAGAATCCTTAAATTAAATTTTAAATACAATTTCCCAATAAAAGACACAATCACAAATTCACTGAAAAATAACAGGGTTAATTCTAACCCGAGATCAAATGAAAGTCACGTTTTGGAATGAAACACCGACAAAATTATCCGTCCAGTTCAATTAAAATGAGCTGTGATTTGCTTAGTGCGTTTTCGTGAAGAATGAAAAGAATTTTTTGTTTCAACGCCTCACGTATTTGATTTGAGTGATCTTCTAGTTGCTTGCGATTTATAGAGTCCTTAAATCACGTTGTAAATAGATTTTCCCAATAAAAGAAATATTTTTACAAATTAACTGAAAAATAACAGGAATAATTTCAACACGAGTTCAATTGAAAGCTACGTTTTGACTTGAAAAACCGACAAAATTATCCGCCCAACTGAAATAAGCTTTGATTCGATTAGTGGGTGTTCGTCAAGAATGAAAGGAATTTTTTGTTTCAACGCCTCAAATAATTGATTTGAGTGATATTCTAATTGTTTGGGATGTATAGAATCCTTAATTCACGTTGTAATTAGATTTTCCCAATAAAGGAAGTTTTATTACAAATTAAATGGAAAATAACAGGATTACTTCCATCACGAGTTCAATGAAAGGCACGTTTTGATCTGAAAACCGACCAGATATCAGTCCAATTAAAATGAGCGGTGATTTGATTAGTGCGTTCTCGTCAAGAGTGGAAAGAGGTTTTTGTTTCTTTAAAAGAAATATTATCACAAATTAATTGAAAAAAAAAACAAGATTAATTCCAACACGAGTTTGAATGAATTTCACTTTTTGGGATGAAACACTGGCAAGGTTCTCCGTACAATTGAAATGAGCTGTGATTCGATTAGGGCATTTTTGTCAAGAATGAAATGATTTTTTGTTCAAACGCCTCAAGTATTTGGTTTGAGTGATCTTCTACTTGCTTGCGATATATAGAATCCTTAAATTAAATTTTAAATACAATTTCCCAATAAAAGACATACAATCACAAATTAATTGAAAAATAACGGGATCAATTCCAACACGAGTTCAATGAAAGTCACGTTTTGGTATGAAGAACCGACAAGATTATACGTCCATTTGAAATGAGCTGTGATTCGATTAGTGCCTTTTCGTCAAGAATGAAAAGAGTGTATTTTTTAACGCCCCAAGTTTTCGATTTGAGTGATCTTCCAGTTGCTTGCGATGTATAGAATCCTTAAATGACGTTAATAAGTTTTCCTCTAAAAAGGAAATACTTTCACAAACTAACTGAAAAATAACAGGATTAATTCTAACACGAGTTCAAATGAAAGTCACATTATGGAAGGAAACATCGACAAAATTATCCGTCCAATTCAATTGAAATGAGATGTGATTTGATTAGTGCGTTTTCGTGAAGAATGAAAAGAGTGTATTTTTTTCAATGCAGCAAGTATTCGATGTGAGTGATCTTTTAGTTGCTTGCGATATACAGAATCCTTAAATCACGTTGTAAATACATTATCCCAATAAAAGAAATACTATCACAAAATAAACTGAAAAATAACGGGATCAATTCCAACACGAGTTTAATGAAAGTCACGTTTTGGTATGAAGAACCGACAAGATTATCCGTCCATTTGAAATGAGCTGTGATTCGATTAGTGCCTTTTCGTCAAGAATGAAAAGAGTGTATTTTTTTTCAACGCCCCAAGTATTCGATTTGAGTGATCTTCCAGTTGCTTGCGATGTGTAGAATCCTTAAATGACGTAAATCCTTTTTCCCAAAAAAAGAAATAGTATCATAAATTTACTGAAAAATAACAGGTATATTTCCAACACGAGTTCAAATGAAAGTCACAATTTGTGATGAAACACCGACAAGATTATCCGTCCAATTAAAACGAGCTGTGATTCGAATTAAGTGTTTTTGTCGAGAATGAACAACTTTTTTCGTTTCAACGCCTAAATCATTCGATTTGAGTGATCTTCTAGTTGCTTGCGATATATGGGATCCTTAAATTGCGTTGTAATTACCTTTTCCCAATACGAGAAATACTTTCACAAACTAACTGAAAAATAACAGGATTAATTCTAACACGAGTTCAAATGAAAGTCACGTTTTGGACTGAAACATCGACAAAATTATCCCTCCAATCTATTATATATTTAAATGCGGGCATCACTATCTCGCCATGTTTAAGCTTTTTCAACGTATTATTTTTGCATGTTTAAGCTATATCGTATATTGCAATGGTTAAGAATTTTTTTTCGATTTTCCAATTTGATTTTAGTGGTTATTTTACCGAGCTTTGGTTAAGCAGCCCAATATCGAATTAGGGGTTGCGATTTTGGCCTCCAATTTTGAATGCCCGAATCATTTTAGTTAACGAGATAAGACGATTTTTGAGATTTTTTCAGAAATTTCAAATAACAAAATAATTTACAAAACTTGAAGTTCCCAACCCTGTAGTTGGGTGCTGTCGGAGTACTCTAAGGAGTTACAAATCTTGCCTCCAAATATGACTGTTCAAATCCTTGTAGTTTTTGAGATATGACGTATTTTGTGATTTTTTCTAAATTTTTCTAATAAACATAAATTTTTATAAGTTTTTAAACATCTGAAATTCTCAACCCTGTAGTTAGGTCCTGTCGGAGTACTCTAAGGAGTTACAAATCTTGCCTCCAAATATGACTGTTCAAATCCTTGTAGTTTTCGAGATATGATGTTTGTTGTGATTTTTTCAAAATTTTTCAGAAAACTTAAATTATTATTAGTTTTTAAAAATCTGAAATACCCAACCCTGTAGTTAGGTCCTGTCGGAGTACTCTCAAAGATTGCGAATCTTGCCTCCAAGTATGACTCCTCAATTCTTTGTAGTTTTCGAGATATGACGTTTTTTGCGATTTTTTCAAAATTTTTCAGAAAACTTGAATTATTTCTATTCTTTAAAAATCTGAAATTCCCAACCCAGTTGCTAGGTCCTGTCAAAGTACTCTCAAGGATTGCGAATCTTGTCTCCAAATATCACTGCTCAATTGTTTGTAGTTTTCGAGATGTGACGTTTTTTTGTGATTTTTTCAAAATTTTCAGAAAGCTAATTATTTTTCAAAATTTGAAATTCCTAACTCTATAGTTCGGTGTTGTCAGGGTACTCTAAAGAGTTGCAAATCTTGCCACATGCGACTGCTAAACGCGACTGCTCAAATGCTTTTAGTTTCCGAGATGTGACGTTTTTCGATTTTTTTAAAAAATTTCTCAAAGATTTATCTACAAAGAAATTCAAGAAATTTGAAACTACTAACATGATGAAGATACAACCTTATTGTCAGCGTACACCCAGGCGTCTCAAATCTTGCCTCTTAATATGAATGCTCAAATCCTTTTAGTTTCCGAGATAAGACGTTTTTTTTTAAATTTTTTTTTCGGTAATCTTAGGTTTAAAAAAGTTCACAAAATTTTGGATTCCTAACCCTATTGTAGGGTGCTCTCAGGGAGTCTCAGTGGTTGCAAATCTGGCTTCCAAATTTCTCCAGAGGCCCAATAAGTTTTCGAGATGACGCTTTTAAAATGGGAATTTAAAAAAATTTTATAAGTTCGAAATTACCAAACCTGTAATTAGGTGCAGTCAGAGTACACTAAAAGTTTGTAGATGTTGTTTCCAATATATGCGGTTTTTTTCATGAGTTGTCGAAAAATTTCGAAGCACCGAAGGTGCGTTAATTGCTAGTTCAATTGAAATGAGCTGTGATTTGATTAGTGCGTTTTCGTGAGGAATGAAAAAAGTGAATTTTTTTCAATGCCCCAAGTAATTGCTTTTAGTGATCTTCTAGTTGCTTGCGATATATGGGATCCTTAAATTGCGTTGTAAATACATTATCCCAATAAGAGAAATACTTTCACAAACTAATTGAAAAATAACAAGATTAGTTCTAAACCGAGATCAAATCAAAGTCACGTTTTGGTATGAAACACCGACAAGATTATCCGTCCAATTGAAATGAGCTGTGATTCAATGCCCCAAGTAATTGATTTGAGTGATCTTCTAGTTGCTTGCGATGTATAGAATCCTTAAATCACGTTGTAAATACATTTTCCCAATAAGAGAAATACTCTCACAAACTAAGTGAAAAATAACAGGATTAATTTTAACCCGAGATCAAATGAAAATCACGTTTTGTGATGAAACACCGACAAGATTATCTATCCGTCCAATTCAATTGAAATGAGCTGTGATTTGATTAGTGCGTTTTCGTCAACAATAAGAAGATTTTTCTTTGTGTCAACGCCTCAAGTATTCGATGTGAGTGATCTTTTAGTTGCTTGCGATATATAGAATCCTTAAATCACGTTGTAAATACATTATCCCAATAAAAGAAATACTATCACAAAATAAACTGAAATTTAACATGATTTATTCCAACACAAGTCAAAATGAAATTCTAGTTTTTGGATGAAAAATGGGCAAGAAAAACTCCATAGAAATTAAAACACAGTCGGAACTGGCAGTGTTGTTGGTTTTCTTTTCAAAATTTTAGATGTTTGAGAATTTCCAGCTATATTTCGTGAAATGTTTTGGTTACCTGAAGTACTGAAGTAATGTCTGGTAATAGAACTCTCCTACTGACAGATCTCATTGGCATTGCTGGTTGCCAGTGGTAATTGATCTAATTGCAATATTTCAACAGTTAAGCTATCTCTAGCTTCAATCATTTCTTTTTCAGAAAAAGATGATTATTTGGTTGTCTTCCTGACAGTCGACTTACTGATGACACAGCAGTGAACTGTACGAAACACGATGCGGATGACGTATAGAAATCATCTAAAGAAGTCGTCATTATTAAAGAAAATAGTTAGTGGTAGTAGTATACCTTTTTTCCGTATCTTTTCTGTACAGATCACTTGAGGTGAAGAGAAACTTTGGGTTCGCGTGCATTTTTCCGTTGCTAGATAAAGTACCTTGTATTAGTGAGATGAGGTCAAGTGATATATCGAGTTGAAACCCTTTCATTCGAAAATGTAATGAAAAATTTAAAAAGTTTTTTCATGTTTGAGTTAAATCGAAAAGCTGGGCACAACGGTCATCCGCAAGGAGCTGAAGAGCTCGAAGGTTGGTCTTTTTTTGCGGAAAAACGTTCCTAACTTTGAAAAAACGATTTTTCTGCATGCTTCATTTTTTATAGTTCTATGGTCGGAACAATCTTCCCTATTTGCTCAGCAAATGGATGTTTTTGTTTGCGAAATTCCATTTTTAATGTCTTACTACAAGAATGCAAGAAAAGGTTCCGTATGAATATTCAAACAATTGCTTGAATATCCATACGGAAGCTTTTCTTGCATTCTTGTATGAAGACGTTAAAAATGGAATTTCGCAAACAAAACATCCATTTGCTGAGCAAATAGGGAAGATTGTTCCGACCATAGAACTATAAAAAATGAAGCATGCAGAAAAATCGTTTTTTCAAAGTTAGGAACGTTTTGATTACACTTGCGAGAGCAAGTGTCTTGCAATCAGCAACTAGACTTTTTTCCGTTAACAAGTTTATCTATAAATCTGTAAGAAAATGAACTTGCATTATTATTGAGTTGTTCCAAATTCCAGGTTCCTTCGCACGTTTAAAATTCAAATAAAAATAAAAATTTAAAAGTAAAATTCCGCGAAAAGCTGAATTGTCGGACGTTGTTGTCTGATTACTTTTTATTGGCTTGATTTCCAAAGCGTGGGATTTTTTATGGAAACAATTCGTACTATGATTGAGAATCGTCCTGTTATTTTGTCAGTTTATCAATTCGTATTTTGATTGTTTTTTAAATTAATTATTTTTAAAGTTTTAAGTTTCGGCTTATGTTTATCAGCTCATTTTGTATAATTTGAAGGCAAAATGGAGTTTATTTTTACTGTAGATTAGGACCGTTGTGGTCCAAAGTTTCAAGTTGTAAAACTTTGTCGCTCGAAATTTTTTATGGCAATAATTTTACATGGCATTTTGTTTTCAGCTCAGACGTCTACCCAACTCATGTCGGCTTAGTGGCCGCTCGTTAAGTGATAGCGGTAGTCATTAAATGATAGTATTCACTTGTGAAAAACTTGCTCAATGATGGTGGTTGTGTTTCTCGGCAGTTTTTCTGTAAATGGTTTTTTCTTTTTCAGATTTTTTTTGTTTCAAATATGTTTTTGCGACTTAGTGTTTTCCGTCTTATTTTTTTCGCTAACTTGCAATCCATCCAATGCAAAGGATGCGAATATCCTCTTCCCCTCTGTGTTTTAAATTACGTTCTGGAAATATCGATTGTTGGAATCATTTCTATTTTTTTTGCTTAGGTACTTATGACAACGTGACGTGTGCTGGGAAAACATGCGGCAACAGGCGCGGCTAATGTAAGTAACAAAGTATTTTTTTGGTACTCACAAAACATAAATTAAGCTCATTAGATTAATCTTCTTCGGAAAGTGAGAGATGAGTTTCATTCGAAAAATGGCTCTTTTAAATTTGAGAGATTAATTTTGAAAAATAGCTAGTACAAATAATTAGGCTAACAAATGAATTTGAAATGATGTCGAGTGAACTATTGATGTCTAGTACAGTTGCGTTCGGCCGATGATAATGGATCTAAACTTCTGTTTGAATCTGTTGTCTCAGCTTCGAACGTCAACTGGAGCTGAATCATTGAAAAAGAGGCAACACGCAGGTAAGATTTTTTCGTAAAACTTAGAAGTATTTGGTCAGGAACATACGACCTCGTTAGAACAGTTCGAGGCTCATAATCGGAATCTGACAAAAAGGAAGACTTGTTGTAAAAATGTTCAAAAAAAGAACTTGTTAAATGTATACTTCATCTGTTGCTAGGTACCCTTTCATTTCCAATAGCTACCTGAATGTGGTGCAACCTCAAAATTGGAGAACGGGGAGTTGCAATCTGCTGCTCATGAAGCTCGGTCGAGTATTAATAACCTGATCAGGTTCCGAATAGGTTAGTGATCGACGACATCGTACATGGTGACCGGGTGACCAAAAAGAGATCAGTCGAAGAAGAAAAAAGTACAGAAGAATGGACTATTGCAGAAATTTATTCAAGAATCGATCATTTGGAAGCTGATAAATTCTTTCTGGAAGACGGATGATTATTGGGATCGTTGGAAGTCTGCCAAAATAATCTGAGTTGAAAAAGTTTTGAGTGAAAAAATCTACGAGAATACGTAGTTAGCGTTTACTCAAAAGGAGTTAATGAGATATTGTCTTCTCTATATTATCAAATACATAATAGCTATTAAGAATTGCTGCACTTCGCCAGGGATATCCGTTTGTTGTTTCGCCTTCGTTTGTTTCGGTCGAACATTTAAGTGTTTCATGGTATTCAAGAACTCGTGGTTTGAAGTCCCATGCAAAAAGGTTTGAGTCGCTGCAAAACTTTCACTCGGCCTTTAGTAATGTTTTTCAGGCGTTTAGTAAAATAAAGTTCGACGAATGATTGCGAAAACGTGAAGTCAAATATGAGAATCTTATCAAATTAATGTTACTGAACCATTAATGTTTTTATCGAAAAATATATAAATAAATATAGCTGGCTTTAAAAGCAAAATAAAATGACCAGATTCTTTCTCAAATAAGAGAGAAACAGGTTTCCATCCTGAGCTGGAATAGCCAGCGTTGCATGAGAAAATGATGCCGGAATGATCTCGCATTGCAGAATAACGAAAAATTGCTGGAAAAAAGCAAAACATCCTTATCCGTTGATTTAGAGTGATGTAAATAACCTAAAACTGCTCAATTTTACGTCGGAAATCATTTTCCATTAAATACAGAACGTAGAAGTATAGTGAAAACATATCCTATTCACATAAACAGGGCTGTTTTTGACCAGTTGAGAAGCTTGAGCTCAACGATAATGCCAGCAATTTGGCATTAACTATAAAATCAGATAAAATAAGATCTCATTTATTGAAAGGTTTTTTTCTTACAGGTTGATTTTTAACAGAATCTTTTATGAAACGATGTTATGTTTTTAAAATTTTGATATAAAACGCTTTTATCTTTTACCTTTTAAGGAGAAAAGTGCGATGAAAGTCTTGGCTATTTGGAGGTATTTTTTCCCGCCTAGTGTTTTCAGAAAATTGTGGCATGAATGTTTAGTGTTTTTTCTTGAAATTGCTGCCCTTTTTTTCAAAAAAAAAATACTTTGAAAAGAAACTCATCCAATATAAATGTCAACAACATCCTTTCAAGTCGAACACAAATAAAATATCAAGAGAAAAAAATGAGTTTACAAAAACTCAATTATCAATTTGAAAAAAATGTCCATCATAATATTACCCCTGCCATTGGCAAAGGTTTGGCAACCGGGAACTGGAATTTTTTCCATAAAAGTCACAGAAATCGTTAATTTACTTAATTAGCATATCAAGCTCATGCTACTACTTATGTCTATAGCTTAGAGGCAAGGCATATGCTTGGAAACACAAATATCTGGCTTGAGGCCATCCAAAAGCCCTACTCGCTTTTGAGAAATATTATATTTGCGATAAGCAAGGGTACTGTAATCGGGTACTAGACTTTTTCCCGAAATAACCTTGTTCAGAGAATATTCAAAATTGTAAATGGTAAATTTAGAAACAGTTCATAATGAATTCAACTTTCTTTGCGTCTGGCACACTTGGTCTGGAGGACGCGAATACGCCTGGGACTGCAAAAGTCTTGGGTTCACCTGTTTTGTTTTTAAACGGAAAATTTTCTGTTCCAAAGAAAATTGTCGACTTATTATATGTCTGCTTATGTTAAGTGTTTTGATTTTTTGGCTATTTGTAAGTTTACTAGCCCTGACTTTCTTGGTTTTTTGATTTTTTGTCGCTCAACCATTTATTCTGCCCAAATGATTTCGGCTTATACTTTATCGGCTTAGTGACCTATGTTTGTATAGTTTCAAGGGAAACAAAATTTTCATGCGGGCCTCTGGTGAACCCAAAATGCAAAAAAATTATGGGTTTTAAAAGAATTAAAAGTTTATCATGACAACATTTTTTTGGCTTTGTATTTTTATGCCCTTCTCATCCGGCTTGATAGGTTTAGGCCTAAATTGAATCGGCTTAATGATCTCATATGTTGTCTTTCGCGGAGCGAAAAATGCTTGCATGTGCGGGTGGTGTTAGTGAGGGTGAGAGGGAATTTTTAATAAACCTGATAGTTTTGGTTTTTTTTCGACTTTTTAAAATGTTCACTTTTTTCGGCTTCTTCATTTTCAACAGATATTATATCGGCCTAAAGGACTCATATTGTTTCATTTGACGGGAAAGTAAAGTTTGTGTTAGTGTTTTGAATAAAAACTACTAGGACCCACAATCCCTCAAAACACTAGCACATATTTTATTTTTTCGTCAAATGAAACAATGTGAGGCCTTAAGAAACCTTATCAGGCGAAAAAAACCAAGAGTTAACTCGAATAAAAAACTACTTGGACCCACAATCACTCGAGTTTACAAATTAACTGAAAAATAACAGGATTAATTCCAACACGAGTCCAATTTAGATGTCAACAACAGCCTTACAAGTCGAACAAATAAAATCAAAACTAGTCGATAGCTTGACAGCAATAAGCTGTTAAATTTTTAAGTCCTTGGTTAGCAAACAGTTTGAGTTAGTTATGGTTAAGTGTTATTACATAATGGGAATTTTCAAAGCCAAATAAAATAAACCATAACTCATGGTTAACACCAAGCATGCTATAAATTAAAAGCAGACAATTTTCAGTGATACTCAAATTGTAATATCAACCGTTTCCTTAAATGCCAATATCAACTGTAATATCAACCTAAAACTGCTCATTTTGAAGGCGGCTTTTTTTCACTAAAATCAGAACGTAAAAAAATAGTGAAGTTATCCTTTTTGAGTAAAAAGAACTTTTTTGACCAGTTCAAAAGCTTGAGCTTGCCGATTTTGCCAGCAGTTTGTCATTAGCTGTAAAATCAAAAAGATATCATGTTTTGAAGGGTGATGTTCTTGCTGGTTGATTATGAATGGAATTGATATTTGGTTTTGTATATTCTACTTGAAAGGTACTAGTCTTGAAAAACATGTTTGATATGTTTTTTTTGATGTACTTTAAAGAATAGGGTGGTAATTTTATGTTTTTGTTTTAACACAGAAGCCTGTCCCAATAAAATTTGTTATGAAACGCTTTTAATTAAGTAAACTCGTTTCAAAACGCATTACCCAATTTTTTTAGTAGGAGACAAATGCGATTAAAATCTTGGCTATTCGAAGGTAAAGTTTCCTCGCTTTTTGTTGTCAAAAGATTGTGGCAAGAATGTTATGTAGTTTTTCCAATTACTGGTCTAATTTAAAAAGAATACTTGGAAAATAAACTTATCCAATATAAATGTCGATAATATCCTTTCAAGTCGAACACAAAAACAAAAAACAGCCGATAGTATGAGAGTAATGATCCGTTAGTTTTTAAGTCCTTGGTTAGCAAACAGTTTGAGTTAGTTATGGTTAAGTGTTATTACATAATGGGAATTTTCAAAGCCAAATAAAATAAACCATAACTCATGGTTAACACCAAGCATGCTATAAATTAAAAGCAGACAATTTTCAGTGATACTCAAGTTGTAATATCAACCGTTTCCTTAAATGCCAATATCAACTGTAATATCAACCTAAAACTGCTCATTTTGACGGCGGAAATTTTTTTTCACTAAAATCAGAACGTAAAAGTATAGTGAAGTTATCCTTTTTAAGTAAAAAGAACTTTTTTGACCAGTTCAGAAGCTTGAGCTCATCGATGTTGCCAGCAAATTGGCCTTAACCATATAACCAAGAAGATATCATGTTTTGAAGGGTGATGTTCTTGCTGGTTGATTATGAATGGAATTGATATTTGGTTTTGTATGTTCTACTTGAAAGGTACTGGTCTTGAAAAATAAGTTGGATGTGTTTTTCTGGTGTACATAAAAGAATAGGGCGGTACTATATGTTTATTTTTTAACACAGAAGCCAGTCCCAATAAAATTTGTTATGAAACGCTTAAATTTAAGTAAACGCGTTTCAAAACGCATTCTTTCCTTTTTATGAGAAAAATGCGATGAAAGTCTTGGCTAATTGAAAATAAATTCTTTCCCGTTTATTGTTAAAAAATTTTAGCATGAATGTTAATTTGTTTTGAAATTCAGGCCTACTTTTTAAAAGAATACTTCAGATTCCAATTTAGATGTCAACAACAGCCTTACAAGTCGAACAATTAAAATCAAAAACAGTCGATAGCTTGACAGCAATTAACCTAAAACTGCTCATTTTGACGTCGAAATTTTTTTTCATTAAAATCAGAACGTAAAAGTATAGTGAAATTATCCTTTTTGAGTAAAAAGAACTTTTTTGACCAGTTCAAAAGCTTGAGCTTGCCGATCTTGCCAGCTGTTTGTCATTAGCAATAAAATCAATAAGATATCATATTTTGAAGGGTGATGTTCTTGCTGGTTGATTATGAATGGAATTGATTTTTGGTTTTGTATATTCTACTTGAAAGGTACTAGTCTTGAAAAACATGTTTGATATGTTTTTTTTGATGTACTTTAAAGAATAGGGTGGTAATTTTATGTTTTTGTTTTAACACAGAAGCCTGTCCCAATAAAATTTGTTATGAAACGCTTTAAATTAAGTAAACTCGTTTCAAAACGCATTACCCAATTTTTTTAGTAGGAGACAAATGCGATTAAAGTCTTGGCTATTCGGAGGTAAACTTTCCTCGCTTTTTGTTTTCAAAAGATTGTGGCACGAATTTTAAGTGGTTTTTCCACATACTGGTCTAATTTAAAAAGAATACTTGGAAAATAAACTTATCCAATATAAATGTCGATAATATCCTTTCAAGTCGAACACAAAAACAAAAAACAGCCGATAGTATGAGAGTAATGATCCGTTAGTTTTTAAGTCCTTGGTTAGCAAACAGTTTGAGTTAGTTATGGTTAAGTGTTATTACATAATGGGAATTTTCAAAGCCAAATAAAATAAACCATAACTCATGGTTAACACCAAGCATGCTATAAATTAAAAGCAGACAATTTTCAGTGATACTCAAATTGTAATATCAACCGTTTCCTTAAATGCCAATATCAACTGTAAAATCAACCTAAAACTGCTCATTTTGACGGCGGAAATTTTTTTTCACTAAAATCAGAACGTAAAAGTATAGTGAAGTTATCCTTTTTAAGTAAAAAGAACTTTTTTGACCAGTTCAGAAGCTTGAGCTCATCGATGTTGCCAGCAAATTGGCCTTAACCATATAACCAAGAAGATATCATGTTTTGAAGGGTGATGTTCTTGCTGGTTGATTATGAATGGAATTGATATTTGGTTTTGTATATTCTACTTGAAAGGTACTGGTCTTGAAAAATAAGTTGGATGTGTTTTTCTGGTGTACATAAAAGAATAGGGCGGTACTATATGTTTATTTTTTAACACAGAAGCCAGTCCCAATAAAATTTGTTATGAAACGCTTAAATTTAAGTAAACGCGTTTCAAAACGCATTGTTTCCTTTTTATGAGAAAAATGCGATGAAAGTCTTGGCTAATTGAAAATAAATTCTTTCCCGTTTATTGTTAAAAAATTTTAGCATGAATGTTAATTTGTTTTGAAATTCAGGCCTACTTTTTAAAAGAATACTTCAGATTCCAATTTAGATGTCAACAACAGCCTTACAAGTCGAACAATTAAAATCAAAAACAGTCGATAGCTTGACAGCAATTAACCTAAAACTGCTCATTTTGACGTCGGAATTTTTTTTCATTAAAATCAGAACGTAAAAGTATAGTGAAATTATCCTTTTTGAGTAAAAAGAACTTTTTTGACCAGTTCAAAAGCTTGAGCTTGCCGATCTTGCCAGCTGTTTGTCATTAGCTATAAAATCAATAAGATATCATATTTTGAAGGGTGATGTTCTTGCTGGTTGATTATGAACGGAATTGATTTTTGGTTTTGTATATTCTACTTGAAAGGTACTAGTCTTGAAAAACATGTTTGATATGTTTTTTTGATGTACTTTAAAGAATAGGGTGGTAATTTTATGTTTTTGTTTTAACACAGAAGCCTGTTCCAATAAAATTTGTTATGAAACGCTTTAAATTAAGTAAACTCGTTTCAAAACGCATTACCCAATTTTTTTAGTAGGAGACAAATGCGATTAAAGTCTTGGCTATTCGGAGGTAAACTTTCCTCGCTTTTTGTTTTCAAAAGATTGTGGCACGAATGTTAAGTGGTTTTTCCACATACTGGTCTAATTTGTAAAAGAATACTTGGAAAAAAACTTATCCAATATTAATGTCGATAATATCCTATCAAGTCGAACACAAAAACAGCCGATAGTTTGAGAATATTGATCCGTTAGTTTTTAAGCCCATAGTTAGCAAGTAGTATGAGTTAGTTTTTGTTAAGTTTTCTTTTATTTTGTAGGAAATTTGAGAGTCAATCCAATTCAACTATAACTCATGGTTAACACCAAGCATGCTATAAAATTAAAAGCAGACAATTTTCAGTGATACTCAAGTTGTAATATCAAGTTGTAATAAAATCAATAAGATATCATATTTTGAAGGGTGATGTTCTTGCTGGTTGATTATGAATGGAATTGATTTTTGGTTTTGTATATTCTACTTGAAAGGTACTAGTCTTGAAAAACATGTTTGATATGTTTTTTTTGATGTACTTTAAAGAATAGGGTGGTAATTTTATGTTTTTGTTTTAACACAGAAGCCTGTCCCAATAAAATTTGTTATGAAACGCTTTAAATTAAGTAAACTCGTTTCAAAACGCATTACCCAGTTTTTTTAGTAGGAGACAAATGCGATTAAAGTCTTGGCTATTCGGAGGTAAACTTTCCTCGCTTTTTGTTTTCAAAAGATTGTGGCACGAATTTTAAGTGGTTTTTCCACATACTGGTCTAATTTAAAAAGAATACGTGGAAAATAAACTTATCCAATATAAATGTCGATAATATCCTTTCAAGTCGAACACAAAAACAAAAAACAGCCGATAGTATGAGAGTAATGATCCGTTAGTTTTTAAGTCCTTGGTTAGCAAACAGTTTGAGTTAGTTATGGTTAAGTGTTATTACATAATGGGAATTTTCAAAGCCAAATAAAATAAACCATAACTCATGGTTAACACCAAGCATGCTATAAATTAAAAGCAGACAATTTTCAGTGATACTCAAGTTGTAATATCAACCGTTTCCTTAAATGCCAATATCAACTGTAATATCAACCTAAAACTGCTCATTTTGACGGCGGAAATTTTTTTTCACTAAAATCAGAACGTAAAAGTATAGTGAAGTTATCCTTTTTAAGTAAAAAGAACTTTTTTGACCAGTTCAGAAGCTTGAGCTCATCGATGTTGCCAGCAAATTGGCCTTAACCATATAACCAAGAAGATATCATGTTTTGAAGGGTGATGTTCTTGCTGGTTGATTATGAATGGAATTGATATTTGGTTTTGTATATTCTACTTGAAAGGTACTGGTCTTGAAAAATAAGTTGGATGTGTTTTTCTGGTGTACATAAAAGAATAGGGCGGTACTATATGTTTATTTTTTAACACAGAAGCCAGTCCCAATAAAATTTGTTATGAAACGCTTAAATTTAAGTAAACGCGTTTCAAAACGCATTGTTTCCTTTTTATGAGAAAAATGCGATGAAAGTCTTGGCTAATTGAAAATAAATTCTTTCCCGTTTATTGTTAAAAAATTTTAGCATGAATGTTAATTTGTTTTGAAATTCAGGCCTACTTTTTAAAAGAATACTTCAGATTCCAATTTAGATGTCAACAACAGCCTTACAAGTCGAACAATTAAAATCAAAAACAGTCGATAGCTTGACAGCAATTAACCTAAAACTGCTCATTTTGACGTCGGAATTTTTTTTCATTAAAATCAGAACGTAAAAGTATAGTGAAATTATCCTTTTTGAGTAAAAAGAACTTTTTTGACCAGTTCAAAAGCTTGAGCTTGCCGATCTTGCCAGCTGTTTGTCATTAGCTATAAAATCAATAAGATATCATATTTTGAAGGGTGATGTTCTTGCTGGTTGATTATGAACGGAATTGATTTTTGGTTTTGTATATTCTACTTGAAAGGTACTAGTCTTGAAAAACATGTTTGATATGTTTTTTTTTGATGTACTTTAAAGAATAGGGTGGTAATTTTATGTTTTTGTTTTAACACAGAAGCCTGTTCCAATAAAATTTGTTATGAAACGCTTTAAATTAAGTAAACTCGTTTCAAAACGC
Source organism: Symsagittifera roscoffensis (assembly GCF_963678635.1). Lineage (NCBI taxonomy): Eukaryota > Metazoa > Xenacoelomorpha > Acoela > Convolutidae > Symsagittifera > Symsagittifera roscoffensis. The sequence goes on along the minus strand of NC_087062.1, from coordinate 17,823,356 downwards.
ATTACCCAATTTTTTTAGTAGGAGACAAATGCGATTAAAGTCTTGGCTATTCGGAGGTAAACTTTCCTCGCTTTTTGTTTTCAAAAGATTGTGGCACGAATGTTAAGTGGTTTTTCCACATACTGGTCTAATTTGTAAAAGAATACTTGGAAAAAAACTTATCCAATATTAATGTCGATAATATCCTATCAAGTCGAACACAAAAACAGCCGATAGTTTGAGAATATTGATCCGTTAGTTTTTAAGCCCATAGTTAGCAAGTAGTATGAGTTAGTTTTTGTTAAGTTTTCTTTTATTTTGTAGGAAATTTGAGAGTCAATCCAATTCAACTATAACTCATGGTTAACACCAAGCATGCTATAAAATTAAAAGCAGACAATTTTCAGTGATACTCAAGTTGTAATATCAAGTTGTAATAAAATCAATAAGATATCATATTTTGAAGGGTGATGTTCTTGCTGGTTGATTATGAATGGAATTGATTTTTGGTTTTGTATATTCTACTTGAAAGGTACTAGTCTTGAAAAACATGTTTGATATGTTTTTTTTGATGTACTTTAAAGAATAGGGTGGTAATTTTATGTTTTTGTTTTAACACAGAAGCCTGTCCCAATAAAATTTGTTATGAAACGCTTTAAATTAAGTAAACTCGTTTCAAAACGCATTACCCAATTTTTTTAGTAGGAGACAAATGCGATTAAAGTCTTGGCTATTCGGAGGTAAACTTTCCTCGCTTTTTGTTTTCAAAAGATTGTGGCACGAATTTTAAGTGGTTTTTCCACATACTGGTCTAATTTAAAAAGAATACGTGGAAAATAAACTTATCCAATATAAATGTCGATAATATCCTTTCAAGTCGAACACAAAAACAAAAAACAGCCGATAGTATGAGAGTAATGATCCGTTAGTTTTTAAGTCCTTGGTTAGCAAACAGTTTGAGTTAGTTATGGTTAAGTGTTATTACATAATGGGAATTTTCAAAGCCAAATAAAATAAACCATAACTCATGGTTAACACCAAGCATGCTATAAATTAAAAGCAGACAATTTTCAGTGATACTCAAGTTGTAATATCAACCGTTTCCTTAAATGCCAATATCAACTGTAATATCAACCTAAAACTGCTCATTTTGACGGCGGAAATTTTTTTTCACTAAAATCAGAACGTAAAAGTATAGTGAAGTTATCCTTTTTAAGTAAAAAGAACTTTTTTGACCAGTTCAGAAGCTTGAGCTCATCGATGTTGCCAGCAAATTGCCCTTAACCATATAACCAAGAAGATATCATGTTTTGAAGGGTGATGTTCTTGCTGGTTGATTATGAATGGAATTGATATTTGGTTTTGTATATTCTACTTGAAAGGTACTGGTCTTGAAAAATAAGTTGGATGTGTTTTTCTGGTGTACATAAAAGAATAGGGCGGTACTATATGTTTATTTTTTAACACAGAAGCCAGTCCCAATAAAATTTGTTATGAAACGCTTAAATTTAAGTAAACGCGTTTCAAAACGCATTGTTTCCTTTTTATGAGAAAAATGCGATGAAAGTCTTGGCTAATTAAAAATAAATTCTTTCCCGTTTATTGTTAAAAAATTTTAGCATGAATGTTAATTTGTTTTGAAATTCAGGCCTACTTTTTAAAAGAATACTTCAGATTCCAATTTAGATGTCAACAACAGCCTTACAAGTCGAACAATTAAAATCAAAAACAGTCGATAGCTTGACAGCAATTAACCTAAAACTGCTCATTTTGACGTCGGAATTTTTTTTCATTAAAATCAGAACGTAAAAGTATAGTGAAATTATCCTTTTTGAGTAAAAAGAACTTTTTTGACCAGTTCAAAAGCTTGAGCTTGCCGATCTTGCCAGCTGTTTGTCATTAGCTATAAAATCAATAAGATATCATATTTTGAAGGGTGATGTTCTTGCTGGTTGATTATGAACGGAATTGATTTTTGGTTTTGTATATTCTACTTGAAAGGTACTAGTCTTGAAAAACATGTTTGATATGTTTTTTTTGATGTACTTTAAAGAATAGGGTGGTAATTTTATGTTTTTGTTTTAACACAGAAGCCTGTTCCAATAAAATTTGTTATGAAACGCTTTAAATTAAGTAAACTCGTTTCAAAACGCATTACCCAATTTTTTTAGTAGGAGACAAATGCGATTAAAGTCTTGGCTATTCGGAGGTAAACTTTCCTCGCTTTTTGTTTTCAAAAGATTGTGGCACGAATGTTTAGTGGTTTTTCCACATACTGGTCTAATTTGTAAAAGAATACTTGGAAAAAAACTTATCCAATATTAATGTCGATAATATCCTATCAAGTCGAACACAAAAACAGCCGATAGTTTGAGAATATTGATCCGTTAGTTTTTAAGCCCATAGTTAGCAAGTAGTATGAGTTAGTTTTTGTTAAGTTTTCTTTTATTTTGTAGGAAATTTGAGAGTCAATCCAATTCAACTATAACTCATGGTTAACACCAAGCATGCTATAAAATTAAAAGCAGACAATTTTCAGTGATACTCAAGTTGTAATATCAACCGTTTCCTCAAATGCCAATATAATTTGTAATATCATTCTAAAACTGCTCTTTTTGACGTCGGAATTCGTTTTTCACTAATTTCAGAACGCAAAAGTATAGTGAAAATATCCTTTGTAAGTAAAAACAAAAAGTCTTTTGACAAATTTAGAAGCGTGAGCTTTTTCGACGAAATCTATTATGAAACACTGTTATGATATAAACTCTGTTATGAAACGCTTCAATATTTTTAAAAGTGTTTTAAAATGCAATTCCTCCTTTTTAACAGAAAATGCGATAAAAGTCTTTTAACCAGATTTATGAACTGTTTTTTGCAAATGATGATATTGATTTGCAAATGATAATATCAGCTGTTCCCTTCGAAAACAATCAAACCCTAGTTCTGACCCATGGGTTCATACTTTTCAAAATTAAACTTAGCCAAAACAGATTTCATTCACATTCGAACAAAAACTCAGTGAACAGGGTTTGTTTTATTGAATTTTGAAAGTGTTCTGATTGAATGCATGAAAGTTCAATTGAACAACAATTGAATGGAAGTTCAATTGTAAGCGTTTCTGGATCTTTAAACGCAGACCACTGAGTATGTTGAGTTTTAAAAGCGGAGACATTTGATATCTAGTCAGCAATTGTTAAAAAAGAAACTAGTTGTCCCGGCGAAGTGCAGCATTGAACGCCCACCGTTCTTCTAATAGTTTTTTGTAAGTACTCATATTTCTGCTTTCTTGTTTTCATCATAATTTGACTCATTGTCAACTAAATCATTTTGTTTTATGTTATCAAAAAATTTAATGATGTAATAATGTGAGCCTTTTGATTCAGTTTAACTATTAGAGAAGGTTTGATGCTTAAGTGACAAAATGCAAATGGTTTTCAATTTGTTAAGCTTTTTAGTTTAACGGAGTTTCAAGATACAACCACCGTGTAGGGATTGCTTATTGGGTTCCAAATTGGTCCGACTCTTTCTTGTTGAAGTTTTGACACAGAATACCTTTAATCAATTATTCAATCATGAAATTTAGGCAAGGAGTTCAATTGCTTGTGATTTTATCATCAGATTAGTGCTTATTTCAATTGTTTATGAACCGTTTTTTTGCAAATAATGATATTGATTTGCAAATGATATTATCAGGCGTTTCCTCTGAAAAGTTTCAATCTTTCTTTGACTCATGCGATCATACTTTTTTATTAAACATAGCAAAACAGATTTAATCCGCATTCGAACAAAAACTCAGTATTTGCCAACACTGAACAAATAAGTTGTTAATAAAGATGACTCGGGTTTTCGAATTTTTGTTCAACGAAACTTTGACCAATGAAATAAGTGACTTTGTAAATGTTTCTGATGTTTCTTTTTCTTTTTTTTCTTGTTGTTTATAGCAGGAGTGAAAGTAGTCCAACATAAAGTTAGAAACTTTAAATCTTCAAGGGAGAGATTTTCAATCTTCAATTATCTGCATTTTTTCAATATTTTTTTCCTGAGAGGCTTTTTTGTTATGGCAATTAATTGAGTTTTCGTTTTCGTTTGATCAAAAAGAGTAACACGGCTTCTGTTTTATTGAGTTTTGAAATAATCTGAATGAACGCATGAAAGTTCAATTGAAGTAATTGAATGAAAGTTCAATCGAAAGCGTTATTGGATCTCTAACCGCACACCACTGAGTAGATGATTTTTGAAAACCAAAATGTGAAGACATTTGATATCTAATAGGAAATCACTAAAAAAACAGTTGTCATGGCGAACTGCAGCATTGAATGCTCATCGTTTTTCAATTATTTTTTTTGTAAGTACTCGTATTTTTGCTTCCTTCTTTTCATCTTAATTTGACTCATTGGTAACAGTGAAGTATAGACAAGGAATTCAATTGCTTGCAAGTTTCTCTGTTTTTTCATTATTTTTCCTGAGAGGTTTTAGTTTTGTAATCATGGCAATTGATAGCATTTTTTTTCGTTTTGATCAAGAACGGTTACTCGGTTTCTGTTTTACTGAAGTTTGAAAATGTTCTGATTGAATGCATGAAAGTTCAATTGAACAAAATGACTGAAATTTCAATTGTTAGCGTTTCTGGATCTTTATCCGCAGACCACTGAGTAGATTGGTTCTTAAAAGCCGAGAAGCGAAGACATATTTGATATCTAGTTATGAAGTACTAAAAAACTAGTTGTCAAGGCGAAGTGCAGCATTAAACGCTCATCATTATTCTATTTTTTTTAGTTCTCGTATCTCTGCATCCTTGACTGCATCATAATTTGACTCATTGCTAACTGAATCTCTACCTTGTTTGTTTTCGAGATGGAGGTTAGGATAAAATAATTTTATGGCTATGGTTAGCGAGAATATTTAACGATGCAATAGTTTAAATCTTTTAGTTCAGTTTAAATTACTAGAGAAGGTTTGATGCATAAGTTACAAAATTCAAATGGTTTTTTTGAAGTTTTTGAGCCGCTAGTTTTCCAGATGTGCCAAGTTTCACGATGCAACAAAGTTTCCGGGTTGCTTATTGGGTTCAAAAAGTTGACTTGAAGCTTTATTGGTAAATTTTATGGCTTAGATTACGTTTAATCAATTATTCCATCTTGAAATATAGGCAAGGAGTTCAATTGCTTGTAAGTTCATAGTCAAGTTAGCGTTTATTTCAACTTTTTATGAACTGTTTTTGCAATTGGTTTTGTTGACTTACATATGATAATATCAGCGGGTTTCCTTGAAAATTTCCAACCTTAATTCTAACTGATGCGATAATACTTTTTTAAATTAAACTTAGTAAAACAGATTTTCTTCGCAACACTCGACAAACTTTTTGTTCCTAAAGATGACTCGGCGTTTTATAGTTTTGTTCAATGAAAGTTTCACAAATTAATTGAATGACTGTGAGGCTTTTGTTCTGTAATCATGGCAATTAATAGCATTTTCATTTTCGTTTTGATCCAACACAGTAACTCGGTTTCTGTTTTACTGAAATTTGAAAATTTTCGGAATAAATGAGTTAAAGTTCAATTGAATGAAAGTTGAATTGTAAGCGTTTCTGGGTCTTTAACTGCTGACCACTGAGTAGATTGAATTTTAAAAGCGGAGAAGCGAAGGCATATTTGATTTCCAGTTAGAAACTAGTGAAAAAGTAGTTGTCCCGGCGAAGTGCAGCATTGAACGCCCACCATTCTTCTATTATTTTTTAAATATTTATACTCGTATTTTTGAATCCTTGATTGCATCATAATTTGACTCATTGCTAACTGAATCTCAATCTTGTTTGTTTTCGAGATGGAGCTGGCGATAAATTTGTTTAAATGGCTCTAGTTAACGAGAATATTTAAGTGACTGGCAGGAATGCTTAGTGGTTTTTCTTAAGTTACTGGTCTATTTTTTAAAAGAATACTTGAAAATAAACTTATCCAATATAAATGTCAACAACATCCTTTCAAGTAGAACACCAAATCAAAAAACAGTCAATAGTTTGAGAGCAATGATCCGTTAATTTTAAAGTCCATGGTTAGCAAAATGTTTGAGTTTTTTTTTTTAAGTTTTCAGACAATGGAAATTTTGACAGTCAATCCAATTCAACTGTATTTCACGGTTGACAAAAACCATGATATGAATCAAGAGGAGACATTTTCTGTGATACTCAAGTTGTAATATCAATTGTTTCCTTAAATGCCAATATCAACTGTAATATTAACCTAAAACTGCTCATTTTGACGTCGGGAATCATTTTTTTACTGATTTCAGAACATAAAAGTATAGTGAAAAAATCCTAGTCCGATTTAAATGAAAAAAATTTTGCTGACCAGTAGCTTGAGCTCACATTTTTGAAGGGTGGTTTTCTTGCTCGTTGATTTTGAATGAAATTGATTTTTGGTTTTGTTTAATCTGCTGGAAAGATACTGATCTTGCAACAATTTCTTCAATACGTTTGTTTCTGATGTACATTAACGAATAGGGCTTTAATTTCATGTCTTGTTTTTTTTCTATAACCAAAAATCCAGTCCCAATAAGTTCTGTTGTGAAACGCTGTTATCGAAGTAAACACGTTTCAAAACGCTTTCTTTCCTTTTTCGGTGAAAAATGCGATGCAAGTCTTGGCTAATTGGAAATATTTTTTCCCGCTTATTGTTTTCAGAAAATTGTGGCTTGAATGTTATTTTTTTTGAAATTACAGGCCTAATTTTTAAAATATTACTATGAAAAAAACTTATCCAATGTAAATGTCATTAACAGTCTTACATGTCGAACAAATAAAATCAAAAAACAGTCGATAGCTTGAGAGCAATTAGCCATTCAATTTTAATTCCATAGTTAGCAAACAGTTTGAGTTAGTTATTGTTAATTTTTCACAGATAATAGGAAATTTGACAGTCAATCCAATTCAATTTTAACTCATGGTTAACACCAAACCTGTGATAAATCAAAACCAGACAATTTTCAGTGATACTCAAGTTGTAATATCAACCTTTTCTTCATTTGCCAATATCAACAGTAATATCAACCTAAAACTGCTCAGTTTGACGTCGGAATTTTTTTTCAGTAAATTCAGAACGTAAAAGTAAAGTGAAAATATCCTTTGTAAGTAAAACAAAAAGTTAATTGTTCAGACAATGGAAATTTTGACAGTCAATCCAATTCAACTATAACTCAGGTTGACAAAAACCATGCTATGAATCAAGAGAAGAACATTTTCAATGATACTCAAGTTGTAATATCAACCGTTTCCTTAAATGCCAATATCAACTGTAATATTAAATTAAAATTGCTCATTTTGAAGTCGGGAATCATTTTTTCACTGATTTCAGAACATAAAAGTATAGTGAAAATATCCTAGTCCGATTTAAATGAAATTTTTTTTGTTGACCAGTAGCTTGAGCTCACATTTTTGAAGGGTGGTTTTCTTGCTCGTTGATTTTGAATGAAATTGATTTTTGATTTTTGTATAATCTGCTGGAAAGATACTGATCATGCAAAAATCTGTTCGATATGTTTGTTTCTGATTTACATTAACGAATAGGGCTTTAATTTTTTCTCTTGTTTTTTTCTATAACCAAAAAGCCTGTCCCAACAAATTCTGTTGTGATACGCTGTTATCGAAGTAAACGCGTTTCAGAACGCTTTCTTTCCTTTTTAGGTGAAAAATGCGATGCAAGTCTTGGCTAATAGGAAATATTTTTTCCCTCTTGTTGTTTTCAGAAAATTGTGGCTTGAATGTTATTTTTTGTTGAAATTACAGGCCTAATTTTTAAAATAATACTATGAAAAAAACTTATCCAATGTAAATGTCATTAACAGTCTTACATGTCGAACAAATAAAATCAAAAAACAGTCGATAGATTGAGAGCAATTAGCAGTTCAATTTTAATTTCATAGTTACCAAACAGTTTGAGTTAGTTATTGTTAATTTTTCATAGATAATAGGAAATTTGACAGTCAATCCAATTCAATTTTAACTCAGGGTTTACACCAAACCTGTGATAAATCAAAACCAGACAATTTTCAGTGATACTGAAGTTGTAATATCAACCTTTTCCTCATTTGCCAATATCAACAGTAATATCAACCTAAAACTGCTCATTTTGACGTCGGAATTTTTTTCAGTAAATTCAGAACATAAAAGTAAAGTGAAAATATCCTTTGTAAGTAAAAACAAAATGTCAATTGTTCAGACAATGGAAATTTTGACAGTCAATCTAATTCAACTATAACTCACGGTTGACAAAAACCATGCTATGAATCAAGAGAAGAACATTTTCAGTGATACTCAAGTTGTAATATCAACCGTTTCCTTAAATGCCAATATCAACTGTAATATTAACCTAAAACTGCTCATTTTGACGTCGGGAATCATTTTTTTACTGATTTCAGAACATAAAAGTATAGTGAAAAATCCTAGTCCGATTTAAATGAAAAAGTTTTTGCTGACCAGTAGCTTGAGCTCACTTTTTTGAAGGGTGGTTTTCTTGCTCGTTGATTCGAATGAAATTGATTTTTGTATAATCTGCTGGAGAGGTACTGATCTTGCAAAAATCTGTTCGATATGTTTGTTTCTGATGTACATTAACGAATAGGGCTTTATTTTTTTGTCTTGTAAACAGTTTGAGTTAGTTATTGTTAATTTTTCATAGATAATAGGAAATTTGACAGTCAATCCAATTCAATTTTAACTCATGGTTAACACCAAACCTGTGATAAATCAAAACCATACAATTTTCAGTGATACTCAAGTTGTATTATCAACCTTTTCCTCATTTGCCAATATCACCAGTAATATCAACCTAAAACTGCTCATTTTGACGTCGGAAAATTTTTTTTTCAGTGAATTCAGAACGTAAAAGTTTAGTGAAATTATCCTTTTTAAGTAAAAAGAACTTTTTTGAGCAGTTCAGAAGCTTGAGAGCAGTTCAGAAGCTTGAGCTTGCCGATTTTGCCAGCAGTTTGTCATTAGCTATAAAATCAATAAGATATCATATTTTGAAAGGTGTTTTTCTTACTGGTTGTTTTTAAACGGAGTTGATTTTTAGTTTTGTATATTCTACTTGAAATATATTGATCTTGAAAAATAAGTTAGATTTGTTTTTCTGTTGTACTTAAAAGAATAGGGCGGTATTTTTTTTTTCAACCAAAAAGCCAATCCCATTAAAATCTGTTATGAAACGCTTTTATCTAAGTAGACGCGTTTTAAAACTTAATACCCACTTTTTAGGAGAAAAAGTGATGAAGTCTTGGCTATTTGGAGGTAAATTTACCTCGCTTTTTGTTTTCAGGAATGTTTAGTGATTGGCAGGAATGCTTCGTGGGTTTTTTTAAGTTAAGTGTCTGTTTTTTAAAAGAATACTTGGAAAATAAACATATCCAATGTAAATGTCAACAACATCCTTTCAAGTCGAACACAAAATCAAAAAGAGTCAATAGTTTGTGAGCAATTATCCGTTAATTTTATTTTCCATGGTTAGCAAACAGTTTGAGTTGGTTGTTTTTAAGTTTTCAGACATAATGGGAATTTTGACAGTCCATGCAATTCAACAATAACTCACGGGTGACAAAAACCATGCTATGAATCAAGAGAAGAACTTTTTCAATGATACTAAAGTTTTAATATCAACCGTTTCCTCAAATGTCAATATAAACTGTAATATCATTCTAAAAGTGCTCTTTTTGACGTCGGAATTCGTTTTTCACTAATTTCAAAACCCAAAATTATAGTGAAAATATCCTTTGTAAGTAAAAACAAAAAGTTTTTGGACAATTTTAGAAGCTTGAGCTTTTTCGACGAAATCTATTATGAAACACTGTTATGATATAAACTCTGTTATGAAACGCTTCAATATTTTTAAAAGGTTTTTAAAATGCAATTCCTCCTTTTTAACAGAAAATGCGATAAAAGTCTTTTAACCAGATTTATGAACTGTTTTTTGCAAATGATGATATTGATTTGCAAATGATAATATCAGCTGTTGTCTTCGAAAACATCAAACCTTAATTCTGACCCATGGGTTCATACTTTTCAAAAGTAAACTTAGCCAAAACAGATTTCACATTCGAACAAAAACTCAGTAAACAGGGCTTCTGTTTTATTGAATTTTGAAAGTCTTCTGATTGAATGCTTGAAGGTTCAATTGAACAACAGTTGAACGGAAGTTCAATTGTAAGCGTTTCTGGATCTTGAACCGCAGACCACTGAGTAGGTTGAGTTTTAAAAGCTGAGAAGAGATACATATTTGATATCTAGTGAGCATTTATTAAAAAAGAAACTAGTTGTCCGGGCGAAGTGCAGCATTGAACGCCCACCGTTCTTCTTATAGTTTTTTTTTGTAAGTAATCATATTGTGGCTTCCTTGTTTCCATCATAATTTGACTCATTGTTAACTAAATCATTTTGTCAACGAAAAAATTAAATGATGCAATAATATGAGTCTTCTGATTCAGTTTTAATATTAGAGATGGTTTGATGCTTAAGTTACAAAATGCAAATGGTTTTCAATTTTTTCAGCTCCAAGTTTTCTAGGTTAACCAAATTTCACGATACAACCAACGTGTATGGTTTGCTTATTGGGTTCAAAGTTGATTCGACTCTTTCTTGTTCAAGTTTTGACACAGAGTACCTTTAATCGATTATTGAATCGTGAAATTTAGGCAAGGAGTGCAATCGCTTGTGATTTTATCATCAGATTAGTGCTTATTTCAGTTTTTAGCAAAAACAGATTCAATCCGCATTCGAACAAAAACTCACTATTTACCAACACTGGACAAAGAAGTTGTTTATAAAGATGACTCGATGTTTCGAAGTTTTTTTCAACGAAACTTTGACCAATGAAATGAGTGACTTTGTAAATATTTCTGATGTTTCTTTTTCTTTTTTTTCTTGTTGTTTATAGCAGGAGAGAGGGGAGTCGAACATAAAGTTAGAAACTTTAAATCTTCAAGAGAGAGATTTTCAATCTTCAATTATCTGCGTTTTTTCAGTATTTTTTTTCCTGAGAGGCTTTTGTTTTGTTATCATGGCAATTAATTGAGTTTTCATTTTCGTTTGATCAAGAAGAGTAACACGGCTTCTGTTTTATTGAGTTTCGGAAGTAATCTGAATGAAAGCATGAAAATTCAATTGAAGTAATTGAATGAAAGTTCAATCGAAAGCGTTACTGGATCTTAAACCGCAAACCACTGAGTAGATGATTTTTGAAAGCCGAAATGTGAAAACATTTGATATCTAATTGGCAATCACTAAAAGGAGTTATCATGGCGAACTGCAGCGTTGAATGCTCATCGTTCTTCAGTTGTTTTTTTGTAATTACTCGTATTGTTGCTTCCTTCTTTTCATCTTAATTTGACTCATTGGTAACTAAATCTCTATCTTGTTTTTTTTTTGGTTAACAAGAATTTTGACAGTCAATCCAATCCAACTATAACTCACGGTTAACAAAATCATGCTATGAATCAAGAGAAGAACATTTTAAGTGATACTCAAGTTGTAATATCAACCGTTTCCTCAAATGCCAATATAAACTGTAATATCATTGTAAAACTGCTCTTTTTGACGTCGGAATTCGTTTTTCACTAATTTCAGAACGCAAAAGTATAGTGAAATATCTTTTGTAAGTAAAAACAAAAAGTCTTTTGACAAATTTAGAAGCTTGAGCTTTTTCGACGAAATCTATTATGAAACACTGTTATGATATAAACTCTGTTATGAAACGCTTCAATATTTTTAAAAATGTTTTAAAATGCAATTCCTCCTTTTTAAGAGAAAAATGCGATAAAAGTCTTCTTTTTAAATTTATGAACTGTTTTTTGCAAATGATGATATTGATTTGCAAATGATAATATCAGCTGTTCCCTTCGAAAACATCAAACCTTAATTCTGACCCATGGGTTCATACTTTTCAAAAGTAAACTTAGCCAAAACAGATTTCACATTCGAACAAAAACTCAGTAAACAGGGCTTCTGTTTTATTGAATTTTGAAAGTCTTCTGATTGAATGCTTGAAGGTTCAATTGAACAACAGTTGAACGGAAGTTCAATTGTAAGCGTTTCTGGATCTTGAACCGCAGACCACTGAGTAGATTGAGTTTTAAAAGCTGAGAAGAGATACATATTTGATATCTAGTGAGCATTTATTAAAAAAGAAACTAGTTGTCCGGGCGAAGTGCAGCATTGAACGCCCACCGTTCTTCTTACAGTTTTTTTTGTAAGTAATCATATTGTGGCTTCCTTGTTTCCATCATAATTTGACTCATTGTTAACTAAATCATTTTGTCAACGAAAAAATTAAATGATGCAATAATATGAGTCTTCTGATTCAGTTTTAATATTAGAGATGGTTTGATGCTTAAGTTACAAAATGCAAATGGTTTTCAATTTTTTCAGCTCCAAGTTTTCTAGGTTAACCAAATTTCACGATACAACCAACGTGTATGGTTTGCTTATTGGGTTCAAAGTTGATTCGACTCTTTCTTGTTCAAGTTTTGACACAGAGTACCTTTAATCGATTATTGAATCGTGAAATTTAGGCAAGGAGTGCAATCGCTTGTGATTTTATCATCAGATTAGTGCTTATTTCAGTTTTTAGCAAAAACAGATTCAATCCGCATTCGAACAAAAACTCACTATTTACCAACACTGGACAAAGAAGTTGTTTATAAAGATGACTCGGGGTTTCGAAGTTTTTTTCAACGAAACTTTGACCAATGAAATGAGTGACTTTGTAAATATTTCTGATGTTTCTTTTTCTTTTTTTTCTTGTTGTTTATAGCAGGAGAGAGGGGAGTCGAACATAAAGTTAGAAACTTTAAATCTTCAAGAGAGAGATTTTCAATCTTCAATTATCTGCGTTTTTTCAGTATTTTTTTTTCCTGAGAGGCTTTTGTTTTGTTATCATGGCAATTAATTGAGTTTTCATTTTCGTTTGATCAAGAAGAGTAACACGGCTTCTGTTTTATTGAGTTTCGGAAGTAATCTGAATGAAAGCATGAAAATTCAATTGAAGTAATTGAATGAAAGTTCAATCGAAAGCGTTACTGGATCTTTAACCGCAAACCACTGAGTAGATGATTTTTGAAAGCCGAAATGTGAAAACATTTGATATCTAATTGGCAATCACTAAAAGGAGTTATCATGGCGAACTGCAGCGTTGAATGCTCATCGTTCTTCAGTTGTTTTTTTTTGTAATTACTCGTATTGTTGCTTCCTTCTTTTCATCTTAATTTGACTCATTGGTAACTAAATCTCTATCTTGTTTTTTTTTGGTTAACAAGAATTTTGACAGTCAATCCAATCCAACTATAACTCACGGTTAACAAAATCATGCTATGAATCAAGAGAAGAACATTTTAAGTGATACTCAAGTTGTAATATCAACCGTTTCCTCAAATGCCAATATAAACTGTAATATCATTGTAAAACTGCTCTTTTTGACGTCGGAATTCGTTTTTCACTAATTTCAGAACGCAAAAGTATAGTGAAAATATCTTTTGTAAGTAAAAACAAAAAGTCTTTTGACAAATTTAGAAGCTTGAGCTTTTTCGACGAAATCTATTATGAAACACTGTTATGATATAAACTCTGTTATGAAACGCTTCAATATTTTTAAAAATGTTTTAAAATGCAATTCCTCCTTTTTAAGAGAAAAATGCGATAAAAGTCTTCTTTTTAAATTTATGAACTGTTTTTTGCAAATGATGATATTGATTTGCAAATGATAATATCAGCTGTTCCCTTCGAAAACATCAAACCTTAATTCTGACCCATGGGTTCATACTTTTCAAAAGTAAACTTAGCCAAAACAGATTTCACATTCGAACAAAAACTCAGTAAACAGGGCTTCTGTTTTATTGAATTTTGAAAGTCTTCTGATTGAAGACATGAAGGTTCAATTGAACAACAGTTGAACGGAAGTTCAATTGTAAGCGTTTCTGGATCTTTAACCGCAGACCACTGAGTAGGTTGAGTTTTAAAAGCTGAGAAGAGATACATATTTGATATCTAGTGAGCATTTATTAAAAAATAAACTAGTTGTCCGGGCGAAGTGCAGCATTGAACGCCCACCGTTCTTCTTATAGTTTTTTTGTAAGTAATCATATTGTGGCTTCCTTGTTTCCATCATAATTTGACTCATTGTTAACTAAATCATTTTGTCAACAAAAAAATTAAATGATGCAATAATATGAGTCTTTTGATTCAGTTTTAATATTAGAGATGGTTTGATGCTTAAGTTACAAAATGCAAATGGTTTTCATTTTTTTTTGGCGCCAAGTTTTCTAGGTTAACCGACTTTCACGATACAACCAACGTGTATGGATTGCTTATTGGGTTCAAAGTTGATTCGACTTTTTCTTGTTCAAGTTTTGACACAGAGTACCTTTAATCGATTATTGATTCGTAAAATTCAGGCAAGGAGTGCAATTGCTTGTGATTTTATCATCAGATTAGTACTTATTTCAGTTTTTTATTAATTGTTTTTTGCAAATAATGATATTGATTTGCAAATGATAATATCAGCCGTTTCCTTTGAAAAGTTTCAATCTTTCTTTGACTCATGCGATCAAACTTTTTTATAAACTTAGCAAAAACAGATTCAATCCGCATTCGAACAAAAACTCAGTATTTACCAACACTGGACAAAGAAGTTGTTTATAAAGATGACTCGGGGTTTCGAAGTTTTTTTCAACGAAACTTTGACCAATGAAATGAGTGACTTTGTAAATATTTCTGAATTTTCTTTTTCTTTTTTTTTTCTTGTTGTTTATAGCAGGAGAGAGAGGAGTCGAACATAAAGTTAGAAACTTCAAATCTTCAAGAGAGAGATTTTCAATCTTCGATTATCTGCGTTTTTTCAATATTTTTTTTCTGAGAGGCTTTTGTTTTGTTATGGCAATTAATTGAGTTTTCATTTTCGTTTGATCAAGAAGAGAAACACGGCTTCTGTTTTATTGAGTTTTGGAAGTAATCTGAATGAAAGCATGAAAGTTCAATTGAAGTAATTGAATGAAAGTTCAATCGAAAGCGTTACTGGATCTTTAACCGCAAACCACTGAGTAGATGAATTTTGAAAGCCGAAATGTGAAAACATTTGATATCTAATTGGCAATCACTAAAAGGAGTTTTCATGGCGAACTGCAGCGTTGAATGCCCATCGTTCTTCAGTTGTTTTTTTTTTGTAATTACTCCTTTTTGCTTCCTTCTTTTCATCTTAATTTGACTCATTGGTAACTGAATCTCTATCTTGTTTTTTTTTTTGGTTACTAAGAATTTTGACAGTCAATCCAATCCAAGTATAACTCACGGTTAACAAAAACCATGCTATGAATCAAGAGTGTATGGATTGCTTATTGGGTTCAAAGTTGATTCGACTTTTTCTTGTTCAAGTTTTGACACAGAGTACCTTTAATCGATTATTGATTCGTAAAATTCAGGCAAGGAGTGCAATTGCTTGTGATTTTATCATCCGATTAGTACTTATTTCAGTTTTTTATTAATTGTTTTTTGCAAATAATGATATTGATTTGCAAATGATAATATCAGCCGTTTCCTTTGAAAAGTTTCAATCTTTCTTTGACTCATGCGATCAAACTTTTTTATAAACTTAGCAAAAACAGATTCAATCCGCATTCGAACAAAAACTCAGTATTTACCAACACTGGACAAAGAAGTTGTTTATAAAGATGACTCGGGGTTTCGAAGTTTTTTTCAACGAAACTTTGACCAATGAAATGAGTGACTTTGTAAATATTTCTGAATTTTCTTTTTCTTTTTTTTTTCTTGTTGTTTATAGCAGGAGAGAGAGGAGTCGAACATAAAGTTAGAAACTTTAAATCTTCAAGAGAGAGATTTTCAATCTTCGATTATCTGCGTTTTTTCAATATTTTTTTTCTGAGAGGCTTTTGTTTTGTTATGGCAATTAATTGAGTTTTCATTTTCGTTTGATCAAGAAGAGAAACACGGCTTCTGTTTTATTGAGTTTTGGAAGTAATCTGAATGAAAGCATGAAAGTTCAATTGAAGTAATTGAATGAAAGTTCAATCGAAAGCGTTACTGGATCTTTAACCGCAAACCACTGAGTAGATGAATTTTGAAAGCCGAAATGTGAAAACATTTGATATCTAATTGGCAATCACTAAAAGGAGTTTTCATGGCGAACTGCAGCGTTGAATGCCCATCGTTCTTCGGTTGTTTTTTTTTGTAATTACTCGTATTTTTGCTTCCTTCTTTTCATCTTAATTTGACTCATTGGTAACTGAATCTCTATCTTGTTTTTTTTTGGTTACTAAGAATTTTGACAGTCAATCCAATCCAAGTATAACTCACGGTTAACAAAAACCATGCTATGAATCAAGAGAAGAACATTTTCAGTGATACTCAAGTTGTAATATCAACCGTTTCCTCAAATGCCAATATAAACTGTAATATCATTCTAAAACTGCTCTTTTTGACGTCGGAATTCGTTTTTCACTAATTTCAGGACGGAAAAGTATAGTGAAAATATCCTTTGTAAGTAAAAACAAAAAGTCTTTTGACAAATTTAGAAGCTTGAGCTTTTTCGACGAAATCTATTATGAAACACTGTTATGATATAAACTCTGTTATGAAACGCTTCAATATTTTTTAAAATGTTTTAAAATGCAATTCCTCCTTTTTAAGAGAAAAATGCGATAAAAGTCTTCTTTTTAAATTTATGAACTGTTTTTTGCAAATGATGATATTGATTTGCAAATGATAATATCAGCTGTTCCCTTCGAAAACATCAAACCTTAATTCTGACCCATGGGTTCATACTTTTCAAAAGTAAACTTAGCCAAAACAGATTTCACATTCGAACAAAAACTCAGTAAACAGGGCTTCTGTTTTATTGAATTTTGAAAGTCTTTTGATTGAAGGCATGAAGGTTCAATTGAACAACAGTTGAACGGAAGTTCAATTGTAAGCGTTTCTGGATCTTTAACCGCAGACCACTGAGTAGGTTGAGTTTTAAAAGCTGAGAAGAGATACATATTTGATATCTAGTGAGCATTTATTAAAAAATAAACTAGTTGTCCGGGCGAAGTGCAGCATTGAACGCCCACCGTTCTTCTTATAGTTTTTTTTGTAAGTAATCATATTGTGGCTTCCTTGTTTCCATCATAATTTGACTCATTGTTAACTAAATCATTTTGTCAACAAAAAAATTAAATGATGCAATAATATGAGTCTTTTGATTCAGTTTTAATATTAGAGATGGTTTGATGCTTAAGTTACAAAATGCAAATGGTTTTCATTTTTTTTGGCTCCAAGTTTTCTAGGTTAACCGAATTTCACGATACAACCAACGTGTATGGATTGCTTATTGGGTTCAAAGTTGATTCGACTTTTTCTTGTTCAAGTTTTGACACAGAGTACCTTTAATCGATTATTGATTCGTAAAATTTAGGCAAGGAGTGCAATTGCTTGTGATTTTATCATCAGATTAGTACTTATTTCAGTTTTTTATTAATTGTTTTTTGCAAATAATGATATTGATTTGCAAATTATAATATCAGCCGTTTCCTTTGAAAAGTTTCAATCTTTCTTTGACTCATGCGATCAAACTTTTTTATAAACTTAGCAAAAACAGATTCAATCCGCATTCGAACAAAAACTCAGTATTTACCAACACTGGACAAAGAAGTTGTTTATAAAGATGACTCGGGGTTTCGAAGTTTTTTTCAACGAAACTTTGACCAATGAAATGAGTGACTTTGTAAATATTTCTGAATTTTCTTTTTCTTTTTTTTTCTTGTTGTTTATAGCAGGAGAGAGAGGAGTCGAACATAAAGTTAGAAACTTTAAATCTTCAAGAGAGAGATTTTCAATCTTCGATTATCTGCGTTTTTTCAATATTTTTTTTCTGATAGGCTTTTGTTTTGTTATGGCAATTAATTGAGTTTTCATTTTCGTTTGATCAAGAAGAGAAACACGGCTTCTGTTTTATTGAGTTTTAGAAGTAATATGAATGAAAGCATGAAAGTTCAATTGAAGTTATTGAATGAAAGTTCAATCGAAAGCGTTACTGGATCTTTAACCGCAAACCACTGAGTAGATGAATTTTGAAAGCCGAAATGTGAAAACATTTGATATCTAATTGGCAATCACTAAAAGGAGTTTTCATGGCGAACTGCAGCGTTGAATGCCCATCGTTCTTCAGTTGTTTTTTTTGTAATTACTCGTATTTTTGCTTCCTTCTTTTCATCTTAATTTGACTCATTGGTAACTGAATCTCTATCTTGTTTTTTTTTGGTTACTAAGAATTTTGACAGTCAATCCAATCCAAGTATAACTCACGGTTAACAAAAACCATGCTATGAATCAAGAGAAGAACATTTTCAGTGATACTCAAGTTGTAATATCAACCGTTTCCTCAAATGCCAATATAAACTGTAATATCATTCTAAAACTGCTCGTTTTGACGTCGGAATTCGTTTTTCACTAATTTCAGGACGGAAAAGTATAGTGAAAATATCCTTTGTAAGTAAAAACTAAAAGTTTTTTGACAAATTTAGAAGCTTGAGCTTTTTCGACGAAATCTATTATGAAGCACTGTTATGATATAAACTCTGTTATGAATGCTTCAATATTTTAAAAGTGTTTAAAATGCAATTCCTCCTTTTTTAACAGACAAATTCGATAAAAGTCTTTTTAACAGATTTATGAACTGTTTTTTTTTGCAAATGATGATATTGATTTGCAAATGATAATATCAGCTGCTCCCTTCGAAAAAATCCAACCTTAATTCTGACCCATGGGTTCATACTTTTCAAAATTAAACTTAGCCAAAACAGATTTCATTCACATTCGAACAAAAACTCAGTAAACAGGGCTTCTGTTTTATTGAATCTTGAAAGTGTTCTGATTGAATGCATGAAAGTTCAATTGAACAACAATTGAATGGAAGTTCAATTGTAAGCGTTTCTGGATCTTTAACCGCAGACCACTGAGTATGTTGAGTTTTAAAAGCGGAGACGTTTGATATCTAGTCAGCAATTGTTAAAAAAGAAACTAGTTGTCCCGGCGAAGTGCAGCATTGAACGCCCACCGTTCTTCTTATAGTTTTTTGTAAGTACTCATATTTCTGCTTTCTTGTTCTCATCATAATTTGGCTCATTGTCAATTAAATCATTTTGTTTTATGTTATCAAAAAATTTAATGATGTAATAATGTGAGTCTTTTGATTCAGTTTAACTATTAGAGAAGGTTTGATGCTTAAGTTACAAAATGCAAATGGTTTTCATTTTTTTGAGCTCCAAGTTTTTTAGTTTAACGGAATTTCAAAATACAACCAACGTGTATGGATTGCTTATTGGGTTCAAACCTGGTTCGACTCTTTCTTGTTGAAGTTTTGACACAGAATACCTTTAATCAATTATTCAATCATGAAATTTAGGCAAGGAGTTCAATTGCTTGTGATTTTATCATCAAATTAGTGCTTTATTCAATTGTTTATGAACCGTTTTTTGCAAATAATGATATTGATTTGCAAATGATATTATCAGGCGTTTCCTTTGAAAAGTTTCAATCTTTCTTTGACTCATGCGATCATACTTTTTTATTAAACATAGCAAAACAGATTTAATCCGTATTCGAACAAAAACTCAGTATTTATCAACACTGAACAAATATGTTGTTAATAAAGATGACTTGGATTTTCGAAGTTTTGTTCAACGAAACTTTGACCAATGAAATGAGTGACTTTGTAATTTTTTCTGATGTGTCTTTTTCTTTTTTTTCTTCTTGTTTTTAGCAGGAGAGAGAGGAGTCGAACATTAAGTTAGAAACTTTAAATCTTCAAGGGAGAGATTTTCAATCTTCAATTATCTGCATTTTTTCAATAATTTTTTTCCTGAGAGGCTTTTGTTTTGTTATCATGGCAATTAATTGAGTTTTCATTTTCGTTTGATCAAGAAGAGAAACACGGCTTCTGTTTTATTGAGTTTTGGAAGTAATCTGAATGAAAGCATGAAAGTTCAATTGAAGTTATTGAATGAAAGTTCAATCGAAAGCGTTACTGGATCTTTAACCGCAAACCACTGAGTAGATGAATTTTGAAAGCCGAAATGTGAAAACATTTGATATCTAATTGGCAATCACTAAAAGGAGTTTTCATGGCGAACTGCAGCGTTGAATGCCCATCGTTCTTCAGTTGTTTTTTTTTGTAATTACTCGTATTTTTGCTTCCTTCTTTTCATCTTAATTTGACTCATTGGTAACTGAATCTCTATCTTGTTTTTTTTTGGTTACTAAGAATTTTGACAGTCAATCCAATCCAAGTATAACTCACGGTTAACAAAAACCATGCTATGAATCAAGAGAAGAACATTTTCAGTGATACTCAAGTTGTAATATCAACCGTTTCCTCAAATGCCAATATAAACTGTAATATCATTCTAAAACTGCTCTTTTTGACGTCGGAATTCGTTTTTCACTAATTTCAGGACGGAAAAGTATAGTGAAAATATCCTTTGTAAGTAAAAACAAAAAGTTTTTTGACAAATTTAGAAGCTTGAGCTTTTTCGACGAAATCTATTATGAAGCACTGTTATGATATAAACTCTGTTATGAATGCTTCAATATTTTAAAAGTGTTTAAAATGCAATTCCTCCTTTTTTAACAGACAAATTCGATAAAAGTCTTTTTAACAGATTTATGAACTGTTTTTTTTTTGCAAATGATGATATTGATTTGCAAATGATAATATCAGCTGCTCCCTTCGAAAAAATCCAACCTTAATTCTGACCCATGGGTTCATACTTTTCAAAATTAAACTTAGCCAAAACAGATTTCATTCACATTCGAACAAAAACTCAGTAAACAGGGCTTCTGTTTTATTGAATCTTGAAAGTGTTCTGATTGAATGCATGAAAGTTCAATTGAACAACAATTGAATGGAAGTTCAATTGTAAGCGTTTCTGGATCTTTAACCGCAGACCACTGAGTATGTTGAGTTTTAAAAGCGGAGACGTTTGATATCTAGTCAGCAATTGTTAAAGAAACTAGTTGTCCCGGCGAAGTGCAGCATTGAACGCCAACCGTTCTTCTTATAGTTTTTTGTAAGTATTCATATTTCTGCTTTCTTGTTTTCATCATAATTTGACTCATTGTCAATTAAATCATTTTGTTTTATGTTATCAAAAAATTTAATGATGTAATAATTTGAGTCTTTTGATTCAGTTTAACTATTAGAGAAGGTTTGATGCTTAAGTTACAAAATGCAAATGGTTTTCATTTTTTTGAGCTCCAAGTTTTTTAGTTTAACGGAATTTCAAAATACAACCAACGTGTATGGATTGCTTATTGGGTTCAAACCTGGTTCGACTCTTTCTTGTTGAAGTTTTGACACAGAATACCTTTAATCAATTATTCAATCATGAAATTTAGGCAAGGAGTTCAATTGCTTGTGATTTTATCATCAAATTAGTGCTTATTTCAATTGTTTATGAACCGTTTTTTGCAAATAATGATATTGATTTGCAAATGATATTATCAGGCGTTTCCTTTGAAAAGTTTCAATCTTTCTTTGACTCATGCGATCATACTTTTTTATTAAACATAGCAAAACAGATTTAATCCGTATTCGAACAAAAACTCAGTATTTATCAACACTGAACAAATATGTTGTTAATAAAGATGACTTGGATTTTCGAAGTTTTCTTCAACGAAACTTTGACCAATGAAATGAGTGACTTTGTAATTTTTTCTGGTGTGTCTTTTTCTTTTTCTTCTTCTTGTTTTTAGCAGGAGAGAGAGGAGTCAAACATTAAGTTAGAAACTTTAAATCTTCAAGGGAGAGATTTTCAATCTTCAATTATCTGCATTTTTTCAATAATTTTTTTCCTGAGAGGCTTTTGTTTTGTTATCATGGCAATTAATTGAGTTTTCATTTTCGTTTGATCAAGAAGAGTAACACGGCTTCGGTTTTATTGACTTTTGAAATTAATCTGAATGAACGCATGAAAGTTCAATCGAAAGCGTACTGGATCTTTAATCTCAAACCACTGAGTTGATGTTTTTTGAAAGCCGAATTGTGAAAACATTTGATATCTAATTGGCAATCACTAAAAAGAGTTATCATGGCGAACTGCAGCGTTGAATGCTCATCGTTCTTCAGTGTATTTTTTTTGTAATTACTCGTATTTTTGCTTCCTTCTTTTCATCTTAATTTGACTCATTGGTAACTGAATCTTTATCTTGTTTTTTTTTGGTTAACAAGAATTTTGACAGTCAATCCAATCCAACTATAACTCACTGTTAACAAAAACCATGCCAGGAATCAAGAGAAGAACATATTCAGTGATAATCAAGTTGTAATATCAACCGTTTCCTCAACTGCCAATATAAACTGTAATATCATTCTAAAACTGCTCTTTTTGACGTCGGATTTCGTTTTTCACTAATTTCAGAACGCAAAAATATAGTGAAAATATCCTTTGTAAGTAAAAACAAAAAGTTTTTTGACAAATTTAGAAGCTTGAGCTTTATCGACGAAATCTATTATGAAACAATGTTATGATATAAACTCTGTTATGAAACGCTTCAATATTTTTAAAAGTGTTTAAAATGCAATTCCTCCTTTTTTAACAGAAAAATGCGATAAAAGTCTTTTTTAACAGATTTATGAACTGTTTTTTTTGCAAATGATGATAATGATTCTCAAATGATAATATCAGCTGTTCCCTTCGAAAACATCAAACCTTAATTCTGACCCATGGGTTCATACTTTTCAAAATTAAACTTAGCTAAAACGGATTTCATTCACATTCGAACAAAAACTCAGTAAACAGGGTTTCTGTTTTATTGAATTTTGAAAGTGTTCTGATTGAATGCGTGAAAGTTCAATTGAACAACAATTGAATGGAAGTTCAATTGTAAGCGTTTCTGGATCTTTAACCGCAGACCACTGAGTATGTTGAGTTTTAAAAGCGGAGACATTTGAAATCTAGTCAGCAATTGTAAAAAAAAAGAAACTAGTTGTCCCGGCGAAATGCATCATTGAACGCCCACCGTTCTTCTTATAGTTTTTGTAAGTACTCATATTTCTGCTTTTTTGTTTTCATCATAATTTGACTCATTGTCAACTAAATAATTTTGTTTTGTTATCAAAAAATTTAATGTAAAATGTGAGTCTTTTGATTCAGTTTAACTATTAGAGAAGGTTTGATGCTTAAGTTACAAAATGCAAATGGTTTTCATTTTTTTGAGCTCCAAGTTTTCTAGGTTAACGGAATTTCAAGATACAACCAACGTGTATGGATTGCTTATTGGGTTCAAAATTGGTTCGACTCTTTCTTGTTGAAGTTTTGACACAGAATACCTTTAATCAATTATTCAATCATAAATCAATCGAACAATTATTCAATCATAAAGCAAGGAGTTCAATTGCTTGTGATTTTATCATCAGATTAGTGCTTATTTCAATTGTTTATGAACCGTTTTTTGCAAATAATGATATTGGTTTGCAAATGATATTATCAGGCGTTTCCTTTGAAAAGTTTCAATCTTTCTTTGACTCATGCGATCATAATTTTTTTATTAAACATAGCAAAACAGATTTAATCCGCATTCGAACAAAAACTCAGTATTTAACAACACTGAACAAATAAGTTGTTAATAAAGATGACTTGGATTTTCGAAGTTTTGTTCAACGAAACTTTGACCAATGAAATGAGTGACTTTGTAAATATTTCTGATGTTCCTTTTTCTTTTTTTTCTTTTTGGAGTCGAATATAAAGTAAGAAACTTTAAATCTTCAAGGGAGAGATTTTCAATCTTCAATTATCTGCATTTTTTCAATATTTTTTTCCTGAGAGGCTTTTTTTGTTATCATGGCAATTAATTGAGTTTTCATTTGATCAAAAAGAGAAACACGGCTTCTGTTTTATTGAGTTTTGAAATAATCTGAATGAACGCATGAAAGTTCAATTGAAGTAATTGAATGAAAGTTCAATCGAAAGCGTTACTGGATCTTTAACCGCAAACCACTGAGTAGATGATTTTTGAAAGCGGAAATGTGAAAACATTTGATATCTAATTGGCAATCACTAAAAAGAGTTATCATGGCGAATGGCAGCGTTGAATGCTCATCGTTCTTCAATTAATTTTTTTTGTAATTACTCGTATTTTTGCTTCCGTCTTTTCATCTTAATTTGACTCATTGGTAACTGAGTCTCTATCTTGTTTTTTTGCTTAACAAGAATTTTGTGACGAATTTTGTGATGAATCCAATCCAACTATAACTCACTGTTAACAAAAACCATGCTATGAATCAAGAGAAGAACATTTTCAGTGATACTCAAGTTGTAATATCAACCGTTTCCTCAAATTCCAATATAAACTGTAATATCATTCTAAAACTTCTCTTTCGTTTTTCACGAATTCGTTTGTCGGAATTCGTTTTTCACTAATTTCAGAACGCAAAAGTATAGTGAAAATATCCTTTGTAAGTAAAAAAAGTTTTTTGACAAATTTAGAAGCTTGAGCTTTTTCGACGAAATCTTTTATGAAACACTGTTACGATATAAACTCTGTTATGAAACGCTTCAATATTTTTAAAAAATCTTTAAAATGCAATTCCTCCTTTTTTAACAGAAAAATGCGATAAAAGTCTTTTTAACAAATTTATGAACTGTTTTTTTTTTGCAAATGATGATATTGATTTGTAAATGATAATATCAGCTGTTCACTTCGAAAACATCAAACCTTAATTCTGATTCACATTCGAACAAAAACTCAGTAAACAGGGCTTCTGTTTTATTGAATCTTGAAAGTGTTCTGATTGAATGCATGGAAGTTCAAGTGTAAGCGTTTCTGGATCTTTAACTGCAGACCACTGAGTATGTTGAGTTTTAAAAGCGGAGAAACGGAGACATTTGATATCTAGTCAGCAAATGTTAAAAAAGAAACTAGTTGTCCCGGCGAAGTGCAGCATTGAACGCCCACCGTTCTTCTAATAGTTTTTTGTAAGTACTCATATTTTTGCTTTCTTGTTTTCATCATAATTTGACCCATTTTCAACTAAATCATTTTGTTGTTATCAAAAAATTTAATGATGTAATAATGTGAGTCTTTTGATTCAGTTTAAATATTAGAGAAGGTTTGATGCTTAAGTTACAAAATGCAAATGGTTTTCATTGTTTTGAGCTCCAAGTTTTCTAGGCATCTTAAGGGACCATTTTATGCATTTTATGCTTAAGGGAATTTCAAGATACAACCAACGTGTATGGATTGCTTATTGAGTTCAAAATTGGTTCGACTCTTTCTTGTTGAAGTTTTGACACAGAATACCTTTAATCATTTATTCAATCATGAAATTTAGACAAGGAGTTCAATTGTTTGTGATTTTTATCAGATTAGTGCTTATTTCAATTTTTTATGAACCGTTTTTTGCAAATAATGATAATAATATGCAAATGATATTATCAGGCGTTTCCTTTGAAAATCTTCAATCTTTCTTTGACTCATGCGATCATACTTTTTTTATTAAACATAGCAAAACAGATTTAATCCGCATTCGAACAAAAACTCAGTATTTACCAACACTGAACAACTAAGTTGTTAATAAAGATGACTTGGATTTTCGAAGTTTTGTTCAACGAAACTTTGACCAATGAAATGAGTGACTTTGTAATTTTTTCTGATGTGTCTTTTTCTTTTTTTTCTTCTTGTTTTTAGCAGGAGAGAGAGGAGTCGAACATTAAGTTAGAAACTTTAAATCTTCAAGAGAGATTTTCAATCTTCAATTATCTGCATGTTTTCAATATTTTTTTTTCCTGAGAGGCTTTTGTTTTGTTATCATGGCAATTAATTGAGTTTTCATTTTCGTTTGATCAAGAAGAGTAACACGGCTTCTGTTGTATTGAGCTTTGAAAATAATCTGAATGAAAGCATGAAAGTTTAATTTAAGTAATTGAATGAAAGTTCTATCGAAAGCGTTACTGGATCTTTAACCGCAAACCACTGAGTAGATGATTTTTGAAAGCCGAAATATGAAAACATTTGATATCTAATTGGCAATCACTAAAAAGAATTATCATGGCGAACTGCAGCGTCGAGTGCTCATCGTTCTTGAGTTATTTTTTTTTGTAATTACTCGTATTTTTGCTTCCTTCTTTTCATCTTAATTTGACTCATTGGTAACTGAATCTCTTTCTTGTTTTTTTTTGGTTAACAAGAATTTTGACAGTCAATCCAATCCAACTATAACTCACTTTTAACAAAAACCATGCTATGAATCAAGAGAAGAACATTTTCAGTGATACTCAAGTTGTAATATCAACCGTTTCCTCAAAGGCCAATATAAACTGTAATATCATTCTAAAACTGCTCTTTTTGACGTCGGAATTCGTTTTTCACTAATTTCAGAACGCAAAAGTATAGTGAAAATATCCTTTGTAAGTAAAAACAAAAGTTTTTTGACAAATTTAGAAGCTTGAGCTTTTTCGACGAAATCTATTATGAAACACTGTTTTGATATAAACTCTGTTATGAAACGCTTCAATATTTTTAAAAGTGTTTAAAATGCAATTCCTCCTTTTATAACAGAAAAATGCGATAAAAGTTTTTAACAGACTTATGAACTGTTTTTTTTTTTGCAAATGAAGTAAACAGGGTTTCTGTTTTATTGAATTTTGAAAGTGTTCTGATTGAATGCATGAAAGTTCAATTGAACAACAATTGAATGGAAGTTCAATTGTAACCGTTTCTGGATCCTTAACCGCAGACCACTGAGTATGTTGAGTTTTAAAAGCGGAGACATTTGATATCTAGTCAGCAATTGTTAAAAAAGAAACTAGTTGTCCCGGCGAAGTGCAGCATTGAACGCCCACCGTTCTTCTAATAGTTTTTTGTAAGCACTCATATTTTTGCTTTCTTGTTTTCATCATAATTTGACTCATTGTCAACTAAATCATTTTGTTTTATGTTATCAAAAAATTTAATGATGTAATAATGTGAGTCTTTTGATTCAGTTTAAATATTAGAGAAGGTTTGATGCTCAAGTTACAAAATGCAAATGGTTTTCACTTTTTTGAGCTCCAAGTTTTCCAGGTTAACGGAATTTCAAGATACAACCAACGTGTATGGATTGCTTATTGAGTTCAAAATTGGTTCGACTCTTTCTTGTTGAAGTTTTGACACAGAATACCTTTAATTAATTATTCAATCATGAAATTTAGACAAGGAGTTCAATTGCTTGTGATTTTATCATCAGATTAGTGCTTATTTCAATTTTTTATGAACCGTTTTTTGCAAGTAATGATATTAATTTGCAAATGATATTATCAGGCGTTTCCTTGGAAAAGTTTCAATCTTTCTTTGACTCATGCGATCATACTTTTTTTATTAAACATAGCAAAACAGATTTAATCCGCATTCGAACAGAAACTCAGTATTTACCAACACTGAACAATTAAGTTGTTAACAAAGATGACTCGGGTTTTCGAAGTTTTGTTCAACGAAACTTTGACCACTGAAATGAGTGACTTTGTAAATATTTCTGATGTTTCTTTTTCTTTTTTTTGTTGTTGTTTATAGCAGGAAAGAGAGGAGTCGAAAATAAAATTAGAAACTTTAAATCTTCAAGTGAGAGATTTTCAATCTTCAATTATCTGCGTTTTTTCAATATCTTTTTTTCCTGTGAGGCTTTTGTTTTGTTATCATGGCAATTAATTGAGTTTTCATTTTCGTTTGATCAAGAAGAGTAACACGGCTTCTGTTTTATTGAGTTTTGAAATTAATCTGAATGAAAGCATGAAATTCAATTGAAGCAATTGAATGAAAGTTCAATCGAAAGCTTTACTGGATCTTTAACCGCAAACCACTGAGTAGATGATTTTTGAAAGCCGAAATGTGAAAACATTTGATATCATATTGGCAATCACTAAAAAGAGTTATCATGGCGAACTGCAGCGTTGAATGCTCATCGTTCTTCAATTATTTTTTTTTGTAATTACTCGTATTTTTGCTTCCTTCTTTTCATCTTAATTTGACTCATTGGTAACTGAATCTCTATCTTGTTTTTTGGTTAACAAGAATTTTGACAGTCAATCCAATCCAACTATAACTCACTGTTAACAAAAACCATGCTATGAATCAAGAGAAGAACCTTTTCAGTGATACTCAAGTTGTAATATCAACCGTTTCCTCAAATGCCAATATAAACTGTAATATCATTCTAAAACTGCTCTTTCGTTTTTCACGAATTCATTTGTCGGAATTCGTTTTTCACTAATTTCAGAACGCAAAAGTATAGTGAAAATATCCTTTGTAAGTAAAAACAAAAGTTTTTTGACAAATTTAGAAGCTTGAGCTTTTTCGACGAAATCTATTATGAAACACTGTTATGATATAAACTCTGTTATGAAACGCTTCAATTTTTTTTTAAAATGTTTTAAAATGCAATTCCTCCTTTTTTAACAGAAAAATGCGATCAAAGTCTTTTTAACAAATTTATGACTGCTTTTTTTGCAAATGATGATATTGATTTACAAATGATAATATCAGCTGTTCCCTTCGAAAACATCAAACCTTAATTCTGACCTATGGGTTCATACTTTTCATAATTAAACTTAGCCAAAACAGATTTCATTCACATTCGAACAAAAACTCAGTAAACAGGGCTTCTGTTTTATTGAATTTTGAAAGTGTTCTGATTCAATGCATGAAAGTTAAATTGAACAGCAATTGAATAGAAGTTCAATTGTAAGCGTTTCTGGATCTTTAACCGCATTCCACTGAGTATGTTGAGTTTTAAAAGCGGAGAAGCGGAGACATTTGATATCTAGTCAGCAATTGTTAAAAAAGAAACTAGTTGTCCCGGCGAAGTGCAGCATTGAACGCCCACCGTTCTTCTAATAGTTTTTTATAAGTACTCATTTTTTTGCTTTCTTGTTTTCATCATAATTTGACTCATAGTCAACTAAATCTTTTTGTTTTATGTTATCAAAAAATTTAATGATGTAATAATATGAGTCTTTTGATTCAATTAAATATAAGATAAGGTTTGATGCTTAAGTTACAAAATGCAAATGGTTTTCATTTTTTTGAGCTCCAAGTTTTCTAGGTTAACGGAATTTCAAGATACAACCAACGTGTATGGATTGCTTATTGGGATCAAAGTTGGTTCGACTCTTTCTTGTTGAAGTTTTGACACAGAATACCTTTAATCAATTATTCAATCATGAAATTTAGGTAATGAGTTCAATTGCTTGTGATTTTATTATCAGATTAGTGCTTATTTCAATTTTTTGTTGAAGCGGTTTTTGCAAGTAATGATATTGATTTGCAAATGATACTATCAGGCGTTTCCTTTGAGGAGTTTCAATCTTTCTTTGACTCATGGGATCTTACTTTTTTTTATTAGACATAGCACAACCGATTTAATCAGCATTCGAACAAATCTCAGTATTTACCAACACTGAACAAATAAGTTGTTAATAAAGATGACTCGGGTTTTCGAAGTTTTCTTCAACGAAAGTTTCACAAATGAAATGATTGGCTTTGTAAATATTTCTGATGTTTTTTTCTTGTTGTTTGTAGCAGGAGAGTGAGAGGAGTCGAACATAAAGCAAAAATGATTTGGTAGTATGAAAAACATACCCAAATAATTAGTTTTTGGATCTTGTTGATCAACCCCGATTGTTGATTGAGATAAATCTAAACCTTCAGAAATTTTTTTTCTTTGTAAATGTGGTAACGAGAGCCGGAGTTTGTAAATGGATAAGTGTTTAATCATTTTATTCTGTTTTTTTTTGTAATATGATCAAAAATTGCAGTTTAAAAAAATACCAAAAAATTTTAGGATTAAGTGTTTGTACGGTTTGTGAAGAATCTTAATCTACAGAAATATGTTTTCCATGTAAAATTGTGTACGACAGCTAGACTTTTTAAATGTTTAAGTAATCAATCACTAAAGTCTGTTTTTTCGTATCGGATCAGAATTTGCAAATTAGAAAAATAAGTTTTGGATAATGTGTTTGAACTACGGTTTGGGGAAGAATCGAAACATTCTGAGATGTTTCCCATGTGGAAATAGGTACGACAGCTAGACTTTGTAAATGGTGAAGTATTATTTGACTTGAGCCTGTTTTTTACAATTCGATCAAAATTTGCAAGTTTGTTTTTATTTATCCTATCAAAGTTGGTAAGTTTTCTTAGTACTGAAGTATCCGTTATTGTACTGATAAAATAACGGATACTTTCATCTTAAATCTAATTTGCGGTAGGACTTCAACCAGGCTATGCATTGATAGAAGAACTTTTTCCTCTGACAATTTCTGATTTAAGTTCTCTCTGCTGCGACCATCTTTTATTCAAAAACAGATTTCATTCGCATTTGAACAAAATTTCAGTAATTGACTATCTAGGTTAATGACTAATTCAGGGTTTGGAAGATAGTAAATTTCAAATGCGATGAGTTAGTTTGAGTATTTCAAAGCGAAAATGATTTAGTAGTTTGAAAAACATACCCAAATAAATAGTTTTGGATCTTGTTGATCAACCCCGGTTTGAGAAAAATGTAAACCTTCAGAAATATTTTCTTATGTAAATTTGGTAACGAGAGCCGGAGTTTGTAAATGGATAAATATTTAATCAATTCATTCTGTTTTTTTTTTGTAATATGATCAAGTTTTGCAATTTAAAAAAATACCAAAAAATTTTAGGATTAGGTGTTTGTACGCTTTGTGAAGAATCTTAACCTACAGAAATATGTTTTCCATGTAAAATTGGGTAGGACAGCTAGACTTTTTAAATGTTTAAGTAATCAATCACTAAAGTCTGTTTTTTCGTATCGGATCAGAATTTGCAAATTAAAAAAATAAATTTCGGAATGTAGTATCAGCTACGGTTTGGAGAAGAATCGAAACATTCATGAGATTTTTCCCATGTTGAAATAGGTAAATTAAAATTGGCAAATTAAAAAAATAAATTTTGGATAATGTAGTATCAACTACGGTTTGGGGAAGAATCGAAACATTCTGAGATTTTTCCCATGTTAAAATAGGTACGACAGCTAGACTTTGTAAATGGTTAAGTATTATTTTTATTTGATCCTGTTTTTTTGCAATTCGATCAAAATTTGCAAATTTGTTTTTTTTTATCCTCTCAAAGTTGGTGAATTTTTATAGTACTGAAGTATCCGTTATAGTACTGATAATATAACGGATACTTTCATCTTAAATCTAATTTACTGTAGGACTTCAACAAGAACATTTTCATGGTTATGCAAACGATAAAATCAACTGTTTCCTCTGACAGTTTCTAATTTAAGTTCTGACTGATGCGACCTTCTTTTATTCAACTTAGCAAAAACAGATTTCTTCGCATCCGAACAAATTTTTAGTAATTGACTTCTTAAAACTACTCAAAATGGTACTTACTACTAAATCTTGGAAATGGTAAATTTTTATGGCGTAAAAATTGACTATCTAAGTTTAATGTTGAATTCAGGGTTCGGAAGATTGTAAATTTCAAGGGCGATGAAATAAATTGAGTATTCAACTCGCGAAAATGATTTGGCAGTATGAAAAATATACCAAAATAAATAATTTTTGGATCTTGTTCATCATCCCCGGTTTGAG
The DNA here is from genome assembly GCF_963678635.1 of Symsagittifera roscoffensis. Lineage (NCBI taxonomy): Eukaryota > Metazoa > Xenacoelomorpha > Acoela > Convolutidae > Symsagittifera > Symsagittifera roscoffensis. Next base: position 17,791,754 of record NC_087062.1, on the reverse strand, counting down.
AAGAATCTAAACTTACAGAAGTATTTTTTTTCCATTCAATTTGGTAACGACAGCTGGAGTTTGTAAATGGTTAAGTATTTAATCAATTTAGTCTGTTTTTTTTTGTAATATTATGCAATTGAAAAAAAAAATACCAAAAATTTTTTAGATTAAGTATCTCTATGGTTTGGGAAGAATCTTAATCTACAGAAGTATGTTTTCCATGTAAATTTGGTTACGACAGCTAGGCTTTTTAAATGTTTAAGTAGTCTATCACTAAAGTCTGTTTTTTTTGGTATCCGATTAGAATTTGCAAATTAAAAAAATAAATTTCGGATAATGTAGTATCAGCTACGGTTTGAGGCAGAATCGAAACATTCTGAGATTTTTCCCATGTTGAAATAGGTAAATTAAAATAGGAAAATTTAAAAAAATAAATTTTGGATAATGTAGTATCAACTACGGTTTGGGAAGAATCAAAGCATCCCAAGTAAAAATAGGTACGACAGCTAGACTTTGTAAATGGTTAAGTTTTGTTTGACTTGAGTCTGTTTTGTGCAATCCGATCAAAATTTGCAAATTTACTTTTTTTATCCTATCAAAGTTTGTAAATTGGAAAAAGCATTTCTCTATCTGGCTTTTCAAAGGAGTCTGAGCATTGTAGTGTTTTACAGCTGAAATGCAAAGTAAACTGAATAAGCCAAGTAATGAAGTTTTTGGTATTGTTTAATTTGCTGAGCCCAAATCTTCTAGGCTCACATATTCAACAACCATAAAAAGGCTGCCCTACCTAACCCTTAAAAAATATAATTTGAAAAATGTATCTCGTTTTTTATGCTTTTGACCTTGGTAACGAGGTTAAAACGTTTTGTGCTGCTTGCAAAACAATTGGCATTTTTTATGAAGCTTCTTGTATTTAGTGTAATTGATTGCATTATGACTTTCACTTTGGTCGAAGCGGTAAAAACAACAACGGTATAAAGCATCGATTTTCAGCATTGCAACCGTTTTCAGTTCATGGCCCAAAAGGGGTATGGAGACATTCAGTATGGTTCGGCGAAGCGAAACCGTCCAGCTGGACCCACCGCAGCAAACCAAATTCCACTGGGGAAACGGGCCTCTAAGCCCAACTCGGGACCTTCTTACAACGCCCAGCATCTGCCGCCAATGCCGGGTGCAGCCATGTACAATCCTGGAAGAGCAGGGATCCCCAAATCCCAAATGGGGCTCGGGAGTCAAATGAGACAAATTGTTCCAATGCCAATGCAACACCAGCCGCAACGTCCACAGCAACAAGCACGCCAGCAACTGCAACCAAAGCGCCCACAGCAGCAACAGCCTCAACGTGCGCTGAATCTGTCGGGTCACGGAATGCAAGGACAGCAGCAGAGAATGCAAAACCCGGCTCATCAAATGGGAAGATATGCTCAGGAGGGAACCTACTCGGCAAATCCCATGGCGATGATGAGACAGACTCCTGATGCGACGGCGGCTCCTCCTTATGTGCAGCCGTCTTATGGTGCACCAAGTAAGATCTCTTGGCTTCACTGCTGACAACAGAACTTGAAGATTTAAGAAAAGATTGGAAATATATTTCGTTAATTATAATTCGTTTTCGTTAAAAATTTAGCAAAACAAAATAACAAATGGAAAAGGTGGTTACTTATCCATCATGCACCACTAACTGCAATCCGACAGTTTTGAAGAACGAGAGCTAATTTAACGTATTGTGTTTCATTGTCCAGACAACGGAGCGTGGAGGAACTTCAATGTGTTTTTGTTTCACGCGAAGTGAGACACCACGAGTGATATGACATCCAAATTTTATGCTTGCTATTTGGAGAGCAATGGTTGTCCTTGTTTAGATATGTATGGGATGGGAAAGGCTTCAATGAGTGGGCCTCGAAGCACGGGTTACGAAATGATGCAACCTCCTAGAATGGGTATGGTCCCGGCTGGTCCGAGTGCTGGTTACTCTGGAGCTCCCAGGATGATGAATATTCAAGCTCCGGGACCTTCCAGTTATCAAATGCGTGGTTAGCTGAATATAGTTATAATGCTGATTTTCATATGGAAACTCTTATGCATGCTTTTACATACATGTATCTCGCTATTTTTGTTTTCAATACTTCAATGATGTTTATTTAGGACCATCGAATGTACCAGCTGCTAACTTCGGGATGCATGCGACTTCAGTTTCTTTGGAGATGCCATCTTCATTTCAAGGTGGTGAACCAGAAATGATTAGATACGGCGGAGGTATGCAGGAACCGTCCCAATCCCAGGCGCTTAGTAGTTCTGCTGTTGTTCCGAGTCCTCAAAAGAAGGCGCCAGCTAATGTCAATATTATTGACATCGAGAAGTACAGCAAGTTAGTTGGTTGGGACCGATTAACAAGAGCTCCCGACGACGTTGTGATTGGACTTCTGAATGCCATTTACGACAACATCAGTGAAATGGAAAACCTTACTTCGGAAAAAAGAATCTACGAACTTGTGAAGCTTCTCAAAGAGTACCTGAACCTTTTATTGGTTCCAACTTACGAGTTCCAGACGTATTTTGAGCAGTACCTGAAGAGATTAATCAAGGATCAAAACTGGATCTCGATCACTACTGCTCAGGCGCTGTGTATTTCAGTAACAGCTCCTGATGATGAAAAAACGCCTGTGAACCGCAAGTTCTTCTGCAATTACTGCACTCTTAGTTACAGCTCGTCTCTGTTTACATGCCAGATGTGTCAATATTCGTTCAAGCACATAGCAGATTTGCAAGCTCATGAGTATCAGTCTCATGGGATCTCAAACAAAGCTCTGTACGTATGTGATATATGTACTCAGAGCTTCCCCCATAGTCCAATGCAGCTAAGGGATCATATTTACGAGAAGCATATCTGTTCACGTAAGCATCTCGAGTGTCCGTTTGGTTGCGAGAAACTCATTTTAAATATGAGTGAGTTTTCTTATACTGATCACATCAAGTCGACCCATCAGTGCTCGAAGTGTAAAGATATGGTACAAGGATCTATGGATATTCATATGCAGATGTTTCACAATGAGAAGCGAAGGGTCGAAATGAGCCCAGATGAACCAAGAAGAAGCGAAAAGCACAGCTCAAGAGGGTCTTCTTCCAGAAGACTTGATGGTCGAAGTCGCGACAGAGGTGATATGCCCCGTGGTAGGTCTTCGCCACCAGTAGCCCCAGCTAGATCGCGAAGTCCACTTCCTAGTGGCAAGGGACGCAGTAGTGACTACAATAACATCATGGACGTCGATGTCGCAAAAGCCCAGGAGACGCTGAGAGAAATGCAGAGAGCTAAAGAGTTGATGGGTAGAATTGATAATAGCTCTTCGGGAGAACATTTTCACTACCAGGAACCGCAAAGTAAAGCGAAGTGGCCGCAGTGTAAAATGTGCAAGCTTCAGCAGCCTCCAGGGGGTTTCAAATGTGGGAAGTGTAACCAGACGTTTCCGTATCGTGTGTTTTTGTTCAAGCATATGAAAGATGCTCACAAAATGATAATGCCTCGATCGTTCGAATGCGAAATGTGCGCGAAAGTTTTTTCTGACATAAGCTTCCTCCATCATCACGTGACAAAAGAAGCGCATGTTTGCAGCTATGAGCATTTGCAATGTACGTACGGATGTATGATGCTGTTCCAAAACAAGAACTCACTGGATGTACATACTAATGCAAAACACGAATTCATGTGTCACATATGCGAAGCCCCGGTAGTCAACCAGACTAAAAAGAAACACTTCTCTCTTTACCATCCTGGGGAGAAGTTCATAGCACCGACTGAAACTTTAAATTCAGAAGAAAGTATACTAGGAAACGCAGTCTCTTCTGCTGCGAGTCAGAACCCCCAAACTATCACACTGGCGCCTAGGATTCTCAACCAGATGCGCCAGTCTATTTTGAATCTGGCTGCCAATCGGCAAGATCTCTTCATGACTATGCCTCCCCCGGCGCTCAGCGAAAAAGCATTTGCTTCGAGAAGTAAGACCCAATTGGTCAATATGGGCTATATACATTGCAGACGATGTGAGCTAGCTTACCACCCGTCTTTGCCTGTTTGCAAACGTTGCAACAACGTTCCGTTCCTTAGTATGGCGGCGTTGAAAGAACATCAAGTTGCGGTGCACAAGCACGCAGACAACTCTGGTTACAAAGAGTGTCCGGTAGTCACATGTGGTGGGAAATTCCAAACTTATTTGCAATTGATGAATCATCAAGTGGAGCATTATTGTCGGGAACATACCGAATGCCCCTTTGGTTGTAAAACATTAATCGAAGGAGGAGACGCGGTACTGGTGCATCATTGTCGCATTATGCATCCGAATAAAGAAATTCCGAATCTAAACTCTGTTGGAGGTAGGCGCGACGAGGCTGTGACCACGGAAAATTTTGTGAGTTTGCAGAAGCTACAAGAGAAGATGCAGAAAAAAGGATCCAGAGCTGACGACCAAGCAATGGAGATAGAAGTTACACTGAAGTGTATAGATTGTGCATACACATGTAGCGACGATACCATTAGAATTTGTGAACATTGTCCGCCTGCTAATGCATTCAAATGTGCCGACAGCGATGAACTTCGAGGTCATCTTTCGGAATTTCACAAATTGTTCATCAAAGGAGACTTTGTATGTACGATTTGCTCCAGTAAAAGAGATCAGCCTCTGAAGTTTTTAGATGATCCGATCAAATATCTAGAACATAGAAGGAAAGTCCACGGAATCTGCACTGCGCATCAGCGGTGCCCAAACTTGCCTTGTTTAGTAATGTTTGATCCTAAGTCCGTTGCTGGCTCTAAGCATATCAGGATGTTATGCAACTTCATGAAGGAACCTCCTCAACCTGACGTAACTGATGGAGATCCGTGGAAAAATCCTGGATGGAAGATGTGTTTGAAATGTCGATTCACGGCTGAGGTTACACAGATTTTTGTGTGTGATAACTGCGAGGATCCTAAGCCTTTCTTCTTCAAAGACGAATACTACGCACATCTGACTCTGACACATTCGTACAAAGCGGAGTATACATTCGTGTGCTTCGTGTGTAAAGCACAATTCGGATCTAATGCTAAGGCCTGGTTACATCATCGGGAATCTCAACATAGGATCTGTGACCAGCATTTGGTCTGTAACCAGAAGGATTGTGTGTGGATGGCACCAAATAGAAGCGAAATTGAGCATCATTTGCAACAAGATAACTGCATGGAGCATGAAATCCGAGGTGTGGTCGAGGACACAAAAATTTGTCACGTATGCTCTCAGATATTTTCGGACGGTGTCATTTTTCAATGTGTCATGTGCACCAGATCCAAGCAGCAGTTCATGTCGTTACTTGAGTATTTAGTTCATATTGAAAACATTCATGATCACAAAATCAAAGGAAATTTTGACTGCCTCGAGTGTAACTTCAGTTCAAGTACGCCTTTCGCACTCTCGAAGCACAACCATGCGGTTCACAGAAAGTGTCCCTCACATAAGTTCTGTCCGAATAATGTCAAGTGTTCTGTGGTTTTCCCAGCTGAGAGTCTAAACAAGGAACACCAATGTCTATTTGCGATGGACTCGGCTCTTAAATCTCTGGAAACTCCTCCAAAACGACGTCTAGCGGATAGGATTGATTCTTTCCAAGCGCCTGAACAGCGTGTGATCCGAAGTCCGATCGTCTCCGAGAAGCCAAAGGTAATCGACATCGATGATTCCGAAGAGCTGAAATGCAATGAATGCGGATTCAGAGCTGAAAAAAAGGAAGATTTGAAGTGTTCAGTCTGTGCAAAGACTTGCATCTCAGAAATTGAGCTGTGTGCTCATATGGGAAGCGAACATAATTCCATTGTGCGCGGGAAGTTCGACTGTATATTTTGCGTACCTAAAAACGTATTTGAAGGACATCCCTCCAAGGTTCTGGATCACTATGAAAAGGTGCACAAATTCTGTCGACATCACAAGAAAAACGCGGATCGCAGTGCTCTGGTTCCAGTCTCCAAGTCTGAAAAGGCCCTCTCCAAGCTAGGGTCGTTAAAGCGCATCGACCCACCAACGAGCAAAGTGTCTCGTCCTGAAGACAAGTTCCTTGAAGCAATTGGCATGGCGAAGAAATCCGATCAAGAACCGGTGATTGTTGTCAATATTGACAATTCTAGACCTCTGATTGAAGATATGGAGAATTTTGCAAGAAGGCAAAGAGAAAAAGCGTTGCCAATAGACAGGGAAAGGACCATCGGATCGTCGGTAAACAGGAGAAGTGCTTTGGAGCCTAAGATAATTCGGGAACCCATCAGACCGGCATCGCCTCCAAAAGAACCGGAGCTTCCTAAGTTGCCTGAGAAATATAAAATAGCAACATCGGGTAAAACTAAGCTTTATGTTTGCAGAAGCTGTAACTACAGATCGATTATGCCTCCGCCAGGTAAGTTCAAGGGAGACATGAAATGTAAGCAGAGAAATTGTGGGCTGATTTTTCACCAGAAGTATGAACTGGTCGCGCATTTAGAGCTGGCGCACAACAAACCTTTGCCACCGATTAAGGCGAAAATGGTGTGCGAGTTCTGTCGAGATGCGAATGTGAAAAACCCGTTTGCTCATAATGCTAGCGTTCCGCTGTGTGAACACAAAAAGTTGGAGCACGGATGTTGTCGAACGCATATAGTATGCCCTTCGGAAAAATGCACACTGATGTTTCCGACATTGGACTTGCTAGAGCAACACCATAATGAGAAAAAGTGTGAAATTTTGTATGTCTCGACTGGAGTTGACGAGGAGAAAGAAGAAGAGAAACTGGAAGTGTGGTCCAAAAATACGGAGTCACTGTCAATGTGGAAGAAGCGAAAGACGGGTGACCCTGAAAAGATGCTGACTTGTCTTTCGTGCAGCTTAAAGGCCGAGTCCACTGACTGTGGAATTGGGTCATTCAATTGCGATCACTGTAGCACGGCAGGCAAAAAATTAGCGTTTGCGTTTAAGTTTGAACTTCTTGCGCATATGCTGCGGGATCATTCGATGAATAAAGAAACGCAGGCGAGGTTCAAATGTGATATTTGTGATGATAAAGAAGTCTCGGCTATCAGTCTTGTAGCGCATAGAAAGACCAAGCATAATTTTTGCACTGTGCATTATCGGTGCACAAAACCATCGTGCAATAAGTTGTTCAGCAACGAAAATGATCTGAGACGCCACGAAGTGAAATGCGAACCAAGCTCAAAAAAAACTAAAAGCCCGGCTAAAACTTCTAAAGATGAAAAGGCAGAGAGAACTCAGGATCTGGTGGCGAAATATGGACTCAAAGAGGCCCAGAGTTTCAAGCTCTACGAATGTGGGACATGCGCTAGAAAGTTCGGCTGTATGACCATTTACAAATGCAATCAATGCCCAGAAAGTGTCTCGAACTCTTCGAAGCAATTTGTAAACCTGGTGGAGTTTTTCGCTCATTTGAAGGAAGCTCACAAAATAGAAACTGATATCGAGCATTCTTGTGCTCTATGTGATAGGTTCAAATCGAACGCGTATGAATTGCAGAAACATGTAATGGAAAAGCACCAAGTTTGTGGGCAACATTATCTCTGCCCCAGAATGTGCAAATATCTGTTCAAAGACAAAGAGGCCTTGTTGGAGCATTATCAAAAAGGAACTTGCACTAAACCAGATTCGCCTAAACGAAAGATAAGCGATTTTGAACGAACTCCGGCGAAAAGAAGGCTAGGCGACGGAAGTTCGGGATCAAGTCCTGCTGCCCGGCAAGAGCCGAGTGATAATTCTTCTGACAAACCGAAGTGGGATGATATGATGGCGAATATGTTAAAATACACCGACGAATTGTTAAGTGACGAGGACTCCTCGAAGCCGAAAATTATGAAAGTCGACAAAGCGAATCTGAACCAAGACGATGGAGGCGTGATTCTCCCAAATGACATGGATGAAGAATCCCAAGCGGCCGGTCAAATAAATGATAGCTTTAAGGAATCAGGAGCATCGCAAGAACCAGAATGTGAGAAATCGTTTCAAGAACTGCAAAATGTAGTGCTAATTGATGATGAAAATGAAGAAGAATTGGAAACAAAAGACGCCGAGAACTATTCTACTAGCAATGATGGAAATGAAAATGATTGTGAGTTCGCGAGTCAGAATGGCGATGCGCAAAACAATGCGTTAGTTGAACCCGAGGAGGGGTTCGGATATTCAGCTGACGAAAATGCAGCGACTGATGCAGGAATCGAGGGAGAAGAAAACCCGGGTGCAAAAATTAAAACTGCCGTCGAAGAAAATAGTGGCGCGAGCAATGCATTTGACGAGTCAGTGAACGATGAACTAGAAATAGATACCATGGGCGAAGATGATTCGTTTACAGTAGAGTTCTCGTAGAACGCAAAGTCAAAACTATAAAACGCAAGGTCTAAACAATGAAACTAAGAAGCGGTCTGTCTCATTTAAAGCAAACTCAAATAATTGGCCAAGCAATGAACAAAATGATACAAAATCGCAAATGTTTGAGCAATTTATTTTGAACCCAATTGTAGGGTCAAAGTTCAGCACTCGAAAGGAAAAATTATGTTTTTCAAGGTGTCTTATGCAAATTACAGTAATCAGATGACCCAAGCAAGAGAAATCAATAATTAAAACAAAGCAAAAAAAAATGTCTCACTACAATAATTTATATAACAATCCCATCGATTAAATTCTTTTAAATTGTACTCAATGTTATTTCAAAAACTATCCAGCCATGTTTAGCCGGTCTCATCCAGTTTTCAATTGAAATACAAGTCAAAATATTGAAGTCAAAATAACTAGATTAATCTGACAGGATTAGATTTGGCCAAAAGTTCAATTATTACTATCTTTTGAAAGAAAAAATAAAGTGTTAATGAATCAAATGACAAACATTAAAAGCTTGCTTGAGTATGGTTCGTTTTGAATAATAATTTTTATCTTGTTCGTTCTATTATTCACTGAGTTCATTAACACTTTTGCTACCGTCTGTTGGTTATGTTAATTTAATATACTATGACATGTTTTTCTCGTCAATTAATCAGATTCGTTTAGCAGATGATAACCAGATGAAGTTAAATGCGTCTAGAAAATGTATCACTTGAAGTTTTTTACAGCTTTTTCGGACCCGACTGTCTGTTTATTTTTGTCGGCTTAGTTCCCGTAGCATGGATTTTTTTTCGAAGATTTAGCTTTCTGCTAACATTCCAAATGCCATTCCCAAAGTCGTAATGGTTTAGGTTATTAGTGAGTTTGCATTTTTTTATTTGAACACTGAATTATACGTTTTTTTATCTGCTCGAAGTTTTTAAGCATACAATTTCAAATCTGCATACGATTTCGAATTAGCAACCATTTCAAATCGGATCATAGACTTTCATTTTTGCCAAACCTGTATGACAGAAACACCGAATCATTTTTTCCCGTCAACCATCAGACATTTAAACATGGCTGCATTTTCAATACTCGCACTATGCTAAGTTGTTTTTTTTTTATGTTGATCGTAAATTTACCAGGTCTGATTTGGTATAGTTTCGGTTTAAGTTTTTTTTCGGCTTCAAAATTTTCAGCTTACTTTATATATGGCTTAGTGGATTTATATTGCAAGGTTTGATGAGCGAAAAAAGTTGAAAATGCGTGTGTGAAATTTAGTCTAGACAAAACAAGGAAATTTTGGTAGATTAATTTTTTCGTCATTTTTCGAGTTAGTGGCTGCTGTCTCATTTTCTGCCAGCTAGTTTCTCATGCTATGTTTGTACTGAATCGCATGTGGTGCGAAGCTGTGCTTGTCCTCTGTTTTCAGTTTTTGTTTCGACCAGTGAAAGGGGGAGGAACTTGGTCTTCTGTTTTTTTAACCAAGTTTTTCAAGCAAACTGGTTTTGATAGCTGCATTTAGCGCTTCCTTGACAAAAAATGTTTTAAAAGTCAATTTTTTTTCTGCAAAAATCATCAAAATTGTTGAAAAACAGTTTGAATGTTTTTCATTTGTTTGATTTTTCATCTTTCGAAGACAAATGTAGTCAATTTTGACTGTTATCTTAAATGTCTAAGCGTCTGATAGTTTCTCTCGCCACTGACAAAAATTACACATTTTAATTTTTTCGCTAATTGATTTTTGGTTTGTGCAATGGAATTGATTCGCTTAAAGGAGTGCATTTTTTGCTATATAATAATTATAAGAAAAATGGTGCAAAAAATTGACTTTTTAATTCGAAAATGGATAAAAATTTTAGAGGTCTCAGCAAATATGTGTGTATTAATACCACAAATGTGTGTATTAGTTTTTTTAACGAAAAATCAGGTACAACAAATAATCAATTGGCTCGAGTGATATATCATATCAAAGCAGCACTTGCAGGCGTGACTCCATTGAAAATGAAATACTTACAATCATTCGAACAAAGCCGAGAAAATAGGTTTGAAATTTTAACCTAATTTTGAGCGAGTAAAGCGAGAGAGCGAGAATGTCTTTGAAGAGAAAGTTTAACATTTACTTAGTGAAAAATCTAATGTACCTCAGAAAATCTAGTGTTGTAAGCTTCATCTAGAGCTCTTGGGTAAAAATTATTCTGCGGCAAAAAGAAAATGTGCAATTTTTTTTTTGCAATATTCAATTTCTAATTTTTAGTTTTACTCAATGTTTGAAGACAGATGTTGTACGATTATGCCTAAATAGCTGACGTTCTTTGCGTTGGTACAGTTTTAATGGGTAACTTCCCAAATGGCATAATTCCCAAATGGCATACAAATAGAAACTTTTCCCAAATGGCATAAATTTCAAGTTTTTATTGTAATTTAAACGTTTTCTATCAATTTCTATTTTTATCATTTTGTCAGGAACGAAAGCATGTAAACAAGATTTGGAACTAATTGCTTCCAAACAATTTTAAGCAACAGATTTGTCGAAAAAAATTGACCACAAGTAGCTTATTAATAATCGCAAGCTTATGCTTCTTGCTTTTGATAAAAAGTTCTACAAGTTTTTCACGATAAAATGTCAATCAACATTTGAATTGACAATTTGACTAATTTTCTCACATTGTTCACGGAAAAATTGTTCTCGATTTTTCCAAAGCAACTGTTGCATGAAATTTATGCCATTTAGGAAATTCTTCATTTTTATGTCATTTGGGAATTATGCCATTTGAGACGTAATCATTAAAACGATTACGTCTCAAATGGCATAATTCCCAAATGGCATAAAAATGAAGAATTTCCTAAATGGCATAAATTTCATGCAACAGTTGCTTTGGAAAAATCGAGAACAATTTTTTCGTGAACAATGTGAGAAAATAGTCAAATTGTCAATTCAAATGTTGATTGACATTTTATCGTGAAAAACTTGTAGAACTTTTTATCAAAAGCAAGAAGCATAAGCTTGCGATTATTAATAAGCTACTTGTAGTCAATTTTTTTTCGACAAATCTGTTGCTTAAAATTGTTTGGAAGCAATTAGTTCCAAATCTTGTTTACATGCTTTCGTTCCTGACAAAATGATAAAAATAGAAATTGATAGAAAACGTTTAAATTACAATAAAAACTTGAAATTTATGCCATTTGGGAAAAGTTTCTATTTTTATGCCATTTGGGAATTATGCCATTTGGGAAGTTACCCGTCAAATTATTTTTACGTGGTTTGACTTTTGAGTCATTTTAAGTTCATTTTGAATAAAATAAATGATCCATTTCCTCAACTCTGTTCTTTTGTCAATCAAGAGTTATCTTAAGTGCATGGCTGCGTTCTGAGTTACCTTTACATTCCAAATTTGTTTTTTATATTGGTTGTAGAACTCTGGTCTGGTTTTGTTTATTGGCTTCGCATAGGGTCATCTGATGAGCAAAAAGTTTCTATAGGAGCGTGTTCTGAGTTTTTTTAGTTTTGAGACGGAGAGAGAAAGAGATGATAGAGAAAAAAAAATTGGCTCGGCTGAGCTGGTGTCTGCTCAAGCTTTATGCTTCGCAAGTTTTGTTTCGTTCTCATCTAAAAGCAAACCGTTTTTCCAAAAAATGAGATTTTTAAAAGACAATTCAAGAGAAACATGAAAATTTGTTAGATCTGTTTTTTTTTCTATAATTTCAATTTATTTGTTCAAATTTGTTATTTTCGTCTCATTTGATATCAGATAATTATGCTTATGTTGTATCGCAAGTAATGCGAAGCTCCGTTTCGGTACTGTACAACTTTTAAATTTTTTAAAACCTAATAAATTACGTTTTTCTGAAATTGGGTTAATTTTGTTAAAAAAAGGTGTCAATCATCACAAAATTTCTGAAGTAATACGAGTTTTATGACCTTATTATTTTCTTAGAAAGTGCGAGAAAAGTAATCAGTCGTTGCTTTTGAGTTCATTGGCACTTTTCCTACTGTCTATTGGCCATGTTTACACAAGCGTAGCTTGTGTGATAATATGAACTCTTTTTTTTCCAACATCAGTGGTCGGCTAATCATGCAATTATTAGTGTTCATTTTGTACACAAGCAAAGCTTGTGTGATTTTGAAAGCGTTCATTTTGATCAATAACCAGCTATTAATCAGTCTATGTTTTTGGTGTCAATCAAGGTCATATTAATCTAATTGAAATAGCTCATAGAAAGTACTGGCTATTGAAATTACAAGTCTGTGTTTATATTTTACAATACCTGGAATGGTTTGGAACATATAGGCTGAGACAGTAAATGCTAACGTCCAATTATTTCTCTCTATTGCAAATGATCCGAAGATCGGCATCGCATCTATTTTTAACTTCGCTTTCGATTATTTGATGTGCTTTAAGTGATGTGAACGTAACTTTCGGTATAACATTCAACTTGCATAGTTTCAGAGACGCAAATTGATAATTAGAATGGATAACCCCGGCTATGTCGTATACACAGATGAGATCGAACTGAAAGAACAATCCCGAACCGACTCGAACCCCAAAATCTCCACACAACAACCTCAAACAGACACTTCAAAATTTTCTTCTTCGACTTCAAATCAGAACGATTCGCAAGCTGCTGCAGCATCAAACGAATCAAGTGCAACCTCATCGTCTGCAGTGTGTAATGATTGTGGTGAGAGCACAGGTCCTGTAAGAAAGAGGGAGCCGAGACTAATCTACTGCAGAGATGGAGTGATTACAGAGGATGAAGTTGGAAAGTTATTTGATGAGTTTGACGAACCACTCTCAAAGGTAGGTAGCGTGTACGTAGATTGCGAGAAAAACAATGGGGAAATCGCGCAGGAAATTGAGATGTTTTTCAAAAAGACATTCAACTGTACAGAATATAGAAGCGTTTATATGCGGTTATCTGAAAATGCTGTAAGAGGAATTGTAAGTTTTGTCCGATGGGTAAAGGGTATTTTAGTTTTGTCGTCCGATACTCTTCGCTATACAAATTATAAATGCTTTTATGCCAGCACCTTAATGAAAGAAAAAATTCTGATCAGAAGGAAGCTTATTACTCCATTATTTTCCAATTATTTGAAGGCGCGATAAAATTTACTGTTCTCGATTGGTGAATATAAAATGCTGGGTTCATTTCAGACAGTGAGTAGATGGACTGAAGGAATGGTTCCTTCAGAAGAGAGATGGCCTAAGTGGTTTGCATTCTACTCCGTCTTCCTGTTTGTTCACGTGATCATCGCGTGTGAGTTCCTGGGGGAGAAATTGGCGAACTTCTTTGGAATCATGGACTCCAAGTACACATATATTCTGGACGATCATCTCAGGACCATCCAGCAAAGAAAGGAGATTGAAAAGTCTCTGGAAATGGAGCCGGAGATCACATTGACTAATGTGAGAAAAATAGACTCGAACGAAGTGCAAAATGATCAATGATTTGTGTCAGACTTTGAATAATTAAAAGCTTCTTCCTAACACGTTACTATCTGATTCGGAATAGCTGACTGGCTTGGTTATAAGGGTTGGTATACTTATAATGATATCTACAAGATATGGAAAAGTGCAGTTTTTCCTGTTCAAGTTTTCGACAAATTACGGCCATCAAATAAATTGTTGTCATTCGTTATAAGAAGATAAAGGAAGAAGCTATTATGCTTATGCACATATTTTTAGCTTAATGGATTGGCAAAATTTGTAAATGTGTTGACATACTATTTGGCAAGAAATACTATGTTCATTGTTTCAATGTTATATACTCTTAATTTGTTTCGGAATTAAATTTTTAGTGCCTTGTGTTTTAGAAACATCAAGGTCATGCCATGCTCGATATATGGAAAGAGACGATGAGTTTATATTGCTTTTTGTTTGATTTTTTTGAAAGCTATGAAATTTGACCTTATCAGGTTGTGTTTTTTAATTTGAGAAAATAGGAAAATACTTTTTATTCAGGCTCATTTTTTGTTCAGGTTCATTTTTCAACTTTTTGCTGCAGGATTTAATTTGAAGCGTACTTTGCAAGTTCATTTCTTAAGTGGGACTCACTGTATAAAACTTTAAATTGTTCTGGACTTAAATGTTGTAACCTTGAATTGATTCCTGCAGCGATGATAAATTACATACAAATCGTGTTTTATATGAGTTAAGTATTTGACTACCTTCAACGAGTTAACTATTTGGTACTAAAAGAGAAAAAGTCCCAAAACGCAATCAAACTTTGTGAATTGTCACTTCAGAGGATTCCAAATAATCAAATTTGGCGGTCAAGTAGAACCTACGGTCCCACAAGCGGAGGTTAGTGTAATATTAGGAAGTTAAATTTTTTTTCCAACCGAAGGCGCAATAAATGTGCGCATTTATTTGGTGACATTTTTGTAGCAAGAGCTGTATATTTGATTAACTTTTGCTGCGTATGCATTATATCTGCTTGTTTTCTGTTGCATCCGCTTTATGTTTTTGTATCTAGTTTATTGGTTGCTAGTGTTTGAGACTTATCACGAACTCATTGCGCAGATGCTGCTATGTCATGAGACTTTGAAGTATGAGGTCGGTGTTCGATTCTGGCACATAATGGAGTTTTAATCAGTTTTACAGTTTCTTTCACTTTTGCGACGCCAAGAGCAATTTTTGCTGTTTTCTCTATTGTTTGCCAAGTGCAGCTGCGACTCTTCTGTATCAAACTGATTCTTCTCCCATGTAAAAACAGTGATTACATAGAGTTCATCACAGTGATTACATAGAGTTTCAGACATAGAGTTCATCACTGAATACTCAACTACAGGGTGTTTCAAATAAACTGTAATTTTATAAAACGCTATAACTTTTTTTTGAGAAGAAATAAATACAAAATTTTTTCTGCACAAGATAGATAAGTGGCGGAGATTTGAATATCTGATAAAATTGTTTTATAAAAGATGCTGAAAGTGTCCGCCGTTTTGAGCAACACAGCTTTGTAATCTTTTCGTCAAATTTCTCAATGACTCTTCGATATTATCGGGCGTTATTGTATTTCGGGCATCTTCTACAGTTTGCATGAGTTCGTCAATACTTCGTGGATTCGCACCATGAACAATTTTCCCCAGATGACCCCACAGCCAAAAATCCAGGGGATTCAGGTCCGGACTCTGAGGTGGCCAGGGTATAGGGGTTCGTCTACCTATAATTCTGTCGTTGAACTTTGTCCCAAGCCAACTGAGTACGCGTCCCGTGCAGTGACATGTGGCTCCGTCTTGCATAAACCATATGCGCCTCAAGTTTCGTCGTTCTCGAAGGACTGGCCAGAGGTCGTGTTCCAGCATGTTCAGATACGAAAACTGGTTCAGTGTTATTGGTCGTTGCTGTTCGTCTACGAACCAAAACGGGCCAAGAACAGCTCCTTGAAGGAAACCCATCCAGCACATCACTTTCTTTTTGCCCTGGTACTTGCACTCCGCGTATTCTCTGGGGTTAACTAAACTCCATCTCCTTGAAGTGTTGATGCAACGCGTGGGGCAATGTAATATTCATTGATATATCTTCTCCGAACTTCAGTTGGGGTTTCATAAATTGCAAACAAGCAAATGATCCGTTTTTCTTCGTTTACTGTGAAAACCATTTCGTTGTTTTCATTTACGTATGAGCAATAGTTTAAAAAATTTTTTGTTGCGTGGAAGCGTGAAATAGTTGGAAAATCGCGGGTATTCACTATCGAGTTCAATTCATCAACGCAGTTTTTGAGTTTTATCAAATCTCCGCCTGTTCTACATAATATCACCGAATTTGAAGTCGAACTGATCAACAGTTATGAAATGAGAAGCTTTTATAACATTACAGTTTATTTGAAACACCCTGTAGTTTCTCATTATCGCATATGTGATGATCTCTTTCTATGTATGAAAATAGCAACCTTAAATGCTTAAAAGTTTTATAGCAAAAAAATCGTAGATATTGCTAAACCGCGCAACGATTAATTCTTTAACAAAGATTGTTATTTTATGCCGAAATCTTATAATTTTTCTCCTAGTTCAACCCAATTTCGTTTTCTATTTTTGAAAATTTATTACTCTTGCGATCGCTAGACTAGTGCTAAACTTTTTTTCCCGAAAACAACACTACACAGGACTCACTTCTGGACTCTTTCATAAATCCTCTTTTCAATTCCTCTTTTCCTCGTCCTCTTTGCAAATCCAACTCCTCTCTGTTGCAAGTATTAAGAATGGTTGTTCTGTTTTTTGTCCTTTTTTCGGCTTAATAGGCTCGGGCCTATTTTATATCGGCTTAGTGGCCTAATTTAGTTTCAAACCTAGCCTTATCGACAATATAATTCGAAATTTTCAATTTTTTTTCGATTTAGCGGCAGTCGTCTTTTGTATCGCATATGGTTAATATAGCATAACTTGTGCTGGTATTTTCAATCCAATAATGAAATCAACCACAATTTTCCGAAGTGTTAGATTTCAGTTGAATAAAGTAGTTAGTTTGTTAAGTTTGTTCAACATCGATTTATCTTCATTCTCTTCTATCGAGTTTTCTACACTATTTATCCTTCTGCAGTTCGCCAGTTCGTTGTAAAAAAATTAGAGTAATGAATTTTTCAGTCTTTTCCAATGTTGTCTAGGCTCCCAATTGTTGTTCTTGAGCGTTTTATTGCATTTTTTCTTAAGTTTTTTGCCGTAATAATTCTAACTGTTCTTGGCATAAAAAGTCGTTTGTGAATTTTTACAATTGTCAATCCAGTGCAATCCAGTGTTTGTTTCAAAAATGTTAAAAGTAGTTTATTTTTCAACTTTACATGAATCTGTTCTGAGATCTTTACCCTTGCACGAACCGAAGGTATTGCAATCGGAGTTATAGAGTTTTTAGTCTTTTCCAATGTTGTTCAGGTTTTGAATTGTTTTTCTTAAGCGTTAATTTGTTAATTTTAGTAAAGTTATTTGGCGTATTAATTCTAGCCGTTCATAGCCTTATATGTCATTGGTCTAAAAATTTATACTGCGCAATCCAGAGGAAAATAAACAGAATGATCAATATAGTACGATAGTGAAAAAATTCAAATAATTTCAAATAAATATACCATTATTTAGGATTAGGTAGGAATTAGGAACAGCCCGTTTCAGGTTTAAATTATTATTTTTTGGATCGTGGCTTCCGAACTAGTCTCTGTAGTGTCTGTTTTTTTGTTTGGTTCGGTTTTTATTGGATTTTCTAAAGCATGGTTTTTCTAAAGCATAATTTTTGTTCCAATTTTAACAGTTTTTTACTAAAACTGAAAGTTCAGTAATTTGTAGTTTTGCCAAGTCTGATTTAGGTTTTTTTTTCATTTCGTTTAAAATATTGAAATAGCTTCAGCCTATGTTAGATCAGTTTATTCAAATAATATTGCATAATTTAGAGGGCAAATACCATTGCTTGCGCTTTTGTGTTTTGTAATGGATGGGTCGTGAAAATTTAATAATTTTATGAATTTTTTTATCACAACAGTTCTGTGTTCTGCCCGACAGGCTTCGACCCAGAATTTGTTTCCGCTAGTTGCATAATTTCCAATTCATTTTAAAGCTGTCTATGATTTTTATCCTATACATCTATGAAGTTTGTAAAGCGGTATTTGGTGAACTTTTCAAGTTACTTTCTCAAGTAAATTTTGCAACTTAATTTTAAAAAAATTTCCCATTGACTATCGTGTTGCGCAATGTGTTTTTTGTATATCAAATTAGCCCAGAGCAGAGTAGCTCGTGTTGCTCCGTCTGTGCCATGACTGATGGCATCATTTTCTTATATGATTTTGTAATCCAAAAAGAAAGGATACAAGAAAAAAAATTACTTTCAACTCTTAAATAGTAAGATTTAGATTGAAAACGAAAGACCAAGGACGACAAAAACGAGCTGCTTATAACTCTGCATGTTATGTTTATTGGATCTATCCGCTTTGCGCTTTGCCTCTGAGTTACAACAATTTGATCTCATCTTTTAAAATCAATTTTGAGTTAATCTGAGTAGTCATTGACCTTTTTCTGAAATTGGTTAAAGTCTACTTGCATTTCCTTATCTATTTTGATAAATTTTTTATGAATGTTTTCAAAATTTTATTCAGAAGCAGTGGCTTATTTGCAGCATGAAAGGAAGAGTTCTTTAGGATTGGGTAACTCTTCCGGTTGTAGCGTTCCTCGTCCCTTAGTCGCTTATTAGTGTTGCTATTTTTAAATTTAGTTGAGTCTCTTTCAGCCGTAACATAATTAACAAAATCCCAAATATTCATCGCAGAGTAGCTCGTCTTGCTCCCTCTGGGGCATAACTGATAGTTTCCATTTCTTCCATGATTTTGTAATCCAAAAAGATAGGGTACAAGAAAAAAATTTCACCTTCAACTTTTACAATAGAAACAAATAGCTTATTTTTTGCTTCTGGCCTATGATATGTTTCACTGTAAATCTTTCAATAAATGTTTTCTCAGTCTGTAAAATATGTGGTAACACTTCTACACTGATGTTCGTTACCATCTCAAGCCTCTACTCTAGCTTCAAAAGTGGCTCTTAAGAGAGAAACTGGCTGTAAAGTTCTAGTGTCGTCTTTTAATCCACTTAAGTTCCGCTTCTGTTTTGATTTTCGTTGTCATGTTTTCAAACAAAATCATCAGTTGTGATTGCTGCTTAGTCAAATTTTTATACAATCTAGGTCTCCACGCCTATTATTCTCTCAGCCACAAGCTTTCGCCAGACAACTAACATGTCCGCCCTGTCTTCTAGTCTCCTTCCAGGCAGCTCGAAAGTGTTCTCTCGAGTGCTCCAGGAAGCCATAAACAATCAAATTATGCGTGGTGTACAAGTCATGCAATTTGCAGTCAGCCTCACGTTCTGTTTCCACATCTTCAGTTGTTCGTGAGTGAGATATCGTATCCGGGTTAGGACTTGGGCACCAGGATAATTTCAACAAACCCGAGACTTCAGTCAGGATAGTTCTCAGAAGTTCATCTGAGAAACTCAATCCAAATTCCACTCAATCGTTAGAGTTAGTTACAAAAAGTTTGGTCACCCGTTCTTCCAATACTTGCCCTAGCTTAACTTGTCTGAAAACTATGTCTCTCACAGTTGATATTTTGGACACCCAGATCTTCAGCAGCACTGCTAGAGTTTAATCGAAGAAACAATCACGTATATTTTCCTGTAGCAATAGGTTGTATACCACCCCGACAATCGGAGACACATGCTGGTATGACCTCTTACTAACCGGTCAACAGTGTTCATGAAATTTTTTTTAAGTCTCAACTCTTTGATGTATCTGAATCTATTTTCCTCAAGGGCATTGACTTTCCAGATTTTTTCATGTTACCTTTCATAGGCTCGCGCTGATAAATGTCCACGAATGCAGGTATTACCAACGTCGATTGGACTCACAACCTCTTCAAATTTTTGCGCATATGATCATCGCTGACGCTGAAATTGGTTCCAACTTAAATATCAAGAAACGGAGCGCGTCTCACCGTTTTGCACAAGCTACAGTTGCTTCAGCATTTACCATTAAGTTTATCAATGTCGCTTTCAGAACTGCTTTTTCATCCTTGAATCTTTTCTTTTCATCTGAATAATGTATTTCCTTGGTCACACTCACTTAGCACGAAGTGTGTCGAAGTTGTGATTCAATCCTCACTAAGACACGGCTTTTAAGGCTTGAAATTTTCGATCTTGTTCTAATCTCTGTTTCAAAGTTTTGCAATAAAGTCTGTCCAAGCTAGACTGACTAGTTTTCTAGTTTCCCCGTCCATTAGCGTTTTGTAAGCCCGCTGCTTCAATGCCATGCCACAAATGAAAGTTTCCAGATAACATCCTGTGGCAACTTTAGTATCGAAAGCCACTAGATCTCACCTCGTTAATTTCGTGAACTTAACTAAACTTTTTCCTAAATCTACATGCGGGATCAATTAGTACGACAGTGTTTGGCACTTTTAAATGACTATATTGAGCAGGTGTTAGCTAACCCCGCTGCTCCTTTTCAATAATTTATCCTTGAAAGCTTGAAGCCCAGCACAGCAAACTGGCTCAACTTTTCTATTTCTAACGTCATGCCAATTAGTGTTTGGTCACCATTTCTTCTTTTCACTTGCAAGACTTTCGTTCACTTTTTTTGATTTTGGATTAATTTTTACCTCTCTGGTTTTTCATCCGGTGACTGTTCCACCTAGTTTTTTCGTGCCACTAATTTTTCATGCCACTAATTTTTTCGATCACTAGCTTTATTTGGATTCTTCCTTTTCTAAATCTTTTCTTGAAAAATCGGTTTAGTGTGAGAATTTACGTCGCTCCTCACCGTCGCAGAATCGACGAGTACTTCGCTCATTCTATCCTCGCATTTGTAAAACTCTTTTAAATCCTCGTGCATAATTGGTGGATTCAAACTCGTTTGCATTAATGATTGGGTCTTGTAGCGATGACTACCGATATTATTTTTTCATGAAAGCTTTTTTGTTTATACGACAGCCAGTCCTGTTTCCATAATCACAACGATGCATTAGCACTACTCCCGCTTTCCTAAGGAAAGGTATTCTAGCTGCGTTCTCAACTTTCGGACTGATGCATTCAATATTTTCTTTGACTTCTTTGACTATTCTCTCACTTTGGCGGTGGTTGCAGGAGAGCTGCTCTCCGGCGTTTGTTCTGCGGGATTCATGAAGTCTGAGACAGGTTTCATATTTTAAGAGATCTGATCTTCTTCATCCAGGAACGAATCCAAGTCTTAACTCAAAGCTCTATCTAATGAAGCTATATCCACGTCATTTTTCTAATTTAGATCCTAATCTATTGGTTCCTGCATGTCCTTGTCATCTTCTTCATCCTTATTTGTAGCCCCCAGTCGGTCTTGATTCCGAAAGTATTTCTCTCGTTTCGTTAATGTCATTCGTTGGCAGACTGTAAATGACCAGTATCACAATTTTGCACCCGCCGAAGGTTGCTGGAGCGTCTCTAGTCAACAGTTTTACCAACGAAATCAACTCTTTTCTAACATTGCGGACAATCACAGCTTCCTCTTTCGTTATCGATTTTCTTCTTTGTATCCAATGTATGGTAGAAAGTTATCGATTCTCTTGGTTTGGGAGCGCCCGCATTATTCCTTCTTCTGGTTGATTTTCTCGAAAATTAGAACTGCGTTCACAGAGCGCGGATTCATCGTGTCTGCCAACGCTACAACTATTCTTTTGTTAGTTTACAAAGTTCTCAGCTGTGTTGCGTCTACTACAGTGTCAACTCCTAGCATCTAATCAAGTGAAATCATGGTACTCTTTGGAGTTTGTTTCTGTCCTTCCAGTCCTGTTTCCACTGTAATCTTTTAGTAAGCCGGAACTCTCGTCACTAATTTCGGAACTCTCGTCACTTCACATGTATCTTTATTGTAAAGCCTGAGATTTAAAACCCCGAGGTGACTTTTCTCCACCATGTATTCCCTCAGGACACTCTGTATGCAACAATTGATTGTTGACGCATCGATCACGGAGATTGGAATCAGTTCCTGTATTGATCTTCTGTAAGTTCTTTTGTATCTTCGGATCCGGGAACGCAAAGATTACGGTGGGGCCATAGACCGCAGTCGGAAAATAACTAGCTTTTCTTTTTATTTCAGAGGATCAATTCTCATGGCCAGGCATCAGTCAATGAAAAGCCGCATGCCTCCAACATTACGCCGCACGTTCTCTTCTCTTGTGATAATATCATCTTTTCCAGATCTGAAGCGGTTTTTTTGCTGCAAGTATTGGAACAACATGAGCCTCAGATCTCGCATTTTCGCCCTTGACGTTGTCGCCTTGAGCAAGTCGAATTTCTTGGTGGAAGTGTCCAACTGTTCAGATCATAGGGTCAAACTGATCAGCTCACCTATCCGGCCGTATGTCATTGCTAATAGTGTCAATAGGACATCAAGTCTTAGGTTCCAAAACCCTATTCTAAGCAGGTTAACGGGTCTTTTCTGAACAAGGTTTCTAATCCAAACGTGACGAATAAAGCTAGAAATCCCGCTATTGAAAGTCTCGTGACTGATTTTATGAATTCCCGGATAAAATAGCGTGAGACCCCGTCATACATTGTAGCAAAAAAGATGCCGTCCTTCCTCTCTCAAGCTTTCCAACATGCTGTCTGCTCTGGTACACCCGTCTTCTCCACGTAAATTTTCCATCGTAAATCTCTACAGAGGTGCTCGATTCGTTTTGCCTACAAATTCTGTCGCTGTGCGCCTCACTTTTTTCGCCTGGACGGAAACAAGTGCAACCAAATGTTTTGCTCTGACTTCCTTCTTAAAACAAGGCTATTAAATGTGCCTTCAGTTTTCTTGAAATCTGACGTTCTGCAGCCTCAACTTCATAGCCTGCGCTCCCGTTCTCCCAGAAACGAAGATCGTTTGACAAGCCAATGATGATATGATGGTAAATATCTTCTTTTGGCTTCAAATTGCCGACCAAAACTGGACAGTTTCAATACCAAATCTTCGTCTAGAACCGTTATGTGAAGGGGCGCGCTCTTAGGATTCTCATGGATTTGAAATTTGAGACCACACTGCTGGTAATTAAGTCCCTGTTGGTCTCAATGTTGGTGCTCGAATTGTCAATTGGGCGCAGGGGATTCTTTTTAAATATTATATCTCCCTTCAACCTAGGTGCAGCCACTTCTACTCTCGAAAATCCTGGAGCATCAGTTCGATTAATTGGGTTCATTGCGCGTCTGATGCGTTTTTCCTGTGGGCTGCACAATCACCTTACCTTCCATCACTTGCAAAAAGCTCTGGATCTAGAGAGTTTCCCACCATTTGCGGCACTCCTGGGATGGATCCCAAGCCTGTTTCCAGACAGGGCGGAGCAAAGGCGGAGATGGCTCCTGTGTCCATTGATTCTTCGGGATCTAACACTCCAGTATCAGCCGATTCTGCTTTCAATCAATCTGATTGATTGACACAATTCAACAAAGCTTGTCCTACCAGCTTATCGAAGTAGATTCCCTGTTGTCAGTCAAAACTCTCGTACATTGGTCCGTGTACGCAGACTGTTTTCTAAGTGCATCAAGGCTAGTCTGCCAGAGTTCAGCTGAGCCGAATTTTCAATTATGCGGTTCTACTCCATGACTTTTTCTTTCATCCTAGTCCCATTTGAAGTAATGGTGTGCATCGTCTGGGACATGATTCATTTTGTCATCACCAAACACCAGAATTTTTTTTGATCCAGATATTAGGCATGTTAACATCGCCTCCCAGTGACTCTCTTTTAATTCTGAGCTTGTGACACAATGTTGGTTCCTATGAGTATCACGGCCTTGGTGGCAATTTGTAAATTTCTCTCAATCATCACTTTTCTTCAGTCGCGTTTAAAAAACACTTGATCAAAACAACCAGTTTTATACAAATTTAACTGCAAATTTAAGTTCCTTCATTTTCAGAATTTGGAGATTCAATGTAAACCATCGTGGTCACTAACTGCCGAAATATGTGATTCGAACATCAAATTGCACATTTTTTATTCATCATTTTAGAAGTGTATAAACATTGCCAATGCATCAACATCTTGAAACCTAAAAAAACTCATTTGCTTCTGATGATCAAAAATCTACAATCTCAGCTGAATCTTGATGGCCTTTGCATTCAGTTCCTACATTCGCGTTATTCGTGAGTCTAAAAACATAACAGCCTGGAGCCTGGGCTCAACTTTCAAACTACCTTGACAGTCCCACACTAAACTATACCCCAAAAATTTTGTGTAGATACACTTCTATGTCAGATCGAAAGATCAAATCATCTGACGAGTTAGTTGCGCTAGCCTTATAGGATTCAGCTGAGTTGCTAATTTTGCAAAAATACCGACCTTGGTGCGTTCTTAACCGAGCGACAAGTTATACCTGTATGAGCGTATGTCTGCCCGTGAATCCAAATTCCTTTTAAATCCGAGTTGCAATGAGAAAATGTGAAGTTGTTGATTTCAAAGACTCTCTCAAGGTAAAAACTGAAGACCCCCAACAACACGATCTTGGCGCTATTGATTTTGAAACATTTTTACAGTTTTTGTTTATGTTTATAGGCTCCAACTGCAATGGTCATTTTGGCAAAAGCTGAGCTGCTTGTTGACTGAGGTTGTTTATACTAAATCGTGTGGTTGAACTTCAGACCTGGATTTAGATTAAGGTCGACTGAAGATGCCAACAAGATAGTTGGCTCGCGCAATTCAGCATCGAATGGTCACTTAGTACATGTTGGTCATAAAAGATTGTTAGTGGCTATGCCATAATGTGGCGACTCGAAATCGACGACTTTAATCCGGATATGCAATTCGCTGTACATTACTAATTGTCATCCTGTCGAGATTTTAGCGTGTGGTGGTTGCTGTTGCGCAGTAGATTACAGTCTAACAAAAAGTTAGACTTTACATTGAAGCAGAAACCAAGAGAAGGGCGCGTGGCAACCTTGCCGACAGCGTCGTCGCACAAACCAGTGAAATCCCTGTGTTTTTTCTATAACTAGTCTGAGCGACTTCTTATTCGAGAGAAGGACAAAAAGAACTCTCATTTTCAGTGTATGATCGATCCAAACAGGGGCCGTTTGCAACCTTATAATAACTTTATGCGCTGCTGCATATTTTTTTCAGACACTAACATTGAAGTGTATAGGTCAGAGTATGAAGGACTATTCAGGCATTTTCAAGGATGATCCCAGAGTCCAAGCTTTCGGGTTTTTAGAACTATCGCCTAGGCAGGTCTTGAATACAGGTTAGCTTCTAAATTTTCAAACATCAAAGTCATACGTTATTCAGGTTTTTTTTCTATGTTTCAAAATGTTCGTTTTTTTGGCAATGTATATACTGTTTCAAAATAATGCATGACTAATGTGCAGCTTGGTGTTCGAATCGTTCATTTCGGCAGTAAGCAACCGCAATGGTTTGTAAGGGATCCCAGAATTTTAAGATCGAAAGAACTCCTATTTCAAATGAACTCCTACGTTAAATCTGTTTGAAACAGATAGTTTTGTTCAAGTGTTTTCTCAATGTGAATGTAGAAGAGTGATGATTGAGTAAGATTTATAAATTGCGACCTCTCTTTCATATCATGATTGATCAATTCAATCAATACAATCAAACAAAACAATTATCAAGACAATCTTCAAAACGATCATAACTTTTTTGAGAACGGAAATTTCTATGTGAATAGTCTAGCGAACCTGGCAGCTTCTATTTGGCACCGGTTGTAGATTCAATTTGTCGCTGGCTGACAGACAGAGGCATGGTAGCCATGTAGAGATTAGCTTTGACGATCATCTTGGGTTAAGTAAACCGTGGGAACCTCTCCACGGAAGTCCTGTTCATAGTCGCCTGTGAAGAGTAGGATGTGCTAGACCACCCAACCTTGAGAGTGTTTAGAAAGAATAGCGGCGTTTTTTCGGGGATGATTTTAAGCGAAAGATGTTGGGCTGGGCATCAACAGGCCTCGCTAGCCAGGGAAATGCCTCTCCCCACCAGGCGTAACGAGAATGCATGAAGAATTGAGTTGCGAAGCTCTTCTAGTTCTCAAACAAAAATAGATGTGCCACTGAAGAAGGCGAGAATAGAGAAAGTAAAAATGCAAAGATTTGAGACGATGAGAGACATCACGAAGAAAAGAGACCAGCGATAGATATTAAGAAAAGAGCACGATAGTATAAGAGAAGATCGAGATATGTGGAAATGACTACTTGACAAGGTTAGATAGAAATAGGCAGAGATCTTAAGCATAAGCACAGCGAGAGCTGATTGGCGAAAGCAAAAAATGACTATGGCATTTGGGTAAGCAGCGATTAACCGACTAATGAAAAGATAGACGAGAGTTTTGACTGTTAACAGAGGGAATCCACTTCGAGAAGCTGCTAGGACAAGCTTTGTTGAATCGTGTCAATCAATCAGATTGATTGAAAGCAGAATTGTCTGATGCTTGAGTGTTAGAAGCCGAAGAATCGATGGACACAGGAGCCATCTTCACCTCAATCCCAGGAGTGCCGCAAATGGTGGAAAGCTCTCTAGATCCAGAGCTTATTGCAAATGATGGAAAGGTAGGTGATTGTGCAGCCCAAAGAAAAAAACGCATCAGACGCGCAATGGACCCAATTAATCGAACTGATGCTCCAGGACCTTCGGGAGCAGCAGAAGTAGCTGCACCTAGGGCAGCAGACAAAATCAAGGTTGTGGCTCCTGTATGTAAACGATGCCGGTACCCTCACGCTGGCTCTTATACAAGCAAAAAAGAGAAAGATTGTTTTGAATGAAGTCAGTTCTGTACAGTACCCTTCACAAATGCTGGCTGATTTCAAGCTATCTGTCAACAGCCTGCACTCAATCAATGGAAAGCATTGGGTGACAGCTGCCGAAATCAACTTCAGCTCAGCGGTCGTGATGGAATGCCTTCGAAAGTACCATGAGACCAACCAATGCCAGACTGTTGCAATTAATGCGGATAAACCAGTCAGAGAACAGGAGAAATACAGCACCAGGACGATTTTGAACAGTTCAATATGTGAAAAGTTCAAATAACTAATACTCCGCCCGCCCGCGGCAGAGAAGAACGAACTTACTCTAAGCTATCGGCGCACGAAGGTACTAACGAGAGGTACAACATCCTAAGGTTAAAAACAGATGAGACGTTATTTGCAGCATATGACAACACAGAAATGAGAAAGAAAAAAATCAAGATCATTGCGACCTCATTCTACCTAAATACCTCAAGAATCTTGTTCTGGCCGAATGAGATTGTGTTGGGAGCAGTTGATTTAGACGGGATGCAGTATTTATCAATCGCCATTGGAGTGCCAAGGCAGACAAAAAGGAAAGGTATGGTCATTGATTTTGCGGAAATCAACGGCCACTTACCTAGCAACTCACCTGAGCTGGATCAAAAAACCATTTACCACAGAAACTGCTGTCTACCATCCTTAAACATTTTAGGGGAGTCAAGGAGCTAACTCGTGGATTATTTGAGTTGAAATCTAACGCACTTAGCAGTGTTTGTGCTATTGTATGGATATCCAAATCTCCCAGAGGGACGACTGCAATTTGTCTTTGCCATGGCGGCAATTTTGGTTGAAAAGAGATATAATATAAAAATTTCCGAGCCCCATCGACATTTGGAGCACTAACATTGACATTTCAAATCCATGAGAAAACTAAGAGCGCGCGCCTCACATGACGAACCTGGACGAAGTATTGGTCTTGAAACTGTCCAAGTTGGTCGTCAAATTGAAACCAAAAGTAGATGTTGACCATCAGATCATCATTAAGAAGAAGAAGAAGAATTTATTTCTCCATATAGTTGATAATACAAGCATCAATTTATTTAAATTATTAAATCAACAAAATGGAGGGGATAGACAAAAGGCGCAGTATGTGCCTACTTGACGTCTACCCGTTGAAAAAATTAGGATTGCAACTAAGTTATAAAGATCATTGGCTTGTCAAACGATCTTTTTTGCGAGAATGGCAGAGCAGACTATGAAGTTGAGGCTACAGAACGTCAGAATTCAAGAAAACTGAAGGAACATTTGAGAGCCTTGTTTTAAGAAGGAAAACAGAGCCGAAAAATTGGTTGAACTTGTTTCCGATAATTGGCTCCTAGTTCCTAGTGGATCGACACAATCGAAAAAGGTCCACCAATATTAGTGAAGATTTTTTGAATTATGCTGGAGGCGTCAGTCCAGGCGGAAAGATTAAGGCGCACAGGGACAGAAATTTTTGGCATGACGAATCGAACATCTCTAGCGAAATTAGAGACCGAAATTGTAAGTGAAGAAGACGAGTGTACCAAAGTAGACAGAATGCTGGAAGGCCTGATTGGAGAATGAACGGCATCTTTTCTTTTCACAAAGTAAACGGGGCTCACGCTATATGACCTGGAAACTCGTAAAAGCATTCAGGAGACTTTCCTTAGCGGTAATACTGCACTTCTTATCACATTTGAATAAGAAACCTTTCAGAAGGAACCTGCTGTCCTGCTTACTGGAGGGGTTAGGAATAAAGGACTTCATAGTCTTATGACATGAATAGCAATGACATAAGCCGGTTTGGTGAGCTAGTAACTTTGACCCTAAAATATGGAAAACCTTTTTCTTTTGGTGCAACTTCCTGCGCGAAGCAGGAATAACTTGGACGGGAGCTGGCTCATTTGCCCAATTTAGCAAAAAAGGTGGAAAAATTGTGAAGCAAAGAAACATTTTGGAGTGTCTAGAATATGGAAAAGTTTTTAAATCCTTAGAGGTACTGAAAAAATTAAGTAAAAAGGATGCATACCAAAATTAACAGCTCCATTGAGTGTCCATGTTGCTATGTCAAGTTTAAAACAGAGTCACCAGTGAAAAACTGTCCGAAGAAATGCAAACCTAACGACGAAAGAAACAAATAAAAAAAACATCAGCCAAAAACACGATACTCCCGCAGGTGTGTAGAACGGCTAGCAATGAGTATGACCAGGCATGAGGATCGATGTAATGCCAGAGGAGAGGGCATGTCACTGAGCAGGACTGCGAATGCCTAAAGAAGAATAATCAATAGAGTAGAATCTAAATGAGACCAACGACGGGGATAAAGCTTCATTAGATGAAGCTTTGAGTTAAGACTTGGATTTGCTAATGGACAAAGAAGATGAGGTACAGGCAGCGGCGAGATTTAGCGAAGCAAGCGGTAGACAGTTCTCAAAATTGGAACCTACCTCAGCCTTCATGCATCCCAAAAAAACGCCGCTGAGCAGCTCAACAGGCAACACCGCCAAAGTAAGAAAATAATCAAGAAATCAAAGAGAATATTGATTGAATCACCTCGACAATTGAGAACGCAGCTAGAGTACTTTTCATTGGAAGAGCGAGAAGAGTGTTAATGCACCGTCCTGGTTAGAGAAACAGGATTAGCTGTGGTAAAAACAAAATAGCATTTATGAAAAAATATGGTCGATAGCCAGCGCTACGAAACCCAATCAGAACTGCAAACGAGTTTGAATCCGCCATTTAAGCACGAAGTTCCATGCGAGCTTGACAGGTGCAAGGGAACACTGAGCAAACTACTGATTGATTCTGAGACGGTAGGGAGCGAAGTTAATTCTCACAATAAGCCGATCTTTAATGGAAAAGTTTAGAAAATGAAGAACGCAATCAAAGCTAGTGATCGAAAGGTTTAATGACATGGAGATAAAATTAGGCAGACAAGATGAAAGACCAGAGAGGCAAAAGTAAACCCAGAATAAAAAAGTGACCTACAGTTTTACAGATTATCTTCAAGCTTTTTAGGATGACTCAATGAAAAGAAGCAGAGTTAGACCGTCATTTAACAACGGTGCTCACCATCGCAATGGTTCAGCCCGCATGCGAATTTGCGACAATTTTTTGTTGCGGCTCAGGAATTCAGCGAAGGTAGATCTAGTGGCTTTTGAGACAAAAAGTGCAAAGGATGTTACCTAGAAAATGTCAGTCGAGACACGGCATTGAAGCAGAGTGCTCATAGAACGCTAGCCTCTTGGGAAATATACGAGGAAATCTCAGAACAAATATTCGGTCTTTCTTGAACAGCAGTGGTTTTGCAAAACTTGGAAAAAAGTAACGAGACAACATCGAAAGTTCAAACCCTATTAGCCGTGCCCTCTGTGAGGACTAAATCACAACTTCGTCTCACTGCGTGTTAAGCGAGTCTGAGCAGAGAAGAACATGTTTCAGATGAAAGGATGAAAGATTCAAGGATGATAAAGTACTCCTGAAAGCGGTATTGAGAGACTTAATGGTAGATGCTGAAGCAACTGTAGCTTGTGCAAAACGGTGAGACATTCCTTGAGGTTTAAATTGGAACCAAGGTCAGCGCCAGCGATTATCACATGCGCGAAAATTTTTTAAAGATTGTGAGTTCAAATGGACGTTGGCAATACCTAGCATTAGTGTATTTTCATCAAAGCAAGCCAATGAAAGGTAATATGGAAGAACCTGGAGAGTTAGTGCCTTTGAAGAAGTTTACGATACAAAAACTTCTCATCAAAGAGATGATACTGACAAAAGAAGGGACGGAGTCGCTAAAAAATCGTGTGGACAGTTTAGGAAGAACTCTTACCACTATGTGTGCTCGATTGTCGGAGTGGCATACAACCTATTGATAAACGAAGGTATACGTGATTGTTTCATCGGTTGAATCCTAGGGAAGAAAATCATGGGTTATGAGGTGGAAACTTTAGTGATTTTGAAAAGACCAGTAATATCGGATTATAGGGCAATTGACGAAAACGATGAAATCCACTGAGTGATGGTGGAAGTGAAACGCTGCCGAAAGCGTCAGGATATCGCAGTTGGAGTTTTATCATGTTAACCAATGATGAGTTCCTATGCTATTGTCTGTTGCAGACTTGTTAGTACCCTGAGCGAAGTAATCCAGTATTGATCTGGGACGTTTCAGAGTTGCTCTCAGTGAATCAACCAGATTCATTATCATCCATTATGATCATAAAAATAGGAGTGATCAGGGGACTCGATGGCTGGAGGTGCATATGAAAGAGAACAACAGACAGCAAGCGCCAGGAAACAGTTGGGAAGCCATTCGTTTAATGTTAAGTTTATTTTTCCGTTGTATTGTACTTTCCGTTTAAATTTAACTTAGGAAAAATCTACAACATTTTTGAATCTCTACACTGCGTGTCTCGATTTGTTTACAAAGTTTGTTGAAGCAATAAATAGTACAATTTCAGTAAATGCACTAAAGAAACAATCATGCAGGATTAATAAACTTTTTAGTAGCATTATAATTATATCTTTACATGCTAATCATTAAAGCAAAAACTTCCATAAAACAAATGTTTTTTTTCTCCATTTCAAAAAAAATTTTAAAACCTTAAATCCGAAATTTTTTTTGTTTTTGATTGTTTTAAAGAAACGAAGTTCATATCTTTTAGCAAACCTAATTGGCCGTTTTTGAACTCTTCGTAAGATACTGTTCATAGAATTTAGGACACGCCAAAAACTGCCAATTAAGTTTCAAGAAAGTACATAAATTTTTTGCAATTAATTTATTCTATCTAGAGTTTTATTGAACCCCAAAAAATTCCATGACACAATATGCTCGAATTTTCAGTTTGTAGAAGACAAAATTTACAGACATTTCTTCAATTAAACCAACAGTTATCAATGGTTGTCCAAAGATTCTTATTGAATTGCCTATGAAAACATTTTTCGCTTTTCTGGTTAACATTCCGACATTTATTCAACGAATAGCGAAACATCCCTCATTGTGCCATCGGTAAATTTCTCTTCAAATGATGAGCTCAAAATGATTTTAAAAAGAACCTTTATAATCAAGTCAAATTTTTTTCAACCATTCATTTTTCTGTCTTTCGTCAATTGAAAGCATGTTAGAGCAAAAACTCTTCAGACCACAATAACAAAAAAAAAATGAAACAG
Source organism: Symsagittifera roscoffensis (assembly GCF_963678635.1). NCBI lineage: Eukaryota > Metazoa > Xenacoelomorpha > Acoela > Convolutidae > Symsagittifera > Symsagittifera roscoffensis. The sequence goes on along the minus strand of NC_087062.1, from coordinate 17,760,025 downwards.
CCTAGATTTCAAGCGTAATTGATAGTAATTAAGCATTGAAAGTAATGAAAATACTTAAGCATAGTACATCAGGCATATCATAAGGTTCTTTCAATTTTTTGCTGAAAAGAGCATTGAATTTTTTCTCAACTTAAAAACCCTGAAAGTATAGCGAAAAATTAATTTACTGGATTACAACTAAGCTTTCGGGCATGAATAAAATCTTATCGTCCTATTACAAGCTCACTCGCTTGCTTTATTTCAAACTACAAAATCTCTTGTCAACAAGTTCCACTTGAATGACTTTAATATGATTTATCACTCAGAATCCGTTTCGATGATTATTTGTGGAACCTTACTTGTTATGAGAAAAAACCTGAAAAAAAATACATCCGATGAACAACTGCAAACCCATATTATCACTGGTAGCAACACCAAGGTTGATAGTTGCAGTTCAAGTAGCACAATGGTTTTGCCCGGATAAAATCTACAATTCCAAGGAAAAATTTTAAAAAAGCTTCCTAAGCTTAACATTTTTTCTCATTGCTAACTTTGTATTTTATTAGCCTTAATTTCTCGATATTGGTTGTTTGAATTTTGCAATCGGTACCATTGTTCGGATGATTTACTTTGACGCAAATAGCTTCGCACCAACTGCGATGCAACACAAACATAAAAGAGCAAAAATACAACCAAAATGAAAAATGTTGAAAAAACTAGGTGATTTATAATGATCGTTTATCATAATGGAAAATAACTATGGGACCAGCTGAAGCTGGAGGTACGTGTTTGACGGTTTTTTGATTGTTTTATGCTGATGCGAGATGCAATTGGTAACTCCAAAAATTGGATTTTCCCCGAAATGTTAGTAATTTCTCTACTGAGCTACGTGGCAATAAAACTTTGGAGATACAGGAGTTTTTCCTAGGGCATAATATTTTAATACAAACAAATTCTCTCAGCTGTTCAATTCGATTGAACGTTTATCTCAGATTTGATAGGGTAGTTTTAAGAGTAATTAAAAATTTTCTCTAAAAAATGTCAAAAGTTCAAAAACTTGATTTTCCGAAATCCATAATTTTGTTTCTTCCAAAATCAGAGTGTGGCAGCTGAACCACAGAAAATTTCCAAAACTGTGTGTCTTGATTGAACCTTAAACTTTGGCTGTGGAATTTTCGAGAAAAGTAAAAAAAAAGTTTCCAAAAATTCAATCTTGACTCTGAAATTTTATATTTCTTAGTCCTTTTCAACGTTTTTAACACTTTTTTCTTCTGAAAAACCAAATTTTGATTTATCCCAGGGCCATGACTTTTTGAGTAAAAACTAGAGCTTATCCGCTTACGCAGGGCAGGTTTCCACAATCCGTTGAAACCATATCTCATGTTTGCAAAAATATTTTCCGACACAGAAAAAAAATATTTGTCATATGTTCCCCCACACTCTTTTCGAAGGCTGTAAACAGTGGGGTGAAGCAAAAACTGACTGGGGATTTTGCAGGCAGACAGGGTAGGACACCGTTTTTCTTTACTGTACCACTAAATTTCTGTAAGAAAAATTGTTTACGGGAAAAAAAGTCCAGTTCCCGTTTACAAGGCAACTGTTCTCACAAGATGTGCGTTAACAGATTTCGAACTTGCGTCTGACCAAACCAAACAATAAGCGAAGATCAATAGGAGAGTATTCAAATCGTTCATGGTTCAGTTAATTTTTCAAACTAGTGCAACCAGCCAAACTGAGTTGAAGTTCTCGACACAGAAATTTAGTTTGTAATGCTTTATTTGAAAACACAAGATGTCACTTGTTCCGACGTTAAAGTGCATATTAGGAACTAATTTAAAAAATAAACCTCAATTTTTTTTTGTAACTGTGGTCTGAACATGGTATTTCTTGCACAGCAACCCGCTTTTTTTCAACTTATTGCAATAATTAAACCTATTTGATTCAGTGATAGTTTTACATCCAAAATGGTTATAAATTTCATCAGCTATTTAATGATTCTTCTAATCGATTTCTTTTTAGTGCTATCATTACAAGGCCAAGCTGTCCATTTTGGGAAATGTAAGCGGATTCCGCAACAAGAACGATGCTTTCATTCTTCCTATATTATTGTTTGGGGAATTGTCCCTGAACCCAGGAACATACAGACACAAAAAAATGTGCGCCTCTCCAGTTCACACTTTGACCAAATAAAATTGTTTGTTAGATGAAAATTGTTCGTATCAAACCTCGCGCATTCAATTTTTCAAATAGTAAAATTTTATCATACCCACGTTAATAAAGCTGCAGTAGCTCTAACTTCTGGATTTAGTCCGTTTTTTAATCCGAAAAGAACTTTTGTCAATGTTGATCACAACGCAAGGAAAACAATTTTTTCAAAATAAACCAGCCATGCTTGTTTGAGGAATTAAGCCCAGAAGGTTAGTATGGTCGAAAGAAGTCTATATATAGTTCAGAATGTTGAACAATTTCTAATGTTGAACAATTTCTTCAGCAACATTTAATTGCAAACTTCTGTTCTCCAGAGATAACAAATCTAACAATCAAATCAAAAGTATACTGCAGTTTCCCACAGGTTTCGTATCAAATCAGCAGCACATGCGCCATTCAATGGCCGAATTGTCCATTGCAGTAAGAGTAGCTTAATCGACATCTTCCATTCTAGAGGCATCATCGTCATCACCTTCCAGAGGTGGTGGGTTCTCGCCGGCAGCAGCCTCTCCTTCTGTCTCATTGCCCATAGGTTCATCGTCCTCGTCGATTCCTAGACCCAATTTAATCATGCGATGAATTCTGTTAGAGTGCACTTGCGGATCTTCGAGCGTAAATCCAGAGGAGAGAAGTGATGTTTCGAAAAGTAGCATGACCAAATCTTTTACAGCACGGTCATTTTTGTCGGCTTCAGCTTTTTCGCGCAAAGTGTTCACAATGGAATGATCGGGGTTGATTTCCAGGTGTTTTTTAGCAGCCATGTATCCAAGCGTGCTCGTATCTCTCAATGCTTGAGCTTTCATGATTCTCTCCATATTGGCTGACCATCCATATTGGCTTGTCACAATACAGCAAGGTGACGACACTAATCGGTTGGACACAACGACCTAAATAACATCCACATATGATTTTAATGATTAATCATTAGCTATTAAAATATCAGTTTCAAATATAAGATTTTTTATACTAAGCAGTTAACGCATTGATGACTTATCAAGGCTGACTACATGTTAGATTTGATTTACTCGCTATTAAGGGGAACATAAGAAATGAACCCATAGGAAATCATTAGAACAATAATTTCTGTACAGCGAGATAGGAATTACACTAATGGTCACAGGACCTTCGTATTAGCTTAGTGCCCAATAGTTTGAATCAAAATTAGAGCTAGTCTGTAATATATCTTTTAGGCTGGGCACCTATAATGGAAGGATCATTTTTTCACTTCTAACGCGGTTAAAAAATGTACAACGAATTTCTTTCGAAAGTTAATTTACTATCGAGGTAAGAAAGTAGTTACTCTTTCGCCATTAGGAGGAAGCTATTTAAAAATAGTTCCGCAAAAGATGACGACTAATAGGTAATCAAATCGTTTATATTCAGCATCCATTCATAGGTTGACACTTCTGAGCTTGGATGCAGAATGGTTACTTTTAGCTGAATCAGGAAGAACTAGTTACAGACTAACTAATTGGCAATACAGCTTAAACCTTTAACATTTTTTTTTCATGTGATTGAAAGAATGAGTTTCAATTTATTGGCAAAACAGCATTTCTGTATAGCGAGATTGTAATTACAATGGTCAGAGCCTTCGTATTAGCTTAGAGTGCTCACTAATTTGAACAAATTAGAGCTAGTCTGTAATATATCTTTTAGGCTGGGCACCTATAATGGAAGGATCATTTTTTCACTTCTAACGCGGTTAAAAAATGTACAACGAATTTCTTTCGAATGTTAATTTACTATCGAGGTAAGAAAGTAGTTACTCTTTCGCCATTAGGAGGAAGCTATTTAAAAATAGTTCCGCAAAAGATGACGACTAATAGGTAATCAATTTGTTTATATTCAGCATCCATTCATAGGTTGACACTTCTGAGCTTGGATACAGAACGGTTACTTTTAGCTGAATCAGGAAGAACTAGTTACATTCTAACTAATTGGCAAAACAGCTAATACCTTTAACATTTTTTTTGAATTTGAAGCTATATAACGCTTCCCTTCTGGGAATTGATATTGCCCAACTCGGTTACAGTAACTTTGTTCAACTGTGATTGGAAAGAATTTGGATCAATTGAGCAATCATAAGCCAGATTTTCCAAAGAAGGTGAACGCCAAAATTTACAATATCAGAGTATTAAAATTACATTCAAGGAAAAAAGCATCAGTAAAACTGAGGCGAATAAAGGGACTAAAAGTAAAAAAAAAGCTATTGCGTACAATATTAAGATGCTGCTGAGAACAGTTTCTGCTATTCAGATACACAGATACAAGGCTAGAGCACCCACCAACCCTGGTAACTTACTTCCTCGATGAGGCAATGGTCGCCCAAAAAAACTGTAAATAACCTTTTTTCTAAATGAATTTCAATTTTTTAGTCGGTCAATTTATTGCGTGCTACGATCACATCAACCATCTACTTGCATTTGTTGACGTCTTTTTGTAGCGTTTTACCGTCTTTGCTTGTGGGGGAGATAAACCCTGATGACCAATCGAGTCCCTTCATTTTGGCTTTTTTGTCATTATGTGAATTTATAATAATTAGGGGGGAGATTGCTCAATCGATCCAAAATTAACTAATTGGCAAATCAGCTAAAACTTCCATCGCAAAAATATGTGAATTTATAATAATTAGGGGGGAGATTGCTCAATCGATCCAAAATTAACTAATTGGCAAATCAGCTAAAACTTCCATCGCAAAAATTTTGAACTGACCTTTTCCACTTTTTTGTCCAATATATCCTTCATAACTTTGCACAAGGGCTCAAACTTGGCTTTAGCTTCTTCGAACTTCTTTTTCTCGTCTTCATCCTCGGGAAGCTCAAGTCCTTCTTTAGTTACAGACACCAGCTTCTTTCCGTCAAACTCTTTCAGCTGTTGCACACAGTATTCATCGATGGGCTCTGTCATGTAGACAACTTCGAAACCCCTCTTTGTGACCCTTTCGACAAATGCACTGTTCATGACATGCTCTTTGCTTTCGCCTGTGATGTAGTAGATATCCTTCTGGTTTTCCTTCATTCTGGAAACGTAGTCCTTGATAGAACAGGGTTCCTCTTTTGAGTTTGAAGTGTAGTATCTTAAGAACTCTCCCAGCTTCTTCCGGTTAGTCGAGTCTTCGTGAATTCCGAGCTAAAATGCAGGCAAACAACTGTGTATTGTACAGAAAACTGATTGACATTGTTTGCACATATATAATAATATGAAAAAAATACATGCGGATCAATGCTCAATTTGGATTATTAATCAACAATTGCAGCTTGGTGATATCATCGTTAAATAAGTACTGGTTTGTCTTAACCGCGATTATTCCAATAGCTCACCTTAACGTTTTTGCCAAATTGTTCGTAAAACTTTTTGAAGTTTTCCTTGTCTTCAGAAATTTCTTCGAACAACTCCATGCATCTTTTCACCAAACTTTTTCGGATTACTTTGAGAATTTTGTTTTGCTGAAGGTTTTCTCGACTGATGTTCAATGGGAGATCTTCGGAATCGACAATTCCTTTCACGAAATTAAGGTATTCTGGAATCAACTCCTCGCAATTCTCCATGATGAAGACTCTTCGTACATAGAGCTTTATGTTGTTCTTCTGTTTCTTATTTTCGAAAAGATCGAAAGGCGCACGCTTGGGAACAAAAAGGAGAGCCCTGAACTCAAGCTGACCTTCCAATGAGAAGTGTTTGACGGCCATATGGTCTTCCCAGTCATTTGTGAGGGACTTGTAAAATTCTGCGTACTCTTCATTCTTGATATCTTCAGGATTTCTGGTCCACAATGGCTTCTGTTTATTCAACGTTTCTTCATCGATGTATTTTTCTTTAATTGTCTTCTTTTTCTTTTTATCCCCATCAGCTTTTTCTTCGTCTTCGTCGACGTCTTCAATTTTAGGCTCATCATCCTCTTTCTTCTCTTCTTCGTCTTCCTTTTTCTCTTCCTCGGCTTCATCGTCTTCTATTTCTTTCTCTCGCTCTTTTTCGACGAACAATTTAATTGGGTAGCCAATGAACTGCGAGTGTTTCTTGACTATTTCTTTCAGACGTTTGTCCTCAAGGTACTCGGCTTGGTCTTCCTTGATATATAGGACAATTCTGGTTCCTCTTCCGAGGGATTCAGAGTTAGTATCAGTTGTGACCGTGAAAGATCCTCCAGCAGAAGACTCCCAAAGATATTGCTCATCGTCATTATGCTTTGAGTACACCTCAACTTTGTCGGCAATTAAGTATGCCGAGTAGAAACCAACGCCAAATTGACCGATCATAGAGATATCGGCTCCAGCTTGCAAAGCTTCCATAAAAGCTTTAGTTCCTGATTTAGCAATGGTTCCGAGGTTGTTGATCAAGTCAGCTTTTGTCATTCCAGTTCCACTATCGGTGATGGTCAAAGTCTTATTCTCCTTGTCCGGGATTATGCAGATCTCCAATTCCTTCTTGGATTCAAGAGCTGATGGATCTGTCAGACTCGCCCATCTAAAAGATACACACAATCAATGTTTTTCTAGCTTTAGCTCAAGGTTATAGGGCAATATATTGTGATTTAAATTCCAGAAATCCATTATTTGCGGAAGATATTCTTTTTCGAAGTGCTGTCTGTGGTAAACAATCGCGGATTTACACTCGCAGTAAGCCGGCAAATTCTATATTGGCTTCATTGTCTCGAATCTGAATGTTTAATGTGTATGTCTGCCAACTGACAAAAATGAACTGAACTGTATGATTATCCGGTCTAAATGGGGCTAGGTCTTTAACCCGATCGAACTTTTTCTACAATAAAAAATAACTTCGAAGAAAAATTTTCTTCTAAGTGGATTAAATTTGTTTATCGAGTCTGGTAAAAGGCCCATGTAGCTTATCTGCTTAAAAAAAATCGCTCCCCCGGCCTAAATACTGCTACGTAACTTTAATTTAGGCACTTGCTCAGATGAATGACACCAAGATTAAGTTGAAATTGTTAGATTCCTGTTTAAGATGGCAAAATTACAGCCTTCAAATACAAAGCAAGAACTATTTTTTTCAGCAGTTTTTGGATAGACGAGTGAATCACCCTGATCTTGACTGAACTGCATTACATGAGAATTCTACAAGTTATCCTAACCGAGGTGAAGGTAAGTCCAAGTAGATTCAGGAATTACCAGTTTGTGAATAATAGACATACCTGATTCTGTCCAAAGCATCCGATGCATTAGAAATCAACTCTCGGAGAAAAATTTCTTTGTTGGAATAGAAGGTGTTGATGATCAGGCTCATCAACTGAGCAATTTCTGCCTGGAAGGCGAAAGTTTCAGTTTCCAAGTTATCAGACATACTGAAACATAAAGACAGTTTTAAATTCAACTGTTGTGGACCCTAAAAAATCCGTCCAAATTTGTCCACTGGATTTTTTATTTTAAGCCAATAAATACAGCAGCTGACCACATAAAACACGTATTCAGTATTATTCTTGGATATGATAGAGCAGATCAGAAAGACTTGCCGTTCTAGGCCCGGAATAAGCTTTCCGCGAGTCTTTTAAATTTTGATAATTTCATGTGGTAAGGTCATTCTCTATCGATTTACCTATTTTGCATTATGACGAAACTTAACTTAGAAGCACCTCACACGGTCTTTCACGCTCAATTTAATCGATAAAATGTTTATTTTCAAAAAATAAGGCAAAATTTGTTCTTTGTCGTTCCGCACAACAATGCACCACTTGATAAAAGCATAAAATATACAAGAAAAAACCTTCAATGATTTAATTCTTAATATTCCTCGACATCAATTAGGGGCTCAAAAATTATGAAAAAGCCCTTACCTTGTTAACAAAGCTCATGAAAAGGAAAAAATCGACGTTTTCAAAATAATTATACTTCACAACTTAGTGACAAAATGCTTGGCTTGAAATCCCGTCGGCTTGATGTTCGGCACCCTTCAACACGCACAAAATCAAGTACTTACGCTTTCAATCCGACAGACACGCTGTATTTTCAAGAAGAGTGTAAATGATTCCTCGAGAAAATCGAATTTCGATGCGCAGAACAAACGAACAGCAAATAGCACAGAGAAGCAATACTGGAGTGCTGGCGTGAGTAATTGTGCGTTATTATAGTTTGTTTCTAGAATATTCTAGAGTCGAGAATGTTCTCGAATGCGAATATTCTGGAAACTGGGGAAAAACAAAATCTCAATTTTTTTCTAAAATTAACTGCTCGGCAAAATGTTACCAATCAATTTTCATTTTTAAAATAAAAATTGAATAAAACTCATTCTCTGTTAAAATTCAAATCAAGTTTTGATGGACTAGTTTTTCAGACCAGGTCTCTTAATCTAAGAATAATGTTTCGTTCAATAAAATAAAAAAAGAGAAAACAAAAAGTACTAGGTTAAAAAATTGTTATCCGTTGGAGTCGAATTCTGCAAAACTGTATGTTTCCTTTTGTCAACTAAAGTTTCGTTTGACGATGTACTTTAACCTCGCATGATAAGTTTAAAAAACTGAGCTTGAAAAATGCATGAGAACTTTGAAGTCCTATACAACGAAAACAAGGAGATAATGAGCATTGACCACCACATGTATCTACGCCAACGCATATTCCCAAAATGTCGAAATATTTAAACTACCGAGCTATTTGTGCTGAAAATGGCAAAACGAAATTCGACACAAAAATGATACCAACTCACAGAAACCAACCACTGATAACAACCACTGATACCAACTCAACACAATTTTGGGGCTATTTTCCACTTTCCCACCACATTTGAAACGTTCTTTTTTTCTCTATTGTTTACGTGAGATTATGGCTGAACGATAAAACGATATAAGGTATGGAGAACAGTTCTGTTCACAATAATGAATTTAATTATGCAAAATTTCGTTATCTTATGACTACGGTAAAATAGTTTCTCAAAACTGAAATTCAAATGTGGGAAGGGAGAGTGAAAAAGAGCCCATCTTGCAGACATTTATTGTGCCGACATTCGAAAAAAAAGGAATTATTTAACTTTTTAACCTAATTTGGCCATTTTTAAATTTATATTGATGATTTAGAACACGTATGGTGCCACATACCCTTTTTGTTTTGTTTTTTGGCATTTGCAAGATCTTTTTCTTCAGCTGTTGCATTCAGGCTTTAATAATTGTGTATCTAAGTTCTCTTATGTGTTGTGTCCAAATTGATTTCAAACAAATTCAGGGGAGCACTTGGCAATCTTTATGGGTTCGTTAGACGTCCGCTCTTTGTTACTGATGTATTTAGAGTTTTTTCATCTGATTAAAAAATATGTAAGATTGAGAAATAATTATTTTCTTTTGAGCGGTACATTAATGCATTTCAAATTCACTTGAGGCAATCCATTTGGTCTTCACATAAGCGTGTGGGGAATCGAAAGATAAAACATCAAATGAACTTTTTTCAATTGCTTCGTCTTTTTCAACCGAAAAAATACTATTTTTGTGGGCCGGAAAAAGCAGTTGAAACATTCAATTCTTCGCCCTGATATACGAGCAGGGTCCTACTATGATAGAGTGGTCCCTTGAAAATTACCAGGTCCCTTGAGAATAAGACACCTAGAGCTCTCAAACCGTTTAATAATTATGATTGAGCCCTTCAGAAAGATATCGCAGTATATTTTCATAAATTTCATGTTTTTTTATCTCATAAAACCTCCCCCTCACCATTTTAAACCGTAAAATAAAGTAAAGCGAGCAAATCTCAATATATAAACAATAGTGATTACAATTTTCAATCTGAAAAGTTTTTGGCTGAACATATTTTGCAAGATTTTTGAAATGAATAATTTATAAACCAACTAGTTTTCAAAATTATAACATGCAAAATGCATGCGGGAACTGTCTAACATAGTTGCTTTTTCGAGGGGCTACTCTATCATAGTAGTACCACGAGCAGTCTTGTTTGTTTATTTATTTTCTTATTCATGACATATGAATTTAATTGTAATTTGCGCAAACATTGTGTGTGGGTGGGGGGGGGGGGGGGGGGGGCAATTCAATGAACTGCTTGTTTTTCATTTTTTTTGTTTTTTTTATGTTATGCAAAATTTTCTGACGTTTTATGTGTAACGGGCGATTGTAATAGGTTAAAAGCTGCGCAAATTGCAAAAATGGGACAAATAAATTAATGAAAAAATTGCAGAAGAATCATTTTGATGTGCGAAATTTCTTGGTATCATACGTAACTTTCGTGTCAATTAGTCTGATTAGCGGAAAAATTTCGGAGAAACAAGGAAAGGAATGAGCGAACAAATTTTAAAAAATTTAGTTTGGCATCGAATCATGACTGCGGAAAAAGGCTTCAATATGATACCACTCTTGATCTTATGAGCTTTCTTAAAGTCAACCGAGCTGCGTTGAAAAAGAAACAACCTACGCTATAGTTGCTTGCTATTCCTGAAAGAGTCGGAACAGTAAGCCTGAAAGAACTACCAGATCAATAACGAAGACCATAGTTGGGTATTTTCTTTTTCGGAACGAATTTGAAATTTAAAAAGTTAATTTATGATTGAATTCATTTTATATGGTACGAGACCAAAAAGCTGGATTTAATTGTGTTGTTATTTGAAATAAATCACACTTCAGATAGCATGCGACCCAAGTATTTCTCACCTATAGAAGTTGCAGCTCACAGCACTCTTAAGGATTTATGGGTGTCATACCTTGGGAAGGTATACGATCTCACTCCTTTAGCCGAATCTCATCAAGGTTTTTATTATGTTATGCCATTGCATTATGCAATTCTTTCATCAAGACAATTAATGCGGATTTTCTTCTTATTTATTGCAAAAAACAGCCTTAAACATGCAATTTTGCTAGGTGGCAATTTTTAATGTTATTTATGCCTCAGAAGAATTAAGTTTTTTTAGAGTGCCGAAATCAAAAAGAACATCCGTGAATTTTGTTATGGTGTTTTAGTTTGTTAATATTTTTGGAAAAATAAAGTTGATTTTTTTAAAAACTATTGATAATAATTTTTGCCGGAGTAATGTCGCTTAAGATTTCGTTTAATGTATTTAATTGTACCTAAATTGTAAATTGCAAATTACTGACAAAATTTTGATTATATCATAAAATAAGTGGCTAAATAAAACGTGGCGCTTTCCCACTATCGCACCACAGTAAATTATAGCTGGCCCGTAATAAAAATTCGCATTATTCGCAGTTTTTTTTTGAACTCGAATAAGAGTTTGATATGTTTTTGAATGTCGTTTTAGGAGATGTCCTGCTAAAACCAATTGTCTTGGCTGGAGGAACTGACATTTCACATTGGTTCAATAAGAAAACAAGAGAGGTGAGCCAAAATTTTAAAATCAGATGTATTCTGGAATTTGTTCTGACTTGTGGCATACATCCTACAGCTCTTCCGGCTAGAAATGCATTTTTTGAATCAGCTACGTTGAGTCTTAAAGATGCTCTTTCAAAACATTCTTCAACGAGAAATTATTGAAGAAGCGTCCTTTTTTACTGGGAAAGTTTTTTGTGTCATTTCTTGTATAATTGAGTTCTCATGTACACTAACGTACTTAATGCGTTCTCGCTTATTCTGAACTTACTGATACATTTGTAAAATTCGCCCAGAAATTACACAGCGACGGAGAATAGAAAAAGTCGTTATTGACGACTGGCTGACGTCAAATACCTTAACTCAGTTCGTTTTTCTTCGTCTCGACCTAGCCAGTTTTTTTTTCTGTTTAAGGGCTAACCATTGTGTTACAGTTTTGAGGCCATCAGCCAAACGAGTTTTACTTGGCTTTCGTTAACACGCGGAAATAACTACATTGCTGGGTCTTAGATCCCCAGACAACTTGATTATTACTAAAAACAGGACTAAAAACCATAATTATATCTATTTTTAGTGAAATTTATACATTGAATCCATTAGAGAGAGATTGACCATTTCCTCGCCCACAATCCTGTGAAATAATCAAGTGAAATTGAGGTAAATTAAATCCGTTCAGGGCATTACAGCAGCTAAAAGGTCGCAAATGTTTGTAAAAAGTCTCTAGGCTCCGGGCCTCCAATTCTGATCTCTCCTTGAAATAAAGTCGTTATTTCTTATTTTCCTCTGTTCGGGCGGATTGGATCTGTCCCTAATATTCCACCTAACCTTCCGGCTCCATTCGATCTTGCAACTAAGCTGCTTATTGAGTACGCTTGTCGTGTCCGGAGGCTTCGGTTGTGTCTCTCGTTTCAGATATAACAATGTCTTCTTTTTCTCTTGTCTCCCACTACCGTTTTCCGTGTGTTAATCGGCTGTTCTGTGTGTGACACGTTTCGCAATAAAAATGACCGTCTTTTAGTATTTCTCATAATTATTCTGGTTTCAATCGAAAATTTAAAAATTTTAGATTCCGGAACAACTCAACCTTCCTTTTCGTAAGGAATTCGTTAAAAAGGCGTTTGAAGTCTCATTCTCTTGGCAACAGAAAGTTCCACTGTGGCATCCGGGGAATGGCTTAATTGAATCAAACGGAAGTCGTTTCATTAATTCTATAAGAGCTACTGGTTGCTCAGCAAATTGTTCATAATGTTTCTGCCACTGATAGTTTTTTTTGAAAACTGAAAAAAAGTATTGATACATTTTGAAAGTGTTTGTTTTTTTCAATGGCAAGTGAGAGCTTGAAAAATTTTAGGGAATAAAATAACCATTGGTTTAATAATTTTGAGAAATAAAGGAAAATCAGATTCGTAGACATCTTTTCTGTTAGACATTTCTATAGCGGTTAATTGGGCATTTAGTCTGCTTAGCAACAATGTTCATATCACTTTTTCATGAAGAGTTTTTGAAATATTTTTTTTCAGATTCCTGATTAGGATTATAGACAGGTTTTGATAGAATACCTTGTTCGATCTTTCTCCGAGTAAGCTGAAATTGTACGTAATGCAAGTATTGATATATACATAGTTTTTTATTAGCCAACGGCCCAGCTCCCATCATTCAATCTTGGTTTTTTTTTGTGGTGGATGTCATCCATTTCGCCGCAGCCGGTCCCACCGTGAGGAGGTGGATAACATTAGGACCCCTCCAACCGTCTATCCCCTTCAGTCACGGCTGCTAATTTTTAGATAGCCTCAAAGGGGTTCAAAGATCAAGATTGTTTTTTTAATCTTTTTTTTCCCGGAAAGCCACAAAGTGATTTTCTGACAACATTTTTTTAACGAAATGATAGTAACGAATCTGAATTATCTTTTTACATTAAATTTGATGTCGACAAGAAAATCGAACGGGAAACCATCATAAATTATTTCTGCTATAATTTCAAGAAGTAAGCAAGTCGTTCTAGGCAGATTTGAAAGCCTTTTATAATTAATTAGAAGGGAAAGAGCATTAAAAGTTTAATGAAACAATGTAACATTAGCTTTTAAATCTTAGGAAATAAAGGATCGTCATCTTTTTTGTTGGAGTTTACCATACAAGTAAAATTGGGTAATTGAGTCTGAGTAGCAACAATTTTCAGATCACATTTTCGGAACACTGAATTGTTTTCGAAATAAATTTTCAGATTCTTAAGCTGGATTTAAAAAAAGTTTTGTTATTATACCTGTTTCGATCTTTCCGCGATTTTACTGAAATTGTACGTAATTCAAGTTTTCATATATAAATAGTCTCAATAAGCGTCAAAGATTAGGATCTTTTTATTTTTTCTTTTGAGAAAAGCCATGAAGTGACTTTCCGACGAAAGTTTTTGCTAAAATGACAGAATAGAATCTTAAAAAACATTCTACTGAAAATTTGATATGTGGATAAACCAATAACAAGTTGAAAGAGAAACCAACAAAACGTATTTCTGCTATAATTTAGAGAAGAGTGCATGTATCTCTGGACAGATTTGAAAGCCTTTATTAATTATTTGAAAGAGAAGAGCAGTAAAAAGTAAATCAAATAATATAACAATTGCTTCGAATTGTTTAAGAAATAAAGTAAGATCAGATGTAAAATCAAGCAAGATCAGTTCGAAATATTTGCGAAGTGTTCACGAAGCGATAGAAAAAATCTGAAATAAATTTACTGAAAATATGATTTGTGGATAAACCAAAAAAAAAAAAATCGAAAAAGAAACCAACAAAAAGCATTTCTGCTATAATTTTCAGAAGTATGCAAGTTTTTCTAGGCAGATTGTAAAGCCGTTGTTATTTAAATAAAAGAAAACACACGGAATTTTGCTTGAATTTTTCACTGTTTTTTAATTAGTTGATACGGAAAAAATTGGAGCCAAAAGGTAATAGAAGCTTTGAAAACGAGTTAATGGAAGCCTATCTAATATAAAACAAATGAATTTGAAACAATATAAATTGTATATCCTCGAACTAAGCAAAATTTTTCTCCAAAAAGCAAAAACTTCAAATCAGCTTTCTCGACACCGAGGAAACATTTTAAAACATAATAATGCGGTGAAATATCTTCTACCTCGTCTGATGTTGGATTGTAGTGGCTGAATTTGCATGGAAAAACGGCACATAAAGCCGTGTATAATTCTCAGTTTCAGTTGTCGGAATAATAACTTCCTGAAGTTTTAGTACGTGCCAAGATGTATTTTTGTGTGTTTTCGTTTGCAGATCAAGACATACGTAGACCCGGTGACTAGCTGCGAACAATACTATTGTCCCAAAGGCAGATTCATCCACGTACCTCCTCCCTACCCCACAGACGACTGGGCCAATGACTTCGGCAGGCCCTGGTGGAAGGACGACAAGTACTGCGTAGGGGTGTTGTCCCAGAAGACCAGGCGAATCAAGGTCATCAATACGCTGACCTCGCAGGATGTCATTATTGAGGTCAGAATCATGAAAAAAATCGCGCTGCGATACAACAAGTTTTGTTTTCGTTCCGACCATTTGTTTTTGGAGTTTTTAGCGATATTTTGGCAATCAAAAACTTCTAAAAAAAAAGGTTTTGTAGAAAAATTTGAAATTTTTTTAATGTTTTTTTTTCTTACGATTTGCCTATTCGATTTTCTAGTCATTTTGGTACAGAAATTTTACAATTGGCCTAATTTACTATGAATGATTGTAGAATATGCTTAAGATCTATTTTTTTGTTCAGATCTTTTTATTACACCACGCAGAAAAACTGCTGTTTAACCTTTCTGTTTGTATTTTCCTAATTGACCAGCGTATTAATACAACAAATTGGCTGATGAAAAGAAGTTTGCCCAAAATTAAAGATGGCGCAAATGCTAAACCGTGGCCTCTAGGTTAAAAGTAAAATAATGTTTGTTGAATAGTTTTTGAAGTTGTTTCTGTTTTATCAACTCAACTGATTCAAATTTTGTTCTTTATTTCTTCAGGTTTGTTCTGAGGAAACGATGTTGGAGATCTTGCGTCGGTATCTACGTGAAAACTGTCACGCTGGATCCTACACATGGAAATATGCCGGACGAAACCTGGAAATGGATAAAACACTGGAGGAAAACGGGGTGAAGGACGACGATGAAGACTTCTACATCTGCCGAATGGACGAAGACCAGTTTGTTCAAGCCATACATCTCTACTTCAACGATGACCTCACAGAGAGTTGAATAAAGTCTGAAAAAAAATCTCGATGAAAAAAAAAACATTCGAAGTCTCTTTCTAATCCAAATCTATAATCATATCAATTGTCAGTTGCTCTAAAATACTAATTTTTTGAATAAGAACTTTTTGTTTTGCGCGTTATTTAGATGTACATCTCCTTAGAAATATAATTGTTTAGTCAAAATTACAGTCCGAATGTTTCGTAGAATTTCGCCTGCTTAGTAGTAGTAATGTTTTGTTAGCGAAGCATGAAAGAAGGATTGAACTTTATGCAAATATTAAATTTCCCTCCTCCAATGAAGTCAAGGGTTACTAGCTTATGTGCAACTAGCGCAGATTTGATGGACCACAGTTATCGTTACAAAAACTTAGAATGGGTGTATTTGAGTTATTAAACCGTTATATTTGAAATTTTACTCAATTGTTATGGTTCTTATTACAGACTTTGAACACGTGCGTTGAAGCGTTGAACACGTGAATGGCTTATAATTTTAGCCTTCAAAGAACAAAACTGCTATAAATATACCACAAAACTTTTGGCGATGTTGCTAATTGCTAGCTATTAAGTTATTATATCGGGTCTCGAAAAAATATTTATCAATTGAATATCAATTTTTTCATAATTAAATTGTTCGTCAATTGTATAGAAAACTATCAGACTATACATATACCACAAACGTTCTGTTATCTTATGAACTTAATGTTACATCTACCAGAATGATTCAACTGGCAGAATTTTCCAACCGACTGCCCGTTAACGTCGATAGAAAAGTTTGCTGGCCAAAATGATGAACTAAAAACAAAATAGTTATTGGTCTTTTATTAGCGAACACGCTATGCAAAGTACTAAATGAAAAAAAAACATTTGTGCCTGGCAACGTCATATTAGGACCAAGTTGCTTGCCTCAATTAAATTTGGGTTGATTTAATTTGCCGATTAGTGTTAAAAATTGGCAGTTTTTCACACCCATATCTTAAAAAAAGTAGTAATTATCAAATTACTAATTATCAAATGATAGAAAAATTCGCGTAAAAAATGACTGGTTAAAAATTCAAAATTTGCCACGAAAAGATTGTTCTCATGCAAACAATTTTCCAATCACGAGGCTGCGATTAGCAAATAAAACTGATGTAGCAAAAACGGCTGCAATTTCTTATATCAGGGCAAAGCACTGCATAATCCGACTGCCCTTTAACAGGCATCAAATGAATTTTGGTAAAAAAGCTTCAGTAACTATAGATATATACTGTTTTAGAAAATAAGTGCCTAAACTGGCAATTTTTAAAAAATGCTCGAAATACAATAAATTTTTAAACAATAAATATTCTGCGTGAAAATTTTTTGTATTTTTGCAAAGTTTTTTTTTTAAACTATATTTTCGATTGTCAAAATTGATCTAAAAAAATACACCAATCAGAAAAATTTTATAAGTTTCAGCAACTGGATATACGAGGAGAGGTGGAAATTTTGCAAACAGTGAAGAAAGTTCAAAAAACAATGATTTATGATGAAAAAATCAGTTAAAACATTTTTTAATATCAAGAAAAAAAATCCAATTTTTGTTTCAATTTTGTCTTATTTCTTTTTAGTGTTTGATTAGTACCACTAGAATACAGAATTGACTGGCCGTTACAAGAAAAACTCAAAAACGGCGCAATTTTTTTCGATTTTTTTCTACGCAATAGAGAAAAGCTAATCGAGGACTTAACGATTTTTCAAACTAATCAATTAAATTCTGTTCTGCTTCGCATACACGGTTTGAACTTTTTCGAAAACGCATTTTAAAAAATTGATGGTTAAAAAATAAACTGTAGTGTACATATATTTGCTGATGAAGACCCAATTGTGAGGCAGCCATATAGTTTTCTTGGTTATCGTCCAAAGATTTTATTTTTGGATAAACTTTTCAAATGATCAACAAATTCTTCTTTATGTAAAACAAGTTTATTGTAGCGTCATTGCTAAGATAAGGTCGTTCTAATCTGTTTTAAAATCAAAATTTGTAGATTTGATTTTAAATTTCAATGATATTTTTAATTTTTTTATCCAATTTTGTTTAGTGTTCTGACCACAATGTGAGAAAAAACGTTACGTATTTTTTTGGTGTAACAAAAACTTTTCTGTTATGATTTGACTCATACAAAGAAAAATCATAGTTTACTGTAAAATTTGTTTGAAAATTCTTGACTATTTGAAATTTTAAATGGTGCAAGGATAGCAGGTAACACAGAACATTCCGACCAAAGTCCTAGAAAATAAGATTATTTTTTTAAATTAGTGCCGCTTTTTCGGCGTGGTGTGATAAAAAAGATCTGAGCGAAAAACTAGAGACTAGGAATATTTGACAATGATAGTAAAATAAGCGAAATGAATAACAATTTTTCTAGAAAATAGACTAGAAAAAAAATTTATTTTAAATTTTTGATTTTAAAAAGGCGCTAAACTACTCACAAAAATCTCACGTTAATCGTGTAAAATTAGGTTTTAAATTTTTAAACTAATCTTTTATATGCTTTTAAGCCATTAAATTAAGCTATTGTAATCCTGCTGCTCGCATTATTCGCTCGAATTAAAAAAAAAATTTCAAGTCGGTTTTTCTCGGGACTGGACAATTTTTCAAAAAACTTTCAGTAGTTCAAATTACAACTGTTAGATAATTAGTGAGATAAATTACTCAACTGTCTCCGATGATTTTTGTGCTAGCTGATTTTGCGTGGAAAACAAAAACAAGGAAAAAATTAAAACACACCCGAAAACAAATTTTTTTACTATGTAAAAAAAATAAACTTTCAAAAACTCATTACTGAAGATAAAAATAGCATTCTTCTCGACCCCCCTTCAGAACAGTCTACGCAACTTCTTCAAAACCTAAAAATTATTCATAATTTTTATGAAAATGAAAACAAAAACCGCGGCTGGTTTTGTGTTGCAGTTATGCACTAACGCCCAGCCCAGCCTACTTATAAATTGCCCCTAACTTAATCGTCTTATTTTAAATTTTTTTCAAAAATTACATTTATGCTGGCATTTTGAACACTTTTTAATCCATTGGGTATATAACTGGGAACTCGTGCCTAAAAAACCGATTTCTTTTGTCAAAATTTTCAAAAAATTACTCAAAAACGACTTTTTTTGTTTCAAAAGCCTCCTTCCGAGTCGAATAAAATGACAAAATATTTTCTCTTTAGTGTTTAAGAAAGCTCGCTTAATTTGACCAAAAAAAATTGACAAATTTTCCAAAAAAATTTACCCTTCCTTGAGAAGATTCGCCACCTGGGTTTTTTGGTTTCCAGGAAAATTGATTTGCCACAAGTAGAATGATTAATTTATAATAATAGTATTTTTTCGGTCATACTCCCCTAAATTGATATATTTGGCGGTTCAAAAATCAAATTCAATTGAAAGCGCGAAAATTAGGAACCCTAATGACAAATTTGCCATCTATTTTGAATTGACAAAATTATTCATTTAGGGGGTATAATCGAAAAGACCTTAATACAGTTATCTCTTTTTTTATTTCAATAGGTTTCGGAGTTCTATTTTTTTACGCAATCATATGAAAGATGGGGAAGTTTTATAAATTAATTTCTCAGTAATCACAGTGATTCGATTTCGTAACTGGGAGCATTTTTGAGACCAAGTATTTTACGCCAACTCACATATCTTGAATAAACACCAGATTGTATTCAGATCATTTTTGTTCCGACTTTCGATACGAAAATAACGGAATATTTGTGCTCGGGGTGGGTTTTTTTCTTCAGACAATTTTTGACTTTTTAACTAGCCGTTTTTGTCAAATTGTTTTTGTATCATTCAAAAGATATTGTTGTCTTGCGCTTAAATTTTAAAAGATATTTCTCCTGTGATTATTTTTCGTAAAGTTATGGGGGTTTAAAGATTAGCATTTTGGCCAATTTGGGACTATTAACGCGCGATATATTTCGTGCTATTAACGCGTAAGCGGAGATTTAATCCGTCTTAGAAATCGTTCCAAATTGGTTAAAGGAAGCTTATTTACCCTAATTGATTTGTTAATAGAAGCGAAATTTATCACTTTGCACTTCATATGGCGTGTGGGGGGAAGATTTTCACAAAAACTCTCAAATTTTTTTACAAATTTTTTTTTCATTATATTTTTTTCTTTTTTTTACGTTTAATTTTTTGATGTTATTACTGCTTCATAGACGACGTTAAAAGGCAGTCGGAACATTCAATTCAGGGCTTCGCCAGTCAAATGTGCAAAATATCGAGGAACTTTTCAAATGCGAGAATATAATTCACAATTTTGTTTTTATGGCATTGTTTTTGTGGCACTGACAAATGAACCTTAAATATATGAGAGCTCTGAAACCAGTAGCGAGTTCACTCTCCCTCCTAGCGTTTAGTAGAGGGAACATAAATACTTAGACTTGATTTGAGAGCAGTTCCAAAAAGATAATTTTTAAATATTTTGGTTCCGTTTCGCCAAATGTTCTGGAATCGTAATAGCTTTGTTGTTCTTTGGTTCGAATGGTCAATTATAATTTTGTCGTAGGTCTATTTAGTTATTTTAGCTCTTGAACCTTTGAAACTGTTTCCTGAAACCAAATTAACCTGCAGCCGTAATAAATTCTATTAAATAGAGCTATAAACAGATTCAATCTTTTGACAGGCAAACTCAAATATTTTTATTTGATTCATTTATTACCCCAAATAACAATGTTTTTCAATTTACTTAGTAGTGGTCTCCAAAAGTGTTTACGGGGGTACAAATCAAAACAGAGTGTTCAGATCAGCAGACTGGCTTGCTACGCAGAAAACGTAGAAACCACGCTCACGCTCAAGTAATACAAAATATCTCTTTAAATAAATACCCCCTCCTCCCACCCCAAAAGGGAGGGGGCAGTTAACAAGTTCCGACGCAAAACATTTGCGATAAAATGAGATCACAAAATTTTTTTTCTTTCATGCAAATTGAAGAAGCCAGAAGAGAAAAATTGGGCTTGCTTAACAGTCTAAAAATTTCGAGTAAACTGCCAGTTTTACCCTAACGAAAACAGCAATACTGATTTTATCCGACCGGAACTAGATAAACACTCTTTACTTCAAAACTATAGCAATAAATAAGAGCATGACATCGCGCAGACCGCAAATTGACACGTTTTCCCCAGGAGAGTCAATTCTTCAGAGTTGTTTTTTTCTTCAGACAAATTTCGACTTTTTACCTGGCCATTTTTGACGGAATTTCTTTTATATTGTTTTATATCATTGTTGTCTTGCGCTTAAATTTTAAAGGATATTTCTCCTGTGATCATTTTTCGTAAAGTTATGGGGGTTTAAAGATTTCCATTTTGGCCAATTTGGGACAATAAACGCGCGATATATTTCGCGCTATTAACGCGTTAGCGTAGATTTAATCCGTCTTAAAAATTGTTCCAAATTGCTTGAAAGAAACTTATTTGCCATAATTAATTTGTTACAATGAGCGAAATCTGTTCTTTTGTACTTTATATGGCGTGTGGGGGGATGATTTCATATAAAAATTTCAAATTTAAGAATTTTTTTTTTCATTTTATTTTTTTTACATTTAATTTTTTTTATGTTCCTACTGCTCCATAAACCTTAAAAGGCAGTGGGAACATTCAGGGCTTCGCCCTGATACGAGCAGTCTTGTTTGCTTTCAAGTTTGAGGAGACAATACGTTTATGAAACTTTGATCATATTATATGCTTATTTAGTATGGAATATCAATCAAAGGTTATTCGATACGTTTTATCATAATCATGACGATCGGATTATATACACAAACTTCATTTCTTTGAATTCACTTTTTTAAATCATAGTTTGGCCTTTTAATTTTTTTGTTATCATAACAGTAATTTGACTTATAAATACCAACTAATTCTTAGATAAACTATTACTAACATCGATCTCAATAAAAATGTTCATGACAAATATCTTGCCTTGCACTGATCCGCAATAAAAATACCGGCATTGCTTTGCTGTTTCAGCAATCAGTTTCACTTGATTGTAGACGTATTTTAGATGGAGTACACTGTAAAGTGTAGTGTTCCAGCTGCATTGACCGTTACAATCCGACCTGGGTCATCCAAAAAATCATCTACGTTTGGCCTTTGTTTTTTGTTTTTAAACAATTGAATGGTTTTGCGTCCAAAGCCAATTTGATAGAGTTGTCTTTTTTATGGTGATAAGTACTGGGGCAATCTAATGGTTTTTAGATTCCCCTTGTGGGTTAAACAGTTTCTTACATTTCATGTTGAGTTTTTGTTTTCAACCTTTCGACTGCTCGCACAAAGTAATCAACAAACTGTGCTTAAAGATTTAATTGTTCCGCTGAGATTTCGTCTTCTTTGAAAGCTCCATTTTTGGTTTCACAGTTGCATAGTTCTGAAAAGAAAGTGGACTCCCTGTATCGAATTTCATATTAATTATCTGGTTATCAATTCTGACCGACGCCGTAAATGATTTGGTTGTTTTATGGTTAGGGTCCCTGCGGATATCAAATTTTTGAACATTTGAGTCATGGTTCCATTTTTATGAACCTCATTTTCATTTTGCAGTCTGTTCTCCATGCATCGTTCGATCTGTGTCATCGATGTAGTTTTTGGCTCTTTTGACATCATTTCAAATTCATCTTAATAATCAAATTCTTGTGTCAGTTACATTCTTCATCCGAACTTTCCCTATCCTCAGTCAGTTTGTTATCTCGTTAGAACGGTCACAATTTTGCAAAATTATTTGGCTTATTCAATTTTTTCATGATTTTCTCATAGCAGAACATTTCTTTAAATGTCCCTCTGAAAGAATTGGCCGCATCTGTTGCACGGTTTTTTTTCTCAGCTGGGTCTACTCGTGTTTCTACGATCCTTCTAAACTGGTTTCTATTCGGTTTTTTCGTGTACAGATATCATTAACCCTCTGCTGTTACAGATTCTTGTTTTCATCTTTTTGGGCGATCCCGCGGAATGACGTGTACTGGCAGTAACCGCATTCGATTTTTGAAATGCCAGAGTAGTCTGTTTATTCGACTCAATTTTCCAAGCTTTTTCGAGCACTACATCTGGCGATAGTGTTTCATACCTCAACGTATCCTGCAGCACTGCATTTCTCAATTTTGAAATGATTATACCTCTCAACAACTCGTCTTCAAGAGTACCGAGCTTAGACCCTACTGTTTGTGCAGTCAATGCAGCGTGGAACGATTCCAATGTATAACCTGCATCCTGTGATCTGTTGAAAAACTTGTATTGTAACGTTTTTCATATTTTGAAAAGATTTTTGCGCCAATACGGCTATTTCTTCGAATCCTAGCGTTGATATCTCCACGTGTAGGCTTTTTGTATAAATCGTTTCTTCCTCTCTTTTTCTAGTGCTAAGTGTAACATCAATTTTTATTTTTTTGGACCTCGTTATGATAGTGTAACTTCTATACTAATCGTTTT
This sequence comes from Symsagittifera roscoffensis, assembly GCF_963678635.1. Taxonomy (NCBI): domain Eukaryota; kingdom Metazoa; phylum Xenacoelomorpha; order Acoela; family Convolutidae; genus Symsagittifera; species Symsagittifera roscoffensis. The sequence goes on along the minus strand of NC_087062.1, from coordinate 17,736,894 downwards.
TGGACATCCACCCACCTCAAAACCGCTAGCGAGAGTGGGAAGGCAGACACCTCGTTTTTGCTTTTTACAGGGATCGTGCTCCTGGTATTATGCTTATATCTGTCGACCAACTTACTTCATGCGGGTGGGAAAAAAATCTTAATAAGAAAATAAGAAGAGGCACTTTTCGTGTGGAGAAAAGATAGAATAATGAGCGTTTTCCTGAGGGAGAAAGTATTTGCCCCTTTAAGACTGCTGCTCCATTCTACTCAAAAGGAATTTTCCTATTACAAGTGAGACTATATCTGCTGTCTTTTTGGCCCAAAACAGTTCAAAATTCATGTCTTTTCGGTTATATCCCCTAAACGATAAAAAATTAAAGTTGAACTCTTAATCACAAATCTGGATCAATATAGTCAAAAAATTATTTAGGTTATTTTGGTGGAGACTCAGGTTTATCTAATGTAGTGGCAAATTCCACACAAACTGTGTTCCCGAGTCCAAAATGTGTTCCCGAATGTTGCTTGTTTTGCAATTTTGCAACTTTCGGGGTTGAATTCAATGCTCTCAATCCCGGATCGGTATCAGGATTAACAAGAATTGCGTTTGCTTCATTTTCATACTTTTAATTTTTGAGCTGCAATTCCAAAAACCCCCATTTTATGCTTGATCGAGAAGACCCCAAGTTTCTTTGAGCACGAAGACGAAATAACTTTAATTTTTTTTTAAATTTGCGGAGTATGGCGCAATTATACAGGTTTTTATTAGAACATATTAATTTTTTCCACAAACCACATGTAACAAATCTCCGTTTAACTTCATTGTGAAACTCCTTTTTCCATTTTTACTATTCATTTCGGCTCTTCAGATCAAGCTATTGTTTCTCAACAACGTCTAAACTCTGCCCCTTTTTTCATCTTGCTTTCACTTTTAGACGTGCAGCTTTACTTCGATATGTGAAATTTATTTGCAAAACATTTACCAACATAATCCATTCCTTAATTTCATTACAAAAACCTGGTAAAGTAGTTAAATTCATTTTTCCATTTGCAATCTAGGTATGAGTCTGGTTATGCTGAAATGTATTCTTCTTTTTCTACAATTATTTTGGCATCTTGGTTCGCCAACTTATTCGACCTTCAAAGAAGAATCACCTGCAAATGATGTTGATGATGTTGAGATTGCAAGTTCCAAAAACGGATCTTCGTCCAAGGTGATGAAGTCTGGCTATGTGTGTGAAGTGGCCAACAGGAACTGGTGTGAGATATTGGAGCTAAAATGGGTCCAGGAGAAAACAAGGAAGGCACAGTAAGATTACAAACAAGTTCTATTCCTATTATCTGAAAGTTTTCCAAGGGGAAAATTCAATAAAAAATTAATATGTACTCAGCGCCCTTTTTCAGATAGTTATCGAAATCATAAGCCAATGACTTAAGCTCAATTTTTTTTCAAGCATAACCATTTTTTCAAAAAACTATGGGTTTCAAAGTTATCAATTTACCAAATATGGCAAAAAATGAGCAAAACTTCTAAACTTCTATAAGCGAATCTATTCAAAATGCTAATGGTTTTCAAGAAATAAAATAAACTAACTCATAAACCATTCCAAATTAAACTGAGACAAGTTAATTCTCAAATCAGTTTGACATATTTCAAATTGAACTAGGGACCTAGTATTGCTCTAGTTGACGCCTAATTTATTGTGAAACTAATTGTGGAGGTTCAATTTTCGAAAAAAAATCCGATAAATTAAAAATCAATCGAAACATTTATGGCCTCGGCATGATACGAAAAGTCGTTGTTGTTCCGACTCTCTGGGAAAATGACGGATAATGTACAGACTTAGACAATTGAAACTCAATATCTTTCAAGAAAATTTTGCAAAAAGAGACAACTCGTGTAAAACATGTAAGAAAATAATTTTTTCGTTTATTCTAAATGTTAAACAAAAAAACGGTAAAACATCAAAGCGTTTTTGGCGCCAATTTTTTGATATAAAGAGGTTTTACTAATTAAAATTTGATGAAAAAGCTATCAGCTGCAAAATTAGATTATCGTTTTGATAGTTTTTACGAGTCTTGCATCTTTTGTTCCAATTTGTTTTAATGTGAATCAAAAACTTAGAAGAGAGCGCAAAACGCAAAGGAACAACCATACAGAGTCTCTTAAAGTGTGCTTCTTTCGTTTTGCGTAAGCTACTTGGCGCAAAATACAAGAATTAAGACTGCCATTTCACAAGACAAAAACTTAAGAAAGAAGGTACATTCATATATTGCGCTGGCTCCCATTCCTGAATGCGACTTGAAGTTGGCACTAGAAATTCTCTACGCAACAACAGCTGAGAATGAGCACCTTTGGTCATATCTGAACAATTGCAACAGAGGACATTCTTAAATTTTTAAAAACTATCAAAACAACGATCTAACTTTGTAGCTGGAAGCTCTTTCATTTGACTTTTATCTGTAAACCCTTTCCTAGCAAGAATTTTTTGATGCCGCAAAGGCTTTGATGTTCTATCGTTTCTTTTGTTCCACAATCAGATTAAATGGGAATTTTTTGTTCTAACGAGTTTTATACGACTTGTCTTTTTTCGCAGGTTGTCTTTTTAAAAGTATTTCTGTGAGTTGTCTTTTGTACTGCGAATTGGCGCGGTACCATGATATTATTGCCCTGGGATCAAATAAGAAAAAAAATCGTTTCTAAGGTGAACTTTTCTAAGGTTATGGACAATATGTTGGCGAATCCACTTTCCAAATTTTGGTTGCCAACTGTTCCAAAAGTTCCAGCATTCGGTATTATTTTGCGAGATTGTTTTTTGAACAACTGTAAAAAAAATTGTTAATGCGCGTTCGGTGCCAATATACACACAATTTGAGTGGTGGGAAAACAGCAACTTCTACTAGTCTTCGAGTTATGCAGCAGCCGGATATTGATTATACAAAAAAGTATATCCGTAAGTTATAAAACATATATCCGGAAGCCTGAATAACGATCATCAAAATGACCTGTTTCTGAAGCATATCTTAAATTTGACAATTTTTCATATATTCTCTAACAAATTGCATATAATTTCTGTAGATCGCCATAGGATATTAATTTTCAGGTTTCAGGTGTCAAGCGGATATTCGTAGCAAAATTGAAAGACGACATTTTGTACCAAGCGTCAAATTGTAGCACACGACAATTTACAGCAACGATCCTTTCTAATTGAGGAGATTACAGAATGTCGCAAAAAGAACCAAATAATTTCCAAGAGATTTTGTGGTTTTGAAAAACAGCGGTTAAATTGTGAGCTTAAATTTAACCTTAACTATAAGAATATATGCTGGTCAAAATTATATAAGAGGCTTTTTCTGTTGTTTGTTTTTAAAGAATTCTGGCAAATCAGTTACTTTTTGACAATAAAACACCTTAATCCTTTGACACAAGAAAGCATAAAACTTCAGCATATATCAGAAAAAAAACATTGAACCTTAGCCGCCACAACAAAACAAACAAGTAAATGCGATTGGCGATTTGAGAAAACGCCGTGTAAAGCTACTGTTGCCACCGTTGGAGTTGAAATGGTCAGGATATCCGGAGAGCTTGGTCACAAACATGTTCCATTCGAGTAAAAAGTTCAAAAATGAATTAGGTTTTTTGACAAATTTCACACTGGGCTATTTTTAACTTTGATATTTAAATTTTATCTAAATTCCAATTAGTTTTTAAGCGTTGATTTAGTATGACCAGTAGACCAAAAACCGTGCTTTTCTGTGGAAAAAATTGATCTAACCCAGCGAAACTGAAAAAATCCCTAACAGGTTGTTTTTATTAAAGACTGAGGGTAGTTGAGGGGTGTCAGATTTTTTTTTGCTCTTTTATAAAACTATGAAGTTTTAGGCTCAAACGTGTTATCAAACAGAAAAAAAAAATCAAAAATTATATCTCCTTAAATCAATTAAGTGAAAACCGCTAATGATTTTATGAGGATGACTTTAACGAGGAGGGATCAGAAATTTTTGGACCTGTTATAAAAGTATGAACTTAGTATATATTTTTTAAGGAATATTAATATTTGAATTTAATGCATTACTTTGAATCAAGCAAAAGCTTGATTAACTAATTACTTAACTCCTCGCTACCTAAAATGTAAGTTCAATAATTAGTTCATAATCCATTACCTAAAATGTATTAGTTAACTTTTTTAGGGAGGACTTTTTTGAGTTCCTGAAACTGACTCTTGAGAGCCGTGCATACGACAGGCAAATGCGCCCCAGTTACGCCACTGATAAAGGTCAGACCTAATCAACGGCTTCTCTTGGTTATATTAACTAATATTTTAAAACTAATACAAAAGGTTTAAAGGCTTGAAAATTATAATTTGTTCGTTCAATGGGGTCAAAACGGTCAGTCATTTTTGTTTGTTCAGCGTTGGCAGGGAGTGACAAAGTGAAGATCAGTGTGTACGTGATGTCTCTCGGGCCAGCCTCAGAGTCAGAAATGGTAAAAACGACAAAATTAACTCTTTTTTAGCATTGTCGTAGAGAGAAACGGCCATGTTTTTCTCTGACTTCAGTGCTTAAGTTTCTCCTAAAAGCTAAAGAATCCTAAAAACACAATTCAATTAACCCTCTAAAAGCCACTAAAGACGCCTCTAAGACTTCGCTAAATACTCCTTAATTGAGCACAGTTTTACCCATTGATTGCTAACCCTTGATTTTAAGATTCATAAAAATCCTTCAGCAATTGCAGTTCTTACCGAATCAAGCGTTATTCTTCACAAACCTCTCCACCGCTTCAAAAATGAGCTGAAAAGGTGCTGTTGTTTCGTACTATTACTAACTATTTTTTCCAGAGTCTGATCCAGGATCTGTATATGACGCAGATATGGACTGACCCAAGACTCCGCTACCCGACTGCCTCATGGACTGACCCAAGACTCCGCTACCCGACTGCCTCCCAAACTGACCTCGACCTGGACTCTAACTTCTCATCTTTTTCCTCTCCCCCGTTGGACATCTCAGTGTCTGTTCACACAGACATGGTGCGCAAACTCTGGACTCCGGAACTTTACTTCAGGCAAACTGAATTTATTTATTTTCAATTTATTTCTTTTTTGATTCTCATAATGGCTGATTGTCACTGAAACTGACCAAGGGTATTTCCAATTTTCAAAAAAAAAAATTAAATAATTCTAGTGCGACATCTCGGGCCTTGTTTCCTGAGCGGTGCGCAAAATTTGGTTGTGCGTGCTGCCGTTTAGCCATGCGACAAACTGGACTAAAATCCTTAAAATACATATCTGGAGTTCTCTGATTTGAAATTATTGTCGGTTCTTTTAATCATATCATTTTAGAAATGGACTGCACACCGAAATAGCTCGTACTCACGAGGACAAAATTGGAACTATTATGAAAATAAAGTCTTCGGGAGAAATTACTCTTGTGGAAAGGCAAGTACTCTTGATTCAAATCTCAGTTTGATTTTACTTTCGTTAAAGAAAGATAATTTTGGATAAAAGGATGAAGCACTAATATATCACGTGATTCATCAAATTGGTATTGTCTTTATCATACATTCGCTACCCATTTTGTTCAAAGGGTTCAATTGCAATATTTGCCCCAAAAAATTAAGAAAAAAACAACATTTTTGTAATTTAACAGGTTTTTCCTGAAGACAGCTTGTCCCATGCAGTTGTCTTACTTTCCCTTCGACTACCAAATATGCGAACTGGAAATTTGTCCACGTGAGTTTGCTTACTAAACATTTTTATGGAGTGTAGTACGTACATAGTTTCAAAACAGTGAAGTTTGCACTTTGAATTCAGTTTTAAACCTCATACTTTCAATAAACAGCTCTGAGGTCAAGCAAAAGAGAAAATTTGTTTATTACACTGGCCAAGATATAACTTGATTTATCAATTTGCTTTTAATATTGCTACTTTTTCTACAGAACAATTCAAGAGAAAAACAATTCCACCGAGACATGGGTTATTATTTTAAAAAATGAAACAAGAACTGCCATTTGCTGTGCAATTAGCACAAAAAGCTCCAACCACATTTATTTTTGAAACAGTCGTTTCGTTTTTCAATTTGGGATAGTTTTTTTGAGCGTGGTTTTCTACAACTTCAAAATACCTTTGCAAAATTTTAAACAAAAAAGGAAACTAAAAACATTTAAAAAAAAAAAATCTAAAGTTTTTTCAATTTTTTTCAGATTCATGCTTCTGAGCTCATGCAATTTTAAGTATTGGGGAAACGCTAAACTAAAATTTGAAAACTAGTTTTTTCATATTAATTTTTTAATTTTTTAAAATCCCAATTAAATTAAGTTATTTTTGCTCGCTCTACTCGCTTAAACTAGAAAAAAATGCAAACAATTCAAACCGATTTTTCTCGTTACTAAAATATTTCTTTTTTAAAATTCTTTTTTAGATATCGACCGACTGACGACTGAAAAAAGTGTGATAAATTAAATTATTTGACCTTTTTGATTAGTTATTTATGGTACTGGTTTTGCGTGGAAAAAATGCTGAGACACAACCGAATGTTGAATTTCTCCCCATTTTCAGAATAGCTAGTTGAGCCACAATAGTCAAATTTCTAGAACTTTGTTAGCAAAACACCTATCGACAATTTCCAACGTTTTTGAAACTTATCGGTCAACATTTCTCTAAGAAGGCTGTTAATAATTTTGAGATTTTGAGATTTTTTATTCGCAGATGGCTCTAAAAAGCTCCAAAAAATAAGTTTTTTTGGAGTTCAAAAAAATTTTCATGGCTGCTTTTTCTATAATAAGCCTGCTCACTTGCTAGCAGGCTTATTGCCGAAGAAAGCCATCTTCTATAATAAGCCTAAAGAAGCAGCCATGAAATTTTTTTGAACTCATGGCTGCTTCTTCCATGAGTTCAAAAGAAAGAAGCAGCCATGAGTTCATAACTCATGGCTGCTTTTTTAGGCTGCAGATTCTTTTCTTTTCATTGCAATAAAATTAACTTTTGAGCTTTTCTGCGTCTTTTCGGAGTCAAAACCTTCAAAAATTCAGAAAACTGCAAAAAAAATTGAAAAAGTTTTTGATTTTTTTTAATTCTTTTTTTGTTTTTCTTATCATTTTTCTTCAAGAAATGGCGTCTAAATTGCGTATTTTACTATCACTGTCAAATATGCCTAAGCTCTAGTTTTTCGCTTAGATCCTTTTATCTCACCACGCAGAAAAAACGACACTAATTTGTATTTTTTTGTAAACTTTTTTTGTGTTTTTTTGAGTCTATGGTCGGAACACTCTGTGCTACTTGCTCAGTAACCGGTTATTCTAGTTTTCTATAGAATTGTGGAATAAGCATTTTCCATGGTAGGGAATTATAAGACAAGCGTTTTTTGTCAACCAGGATAGTTATTGTTCTGTTTTTTTTTGATCAGTTGGATTTGACGACGCTGAGATCTCTCTGAAGTGGAATGCGGTAGCCATAACACACCAGGAGATCATCATGTCCCAATTCGACTTCCTCAGCCACAACACCTCTGTCAGGGAATTCAAAATCAAGTCAAGTCAGTGCATTTAGAATTTATCGTTGAAATAGTATCTTAATTGCCAATGTACAAGCTTTTTCTTAGATAGCGGTCGTAAATCAAGGCCAGAGTTTTTTGTTAAAAAAGGTTTCATTTCTTTTTTGATTTCGTTGAGGTTGACCATTCTTTAACATTACCAATTCGAACAACCCTTTTTGGCCAAACTTGTGCGCCACTGGCGATTTTTCAAAAAAAATGGCAGATAAACTTTTCAGGAGTTTTTAGAATTTTTTCACCGGCGCGGTCTCCTCATCAAATTTGGAGTATAATGACTCCAGAGGTGGTTTTAAGGAAAATTTAGAGCTTCGGCAGACGAAAAATGGAGATCAAATTCACTCCTGACTTTAATACTGTTCTTGTAATCAGTTTTTTGATAAAAGCTTTTAACATGGTAGTTTTTCAGTGGACGAGGCGCAGACGGAATTAGTGTTGCAGTATCTGCTGAAGAGACAGACCACCTACTACGTGGGCCAGATATTCTTACCATCCCTCTGGATCGTCATCATATCCTGGACCACTTTCTACATCAATCCGTCAGTCGAATGATTTTTCTAAATTATGTCCTCTTTCTATGTTATTTTGAAGCCCTTCATAAACAAAGTCTTTTTTTTTAAATTTAATTTACCATCTACATTACAACAGTAATGAATACTATTATAAGGCATGGAGGGTGACCCAAAGAGAATTTCATCCCATCGAGTGGGACACCTCGAGAACTTAAAGAGCAGAGACATAAAGTCTCCAGAGTGGGCATCAATTAAAGAGCAGTTTGTGTAAGAATTCATTATCAAAAATATAATTATGGAAAAAAGATTCCTGAAAACGGTTCAGTTCTGATTTATTTAATTCGAAAAAATCTTTTGGAAGTAAACTATTCTGAAAAACAAAACTATATGCTATGCTATTGCAGAATTTCATGGCGTTTGATTTAAAAGCTATATTTGTAATTTGTTTTTTAGTCTTGCTGCGGGTGTGAGGAAGCCTTTCTAGGCTCGATAAACTCAAAAAACTCTTCTTATCGGGGCATCTTAAAATTCAAATAATTCTTTGAAGAGAGACTTCAGAAACATATTAAAGACTGAATAAATTTTGTTTTCACTCATATATTGGGTTATTGGTTCAAATTTGCGTTTGAAGAATATAGCCCGCGTGATGCGTTTTTGTAGTTTTAAAATTGAATCGAGATGAGTTTTATATGTATTGCCATAAATAAGAATACCATATTGAATTACGGATTGAGCATATGCTCTGTAGAACAACAGAAGACTTGCTTTCGGAAAAACGACATTTGTAAACTATTCCACAGAAAGTTGATAACTTTTTAACAATGCCACATATATGTTGCTTAAAACTCAGTTTATTGTCAATTTTTAATCCCAAATATTTAACAGGCAATTGGTAGTTCGATTGAAAATTATCTCCAAATACATTGATCATTTCAACATTTTTACCGAAACTCATAAAAACGCTCTTTTTACAGTTGATTGTCAGGCCATTACAATCAATCCATTTTTCAATATTTTTCATTTCGTTTTCAAATTTATTTGTCCTTATTGTAGTTGAATAACATAAAGTTGTATCATCTGCATATAAAACTGGTTTAATTGTATTACAAACAATCGGAAGATCATTAATAAAGATTAGAAACAACAGAGGTCCTAAAACAGAACCCTGCGGAACGCCACATGTTAAATGTTCTATGCGAGATTCTTTTTGGTCAAAAGCAACATATTGTTTGCGATCAGTTAAATAAATCCGGATAAGTTTGTTCAGTTTACCCCTTATTCCATACTTATCTAACTTAAGAATAAGTAGCTCATGGTTTATTGTATCAAAAGCTTTTTGGAAATCGATGAAAAATGTTTCTCCGTAACGGCGTTTATCAATAACTTCTCGAATGAACTCGTTAAATTCTAATAAAGCATCAGCGCAACTTTTTTTAGGTTGAAATCCGTATTGCTCTGGTGTGAGAATTCGATATTTTCTTAGAAACTTATACATTTTGCCAAAAATGATCTTTTCAAAAACCTTGCTTATCGAATTGAGTAAACTTATTGGTCTATAGCTTTCTGGTAGTTGACAATTACCATCTTCATAAAACGGAAGCACCTTTGCAATTTTTAATGCATTCGGGTACGTTCCTTGCTTTATACATTGATTAAATAACTTTGACAAAGGTTCGCTAATAACCGTCGACGAGAGTTTCAAAATTTGATTATTTATACCATCCGGACCTGAAGACCCCTTATTTTTAATAAGAATAATTGTATCAAAAACTTCTTTTGTTGTTATTTCCTGAAAAACCATTGAATTAGGTACAGATTTAACATGCCTTAAGGCAATTTTATGATTGACTTTTTTACCACTTAATTTATTACCAATTTGTGCGAAAAACTGATTGAAGACATCAGCTTCGACTTCTATTTTGGCAGATGTTTTGCTTTGTATGAAATCGTTATATGCCTGAAAAATACTTTTATTGTTTTTCGATTTTTCGATTTTTTGTTGGTAAAATTTTAGTTTCGAATTTCTTATTGGCGATGTGGTTAAATTTCGGGACAATTTATATTTCTCTAAATTTGTCGGAGTTGGATCAATTATCCATTTTTTGTAGAACATAATTCTCTTTTGCATTTGCTTTTTAATATCCTGGGTAATCCAAGTTGGTTTTGCTTTATCATTCACCTGAGATAATGGGCAAAATTTATCTAAAATACGTGTTAAGCTATTTACAATGTAAGTTATCTGCTCATCAGCGTTTAGTGAACTTTGCTTTTTATTGAGTTTTTCATGTAGTAAGAAAAGGAAATCCGTCAGGTTTTTGTCATTTTTCAATGGATTTATGTTTGGGAAAACGCTCTGTGTTTTAATGTCATTTTTACTTTTAAAGTCATCAATTTCAAGTAAAATTGAGTAATGGTCACTGATTACAGTTTTTAAAGTATTTATTTTGTTCAAACTAGACTTGGTAAAAATATAGTCAATACAAGACAGACTTGAAGATGTAACACGTGTGGGTTCAAAGTTGCGTTGGAGAAACCCATATGAGTTCATTAATGTCAAAAAATTCTCACTAGTGATTAAAGCATCAAGTGAATCTATGTTAAAATCACCACATATTATTGTTTGGTTTTTCCAAGTAGCCACCGTATCCAGGAAAGGTTCTAGCTTTTCAAAAAAATCGTTTAGTGCAGAAGATGGTTTTCTATACAAAACAATAAAATTTTTCGAATGTTTTTCATTTTTAACAGATATAGCTAGAAACTCAAGATCTGATTCCAATTGCAATTTTGACACCTTTAAATCCGATCTAACAAAAAATGCACAACCACCTCCGCGAGTACCTTTTCTGTTAGTAGTTATTATAGGTTGGTAGCCTTTAACTGAATAAATTGATAAGGGATCATTGTCCGTTAGCCATGTCTCGCAAAGGGCTATTATTGGTGGCTTAACCTCAAAGTCGTCACTAAGAATTTTTACTTCATCATAATGACATCGCAAAGATCTAAAATTCAAGAAAAAAAGAAAACTGCTATTTAATACGCCCACTTGTCTCCCCTCTAGGAGTTCTCGATAATATAATTTACTCATTTATCAACAAAAATAAGAAACAGAAAAAATTAGGCGCTGACTTGCAAGCCACGCTCAAAAATTCTTGTATGCTTCATCAATCCCAACCCCATAGAGCATGCAAGAATGTATGAATAACTATGAACCTTCCTCGTAGGGATTTACAACATATTCTGAAAGAGTTTTTCTGTTTTTGCATAATTGCTCCAATAATTGTTCTCCTTCTTGCTCTGGGGAGTCACGTAATTGCTTCAGAATAAATTTAACATTCTCCGCCCGTTGAATATTATTTGCTCTGATTGGTGTCGTATTTCTTTCATAATCAGATACACTATAATTTTCCGTAGATTTTCCAGTTTTCGACTGAAATTTGTCAGATTTCTTAGTCGCTAAGTGTTTCATATCATCAATCGCCTTTTTCGAACTAACGGGAAAAGATTTGTAAATTCCTCTGTCGTCCATTTTAAACATTTTAACCTGACAATTCTGACTGGTATTTACAAGACCCAAATCATCAGCGTACTGTTTGAGTAGACGGTCTGCCGGTGGAAGCCTTTCCTTGAGAAAAATTTGTTTGTTATTATTCGGGTTTCGAATGTTAGCCAACCAAGATTTTCTGTTGTAGATTTCACTTTTTCCCCTAAACATAAAAATTTAACTATCACAGCTGGGGGATAATTGATATTTTTCCACGTTCCAAGCAAGTGACAGGCTTTAAAATTACTCGGGCTAGTTTTATACTGAAGAAATTGGGCCAAAAAATCGCATACCTGATGTGACAACGGTACCTGATTTTTTACTATTGGCAGGTTCTCCAAAATTAGGCAATCCTTAGAAGAATACCTTTCCTGTGCAGATACTCTTTGCTCCAAATCATCCACTTTGTTCTCAAGATCTAGAATAATCTCATCCTTTTTGCCCAGATCCGTCAATAATTTATCGAAAATCTGTCTCACATTGGTGTCGGAAATCTTTTCCAGCATCGAGGAATACATATCTTTCTCAAAACGTGATCCCATGTTAAAGGCACTCTCAGTTAAATACATAAGTTTGGAATTAGTAGTAAAGAAATTTCACACGTAAAGAAAGAATTGAGAAATTCGAAGCAAAACAATTTGTTTAAACGCAGCAAGAAAAAGCGACTATTCAGCGCTGCTCATTTCGTTTTCTGTGATTCAGCGCTGCTCAAGTCTGAACTCCAAAATGTGTTTTTTTTTTCGTGAAAACTAATTAATACCCAGGGGCGTTTCTAGAATTTTTGTTCGAAAGCATTTTCTAAAAAGATTCAAATTTTTGTCGACTTTTTTGCAACCAAGCTGATTTTCAAGGCTCTCCAAAAAAACTTGCGTTTGTCCAGCGCGCGCTCCGGCCTCAAAATGATGTATTGGCGTGCCCCACTCTTAATCAATTGTTTTTACCCAGCTTACACACAAATGACAAATATAAGGTGATTCTGAATGGTCGCAAGTTGTTTTATCTGAAGGTCGGGAATCTCCGAGATCTTAAGCTTCGAGAATCCTATAAACAAATGTCTCTTTTTGTATCATTGTTTGCGACACTTTGTCCTTTCAGAGAGGCGGTTGCAGCGCGCACTTCCATCGCCCTCACATGTGCCTTGAGCATGATGACCTTGACCACTGGGTGCATAGGGAGTCTTCCTTCCAGTCATGGCTGCACCCCTGTGGGTATCTACCTGTCCACCTGCTTCCTGTTCGTGTTCGCCGCACTAATCGAGTTTGCATTTGCCACATTCGTCCAAACACACTTAAAGGTGATATCAAAAATCAAGCGAAAGTCTTGTTCATTAAAGGGGCACCTCCATCTTTCAATTTAATGAGATGCAAGGTCCCTTAACGCGTGTCGAGAAATGGTCTTAAATTGTTTAAACGTTCAAGTATAAAGTCCCTTGTGTTTAAAATGGTAAAAACTTTCTAGACAGTATTTCATCATTGCAGCTCATTTCTATTTGCTCAATGTAACGGCTATTGCCAGGCTCGGATCTATTCATTATAAAGGCTCAGTCATTATAAAGTAAGCAAAGTGAAAAACCATTTTTCTAGAAAAATGAGTAGAAACGAAAATTAATACAAAAAAAATTTCAAAAATTTGTTCAATTTTTTTTTCAGGTTTTTGAATTTTCGAAGTTTTTGATTCCAAAAATGCGCTAAAATACTCAAAATACTTTTTTTAATCGGATAAAACTAAGTTCTAACGTTTTAAATTTAGCTATTGTTAGCTTTTAATCCATTAAAATAAGCTATTATAAGCCTGCTCGCTCGCTTTATTAGCTCGGATTAAGACGAAAAACCAAAAGTTTCAAACCGGTTTTTCTCGACACTGGGAAATTTTTTCTAAAAAGTCAGAAGAAAAACGGGCCAAAATGACGGTTTAGGGCACTCTTAGAAAAACTTAGGGCACTCTGGCATGCAGCATTTCTTTGGCATGTGCTCCCAGTTAAATCAGTCTAAATTGGCGCCAAAAATGTACCCTTAGGAATTTTTGACCAAAATAGATGTCGAAATGCTTTAAAAAAAACTTATGACAAAAAAATTGTTCTTTTTTTTGCTATACTTAATTTTAGTTCATGTAATGAAAAAAATTTTAAGAGTCGGTCGGCCCAAAATAAATAAAATCTAGTACCAAATGGTTTGATCAAAAATCGTGTCTCCCTTCAACTCAGTATGAATTAAGCTAAAGACGCCCTCGGAGATAAATACCCACGGGCGGTCAAGCTAAAAATATATGTCATAATTTAGTGGTCAGGGTTCGCATTTCTGGTACCAATGGGTCGAAATCCTAAGGATAATGTCACGCCTGTAGCATATGCGGCAAATCCTAAGGGGAATGTCACGCCCGTAGCGTATGCGGCAATCATAGCGTATAGCGCAATTGGATTGACTCAGAAAGCATTCCACATTGAAGCAATCTGATTAACCCAAAATTTGCGGTAGAATTGTGGGGAGGAGCAGATTTTGAATTGGTTGAAAGGTTTTCAGTTTTTTGCAAAATAAATTACCGGGGAAAAATAAAAATTTGAGCGTTCAAAGGGTAGCCCTGACCGTGTTTGAACATTTCCGGCAGCCAAATTTAAGCCAATTGTATAAATAGACAATTCAGCCAAAACCCGAGGCATTTTGTCTTGATCCAGTCAGACAAATTAAAATTTAGAGGTCCAAGCTGATCAAAAATTCGCGCTTTTAAACTAGATTGTTTAATGAGTATTAGTTTTTAACCAATGAAAAACTATTTTTCGTTTTTACAAGGTACACTTTGCGTTTAACAAGCCTAAGCATTGTTGATTGATCCCCTATAAATTCTAGATTCTCATTGCGAGTACAAAAGATTAGCTTCATTCACAAATATCATTAACACGTTGATCTAATGTGAAGTGTGTCAATCCCCACGTGGAAAATATACAGCGCTGATTTAAATTAACTGGACAAAACGAGCTAAACTTGAAAATTAAAACGCGTTTTTCTCAAACTGGGTTGAGTTTATGTGAACATTTATGAAGACAAAACTTGCTTAAAATTTTAACAGAATTAATATGGTTTAATTTGTTTTGCGAAATTCGGGCTCAAAAAATTTTACCCCAAAAATGGGTCATTTTGGCTTTTCTTAGTTAATCAAAAATAACGCCAAAAATACCCAGTCGATCACAGACATATTTATATCAAAGTGAGCTCCCTACATAGCCCAACAAACTTTAAGAAATGTATAATCTCCAAAAAATTGTATAAGTTAATTTAATTTTGTTTGATAGACAAAAAAGGTCGTTTTTACTATAAAAAACACCAACTACTTATTTAAAAACAAATTTTAAACGATTTACAAATTTTTTTGGAGAACATACCCTTCTTAACGTTTATTGGGCTATATAAAGGGCTCACTTTGATATAATTATGTCTATGATCGACTGGATATTTTTGGTGTAGTTTTTGATTAACTAAGAAAAGCCAAAATGACCCATTTTTGGGGTAAAATTTTGGGCCCGAATTTCGCAAAACAAATTACACCATACTAATTCTGCTAAAATTTAAAGCAACTTTCGTCTTCATAAATTTTGACATAATCTCAAATTGGGTTGAGTTTATGTAAAAATTTATGAAGACAAAACTTGCTTTAAATTTTAGCAGAATTAAAATGGTGTAATTTGTTTTGCGAAATTCGGGCCCAAAATTTTACCCCAAAAATGGGTAATTTTGGCTTTTCTTAGTTAATCAAAAACTACACCAAAAATATCCAGTCGATCACAGACATAATTATATCAAGGTGAGCCCCTTATATAGCCCAACAAACGTTAAGAAGGGTTTGTTCTCCAAAAATTTTGTAAATCGTTTAAAAAGTGTTTTTAAATAAGTAGTTGGCGTTTTTTATAGTAAAAACGACCTATTTTGTCTATCAAACAAAATTAAATTAACTTATACAATTTTTTGGAGATTATTCATTCGTTAAAGTTTGTTGGGCTATGTAAGGAGCTCACTTTGATATAAATATTTCTGTGATCGACTGGGTATTTTTGGCGCTACTTTTGATTAACTAAGAAAAGCCAAAATGACCCGTTTTTGGGGTAAAATTTTTTTAGCCCGAATTTCGCAAAACAAATTAAACCATATTAATTCTGTTAAATTTTTAAGCAAGTTTTGTCTTGCTTTAAATGTTCACATAAACTCAACCCAGTTTGAGAAAAACGCGTTTTAAATTTCAAGTTTAACGCGTTTTGTCCGGTTAATTTAAATTAGCACTGTATCTCTTCACACATGATTTTTGATGACGAGAAAAAAAACATTGAAACAAGGCCGCATTGTTTGGCAATGAATTGGAAAGCTTAGAAGAGCAAATAATTGCTTGTTAGTTCCCCGGGTTTTCTCGGAAAATGTTTGTTTGCGTACAAAATTCGATTTGCGCTTGAAAAAAAAACAAAAAAAAAATTTTTGGGGCAAATTTTCAAAATTACTTAAAAAAATTTTTGTGTCGTATATGGAAATTGTATGGTATGCATTTTTTTTCAAAAAAAAATTAAAATCAGTTTTTTTTGTCACCAGTCTGTTCAACTGTTCTCAAAAAGCCGCAGAAATGGTTGATTTTTTTTCTATTGTTTTTCGAAAATGTATGAAAATTGTATGACAAGCATTTTCCCCATACACTTGATGTATGGAATTGTATGATAATGATTTTTGTTGTATGGAATTGTATGATAAGCATTTTCGGTGTATGGAGGTCAACCCGGGTTACTGTTTGTTGTCTGCCAAGCCCATTCATTTTCTTCAATTTAATCTTTTTGACGAACGTCTCCGGCTAAAACGTCTCAATAAATTTGACTGAAGATAAAATGTCTTTGACCGGGCACCTCGCCCCCATACGCCTAACACCCCCCCCCCCCTCCTCCTCCTCCCATACGCGTAGCCGTGTCATTTTATAATTCTAAAAGTTTTTGATTTCAGCACAAAGCAGTCAAAAACATCAGGAAACAATCACGGCCTGATTTCAATCGGAGCCATCAATCTCTGAAAGAAGACATGAAACTGCAAACTTTAACCCGCCGATCTGTTCTGTTCGATTCAAACTTACGGTCAACTCAAACTCGAGATGCAGTTCAGGTTCAAATTCCACAAATCAACAGCAACTCATGCTGGCACTTAATGGGATCAAACCCTGTTAAAATTGATGTTTACAGTCGCTTTTTGTACCCGCTTGCTTTCATTCTGTTCAACGTAGTTTTCTGGATTTTGACAATGAACTCGACCAAACAATATAACAAGGAGGTCGCACATTTAGTCGCGGAAGTTCAAAATGATCTTTAAATATTCAGTTTGTAGACTTAATTTTGTCTATTTTGTTTTATAAATCATAATTGATAGTTTTGTGAATAAATCTAATTTAACAGTTCGTTTGATAACTGTTCTAAACACATATAAGCTCACAGATATGTCTTCCAAGTTATGTTTTCCAATTTTTTGCCAGCCCAAATTTTTTGAAATGATCTACAACTGTGAGATTTTTTTCTACAACCAAGATCTCATCTACATCAGGATATCTTTTCCAATTTTCCCGTTCTGAAATTTTTGAGAAGAATGAATATATATCTTAAGTGCTTTCAGTCCTAAACACCCTCCTAATCTCCCAATATTCTTCAAACTTAAATTCTAGTTTTACATTTGAACATTGGTAACTTTTTTCAAATATATCAATTCAAATTAATAGGTTTGGAACAGCGAGCAAAAGTTTTTAGCCATTCATATAACTTGGACGGCATTTTGAAAAGGGCCATTTAGTTTTTGCCTTCCGGATAAAGACATTCATTTTGGATCTGACGCGACTGAACGTCCCATGGGTGTGAATGCACCCCTGCCCCCATCCAGCATGCGGGCGAATTCCCTGTAGTCTATCAATCCATCCTTATTGGTGTCAGCTGCTAATAGCATTTCATTTACCTCTGCCTCCTCCATCTTGTTTCCTCTCGAGGTCATTATGGCCTTGAACTCTTCTGCACTGATGGTGCCGTTGTTGTCGATGTCGAACACCTGCAACGAAACTTTCATTCGAATGTTAAACTTAATTATCTCTGTGAATAAAAAGGAGTGTCTAAAAAAGAAAGATGGCGATGATCATGTTCTATCATTTTCAGCGCTGCTTTTTAAATAGTTGAAAAACGCGAAAAAGGAATGTGAAGAAAAAATTTATTATGACAAAGAAAAAGCAAAGTTTCAGCTCGAAAAAAGTTATGGCTTTTCAGAACACAATTTTTACTATTGGCGGAGGGTGCAAAATTTTTCTATAAGCACCTGACTTTAAAGATGAAATAGGAAATATATGCACTTTTCTTACTTCATGTTGATATACACGTACAACAGGCGTATTATTTCGAGCTTTGCATTAATATTCACGTTGACGAGACGTTTTTTTTGTAATGAGGTGACCTTGAATGCCTGAACGATTTCTTCTTCTGAGGCTTCGTCCTGTAGTTTGTTGGCCACACATGTGAGGAACTCAGTGAAGTCCACTCTCCCGTTCTCGTCCATGTCCATGTCCTGCAGTGCCATCTGGGCCTCCGACTCTGTCAACGGACTCCCGAGCACCTCCAGGGCCTTGTAGAACTCCTTCTGCCTAATATGAGTTGAGTGCAATATTAAGTCACGTTGGAAGCAATCAATTTTTAATGAAATACAAAACTATAAAAAATCAAGAAAAAAAATTAAAACTAAACCATTTTTGCATTGAAAAGCTAAATTAAAGAAGTTTCGGATTTTTTTGCTTGTAAAATTGCGCCGGAAAAAGGGTGTACCTTATTTTTTTCTGAGCGGTTATAATACCGAGATTTACATTAGCCGATTTGTTTTAAAATACCACGACCCAGATTTAACAAAAAAAGCTTAAATACTCCATCACACGAAATGGAAGTGATATACCATAATACACATCAATCCGGGTTGACCACCATTCAGAAAAATGCTTCTCATACAAATCAATACAAAAACTTATCATACAATTCCATGCGTAGCTTCTATGGTTTTATAGAAACAAGGCTTTTTCGTTTTATAAATATCGTTTAATCAACTTAAATCCGTTTTTTATCGGGTGAAAGCAAATTGATCATCAAAATTATGATTTCTTTAAGCAAACAAAAAAGAAAAATGCTTATCATACGATTGCAATTTATGAAAAAATTACGATAACATTTTTTTTCGGAAATCTTCACAAGCAGTTTTCATAATTAATTTAGAAAAATAATAAATTTGTTTTCACATTAGATTAAAAAAATTTAGGCAACTTAAAACAAGTTTTTTACAGAATGATGTTTCATTGGTTGTTGAAAAAAAAACAAGATTTTGTTTTTAAACAAAGAAGCTTTACATTCATTTTCTATTCATTTAAATCCACCATGTAAATGCGAAGATTTGGGTTTTTAAGTGCCATCGCCTGGGTAACTTTAGACGAGTTCTTCTCAAGTTCATTTTTGTCGAACCGGTAGAAGTTAGTTTATATTTTTATTTTATATACAAATGTCTTTTCATGCATGCTATGCACGTTTGTACTTCGAGCTGAACTAGAGTGTAATTTGAATTTGCAGACCTGGACTAGGGAAAACCTTCTTTTTCCTTAATTGCCAAGTCAATTATACTTTGAGGCAGTCCTACATCAGTTATTTCATGCTGTCTCAAAATTAGGGATAGAAACATACAACAAACGCAGTAACATAGGTTCATTTTTTAAAAAAATTTTACCATCTGATGAGAGACTGATCTTTTGGGCTGAACTAAGAATAAGAATTGGCGTTTTTTCTTGTTCCGATTTTCGTAAGGAAAGTAACGGAATATTTGTGCTCGGGGTGGGTTTTTTCTTCAGACAAAATTCGACTTTTTAACTAGCCATTTTTGACGAAATTTGCTTAATATTATTCGAACGGTATTGTGGTCCTGAGTTTGAATTTAAAAAGATTTAAAAAATAATCACCTGTGATTATTTTCTGGAAATAAATCGGGGTTTAAGCATTGCCAATTTGGCCAATTTGTGTCAATTAACGTGCGATATATTTCGCGCTATTAACGCGTAAGCGGAGATATAATCCGTCTTAGAAAACGTTCCAAATTGGTTGAAGGAAGCTTAATTTTCATAATTTATGTGTTGCTAGGAGCAAGATACATTACTTTAAACTTGTGGAAAGCGCTAATTCGATACTTGAATTAAGATGTAAAGAAAGAAACAACTGTTTAAAATATAGATCAAACGAGACAATGTTTTAGGTGAAAATCGAAGGTGTCAAACAATCCGAAGGCCAACCACCCACCACAGATGTCTATCAATGAAATGAAATGAAAAAATGAGTGACAAAAGGAACTATCAAGAACTAAATAGACATGGATACTGATTTAGCACTATGACATACCCTCCTTTAAAAAGTAAATAAACTGCACTGGTATTGATTTTGTTAAATTTAAGTACTAGATGAAAAGTTTTTAAACAAAAAGATTAGCTCGGTCCCGCCGATTCTAGCTCACGTTTCTACACTAAGCTTAAGGCATTGATAACATACTAAGTTTTTCAATAACTATAGCTGCGTTTTTAGTTCATCTTCTTAAGTTTTATACGTCAGTCCGCTCCGTTTACTCATTTCCTTTGTTCTGAATTCCGCCTCATGATATATGGTCAATCATGACCCCGCCCATTTTCGTCACCGCCGTTCTCTTCCTGCTGTTTTTCCTAGACCCCGTATCACTTCCCGAATCTTGGCTCGAATATGATACTAGCCTTTGTTTCTTCGCTCGCTTTTTCTTTTCGCACGCCGTCGGTACCGGTTGCGGATCAGCCTTCAATACGTCGTCTTCTTTGCCGACTATCGCTCCTGTCCCCGTCATTTTTCTAGATTTTCCGCTCTCCTTCCTCGTCGCCGTCGTACTTGTTTCTGCTTCCTGTTCAACCGCCGTTCGCTCCTAATTCGCTCGCTCCGTATCTTCTCGTCCTCCGCTAGTTTCTGCCTGTAAATCAGGTAACGATGCCAATGGCAGTTTACCTCCGATTCTCCTCGTAGCCAGTGGTTAGCTATCGCTGTCAGACTCTGACTCCTCGTATCAAACTCGTTCGCCTGTGGTTCTTGCTCCGCCTAGTTTCGCTGTTGCGCTTGATTTCTTCCGCTTTTTCGATTCCGAAATCGCCATTTCTTTTTGTAGATCCGCCGGCGTTGGTGGCTTCGGTAGCCCTGAACTTCGCTTTTCGGAGTATTGGCTTTCCGTACTGCGACCCCGAATTTCCTAAGCAAGGTTCCATTATTCATTTTAAGTGTATGCGTAGTTTCCGCAACACTTTTCGTATTCAATTTTCTATACCTGCTTAAATTCCGGTCTCCAGTGCGCTGGAATACTGTGCGGGATGGTCTTGCTTCGTCGTCCGGTCCTTGAAAAGATGTCGCCGTCGGCTCATCTGTCTGACTTAGTGACTGCGGTGTCGATAAGATCAGTGGGTGATTTCTTCTTGCGTCCCCCCATACTCATTGTCTGATCTCATGCCCCAATTGGTGTCAGTCGGCTTCAGCATTTGTTAAGCTTCGGCATCTTTTCGTCTAAACATGCAGATTTAGATTATAGAACTTTCGACCAATTCAAGTTTCTCCCCCAGGCAAAAGTATAAGTTCGAAATTAAGGCTGTTCCGACGCTATCCTTTTTTTCCATCTACTTCTTTCGGCAGCTTCGCGATCTGCGTGACGTCCAGTGTATCTGCGAAGCTATAAATCTTTGGATTTATTGAGTGCTTTGCAACCATTCCCCACTGGAAGCAATTTAACCAAAATAACCAGAGCATGGGGGGTTCTGCACTTTTCGCCGGCCAAAAGGATACTATTCCAAGTGGGTTTTCCCCCACTTGGGCCTGTTGACTGCGCCATGTGGAAAACGCTAGTTCGATACTTGAATATAGATGTAAACAAAGAAACAATTGTTTAATTTATAGATCAAACGAGACATTGTTTAGGTGAAATCCGAAGGTTTCAAACAATCCGAAGGCCAACCACCTGCCAAAGATGTCTATCAATGAGATGAAATGAAATGATTGACAAAAGGAACTATCAAGGACTAAATAGACTTGGATAACCGATTTAGCACTATGACACCCAGAATCGCCACAATTGATGTGTTGCTAGGAGCAAGATCTATTACTTTAAACTTTATATGGCGTGTGGGGGGATGTTTTTGGCAAAAAATCTCAAATTTTTTTAAAAAAAATTTAGTTTTATTTTATTACACTTAATTTTTTCACGCTTTTACTTTTCCATAGACCTAAAAATATAATCGGATCATTCAGGGCTTCGCCCTGATACGAGCAGCCTTGTTTTTTTTTGTTTTCCACAATTAGAAATTCGATAAACGTTTTAATGCAGTTTTTGCCAGCTGTAATTTTATTCATACCACTCTATTGCTTGAAGTGTTTATCATGCAACTCGACGCTTCCATCGAATGGAAAAATTAGTTATCATACGATTCCATTGAAAGGAAAAAATCTAGTGAGTCACACAACTCTTTTTAAGGAAAAATGCTGGTCATGCTCATTTCAAACTATTTTTACTGTGGAATTGTATGGATCTGTATGATAAGCTTTTTTCCTTTCTATTGATTTGTATGACAAGAATTTTCGTCATCTCGGGAACACTGGTTTTTGAAAATGTAATATTTACTATCTTTCTCAGTTCTCCTACTTTTTATTTCTTCCCATTTTCTCTAAAAGTTTAATTTTTAACAATGTTTCCTAGGGCATTGACGCTGAAAAATTGTTGGTAACGTTCTGTCTCAATGTAACTACACTCACGTGATAACTCCGTCTCCATCTGAGTCGAATATGGAGAATGCCTCTTTGATCTCCAGAATCTGTTCCTCCGACAAATCCTCGCCCCCCTCGAATTGGGTGATTGTGGAGTTCTTCCGGGGACTGCTTCTACCCCCTCCCCCGGTAGAATTGCTGTTGCGATGTTCTGCCGTAGCCATTTTAAAACTTTGAGCAAGATAAAAAATTGTCTAGAAATAAATATCTATTAATTGTGTCAAGTGAAAAACTATAGGTTTTGAATTAGGTCCGAATTGATGTTCTAAATAATATCGAGTGTCTCGAGTTTATTTGAATTGCGAAACTTAATGAAGCAGCAATTAAGCTTTCTTTTAATATTGGTTTTTATGAGTGAAACCGTAAACTATTTCAGTTATTGGTAGTCTAAAATGCCATCTGAAGAAATTTGTAACAAGTAGATCATATTGCAACAAAAAATTAATTTAATGTACCTATGCCAACAAGATCTTCAAAAAAAGTTCAAATAAAGCACTTTTTTCAAGCTTTCATAGGTAATTTATGCAAAATTGATGGCGTTTCAAAACTGGAAAAGGAAGACTCTTTTGTTCGTGTGTCCCACGCTTGAAATACCTTTTCAGGTGTTTTTTATTTGACATTCAGTATCTGACTTGGAAAAACATAACAGCCGCTTTTTTCACAAATACTCAGAAGCACACATGTTTTTATTACTTTTCCGCTTTCATTATCGGCCATAGAACGCTTTTAACGTGAAATTGTTTTGGCACCACTTCGGCTTCAATGTGTTTGCGGAAAACCATTTTAAAATAATAATTATAGAAACTGCTACAAACTCCTGAGCCTTTTAATGTGTTTTTCTGATTGTTTAAAAAGAGTGCGATATGGAAAATTCAAAATGAAAGATAAAATATAAAATTAAGATTTTGATTCTAAAAACGCTCTAACACTTTGGCGATCAAAATTTCATCATCATGGTAATCAAAAGTTGATGGTTATTCGTAGCAACTGTTACAACGAAGCTACACAGCTCATAATTTTAAGTAGTATTTTGGCAGAAATTCCAGAAGTGATTGACGTTGAGTTAACGAAATTCGATAGAAAGAAGAGACATAAACATAACAGCGCACTCGAAATTTGATAAGTATGAAATTCTCAGGAGGGGTTTGAATCTCTTTTCTGTGTTCTGATACACACTTTTACTGGTCAAGCAAAGTAACATGGAAAAGTAGGCTTAAAAAAACTGCATTGCCATGTCATGGAAAACCTATCAGATTTATGGAATCGAAAATTAATGTTTTCTAATTATTCCGACTTTTTTTAACGAAAGTAACGAATATTTTTGCTCGAGGTCGTTTTTTTCTTCAGACAAATTTCGACTTTTTAACTGGCAATTTTTGTTAAAATTTTTATACATCAACCAAAAGGTATTGTTGTCCTGGGCTTTAATTTGAAAAACTATTTCCCTTGTGATAATTTTTCGTAAAGTTATGGGGGTTTACAGATTGCCATTTTAGGACAATTATAGCGCGATTTAATTCGCTCTATTAACGTGTAAGCGGAGTTTTAATCCGTCTTAGAAACCGTCCTAAATTGGTTGCAGGAAGATAATTTACCATAATTGGTTTATAACAAGGAGCAAAATCTATCACTTTGTATTTTATATGGCATGTGGCGGGGGGGGAGGGAAGGGGGGGGGGGGTGATTTTCACAGAAAAACACGAATTAAAAAAATAAATTAATTTTTTTACCTTTAGTTTTATTATGTTATTACTGCTCCATAGACCTTAAAAGGCAGTCGGAACATTCAAAGCTTCGCCCTGATACGAGCAGTCTGGTTATTTTTGAATTGATATTGTAGTTGTATGCATATTTGTTTTTAGACCTAGCAACTTTTTCTTATGTATTTTTCAGAGTTTGGCATGGAAAAACAAGGAAAGCCGGGTGCTGTCAGACCAAATAATTTTTTTTAAAACA
Source organism: Symsagittifera roscoffensis (assembly GCF_963678635.1). Lineage (NCBI taxonomy): Eukaryota > Metazoa > Xenacoelomorpha > Acoela > Convolutidae > Symsagittifera > Symsagittifera roscoffensis. The sequence goes on along the minus strand of NC_087062.1, from coordinate 17,712,531 downwards.
CATAAAAAAGTTTTGTTTCATAAAGTTTTGTTTTAAATTAGCGTTGTTTTTTGTGCATGATGGATAGATCTGACAAAAACCTGAAATTTAGGTATATTTAACAGTCACAGAAGTAAAACAGGCTAATTGGTCAACATTTTGTTGTCAAAAAAGGACCAGAAAAAACTACAAGAACAAATACTTAAAAAAACTCAAAGAAACATTTTTCAATTTTTTCTGCAGAAATTGCTGTGAGCTTTTGTTGCAAAAAGTTTTTTTTTATTGCGGTAAAATTTTGAAAAAACAATCTTGTTAAAGTTTCGAGGCTTATCTTTTTTAAATAATTCCGATGATCAACTGTGAATTTTTTTTGGATGAAAACGAACTAAGCCTGCTCGCTGATCTTAACTCGGACAAAACCAAAAAGTTCAAACCGGTTTTTCTCGACACTGCGACTTTTTTGGATTTTTTTTAATGTGGTTCGAATCACGACTAAAAGGGCTTTAATATGACATATCACTCAACCCATTCCGATGATTACTTGTGGTACCTAATTGTGTGTGGAAAACAAAAAAAAAAGAAAAAGAAAGAAGTAAAAGACAACCGAATACAAAAATCCTCCCATGGTAAATACTTATCCATTTACAAATTCCGGCTCTCTTTACCAAATTTAAATAGAAAAAAATTTTCTGAAGGTTTAGATTTTTTTCAAACGGGGTTGATCAACAAGATCCAAAAACTATTTGTTTGGGTATGTTTTTCATACTACCAAATCATTTTCGCTTTGAAATACTCAAAATAATTCATCGCCCTTGAAATTTACTCTCTTGAACCCTGATGTAGTCATTAAACCTAGATAGTGAATTACTGAAATTTTGTTATATTGCGAATGAAATCTGTTTTTGAATAAAAGATGGTCGCAGCAGTGAGAACTTAAATCAGAAATTGTCAGAGGAAAAATTTCTTCTCTCAATGCATAGCCTAGTTGAAGTCATACCGTAAATTAGATTTAAGATGAAAGTATCCGTTATATTATCAGTACTATAACGTATACTTCAGTACTATGAAAATTAAGCCACTTTGATAGGATAAACAAAAACAACTTTGCAAATTTTGATCGGATTGCAAAAAAAAACAAGCTCAATTCAAATAATGCTTCATCATTTACAAAGTCTAGCTGTCGTACCTATTTTTACATGGGAAAAGTCTCAGAATGTTTCGATTCTTCCCCAAACCGTAATTGAAACACATTATCCAAAATTTTTTTTTTAATTTGCAAATTCTGATCCGATACCAAAAAACAGACTTTAGTGATTGATTACTTAAACATTTAAAAAGTCTAGCTGTCGTACCCAATTTTACATGGAAAACATATTTCTGTAGGTTAAGATTCTTCACTAAGTGTACAAACACCTAATCCTAAAATTTGTTGGTATTTTTTTTAAATTGCAAAACTTGATCATATTACAAAAAACAACAGAATAAAATGATTAAATACTTATCCATTTATAAACTCCGACTCTCGTTACCAAATTTAAATAGAAAAAATTTTTTTGAAGGTTTAGATTTTTCTCAAACCGGGGTTGATCAACAAGATCCAAAAACTATTTATTTTGGTATGTTTTTCATACCACTAAATCATTTTCGCTTTGAAATACTCAAAATATTTAATCGCCCTTGAAAATTACTCTCTTGAACCCTGATGTAGTCATTAAACCTAGATAGTCAATTACTGAAATTTTGTTATATTGCGAATGAAATCTGTTTTTGAATAAAAGATGGTCGCAGCAGTGAGAACTTAAATCCGAAATTGTCAGAGGAAAAATTTCTTCTCTCAATGCATAGCCTAGTTGAAGTCATACCGTAAATTAGATTTAAGATGAAAGTATCCGTTATATTATCAGTACTATAACGTATACTTCAGTACTATGAAAATTAAGCCACTTTGATAGGATAAACAAAAACAACTTTGCAAATTTTGATCGGATTGCAAAAAAAAAACAAGCTCAATTCAAATAATGCTTCATCATTTACAAAGTCAAGCTGTCGTACCTATTTTTACATGGGAAAAGTCTCAGAATGTTTCGATTCTTCCCCAAACCGTAATTGAAACACATTATCCAAAATTTATTTTTTTAATTTGCAAATTCTGATCCGATACCAAAAAACAGACTTTAGTGATTGATTAATTAAACATTTAAAAAGTCTAGCTGTCATACCCAATTTTACATGGAAAACATATTTCTGTGGATTAATTTTCGTCACAAACCGTACAAACACTTCAACCTAAAATTTTTTGGTATTTTTTTAAATTGCAAATTTTGATTATATTACAAAAAACAACAGAATAAAATGATTAAATACTTATCCATTTATAAACTCCGGCTCTCGTTACCAAATTTAAATAGAAAAAACTTCTTTGAAGGTTTAGATTTTTCTCAAACCGGGGTTGATCAACAAGATCCAAAAACTATTTATTTGGGTATGTTTTTCATACCACTAAATCATTTTCGCTTCATGTTCGACTCCTCTCTCTCCTGCTATAAACAACAAGAAAAAAAAAGAAAAAAAAACAGAAATATTTACAAAGCCAATCATTTTATTTGTGAAACTTTCGTTGAACAAAACTTCGAAACCCCGAGTCATCTTTATTAACAACTTATATGTCCAGTGTTGGTAAATACTGCGTTTTTGTTCGAATGCGGATTAAATCTGTTTTGCTATGTTTAATTTAAAAAGTATGATCGCATGAGTCAAAGAAAGATTGAAACATTTCAGAGGAAACGCCTGATATCAACATTTGCAAATCAATATCATTATTTGCAGAAAACGGTTCATAAAAATTTGAAATAAGCACTAATCTGATGATAAAATCACAAGAAATTGAACTGCTTGCCTAAATTTCATGATTGAATAAGTGATTAAAGGTATTCTGTGTCAAAACTTCAACTAGAAAGAGTCGAACCAATTTTGAACCCAATAAGCAATCCATACACGTTGGTTGTACCTTGAAATTCAGTTAACCTTAAAGTTTTGTTTTAAATTAGCGTTGTTTTTTGTGCATGATGAAAAGATCTGACAAAAACCTGAAATTTAGGTATATTTAACAGTCACAAAAGTAAAATAGGCAAATCGGTCAACATTTTGTTGCCAAAAAAGGACCCGAAAAAACTACAAGAACAAATAAGAAAAAAACTCAAAGAAACATTTTTCAATTTTTTCTGCAGAAATTGCTGTGAGCTTTTGTTGCAAAAAGTTTTTTTTTATTGCGGTAAAATTTTGAAAAAACAATCTTGTTAAAGTTTCGAGGCTTATCTTTTTTAAATAGTTCCGATGATCAACTGTGAATTTTTTTTTGGATGAAAACGAACTCAGCCTGCTCGCTTACCTTAACTCGGACAAAACCAAAAAGTTCAAACCGGTTTTTCTCGACACTGCGACTTTTTTGGATTTTTTTAAATGTGGTTCGAATCACGACTAAAAGGGTTTTAATATGACATATCACTCAACCCATTCCGATGATTACTTGTGGTACCTGATTGTGTGTGGAAAACAAAAAAAAAGAAAAAGAAAGAAGTAAAAGACAACCGAATACAAAACTCCTCCCCATTTTTCAATTGGCTGGAACAATTACGAGAATCCTACTAGAGTGCTATTTCAAATTACTCGGCGATAGCGAATAGAACCTTGAAACCTAAAATGCTTTTTCTTCTGAATTTGTTTGTTGGTAGACAAAAAGTGATCAGAAAAAAAAACGTTCAGATATTTACAGAAGAAAGTGCAAATAATTCGCCAAATACGGATCTAAAGTAACCAGATACGGATTTGCCAAATACGATTATGGCGCAGAACTTCAAGATTATATTGCTTTGCGAAAAAAAAAGACAAACACATTAACAACTCGAAATTTGAAAAGCATGCAAGCCTCATTAGGTGCTCGTAGCTCATTTTTGCATTTTGATAAGCTAGTTTTTTTGTCTATTAAAGTTAAGATGGAAGAGTACTATGGTCATTGTCGGAACAATAGAGAAAAGTTAGAGAAACTTTCCAATGTAAGAAGCCAAAAATACTCTAAATACTAATACTATTTTAAGCTGATGTTGGCAATTTGCCACATGCTGATGAAGTTTGAAGCATCTTATGAACAAATTGGCTCTAGCAACCTGATACAACTACGCTAACACATCTGCTTCTTTTAGACATAAAAAGGATGGCGGATAATCAGCAAACCGTCATGTCTACAAACCGCCATATCTTGAAGCCAAAATTGCATCAGAATAACGTAAAATACATCAGAATTACCTAACTATTGCATAACATCAAGGACAATCTGTTGTTATGTTGCATAACAAAAATAAGTTTTCAGCTTGTGCAATGGTAATCCTATTTTCGGTTTGTTTGCCCTTCGGCTTGTTGGCCTATATCCAAAATTTATTTTTTTAATTTGCAAATTCTGATCCGATACCAAAAAACAGACTTTAGTGATTGATTAATTAAACATTTAAAAAGTCTAGCTGTCATACCCAATTTTACATGGAAAACATATTTCTGTGGATTAATTTTCGTCACAAACCGTACAAACACTTCAACCTAAAATTTTTTGGTATTTTTTTAAATTGCAAATTTTGATTATATTACAAAAAACAACAGAATAAAATGATTAAATACTTATCCATTTATAAACTCCGGCTCTCGTTACCAAATTTAAATAGAAAAAACTTTTTTGAAGGTTTAGATTTTTCTCAAACCGGGGTTGATCAACAAGATCCAAAAACTATTTATTTGGGTATGTTTTTCATACCACTAAATCATTTTCGCTTCATGTTCGACTCCTCTCTCTCCTGCTATAAACAACAAGAAAAAAAAAGAAAAAAAACAGAAATATTTACAAAGCCAATCATTTTATTTGTGAAACTTTCGTTGAACAAAACTTCGAAACCCCGAGTCATCTTTATTAACAACTTATATGTCCAGTGTTGGTAAATACTGCGTTTTTGTTCGAATGCGGATTAAATCTGTTTTGCTATGTTTAATTAAAAAAGTATGATCGCATGAGTCAAAGAAAGATTGAAACTTTTCAGAGGAAACGCCTGATATCAACATTTGCAAATCAATATCATTATTTGCAGAAAACGGTTCATAAAAATTTGAAATAAGCACTAATCTGATGATAAAATCACAAGAAATTGAACTGCTTGCCTAAATTTCATGATTGAATAAGTGATTAAAGGTATTCTGTGTCAAAACTTCAACTAGAAAGAGTCGAACCAATTTTGAACCCAATAAGCAATCCATACACGTTGGTTGTACCTTGAAATTCAGTTAACCTTAAAGTTTTGTTTTAAATTAGCGTTGTTTTTTGTGCATGATGAAAAGATCTGACAAAAACCTGAAATTTAGGTATATTTAACAGTCACAAAAGTAAAATAGGCAAATCGGTCAACATTTTGTTGCCAAAAAAGGACCCGAAAAAACTACAAGAACAAATATGAAAAAAACTCAAAGAAACATTTTTCAATTTTTTCTGCAGAAATTGCTGTGAGCTTTTGTTGCAAAAAGTTTTTTTTTATTGCGGTAAAATTTTGAAAAAACAATCTTGTTAAAGTTTCGAGGCTTATCTTTTTTAAATAGTTCCGATGATCAACTGTGAATTTTTTTTTGGATGAAAACGAACTCAGCTTGCTCGCTTACCTTAACTCGGACAAAACCAAAAAGTTCAAACCGGTTTTTCTCGACACTGCGACTTTTTTGGATTTTTTTAAATGTGGTTCGAATCACGACTAAAAGGGTTTTAATATGACATATCACTCAACTCATTCCGATGATTACTTGTGGTACCTGATTGTGTGTGGAAAACAAAAAAAAAGAAAAAGAAAGAAGTAAAAGACAACCGAATACAAAACTCCTCCCCATTTTTCAATTGGCTGGAACAATTACGAGAATCCTACTAGAGTGCTATTTCAAATTACTCGGCGATAGCGAATAGAACCTTGAAACCTAAAATGCTTTTTCTTCTGAATTTGTTTGTTGGTAGACAAAAAGTGATCAGAAAAAAAAACGTTCAGATATTTACAGAAGAAAGTGCAAATAATTCGCCAAATACGGATCTAAAGTAACCAGATACGGATTTGCCAAATACGATTATGGCGCAGAACTTCAAGATTATATTGCTTTGCGAAAAAAAAAGACAAACACATTAACAACTCGAAATTTGAAAAGCATGCAAGCCTCATTAGGTGCTCGTAGCTCATTTTTGCATTTTGATAAGCTAGTTTTTTTGTCTATTAAAGTTAAGATGGAAGAGTACTATGGTCATTGTCGGAACAATAGAGAAAAGTTAGAGAAACTTTCCAATGTAAGAAGCCAAAAATACTCTAAATACTAATACTATTTTAAGCTGATGTTGGCAATTTGCCACATGCTGATGAAGTTTGAAGCATCTTATGAACAAATTGGCTCTAGCAACCTGATACAACTACGCTAACACATCTGCTTCTTTTAGACATAAAAAGGATGGCGGATAATCAGCAAACCGTCATGTCTACAAACCGCCATATCTTGAAGCCAAAATTGCATCAGAATAACGTAAAATACATCAGAATTACCTAACTATTGCATAACATCAAGGACAATCTGTTGTTATGTTGCATAACAAAAATAAGTTTTCAGCTTGTGCAATGGTAATCCTATTTTCGGTTTGTTTGCCCTTCGGCTTGTTGGCCTATATCCAAAATGGATATACTGCTGCTTTTTACAAAGGGTTAGATCTAGGATTTTTTGAGGTGGGGGTGGGGGGATGAGATTTTCAAAGTTTCTGACGAATTGTTTGTTTTAGATTGACCAAATTGATCTACCTAACACTCCCAAACAAATTATAAAACAGCCCATTTTTCCAAAAACTTTTACTTTGCATGCGAATTTTTGAAAAACAGCAGGTCCAAAACTCCGTTTTTTGGAGTTTTTAAAAAGTTTTGAAATTCAGTTCAAAGTCACCTTTACCCAAATGCATCTGAAGAAAAGTAAATATACTCATTGGACTGTCCGAGGGTGGTCGAATCCCTGAAAAATCCGAGAACTTAACTGCGCTATTTTTGCATTTGAGAAAATGGATTGTAACATAAGTAGAACTACGTTAATGTGAGGTTATCATTTTGTGCGAGCGATGAAACGTATTTGGACTTAATGATCTTCTATGGGCAGTATTGTACAGGATTAAGCTACCAGGTTAAGCATTACATAAATTGAGCCTGGTCTAGTAACCAATCCCCCTTTGCAATAGGGGTACGGGTTGTTTACAAGTGATCCCATTTTTTCGCATATTATTCGGGTTTTGTTAAACATCTCTCCTTCCCTATGGTAGCAAGTTAAGAATTCCCGCCCCTATTTTGGGCTAAAATTTAACTGTTAATCATATTCGAGTTATTTTTACCATGTAATTAAGTTCCCCCTTTTCAATAGGGTATGGGAGGGGGGAGGGACGAACATATTTTAAAAAATCGCTATTCTTTGCTTACATTACCAGAAATTCTCGATGTAAAATGCTCGATTCTGATTGGATGAAAACTCCCAACTTAGATTTAAGTTAACATCCTTCCCCCAAACGGCTTTGGGGGAGGATGTTAACTTGGTCCACATTACCTCATATGAATTTTTCTCGAGGAGGTTTGAAGCTTTCTTTCATTGGTCCGCTGTTTTGGATGAAGGGATCTACTTAACAATCTCACACCCCCCTTTCAAGAAAGGGGGGAGATTCTTTGGTAGCTACAATAGGGGGGGAGATTGTTAAGTAGATCCGGATGAAGATCTATTGTTTAGCAAAAGCATATTTTGCTTATACTTTCTTAATCATACACATCCGCTCAACCTAGGAAACGAATCATACACTTGGGATGCCATCCAAAATATCCGTTACGATTGTACTAAACCTGTTAAACTGATAGGATTATCTGTGAAATATTAAACAACAACATCATTTCACACCCTATTCCCAAGGATGGATAAACTTAATGCTATTATTATGTTTATCCCGGGCTGAAATTGATAAACAAGGAAATCTGCAGTTACAGACTTGATAATGGACCTAACTTTTACACTTGGGTTAAAAATCAGATAATCCAGTTATGATAGGGTTTTTCGCGCCAGTTTCAGTTCACGCCTCTGCGAGGATCCGGTTTGAGCTGATTTGTTTATCGCCATGCACCAAAAGATATCCTGTCATTTGAGTCCAGCAAATTCATTCCTGTTCCAAGCCACAAACAAACCAGTTCGAATTGTTTGTTATTTGAGTCGCCCGGTAAACACCTTCAAACAAAGGTGAAAAATACCTCTTTTTCAAACCTGTCAGTTAAAAACTTTCTCATGTCAGTCCATCTCAACAACCGCCATTCTGAAAAAGCTCTCACACACTTCAGTTAATTGCAAAACTATTTCAACTATACGTCAGATTACGTAATTATTACGCAATTTTCATTGACATTCGTCTTCATTTGCAATCTTGTCCAATTAATCTGCACTGTGCAATTTCGATCCATCGTTCAGAAAAAATGATGAACGATTTCAGTGATTTGATAATCATTCCGGGTTCAACGCCAGATACTGAACATTACCCTGAAAATCACGATAGTCCGCCGACGGGTCAGATCCAGTTCTTCAAAACCCCCGCTGCTACTATACAAGATCAAAATTTCTCTTACGATTCAACCAAATTAGCTAGCAAAATCGGCTATGAAATCAAGATCATCAATGAAATAAAACCTACGGAAGTTTTACAACCCAACATCAATTTCGAAAATGTCCCAACATCGTCGGTTCAAGCAGATTTCGGCGAACAGAAACCTCGGCCCAATGAACCCGAAATCAGTGAGAAAACTTTGGACAGCAGTTCAACGAGCAGAAAAATCCAAAAGCCGAGAAACGAGCCGGAAAACTTTTCTGCCAACCCGTCAACTGCTCACGAAGTTCTACAATTTGTTGATTTGCACGAAGATAACTTCATTTCTCAGAATGAAAACTTGCAGGCTCACCTCGTGAATAAAGACTTGTGGGACAAGTTTAGCAACGTGAACACAGAAATGATCGTGACCAAATCGGGCAGGAGGATTTTTCCACAGCTGTCGTTTGAAATTTCGGGGTTCATTCCGAATGATAAGTACAGTGTCTATGTTTACTTCAAGCCCACAGACCAGAATACTTGGAAATTCAGTGGAGGGGCTTGGAAAGTTGTGGGAAAGAATCAGCCGCTTCCGAGAGGTAAAATATCTTGCTAACTGTTTAAACATGTAAAATTCCATTTCAAACATGTAAAATCACATTTGAATTACTTTCAGAGACGTTGCTGTGTCGACATCCCTCTTCGCCCGCAGATGGGAAGTATTGGAACAGGTCGGAAGAGATCAGCTTCGCCAAGCTCAAACTCACTAACAACAAACAGAGCAAAGACAAGGGACAAGTAAGTCCACCGCCAAAATATTTCCTGTCGGTTGCAAAAAAAAAACAATTTTTCGAATGAAAAAATCTGCCCCTTGTGAAATTTTTGCTTAACAAAACCTGTTAATTTGCAAAATAGCACAACAGTTGAAATTAAAGGTTACAAAATATAATGCATATAAAATAGTAAAACCGCTGTATAGAATTTGTCTAAATTTAGCATTTTTTTGCAGGTGATTTTGAACTCGATGAGTTTCTACCAGCCCCAACTGCTGGTCGTCAATGAAACCCGCTCTGGCTTTGGATCCCTTAAGCTGACTCTGGAACAGACCAAGTTCATCGCAGTCACAGCCTACCAGAACTCGGCCATGACCCAACTCAAAATAGACCACAATCCATTCGCTAAAGGGTTCAGGGACGTACAGGAAAAGTAAGTTGATCCAAGCTGAAAATCGTATTATGTTTTATTTTCTTAGGTTGAAGTTTTATAAGTCTAACAGGAAGATTTATATATTTTCGAAGATGTTTCGTACGTAATTTTGAATTCTGAACACTCATTTATGTATTTTTGTTCCTAGATACACTTTTTTAGTGATTTTTTTAGTGAATTTTTTAGTGATTATACACAAGTTCTTATACAGTAGAAGCTTTATATTTAATCCAACTTGTTGCATTTTTCAATTTTCTTAATGTTCAGAAACATGATGATGTCCAATCTACATGCTCAAATGCCCGGTATGCAATTTGGAGGGCAATACCCATTCATGCAGCAAGTCCATTCCACTATGCACCCCTTCAACCCAATGCCACAAATGCAGATGCGCCCTCCATTTATTGCACCTTACCCGAACCCCACTCAATTCACATCTGCTATTTCACAGTACCCGAATTCTAACCAATACTTGCAATCTCAGTTGATGAAACCTGAGCATCACGAGGCACTGAAGATCCCTGAGCTAAGCAGAGTCGCGTTTCCATCTTACTACAATGCACAACAAAATGCATACTTTGCGAATCATCAAAATCAATTACATCAAAGCCAGAAACAAAGTCAGTTCCAGACAAGAATGGGACAGAACTATGCTCAGAGGCATCCAATCCAAAATGGTTCAGCAAACTACGCGGCTCCCCTGCAATCAATTTACAACACCCCGATGAATCAAGTACAAAATGTAAACCCGATCTTCAGTTTAAACCCGCAACAATCAACTCAGAATTTGCCCCGAAGCTATCAGAACCACCCTCTGTATTCTCAGCTAGCACCCCTTCCAAGTAATACTACGTTCAATCCAATGTACCCACAAACAACTGGAAGTTCCGCTTCGAATTCGGCTCAAAACTCATTCTGCCAGTCAATGCTGCCTCTGCAACACAAGCCTAGTTTTTCGATTAACAGGTTGAACCTGGAAAGCAACACTAGCAATTACCTGATAAATGAAAGAAACGTTTCGGGATTGTATGGAGCGCAGTCGACAAACGATCTCCAAATCTCACGCAAGCGAGATTTTTCCGATCTCGTTGAAAACAACGAGGATTCACAGTCCTCTTCATGTTCTTATGCCTGCGCAGAACCTGAAGCGAAGTCATTTTGTTATCAGCTCGAAAATCGATCTCAAACGGTGTCTATGGGGCCCCAAAATGTTACAAGCGTTCAAAACTTTCCAGGTGCCGGCCAAAATTACTCAGGTCCTCCGAATGTTTCATCAGGAGTTGAAGGCTTTTCAGGACCTCAAAGTGTGTCCTCAGATTTGCAATATTATTCAAGAAACCAAAGTGTATCCGGACCACCCAGCGTTTCCGGGTCACTAAGTATTTCGGGACCCCATAGCGTTTCTGGACCTCATAGTGTTGCGGGGCCTCAAAGTGTATCATCTGCAAACGGCGAAAGTTCTTCGGGGCCAGAAAGCATCTCATCAGTAATTTCAGAACACTCGCCCAACATGCCTGAAGTGAGCAACTCAGTGCCTTTGCATGTCACAATTCCGGAAGAATCTAGAAGTTTCTGTGACATCATCTCCACAATTGCTGCAGATGAAAACAGCGATGCAAGCTCGAACCTTTTGATCGCACAGCCAAATGCTCAGAAAGTCGAAGATTACAACGCTCTGGATCGGTTTCAGAACGTGAACAATTTGAGAGTCTTGAATGAATTGAATACTGACATAAATCAAAACTGGCGATACAATCCGACGGGATATGAGAATTTGAACAGCAGTATGTTTCATGGGCAAGCAGCACCCAGCCAAAATGGAATAATGCCGAAGTTGGGGCCAATTGAATTTTCTGCTAGAAACTTTTAATTTTTCTTTAAAGCTGCTATGTTTAAATCCAGTAGTCATATGAATATTAAAGTTGAAATTAATCAATGCAGGTTTAATTGTTAATTTAATGAAATTATTTATTCAAGTTGCTTCAATGTTTGTTGTTTGTGCTTAAGTTCACCTGTAACAGGCAGTTTTCTTCAGTTTTAATTTATTGTACATATTTTTATTCTCATACATTTTGTGTTTTTTAAAGTTCAACTTCATTGTAAATTGTTAAGTTCCTTGTAAATAATGATTATTAATTGCTTTCCTTATCATCAACTTTAATCGCCTTCAGTTTGTTTTTGGCTGCTTCTGTTTGTTGCTATCAACATTGAAATATCAAATCCTGCTTTCTTACAAATATCAAAAAAAACTATGGTTTTGCCCTTAGATTATTATTTATTTTAAGTTTAGTTAAATGTTAACCTATTCATATAATTAATTTTCAAAAAATTTAATTTTTTTCCTTTACAAAACAGAGTAGCCAGTTGCTGTACAAGTATCACAGAATGTTCCAACCACATTTCTAAAAAGAAACTACAAAAAGGTTTTGGTTTTTTCTTCTTCAAATAATTAAAGTTAGCGTTGTTTTTTTAACGGTCATGTGATGAGAGAACTATACGAACGGGTAGAACGTTAGTGATATAGACATACTCGACAAAAGTTGTCTTTGAAAATCGAATACCAAATCAAAGTATTATTTCAGTAAAATTTTTGATATTTCAGCAGAACAGGTTTTGAAACTTTTGCCAAAGAAAAAGCTAAATGAGGCTTCCAAAACCAGTTTTCCTGGAGTGAAGTTAGGATTTTTCACTAGAAATGATAATTTTTTTTATGAAACTTACACGATTTACTTGCTCGAATATAAACTAAAACTGAAAATTTTCAAACCATTTTTTTTGACACTGGGAAATTTTTTTGAAATTTTCTTAATATCTATCGAATTTTGACTGAAAAAGCTTTAATTTATTCTGTTATTCGGCCCATTCCCATACCATTTAGCGTGGAGAAAAAAAGTTTTAAAAAAGACAACTGAAGACAAATTTTCTAATTTGCAATGGTCGGAACAACGAGTGATCAAAGGGTGAATTCTATGTCTCAATGAATTGAATAAATCAGCGATATGGATTATAGCCCAGAGTCTGTTTGGCTTGTATGAAGAAGTACACTACATAAGTCAGTACAGCTACGATGAATACAAACAGAAGTTGCTGAACAAAGGTCACCGCAGGGCACCATTGGTTGATGACGTGGATTGAGAATGTGAACATGAGGTAAGCGATGCACAGGATGGACGAGAGGGTGCAGAGGAAGAATAGGGCGACTATGATTGCAAGACACCAGTTCTTTAGTTGAATCGGAAGGAGGCCATTCGAGTCGTCGTGGTCCACGCTAAAAACAATGTTTAATGGTAAAATCACATTCATATAAAAACCAATTTCTTTGAAGAGTAATGTAATTTGGTGCTTTTTAATCCACTTTTAGAAAGAGCATCGCAGCACATAAAACAATTTATCCAATTAGAATATAATTTCTTGAAATTTTGATGCACTGAATTTATGATGAATAATTTTTTTCTTTTTTAATCATTATTATTTATTCTTTCGATCTATCACGTTAAAGGAAAACTTTTGAGTCAATACTTTTTTGTTGTTTTTTTCTGCTTTTTTTTGTTAAAATCAGAATTTTTTCATCAGAACTAACAAATCTGTAACAATGCATTGGTGAAATAACAATTAATTCTGAAAAATGGCTCAATTTTTTTTAAAATTTTTTTATCTTAATACTAAAATTTGCTTCTTAATATACTCTACCTCACAATTCCCTAAATTAATGCTTCGAATACGGATTCCGGAAAGATATAAGTAGTCACAAATCATTTCCCGGTGTCGACCCAACCAGTTAATATATTTTCGTTTTAAGGATAATTTTTGGATGATTACTTTTTCTTTCCGGAAAGAGTAAACGATCATTTTTCAAATTCAAACTATACCAAATTTTTCATAAATTCAACCTTGAAGAATCCACTAACTCTTTTCAAAAAATTTTTTAAAATGGAGTTTGCAGAAATGATTTGCTAATTGTCGAAATTTTAGGCCACTTCCACACACAGCAATTGACTTCTTTTGTAGTTCTAACAAGTTGTGGTGTGGCGTAGTTTAACAGTATTGTTATGACGTCATTATTGTATTATTTCTGTTCTAGTTGTTCGTGCTAAACTCACCTATTGGCTATCAAGGTCGCTACCGACCTGTCAATCCTTTCTCTATTTATCATCAAGTGCTCTCACTCACTCTGTCTCAATTTATTAAAGATTTCAGTAGAACTCTAGAATTCTGTCATGACATTATCTATATAACTAACATTATCTATATTATTTACTTTCTTATTTATTATTAAACAAAAAGAATTGAGTCTTGTTTAAGCTAGTATTCTTCAAGAAACCACATGGCGCAGCCAGCAATTTCGATCTCGGAGGATCGGACTGACCTGTTAGGTGTACCCGATTTCTGGCATAAACCAACAGCGGATCCACCCAGTAGCTGGGATTCTTGGATAGGCCAATTCAACTTAGCAATCGCCCTGAGAGAAAGATGTGATCCACGTGAACTATTGAAACCTCCGGGTGTGTTACACGATGATCCTGTCCCAAAACCAGAAGCTGTGGGGGTGGATGAGGATGCGGCAGCAATTGCGAATCGTATTGCACGAAACGATGCAGCCGTACGTAGAGTGGCGGAAATGAATGAAGTACGCCGGGCGAAAGGTCCCAGTGTAGCACCAGGAGTGTTCTACTATGAAGTTGAGCAACGAATTAAATCTCGTTTATTCTTTTCGCTTGGCTCAGAAGGGAGGAATAGGTTCCTCCAAAGTTATCCACATGCGGATCTCAGTGCAATATCATTTCAGGAATTTCACGAATTTTGTGTACTCCTTTTCAAGAAGGAGAAAAATTACATTATTGAACGACTGCAAATGTACAACGCCGTAGATTCCGATCGAGAAGGTTTGGAAGCATTTTATCTGAGATTGACGGGCCAAGCCGCCCTGTGTGGTTGGACAATTGATCAGGAAAAAGAAGTCGTGAGAGATATTTTCATTGCCAAGATGAGATATAAAGATATTCAGAGAAAATTGTGTATCCGTCCAGGCACCACTCCAGAAGAGACGCTGAAGTCAGCGTTACTGCAGGAAAAGGGGGCACAAACCGCCACTGATTTGCAAAAGCAACTTGGGAGTTCGGCTTCGATGGGCAGTTTTTCCCAGTCAGGAGTCACTTCGGGTCAGAACACTCGCATAAAACAGGAACCCACCTTCTCTGTCCAATTGAAGAAACTGTCTGATAGAATCAGTCGGGCTCAGAATAATAAGTCAAAGGGGACCAACGAGAAAGCGAAATTATGTTATTTTTGTGGTAACAAATTTTCAGCAAATCACAAGCAAAGTTGTCCAGCTAGAAATGTGACTTGTAGGAATTGTAGTAAGAGGGGCCACTTCGCATTTCCAAAAACTTAGCGAACGTGGAAGCTGAGT
The DNA here is from genome assembly GCF_963678635.1 of Symsagittifera roscoffensis. Classification (NCBI taxonomy): domain Eukaryota; kingdom Metazoa; phylum Xenacoelomorpha; order Acoela; family Convolutidae; genus Symsagittifera; species Symsagittifera roscoffensis. The sequence goes on along the minus strand of NC_087062.1, from coordinate 17,697,286 downwards.
CAGATGAGACGGTGGAAGAGAATTGTAATTTCATCACATCTGATAGTGAATCGGAATTTGCTGTTTTGTCAGTGGCGGTAGGAGAACCAAGCCGCCCCATTGCGTCAGTGAAAAAAATGGAGGTGGTAAATGCTGCTACGGGCAAGTTACGTTCTATCCAGATAACACTGCGTTGTGGGAAGACGTTCTTCAAAGCAACGGTGGATACTGGAAGCCCTGCATCTTTCGTGAATAAGAAAACAGCAGACTATATCGTGAAAACTGTCCCATCAGCCAAGGTCTTTAGTATTCAGGAACACCCAATCGACACGGTATATGTTGATTACAATCGGAAAAGAATTGATCTGATGGGTACATTGATTCTGGATGTGTCATCTTTGGGCTGGTATGTCAAGTCTGCAAAATTCCTCATTTCGTAACATGGCACACGATGTTTATTAGGTTTGGACTTGCAGTCCCAATTGGGGGTGAGAACAACGCAAGTTAGACCAAAACGGTCTTTGGTGGATGAAGTGTCCCTATCAAACCTGAATGTGACTTCTGAGTCCTGGAAAACACATTTCCATCAGAAGTTTCATCGTGTATTCTCCAGAGTAGGTAGAGCTAAGAATCATAAAGTATTCTCTACATTCAAGTCTCCACTTGTTCCGATTCAGGAGAAAGGAAGACGGGTTCCCGTGCATATACAAGATAAAGTTGGCCTGGAAATTCAGAAGTCAATTCAAGAAGGCCACGTGGTCAAACTTAATAAATGTACAAGCGAACATTTTATTTCTCCGATTGTAATTACGGCTAAGAAAAATGGTTCCGTGAAATTAGCTATAGATGCAAAACCCATGAATGATCAATTTCATAAGAACCAATATCAGATGCCGAATTTGTTGGAACTGTTAGACTCGGCAGTCCAGATAATCACATCGGATAAAATAGGTGATGTTTGGTTTACGTCCCTAGACTTGAAATATGCATTCAGTCAGATTCCACTCAGTGATGGAGTCAGTCGTCATTGCAACTTTGATATCGTCTGTGGAGAAAAAACTGGCACGTATCGGTTTAAAACTGGGTTTTATGGGTTAACGGACATGCCAAAGGAATTCCAAAAAGCAATGGACAATACCCTCTAGGGTTTATCGGGAGTTTTCTGTTTCTTGGACGATGTTTTGATAGTTTCGAAAGGATCAATCACGGATCACAATATTCTTGTAGACAAAGTGATAACTCATTTGGATGAAGAAGGTTTCGCTCTGAAATTGTCGAAATGTGATTTCTCGATGAATCAATTATCTTGGTTGGGTTACGACATTGATTCAGAGGGCTATAGGCCGAAACGTTCTAAAATCGATGCAGTGGTAGCTCTGGAGCCTCCTAAGTCGCTCAAGCAACTTCGTTCTTTCATGGGCATACTCAACCACTTACAACAATTTTTGCCGAACCTTCAGGTCCATTCGGATCAGTTACGCCCTTCCTTGAAAGCAAGTAATAAAAGCAAGTTTGTGTGGGGGGAGTGCCAACAAACTGCCTTCAGGAATATTTTGCAATTGATAGCGGATATCACAAAGATGTATCATTATGACCAGGGTCTGAATTCGCGAGTAAAGTGTGACGCTAGTCATAGTGGTTTGGGTGCTGCGTTAGAACAGGAGATAGAAAATGATGTTTCGGTTCCTATTGCATTTGCGTCACGTTTTCTCAATGACCAGGAAAAGAAGTATACCACTAATGAGCTGGAGCTTCTAGCAATTGTGTCGTCATGTGAGCACTTTCGTATTTATTTGTTGGGTAATCATTTTGTGGTTCTAACGGACCATAAAGCGATTATTTTGGCGTTAAAAACCAATAGAGGCAATAAAACTCATCAATCTCGATTAACCAGATGTGCTGACAGATTATTGCCGTTTGATTTTGATATTTTCCACATTTCCGGATGTAAATTGGGTATAGTGGATTATTTATCCGGTTTTCCAACGTTTAAAGCGCCACGACCAAGCAGTTTTGATGAACAATATGTGGTCAAGTGTATTAGTCGATTCTTTGATGCGTGCGATTATCTAGATGAATGGGCTAGGGTTTGTTCTTTATCAGAGGTTCACCTGTTATTCCGAAAAACAGCCAAAATTATGTCTTATCTAATCCGATAAACCTAATTGAGTCATTGGATTTTGGTCAGCCTCGGGCCAATTGTCCCGTTCGGGGTAATTCAATAATTTCATCTAATGATATTGGAAATTTGTCGGTAGAGGGCGTCACAATTCGTGATATTCCAGCTAGTTCGAAATGCATAAAATCGGTAGAGGGCGACGGAAATTTTGCCAGTGGCTATACCGATTTATTACAACAATTCAATGCGTTTGTCACTTCTCCGCTAGAGGGCGTTAATATTGCTGGTTTAAAATCTAGCCAATCAGTATTGAGCTGGATCATGCAAGTTTTTGTCACCATTCTCAGCATGAATTACAAATTATCTGCCAATTTTGATTTCAGTGTGGATTATCAGTACAGTCGTTAGTAATTGCGTGTTATTATCATCGTCCGTGGGTCTTTTTGACCTTGTTTCAGTTTATTGGTATTGTTGTTGTGTACTCGTATTATTGGGCGCTTTTCATTTTCAGACTGTGATGGATCTTAACGCAAATAATGCAAATGACAGCTTTGAGCAACTACTCAACCAGTTTCTCCCGATCAACCAACATTGGTTTTCGTCGGATCGTGCCCGGCCGCGGTTTTGCGCGGGGGCAGTACGCCCAAGGAGGTCGACAACTTTACAACGTGGTGCGGAGTTGAGGGGTCAATATGCCCAAATATTGGCCAATTTCAGATCAAAAAGGCTCAGGAAAACCAAATTAACCAATCGCCAAACTCAGTCAGTTCAAAGTCTAGAAATTTTGAAGTCATCAGTGGTCGCTCAGGACCAGAAATCGTTAACCGGGTTGGTGGGCATTCTGGATTCCGATGTACTGTCGGAACTTACGGATGAAGATTCTAGTCTATGCTTGATGAAACGGGCACTTATTAACCGGGACTATGAAGGATTTTGTCGTATTGACCCATATATAATATCCTTTTGGCATTGTGCAGCGGTGGTTGATGGCTGTGTTATCGTGGACAATAGGATCGCTATTTCCATGTGTCTAAGAAAACCGTTACTGTCTCGACTACATAGGCCGCATGCGGGTCAGTTAGCCATGGTTGACGCCGCGCAATACATATGGTGGCCTCGAATGCATCGAGATATTGTCCAGTTATGTAAAGATTGTCCCCAGTGCACGAAGTTTGGTAAGAATTTGAAAGCGAACGTTTCATTTAACTCTACCAAGCCTTTACCCCTTTCGTCTGGTCCTAATGAAGAGCTTCAGCTCGATTATGCGGGTCCTCTACTCGATTCATATGGTAACAGTGTTTATATCTTGGTCGCGATTGACCGTTACTCTAAATATCCGTCAGCTATGATTACACGTTCTACGGGGGGACGGAAGATTTTTAAATTTCTTAAATCGTATATTCAACAGCATAGTAATCCCAAATCTATCAAAACTGACCAATATTCAGGTTTTAAGAACAAATTAGTGCAGGCCTTTTGTAACGATAAAAATATTGCCCAATATTTCTGCCCGGTGGGAGATCACCGTGGTTGTGGTCTAGTGGAACGGTCGATCCAAACTATTAAACGTCGTTTGGGCGCCTCGCGATTGAGCTCGGATTTTTCAAATGTTCAAGATACACTTAGAAATATTATTGAAGATATTCGGATTACAAAAAATTCTGTTACTGGGGTTTCACCTTTTGAGCTGAATTTTGGCCGTCCTCCGAATACGGAGCTATCTATTGCGGCTGACAGTTTGTCTACGGGTGTTAATTTAGATAATTTAGATAAATTGGAACGGGATCTACTAACACCTGAACAGCGTCGGGAGCAGTGCGACAGCCGACCAAGGATAAAATTAGTCAAGAAGGGGCACTCAAGCCCGACGGTGTCACCCTAATTTGGGGGACCTACGGAATCAGTTGCGGATACACCTCACTATCGCGCGCTTGAAAGTCTGGCTCATTCCGCTAATCAGTGGCTGACTTTGAAGAAGTCATTGTCGCATCAGGAGGGGATCAAAGCTCTGAAGACGCTGACTGAACGTAACCAAGTTCTCGCAGCCACCTTTCGCTCCAACTTGTCTGCTGGGACACTTAGGTTTAGGAACCAGATGACAACGGATCAAATTCGTCCGTCAATACCGAAACGTAATTTGGATTACTTAGTGTTGAATGAACCAAATAAGGTCGAAATATTTAGGAAATTTCTAAATAGGAAGTCTGGTCGAGAACTTTTCAAACCTTTTAAGGGCAAAATTGTGCAGATTACTGGGTCCACATATATTTCTGATAAGGGAAAAGTGATTAGAAGAAATCACTTGGCGGTACGTCTTAAATCAACCCATCTAAGTTTTTCAGGCAAACAAACAACGCATATCAAGAAGGGGCAAAAACGCCCTAATGTGTCATCTTCGCCCTTATCGTCAGAGGACAATCGGCCTCTCAAACAATCAAGTTCATGCCAACGAATCTCGGCCAAAACTGGGTTTAACAGTATTGATATGACGTCATTATTGTATTACTTTCTGTGCTAGTTATTCGTGCTAAACTCGCCTATTGGCTATCAAGGTCGCAATCGACCTGTCAATCCTTTCTCTATTTATCATCAAGTGCTCTCACTCACTCTGTCTCATTTTATGAAAGATTTCGGTTGAACTCTAGAATTCTGTCATGACATTATCTATATAACTTACATTATCTATATTATTTACATTCTTATTTATTATTAAACAAAGAGAATTGAGTCTTGTTTAAACTAGTATTCTTCAAGAAACCACACAAGTAATGAAAAAAATTAGCATTATGATTTTTTTTCAAGAAAAATTAGTAATCAAAAAGACATTTTCTACGAGGTGGAATCATATATCATTTGAAACCCCTTTCTGTTTTTATTAGAATGAAATTTTTTTTGGCAATTTCATGTTTCTGCTAACTCGACTACATGTTTTGACTTTGTGATTCAATCAGTTTCTATGTTTTTTTTTTCAATTCACTTCTAGAAGGAACGATGCGTAGCATGGGAATGTTCAAGATGGCCAAAGTCCAAGAGTGCCAAAATCAAAATAGTGTCGGAAATGAAGTGCCAAAATCAAAATAACGCCGGAAATGAACCATTGTTTTGCATTAGCTTGCTTCTTTTCATTTTTCTAATGGGATTCAGCATTAGACTCGCATATATTTTAAAGCAATAATTGGGCAAACATTTTTTCCATCTGCTCCAGTAATTGTTTAATTTGTAGTTTTTGACCCTAAACTAGAAGAGCATTTTGTTTTGGTGCCCAAGTACCAATTACAGAAAATTTATCGCTTTCTCTTGCTACTGCGGCTTCGTTTTAATAGGTTTTTCTAGTCTTTGATCCTTGTAAAATCTTGTTCTGTCAAAAAAATTTGCACTCTTCAATACTTTTTTCATTTTTGAAACTCTTGTACGTCGGTACTAATGTACAGAACCTTGTAGCGTGTGTTTTTTTTCCAGATTTTGATTACCTCAAGGAAAGTTTTTTGTTAGAGTTTTGAAATCTTGGAGGGTTTGGGAGCGCACAAACTTACTACTTGCCTTATTTTTCACATGCTCAATGTAACTACGATGGTTCAAAAAAATTAATTCTATCGCCAACGTTCTATTTGAAAAAACGTGGGCAGCTGCGCCAACCCCTAAGTACACTCAATTATAGGAAGGAGCCTACTCAGAATTTCGAGGAGGGGCAATTTAACACAGAATCTCCATCGCAACTTGACTATTTTTGTATTATTTAAGGTCCCACTTGAGTTCTTTTTTACGGCATCTTCTTGAGGCTGACTGAGCAAGCTACAAAAATTCTAATAGTGCACCGAAAAAAAGTCTTTTTCTGTAAAATTTACGCAGGCTGCGGAACAAAAATTTTGCCAAACATTTTTTTTTGGTGTTCAAAAACAGCTCGGGAAAACAATTTGGTCGACCTAAAAAGGTTTTCAATTTCACATTTTTGTGAAAATCCTTTCCTTTTTTTTTGCGAAAATCGTAGATCCGTCCATGTGCAAATCATTTCAAAAAAAATTGTCAAAATTGTTTTCTGGCTTACCCTAACAAGCCACAGTTGATGAGGCTGGCGCATGTGAGGAATCCAGAAACGACTCCCACACAACAAGGGATCCAGTAGGCATGTAACAAGTCACGAACAGACTCAATAATTGCGTCCATGTTTTCTAACTGTCGAAGTGTTACTGTTTTAGGTCATTCCTCCAAGCCATTTCTCAGAGTCACAGTGTTTGTTTGAATGAACTGATGTTAAGAAGCGGATTTTTGTGGTTGAGATAAGAGTTATGTGCATAAAGTTCATAGTATAGCATGGTCTATAGCTGTCAAAATGGATGTACATAAGACGCCTTATGGATTTGAAAAGATATTGGTTGGGTTGTCGAGACTGGAAATTCAAAGTGTTATTCAGGTTTTGAAAATACACAAATATTACTATGTTTTTGCTATCAAGTTAGTTTTGATAACGGAATTGAGATACTCGTTGATGGTGAGAGCATTCACACATAGTCATTCAACATAAATCGTTTTCAGTAGTTTTGTAAATTTAATATCACTCGGAACTTGACTTTTGTTTGTTAATTATGAACAAGACTGCTCATATATCAGGGCAAAGCCCTGAACCTTCCGACTGCCCCTTTATCCATGTCAAAAAATTTTTGGAAAAAGTGATACTGAAATATCAAAGATCAAGTGAAAAAATTTGAGTCCTACGAATTTAATAGGACCAATTAGCTAGCCTCAATTCAGTTTGTTGATCGGATAATTCACCATGCACAAATAATGCGCGTTAGAATCTCAGCATTATGAATAACTTCTTCAAAGGGCGTGCCAATTTTCAAACTCCCAGAACTTTAGAAAAAAAACGGAAGTAAAATATCTTTTTACATTTGAACTCAATAATCTTCAATAGGGTATTATTGCTGGTAAAAACTATTATTTGGATTGCCAACAATCGACTGAAAAAAACCTCACCAAGCAAAAATAATCGGTTTTCTTCGAAAGTTGGAACAATAAAGCGTTTTTATTCAAAATGTGAGCGTGATTTCTGATCAAAAAGACGGAGACACCTACGAGTATAATGTAATTGCAAAACAAGAACAGCATTAATACAAGAATAGCCCGTCAAAATACAAGCCGACCATAAATTTCCGACCACAGCTATCAGTGGTATTGAAAATTGTTCAAGCCGGATTTTTTCTTTTCAGCAAGTTTTCTATTCACCTTTACATCTAACTGCCTATTGGTTGCTCTCCAAGACTTTTTGACCGCTTTCTTAGCTAAGCCTTTTCCAGACAAATGTACTCGAATTTTTTTTTGAAAATGTTTATTGAGTATAAAATTCGAATTCGATTTGCGATTGAAAAAAAAACTTAAAAAAAATTTTAGGGCAATTTCAATTTTATTATGCCATCAAAAAAATATGGAAATTGTATCATAACTTTTTTTTCCAAAAAAAGGAACATAGTTTTTTTTATCACCAGACTGTTTTATTTTGGTTGAAATAGTCGCAGAAACTAGTTCGAATCTTTTTCCTATGATTTTTTGAAATTTTATGAATATTGTATAATTATCACTTTCCATACGTTTGACGTATGGAATTGTAAGATAAGCATTTTTAATTTATGGAGGTCAACCCGGGCGTGCTCGAGGTATGTGTCGAATTTGTGCTCGACCGAAACCCCTTTTCTTTTCCGGTTGAGCTCTGACATGTGCTCGACTTAGATAGTCAAAATATAAAGTGAGCACCTCGACCCGGACAACATAGACATATAAAAAATCGTATTGAAGGATTGAAAGACGAATAGAGCGAAGTATTTATATCCTGCAGCAGCCAATCAATACACATACGCTACAACTTTTAAAAAAATTGTATTTCATTCGACCGAACAGGCCCATCTGCTTGTTATGAAGTTTGATCTTTTCCAGCTGTTGCTCTAACACTGTGCTGATACATTTGCCCGGCTGCCAACAACGTGGCATGATCATTTTGATGAATTGTTGCATGTTATAAATATTTCAGTTTTTCCATATTTCAAGCCTTCAGTTCCTTTATTTATATGTAAATGTTAACCCAGCCATGTGCATCGGTTCAAAGTTCGTCTGGTAATCAAATTTGTAATTTTGATCGTTTTCTCACATGTTCAACAACAAGCTTTTGTCCAAACTTTATGCTAGAAAAAATTCAAGTCAAGTTCACTTTTAACCTCGCAGTTCATGAAGACCCAGTAAACTAGAAATTACTTAAGTTAATTAAACTAGAAAAAAAAACAGCAACGTTCACGTTAACGTCCCAAGACTAACTTGAGAGCAAACCTTTTTACTGATTTTGTAAGCACTCTGCAGATAACTAAAACTTATGTCAAACCAGTTTATATGTAGATGATTTCATTATATAAGAAAACCAATGCAGAAGTTTGTCTCAAAATAAAAAAAACTACAGAGGGTGATTTAGAAAAACTCTTCCAAAATGAGTAGGGCTTAAATTCACTTAGACAGTTTTAAATTGTCTATTTTACGAGAACTACGTGTAATTGAGATAATAAAGCTCATGCAAAATTAAAACATTTTTCAATGGAAAATGTTGACTTTATCAAAGTAGATGGAAAATAAATAGCTTCGATCTTTTTAATTAAAAAAAAGGCCAAAAAACCGTTGAATAGTCGGAAAAAAAATCCCCAGCTGGGTTCAGAAATTCAAAAATTTGAAATTCATGGTTCAGCATGGCTCAAATACGTAAAATTTAGAGCGTGAAACCCAAATTCAACTTAGTCCATTGTTTGGCTCTACTGTTCAATTAAAGGAAAAGCAGCACAACACAATAAATGACAGAAAACAGACAGATTTGAAATTGAATTTTTTTTCGATGTAGACAAATATTCTAAATACATTTCCATTTAGCATTGAAATTCAAACGCTATATCTGAAAAGCTATACGAGTTAGTCAACCCATCTAGTAGCAACCCTCCTGGTGACATAGAATACAACAAACTGCACTTAAAAACTAATTTTTTGATAGTAAAACAAGACTGCTCGTATCAGGGCGAAGCCCTGAAAATTCCGACTGCCTATTCACGTTTATGGAGCAGTAATAACATAAACAACACAAAAAAATTAAATGAAATAAAATAAAATGAAAAACGTTTTTTCTAAAATTTGAAAATTTTTCTGTGAAAATCATCCCCCTACACGCCATATAAAGTACAAAACAATAGATTTCGCTCCTTGTAACAAATCAATTATGACAAATAAGCTTCTTTCAACCAATTTGGAACGATTTCTAAGACGGATTAAATCTCCGCTTATTACGCGTTGATAGCGTTGATAGCGCTTATTCCAGCTGTTGCTCTAACACTGTGCTGATACATTTGCCCGGCTGCCAACAACGTGGCATGATCCTTTTGATGAACTGTTGCATGTTATAAATATTTCAATTTTTCCATATTTCAAGCCTTCAGTTCCTTTTTTTATATGCAAATGTTAACCCAGCCATGTGCATCGGTTCAAAGTTCGCCTGGTAATCAAATCTTTTTCTCAAATGTTCAACAACAAGCTTTTGTCCAAACTTTATGCTAGAAAAAATTCAACTCAAGTTGACTTTTAACCTCGCAGTACATGAAGACCCAGTAAACTAGAAATTACTTAAGTTACTTAAATTAGAAAAAAAACAGCAACATTCCCGTTAACTTCCCTAGACTAACTTGAGAGCAAACCTTTTTACTGATTTTGTAAGCACTCTGCAGATAACTAAAACTAAAGTCAAACCAGTTTATATATAGATGATTTCATTATATAAAAAAACCAATGCAGAAGTTTGTCTCAAAATAAAAAAAACTACAGAGGGTGATTTAGAAAAACTCTTCCAAAATGAGTAGGGCTTAAATTCACTTAGACAATTTTAAATTGTCTATTTTACGAGAACTACGTGTAATTGAGATAATAAAGCTCATGCAAAATTAAAACATTTTTCAATGGAAAATGTTGACTTTATCAAAGTAGATGGAAAATAAATAGCTTCGATCTTTTTAATTAAAAAAAAGGCCAAAAAACCGTTTAATAGTCGGAAAAAAAATCCCCAGCTGGGTTCAGAAATTCAAAAATTTGAAATTCATGGTTCAGCATGGCTCAAATACGTAAAATTTAGAGCGTGAAACCCAAATTCAACTTAGTCCATTGTTTGGCTCTACTGTTCAATTAAAGGAAAAGCAGCACAACACAATAAATGACAGAAAACAGACAGATTTGAAATTGAATTTTTTTTCGATGTAGACAAATATTCTAAATACATTTCCATTTAGCATTGAAATTCAAACGCTATATCTGAAAAGCTATACGAGTTAGTCAACCCATCTAGTAGCAACCCTCCTGGTGACATAGAATACAACAAACTGCACTTAAAAACTAATTTTTTGATAGTAAAACAAGACTGCTCGTATCAGGGCGAAGCCCTGAAAATTCCGACTGCCTATTCACGTTTATGGAGCAGTAATAACATAAACAACACAAAAAAATTAAATGAAATAAAATAAAATGAAAAACGTTTTTTCTAAAATTTGAAAATTTTTCTGTGAAAATCATCCCCCTACACGCCATATAAAGTACAAAACAATAGATTTCGCTCCTTGTAACAAATCAATTATGACAAATAAGCTTCTTTCAACCAATTTGGAACGATTTCTAAGACGGATTAAATCTCCGCTTATTACGCGTTGATAGCGTCAAAAATGGCTAGTTAAAAAGTCGAAATTTGTCTGAAGAAAAAAAAACCCACCCCGAGCACAAATATTCCGTTACTTTTGTATCGAAAGTCGGAACAAAAACATGCTTTCACTATTGCAAACAAATGCAATTGAAAAAAAAAACAATTTAACTTAACTTCAGTCATAGAAAAAAGGTCTTTGTGAATCATATTGTTATCGACTAAAAAATTTATGGTCCTACTATTTTCCTTGTTTTTTCCGATTTTTTTTCGTAGTTTTGACAGAAGATAAAAAACTAACTCTTTCACTTTTGCAATAGTTTTTCTTGAATTTGTAGGTGTGTCCCGATGTTGAAAAATGAAAAATGATTCTTTCCTTAGCTGTCTTAAAATTGCTTGGAAATTTTGATCAACATTTTTTTGTAAACAGAGGCATTATTATTGTCAGTAAAAACCTTCAAAATATGTTAAAAGTTAGTTTAGACATATATAGTCCGAAAGCCTTTTTTTCTGAAATTGAAATCGTTTTGTCTATTTTGCTTTTTGTGCAACATCTATAAGCATTAAAACTGTATGATTTTATTGGAACTATACAGTAAAAAAAAAGAATCATAAAAGATGATATCTAAAAAAAAATTTCGCACGATACATCACTTCTTTAGTTTTGACAGAAACAATTTCAATTTGGCCACTGAAAGTGAATTCATTGTCTAGTTTGACTCCGAGTTACTTGAAACTCGTTGCACAGTAGAAATTTTCTCCAGCGAATGTAAATTGTTTTTGAACACACTATGTTTTCAATAAACTGCTGAACTATACACCTACGAAGATGTATTGTTAAATTGTTTCCTGTACACCAGATATCCACGCGCCTTATATTATCGTAAAAAAGTGCAACTGAAGATATATTATTTGAAACACTCAGTTATTTAATCATAATAATTTGTTTCCAAACGATATCTAGTTACAAATTTTTTTATAAAAATTTATAAATACAAATTAGAATCGTTTGGTAGAACACCATTAGGCCAACAAGGCCCGTTTTCAGGTGTCTCATTAAGCGGAGAACAAAAAAAGAGTAGTTTAATTCTTTGATGCAATGCAATGGACCTTCTACCGGTAACCATTTATTAAACGTAAAACTTCTTTATTCGCACCTTTAAACCTTTCTCTATATATATTAAAAGAATTAATTTAGTTTTCTCAGGTAGTCTTTTCTACCCATAACTTATAAAGCATCAGAAACAAGTTCTACTTATTGATCAATAAAAAGTCTCAAAGCATGCCCAGTAAAATCGTATTTCCTAGAATGTAATTATCAAAAAATGTATGATTAAAACTATCTAATTGAAACCGAGAAACCCTTTTCAAGAAATTGACCCAGGAGGGAAAACAATTTATTACAAAAATGAACATTTTTTTAATTGTAGGTGTAATCGACCCTCTGTTGAGTTTAATTCTGTTTATAGCTAATTTTTGATTTGTTTTTTGCTTAGAAAATATCACGTTCAATTCTGGTTCAGTAATAGAATATCTGAAGGTTTCAACTTGGCACTCTTTTCCAATAATTTTTCCGGTTAATTTCAGAACTTCGTAAGCAAAAAATTCTCTTACGGTATATATTTTATTATCATGCCTTATTTCAGTGATTGAATCCATCCTGTGTTTATACAAAATTATTCTGATTAGCCATCTGATTTTCGTTTCCAAATCTAACAGGTTGGTTTTGTCGGTACTTGCATAAACTAAAACTCCATATTGGATGATTGGTTGCACGTAACTTTTATACGCAAATATTAATTGCCGTCCAGTTAGAAACATTCTCAATTGAAAAAACGATCCACAGAATTGCAAAATTTTGTTTTTCACTTTATCAAAATGCTGATGAAAATTTTGTTTACAGTCAAGGAGAATTCCAAGATATTTAAAACATTCTACATCTTCTATTTGGGTGTCATTTAAAAAAATTTTAACTGGTCTTTCTTCAGTTTTTGTGCTCCCACAGTATCTCATGGTCTTGGTTTTTTTGACATTCAGTGTCAATTTGTTCTTGTCTAACCTATCATTTACTTCAAGCAAAGCTGATCTATATGCGAAAGCAGTATAGTCTTTGTTGTTTGTGGATTTCAAAACAGTGTCATCAGCATACAAAACTACCCCTGTGTTTTTTGTGGCTACTTGTAGATCGTTTATGTATAATATGAACAAAAATAGGCCAAGGATAGATTCTTGAGGTACACCAAAAGATACCAGTTTAAATTCGGTCTTAAAAGAGTTAGTTTCAATGTACTGATAGCGATTGTCAAGGTAAGATTCCAAGAGATTTAAGAAAGGCCCTCTGAATCCCATTTGTTCTAATTTTATTAACAGATTAGAGTGATCAACAGTGTCAAAAGCCTTTGTCAGGTCTAAAAACGTATTCTGAACAGTTAGTTTCTTGTTCGATAGCGATGTTGAAATTTCTTCCAACAATGTAAGGATGGCGTCAACAGTGCTTCTATTTGATCTTAACCCAAACTGAGTGCTTCGGATGATATTAAACTTGTCTACATATGATTGGGCACGTTTAAAAATTATACGCTCAAAAATTTTGCCCAGGACTGTAAGAAGCGAAAATGGTCTATATTCTGAGGGGTCATCGATGTCTCCCTCCTTGAAAATTGGTTCAATTTTTGCAATTTTAAACAATTTGGATAGATTTCTGAAGTTAGGCAGTCATTAGAAAGTTCAGTCAAAGGGCCTGCTAGTATAGTTTTTAAATGCTTGACGAGAACGGTGTTGATATCATAGCAATCTGTACTATATTTGTTTTTTTTAGACTTTCGATGACTTGAATGACTTAAATTAAATCAATTTTTTCAAAAACAACGATTGCTGCTGACGTATAAGATTTTTTTTTATGCAGTGTGGTTTGCTTTGTGAAAGTCTGGCGCCAATATTTGCCAAGTATTCGTTAAAATGCTCAGCGTCCCCCTTAGATAGAATAAATGATTTGGAATTTTTCGCTTTACCACTCATTTCCTTGAAAGTTTCGAAAAAATTTTTGTTTTTGCAATTAGACTCAAGCATTAATTTATTTTGATAGTATTTTCGTTTTTTACGGATGATTAGGTTTTTGACAATTTCATTTTGGGAACTATATTTATTCCGATCATCCGTTGTTTTAATATTCAAAAAATCTTGTCGTAACCATCACACTTTTGCTGCTGCAATTTTTACTTCATTGTCAATCCATGGATGTCTTTCTGATTGTACCAGTAAACGCTTTGGAAAAAAGTATCAACTGCCTTCATAAGGATCGAATTTACTTTTCTAAAATCCTAGAAGACAATTGAGGGTCTTCGGGATTCCATATTTGCATACATTTGCCAATCTCATGTTGCAAACAAAAATTTAACTTCTCACTTATATCCCTTTTTCAACTTGTTCCAGTTTCTAGCAAAAATGTTTTCAGTAAAAACGTCCTTTTTCAGAAAGTTTGAAAAAAAAACTGAACAACAAAATGATCAGACACTGAATTTTTGACGGTTTTGGTTGAGAAACCTGATGTACAGAAAAGTAAGTCAATCAAAAGGCTACTACGTTCTGTCACTCTTGTTGGGAGGCAGCTCATTTTCTTTTCTAACAGGCCATTTCCTATCATAATATCCTCAATTTTTTTCCGCTTTGTCGAGTTTAACAGAAAATTTACGTTGAAATTTCCACAAACTAAGTGAAAAAGTTTCAGACCTTTGCGTTAATCCATCCAAAAAATTTTGCAGACTTTCGAAGGTAGCGTTGTTTAGAGAATTTGGTGGAATGTAAACACAGGTTACTTCAATTTTCTGATTTATTCGGGTTTTTATGAGAACTGACAAGACTTGGATATTGTTATCTTTTTTTGTTTTATTATCCTATAATCTGACCCAGTGGTAACATAGATGCCAATACCTCCTACTCGTTTAATTCTAGCGCAACTATAGGGAGGTTAGTATCATTGAATTTGGAAAATATCATTGTCAGAGTTATTTTTGAGCCAGGTTTCAGTTAAACAAATGATATGTGGACGTTGGGCCAACTGTTCTATTTCTAATTCAACTTCTGCAAAGTCTCGTGGCAGTGATCTGATGTTTTGTAGAATTATCTCGCGCAGTGAAATTTTCCACTAATTGAATTTCAAATTTTAAACTGAGTTTTGAGCAATTTATTAACTAAGCAAAATTGGAACCAGGATTTTTTTGCTAAAACAAATATGAAACTTCTAAGGAAAATCTCAGCTTCAGATGATTGTTTCTTCTCGTTTATTCAATTGTTCTAAATTAATAAAAGTAAAAATTGATAACCACACAAAATGTTTAATTTATTCATTTTACTGTTAGTCTAAACTGCTACCATTGCATTCACAATTGTTTTGATAAAAATTTGATTCGAACCTAATAAAATTTTTGCAAAAACTTGAGCTGTATTGTTGCTTGCCACTGATCAGAAGGAAAAAGTGAAGTTAATAAAAATCTTATAAATTGGGTCATTACATAATAAATGCTTAATTCTAGTTGTGGACAAAATGTGAAAAAAAAAATTAATGAAAGCCACTAATTTTTATGAACGCTATCAAAATTTTGTTTTCTCAGTGCTGCCTGTCAGTTTTCTGCGGACATTAACCATTGCAGACTTGACTGCCCTAAATTATGTACAGATGACTTGGTCAAGAAGAGTAGAAGGGGTTGGAATGCTTCTTTTTGAAAAGAAACTTCAATTCCTCCTTGCTCTTTTTTGAAAACTCCAATCGGAGTATTTAAAACTCCACAGACTTTTGCGATGTTTTCATGCTTGATGAGGCTGGTAATCTCTTCCACAATCAAGACCTGCATTTCCTACTCACTGACGGCCTCTCAAACTATAGAAAGAGCTTGAAGTATTTTGAGAAGTGGTAGAATTGAAAAACTTCAGAACTTTTAGTGGCAGGTTTACTTTTAAATTAAAAATGTCCAAGAATTGACTCAAGAAAACTCAGAAGGTGAAAAAGTTAGTAGGAATTCATCGCAATTAGTGTAGTTGAAAGAAAACAGCCAATCAAAACCGAGTTTTAATAGAAATTTAAATATTTTTTGATATCAACTATCAGAATCATGTTATATTTATAAAAGATTTCTTATTCATTCTTTTTAACAAAAAACCAATCAGAAATGACTGTATTTGTCTTGGAAATTTTATCAATTTTGCTATCTATTAATCAAGTTCTAAGTTTCCATCCCAGAAAAAATTTTTTAAATAACAGTTTAAGCAGATAAATTTTTCATTTTTTTCTCAGATTAGATTAAGGACTATGCGTATGGATATTCAATGCCAATAAATAATTTAGCCTCATTTAAGTGTTTCTAAAAACAGACAATTATTCTACTTATTTGACACGATAAAAATGAAGAGTTTTTGAACCGAAATTAATTTTAACTCATCCGATGCTCATTGCAAGTAAAGAACATTCAATCTAGATTTTCTGACTTTTTTCATTCGAGCCGGTAAAAAAAGTGTATTAAAGCAAACCTTTGTCATTTTTTGGTATCATGTTGCCAATTGAACGGGAAGTATTCTAATTTTGGATAATCGATCATATGATACTTTTACCAATCGAGATTCTGTGTCAGAATACTTTTCAAAACAGTAGCCGAATTTATATTCTTCTTCAGTTTTTTTTTGAAGCTTTTCACTGGTCAGTTGCTTACTGATCAGCCGGTCAATTTGATTCACTTTTGGTAATTAAAAACACTACGCTATAAATCTCGCAGTCGTTTATTTTTTTTGAAGTCCCCTCTCGATTATTCAAAGAAAATTTTTCTGGTGTTTCTAGACAACGAAAAATTATTAAGATCACAATCAACGACTTCAATTCAACACACTTCTACCTACTTGTTGACACTTAGCTCTAAACTCATTTAAACCTCATTTAGGTCTTTGAGAATGTTTTCGAGCAAAACAGATTTTTTACTAAAAAGCAAAATTTAAAACAGACTTAGGAATACCAGCGTTGTTAAAGGATGTACCTGTTTTGAAATCTTTCTTCAAAACTTACATCATTTCTGAAACTTTTTGTTTTCAAAATTGTAACCAATTGTGTTTTCATCGCTTGAGCTATAGAGGGACTTATTTTGTAGCGTTTCAAGTAACTAATCAATGTGATATAACAAAATCATTTTAAAACTTTTTTAGTTGTGATTCAAACGGCACTAAAATTTTTCAAAGAGTTATCCCAGTGTCGAGAAAACCGGTTTGTGAATCTTTGTCTATCTTCGAGGGAGCAAGCAGGCTTGCAATAGTTTGTTTTAGTTGCTTAAAAACTTACAGTTGCCTAACTTAATCGGTACAAACTTAGTTTTATCCGACCTTGATAGTTTTATCGAATGGTTTAGCGTTTTGTGGAAACAAAATCTCCAAACTTGAAAAATAAACTGAGTTATTATGTAGGGTGTATAACTCATAGAGTAATTTTGGATAGGGTACACGGTCTGCTCGTCACGCTCTCTTATTTTCGGCCGGATAGATTCGTGCAACTTCTTAGTCTAATACCGATCCTAATCTTACTCTTATATCTACTAGTCTCAGGGTGTTTAACTAGTCTCTGCTAGGCTCAATAGATCTAGAGTATACTGGCTTATTGCGACTGCTGAAGTTCTCTTGGAGAGGTAACTAAGTTCTAAGTTAAATTCAAATCTCTCTGGTGCTGAAATTACAAGTAATTTTAGCACTTACAAATAAGTGGGTTGTTAGTTAGATGGAATATGATTGGTTAATATTAAATATTTTACAGTGATGAAATAGCTAAATTATCCAATAATAAAATGTAGTTTAGATCAGGTTCCATCCATCCGGGGCTTACAGAGTTTTTAGATTTATCTTTCTTTCTGTAATTGAAGGATGGATGATGAACGTTGGTATTTGGCGAACATCATTTTTTTATCCGGTTCCTCTTGAAGAAGAACGTTCCAGGACGCTGGAATCAGGGATAGAAAGTTGTTATTTTGTCATTTGACAACGACTGTGATCCCCAATGAAATCAATCCGACTTTGGTTGTGTCCTTTTCCAAAAATCAAATTGTTTTTGTTTTGGGTTTGTCTTACGGCTTTTTTGTGTTTTATTATTTCTTTCTTAGACTTTATAATAGTCTTCAAAAGAATAAATTATTCAGTTTTAAGCTGGGTTAGTCCAGTTTGGGTACCATTGGTTTTCTTTTCTTTGTCATACTGTTATTTTATGATTTGTGGTGTTTAGTAAGCTGCGTTGGTTAGTTTGGTTTAGTATATAGTTCCTTTCCAACCGGGTTAAAGAAAAGTTTGAAACGTGTTATTGCTTGTCTGAGTTGTTGTTAGTGAAAACTTGAAATATAAAATCATTATTTAAACAATTCTCCGTGGGCGAGCTGTGCGAGTTTGAATAGAATTCTTGTGCGAATGAATGAAAATATTGAAAAAGTTAGTACTGTTTTCTCATTTTATGAATTTATTGCTTAGAAATTGAATTTTACTGCTTTTGGGGAAGTTTAAAATTATAAATTTTCATCGTATTTAATTTTACTGCTTCTTGGGGAAATAATTTATAAATGAAATTACTACATTGGGTATGAATTTTACTACATTATTTAGTGCAAAAGACTTAGGAGTTTTATTATAAATTAACAAGTTTGTATTTTTAGTTGTCTTTTTTCTGTTTTGTAGATGATTGTGGTGTGAAGACTAAAATAATAAATTAAACATTGATAGAAAATGGTTAGTACAATATTGAATTTATTAGTTAAATATAGTCTAATTCATATTTACCTTATTCGTCTGGGAAAAAGCCATGTGGGAAGATGTCGTGAATCAAATCTGATGTTGTTAATAACTTGGCTAGTATGCGTATAACGTTTTTAGTTTGTAGCAGTGGCCAAAGCAATTGAAGTGCTTTGATGATGTTTAGTTCTTGTGTGCCTACTGCAAGTTCATGAGGTGTGTTTTGGATTAGGTTGCAAATTTTATGATTATATTTAGTGTTATGAAAAAATTCTAGTATGGGTTTTTCGATAGGTTGTATGAATTCATGTGGGATAATGAATGGTCTTCATTCTTCATCATTGAAGGTCTTCGTGATGGGACAGAATATATACATTTGGGTAACTGGGTCATAGTTGCGGAGGATGCCGTGGAGGTTAGTATTTTTAATGCAATATGTAAAATTAAGAAAGAATGGTGATGTGTATTTCGAGTTAATAAACTGAAAACGGTGGTGGGGTTGTAAACGATAATATGTGTAAGTGTGCGTTTGTTTATTGCGTAACATTATATCGTGGGAACAGTGCAAATCGCGTTCCTGTGATGAAAGAAAGTGAAAGGTTAGTGAAAATAACTGAAATTTATCATAGAAGCTTTCATATGCTTGTATGTCAACAAGTGCTTCTGAAATTAAATGATCGTGCTTTTTATCAAAAATATTAAGTGTAAATAAGTATGGTGTTTTAATATAAAAATTTTCGGTTAGTTGTGGGTTTGCAAAGCGGTCTTCGTCTAAAATTTGATCTCGGATTAGGACGGATGATATTATGATCGTTGTATTCAATTGACTAATCGTTAGCTCGGGGTGCGGTGAATGTTTTTAATAATTTTTTATATCCAACGCATGTAAATTGTCGAGGTGTTAATGATGTGGTGAGTTTATATAGTATATTTTTGTTTCTTTCGATATTTTCATTTGTATTATTGAGTGGTAGATAAAGGGGGTTAGTATAGTTGTAGTAAACTGTTCAATGAAGTGTTGGCATTAAAACGTGCTCGTCAACAAAATTTCGCGTTTCATTAGTAGTGGTAGAAGTATTTAAGGTATATTGTGGAAATAAGGGTAGGGTTATTTGAAGGTAATTTTTTGTGTTTGTGTGATCTGGGTGGTTGATATATTCTCTGGATGTTCCGGGTTTGGTTGTAAATGGGTGATTTGGGAATTTTCGTTTAAAAGTGCGGTAAGCTCGGTTAGTGCTGGTAGTTGTTTCGGTGGATGTGGATGATTGAGCTAATGATGGAGTGTAATCTGAAAGTGGTGTAGGTGTTTGTGGATTTGATGATGTTACTGTTGATGATAGTTGATGTATCGTAAGAGTGTGGGGGTATGTGAATTGTTCTTATAGTGTAATAAAATTGTAAAGTTCTTCGGAAATTTGAATGTTATCTGGGGAGTTATTATGCGAATTGTCGGAATTAAATGGGGAATAGATTGGGGTGACTTGGGAAGCGTAAGAAGGAGTGGAAAGGGATGGGAGTGGATGACTGGTTTGGATGGGTCGAAAGGGGGGTTTTGAAAAAGCTGAAGAGTTGGTCTGGGTATGGGTAGAGGGAGATGGTTCGGAGTCTGCAAATTCGTCGGGAGTTTCTACATCGGAGTTGTTAAATTGTGAGATGGTATGAAAAACTGAAATATCTGAGTTAGTATCAGAATTCATGCTTGATGGTATATTAATAACTGGAGAATCGGGTGGCGTGAAAGCAAAAAGTGGTATAATTGGGGTTTGAGTTTGGAGGTTGGCTGGGTGGGAATTTGAGCGATGGAGGGATCCAATTTTTCGGCTCATCGTGGGCTAAAAAAATGATTATTTTGAGACTGAAAAGCGTTGGTATGAGGTTGTTTGATAAATTGTTCATATGTATTATCATTTTGTGAATGACGTGTCATTATGTGTTGGATGGGACTTTGTGTTGTATTTGTTCTGAAATTTGGATTATTTGTGATTGCTAGGTTTCGAAAATTTCGGGCAACTAATGATAATGGATGGTTTTGTGGCAGGGTGGTATCTGTGGTGCTGTAGGTGTTGTATCTACATTATTATGTTCTTCGTCATATGTGTTTGGTCTTGTGGATATTTTTGTATTATATTCTTTTATTTAAGCATCTAGAAGTTTTTTATTGATTGATGATGAGAAAATTCCAAAAAATCCTGCAAATATTATACGTGCTACACTTGCTTGGCGGTTTACTTGTGTGTGTATAGCGCATGTGTCATAGATTTTTTTTAACAGTGAGAAAAGAAATCCTATAAAACTAAACATAGCGTATAAGATAGTTAATCTTTCTAACATGTATTAGGGCCATCCTAGAAAGGCGAGAATTTCGTTTTTTAAGGTTACAAAACTGAAAATTTTTATGGGTGAAATATCTTGTGGTCTGTATTTTTCACCGTTTAAATATATGTAATCTTTAATATCCTTAGAATATCCGCTGTAGTCTTGTGTATAAATGTCTGCAAATCCTGCGGTTTCGGCAAATTTTCTTAAGTTCTGGTCGATTGATTGTCGTTGTATTGTGTTCATTTGTGTTAGTAATTCTTGAAGTTGTTGTGTTCTAATGTGATGTTGTATATCAGATTTAGAATATATTCCATTTGATTGTAAATCAATATTTGGGTTTCGAGCGATAGCTCGGATGCTTTCTGGTGAAAAACTTTTTTAGTGGTTGCATTAATGTAGGATACGGTGTGAGTAGGTAGTATTTATCTTCTTTAGGGTTTAATTGTACGACATTGTGGCTATTTTCTGATCAACATGGGACTGCGGTATCCCAAAAATATGTTCGTCTTGAAAGTGTATCGACAAAATGTACTTTAATTTTGTAGAATATGGGGATTCTTTTATAACAACATTTATCTTCAAAAACATATAATGGTGATACTTTTTTGGTGCAAGTATAAAACCATAAAATGTTTCCTTCGTAATCAAGAAAGTTTGATCTATTTCCAGATAATAAATATCCTGCGTAGGGTATTTCTAGTACTGCTAATGCGAGTGGTTGTAAGATTTGTGTTCTTTCTAATTTGCATAGTTGATGAAGTGTTTCTTTTCTTGAAAAATTCTACAAATTGTGTATCCTAATTCATATCTAAGTAAATATCATAATGTAAATTTTTAAAATAGGTGCTATTCATTAGTGACAATTCTTGTAAACGTGGTTTTACTATCATATGGTTTTAGTTTTCCACCAGGGTGACCTGTGCTCTTATAAAAGTTCACAAAGTATGATGTGCCTCCGTTAATAGGGTGACTTGTTGCGTGAGGGTCAACTGTTTTTTTTCCAGTGGTTATGTCGAAAACTTTTTCGTATTCGACAAGTATTTCAGAGTATTGTGTTTTATAAAGTGGATTGCGATATTTAGATGCAAATTCTGTTTCGTGATAGACTTGAAAACGTGTCAATTTATTTTCTATATCATGAATGTTTATGAAAACATTGCTTCGTTTGTGAGACGGGTTCACTTGTTCGTACGGAATTGATTCAATAAAAAATTTTTCATGAAATTTTATCATTCGAGCGTGTATTTTTGCTACTTGAAATATTGTGCATGTATCTTTGGGAAACCAAACAATTGTTGCTTCGGTTCTTGTTGTAGGGTCACAATAACCTTGATCATTTTTACATGGCAATCTAATTCCTTAATAGATCATGGTGTTATCAGTTAAATCTCGGGTGAGTTGTATTTTTTCAACTTGTATTTTCCAATCAAAAACATTATTTCTTGATATCCTTTTTTTTTATTGTGTCTGCTTTGCAGTTTGAGGGATTATTTATTCCAATGTGTGGTATGCAGTGTTTATCGTGTATGTCATAAGTTAATCGTCCGTGTGCGCCATTATATGGGTATTTTTTGTCTAATTGAACATGTCCTTGATATCGTTCAAGTTCTGCTTGATGTACAGAATTGGCAAAGACTCCAAAATTTACTATTTTTCTGTCTGTGTTTTTATTTCTTGTTAGATTTAATCTGAGTAATTCATTTTTACAATCGTCGGGGTTTAGATGTAAAAGTCTTTCTATGTTACTCTGGTAAAATGATTCGTGATCAAGTCGGTTTTTATTTCCGTTGGAGACTTCTGAACAATGTACTTTCTTTTCGGAAAATGTTGCTGTAAACTTATATCCTGTGATTGTTGTTGCTCGGGCTTTTGAATACAATGTTGCTATTACGTTTGTAGTTTCTATAGCTTGTGGTTCTGTTTCGCATTAAGTTACTTGATTTATTGCATACTTGTGTAGTGTTTTTTGTTCGTTTTCACAATCATAGTGTGTTACTAATAAATCCTGAGGCCCTGAGCGAGGAGATGAGTTTGTGTTTTGGTCGGACAATTTTAGAAAAAGGATGTGTTGAAATGTTAAAATTTTTAGAATATACATGTGTATGATAATCCGGAGTATGGGTTATAAAATGACATGTATCCAATTGTGTTTTTTTGTATATCTATCGTATTTATATATTATTTCAATTGTTATAAATGGTGGTGGTAGCGATTGAGCTGTTATGTTTTGTGGACTTAATGAATAGGGGTGTTCTACAATATTATTAAGTTTGACTGTTATTTCAAACTTTAATTGAAGACTGTTTTGTTGGAGTATTTGAACGTTATGTTGTCGAATATCTTCGTGGATATCTTGTCTATATTGTAATCTTTTGAGTGCCCAACTGTGGAGTCGGTGGCTCTCGTGATATTGTCCAAATAATGGGGGAGGTGCTACGAATGTGTTCCAATCTAATCGTGGGGGTATATTCGTTGATTGTTCTCTGTATCAAGCGTCGAGGTTATTTGGAAAATTTAGGGGGAAAAATGATGGTGATATTTGACTTATTGATGGTGTCGAGGGGAGTGATAATGTTTCTGGTAGGGATGATAATCTGAGGAAATATCTATTGGTTCATTTACTAAACTTGGTTCTCCTTGTGAGTAAGGTTGTGTTGTCCAATATGGTAGTCGTTTGGTGGTGTTGGGGGGGTTAAAAGGATTTTCACGGATTTTTTCGGATGTTGGTGTTGAACCTTGATAGTCTGAAGGGAGATTTGGTGTGTTTTGTTGTGAAGTGAGCGTAGGAGTGTCTGGTAATGTATTACTAGAGACTTCTGAGATTGATGGTGTTGGGGATTGAGGTATGTTAAAAATAACTCTGGGAGTTTGAAAATTTCTATTTCGTCTTGGGTGTATAATTTGTCTATTGACTTCAACTGTATTTTGATTTTGACTAATATGCCTTAGTCGATTTACATCTTGTTGTAATGTGGGGTACAAAACATATGTTGGTTCACTTAGGGATGCTTGTCGCTGAACCGGTTCTCGGATAAGCGGGCGTGTCGTTCTTCGGAAGTGCACGGGTTATCTTGAAAAGAAATTCTTGTCGATGTTTGGGGGTTTTGGGTAGTTGTGAGTATGATTGGGTTTTCTTGGGAAGATGTCGGTGAAGACTATTTTTGTGGTGGTTGCTTAGCAATTTTGGAAATGTGTCCGATTAATCTGTTTCTTAGTGAGAAGATTTATTTTTGTTATAATATTCTTCGATGAAAAGAATTAAAAGGATTATTGCTAAGGCGAATGTGACTTTTGCCTTTTTTACACATTTGCACATTGTCATAATTAGGGATGATAAAAGTGTGAGGAAAATTACGAATAGTAAAAAAATATCTGCTCTTCTAAAAATTGTTCGTATCAATTCAATAGTCTTTGAATTATCGTACCTGTGAATGTGGTCAATGATTTGGGAAAGTTGAAGATACATTTCAAATAGGGAGTAGAAAATTAAAAAAATATTGCAAAAAATTATTAAAAAGATTATTAGGGCTTCAAAAGTTTCAATAAAAAATATAAGCGAAAGTTTAAATAGAATGAAAAATTTTACGAAAAGGTTTATGATTATGTTTTTTAAAGTATCGATTGTTAAAGAGAGAAGCATTTAAGGAATGATTCGTTCGTCGAATATTTTTTGAACTTCTGGGGCGAAATTCAAGTGTGGTCGGATTATTTATTGATTTTTTGACAAGTGGTTGAGTTTTGTGAAAAAATGTTGCAGGCTAATTTTATGGTCCTCGGGAGGTCTTCTTTGCTTTGTTTTTACTTGTTGGGTAATATGGGGTATTTTTGAAATATTTGTACTTTAGGCCAAATGACTATGGTCCTTTTTTACTTCAGGCTAATTTGCCATTTTTGGTTGGAGGGTTTTTGAGGTCTAAGTTGGGAAAGTATTGTTGATCTTTGCGTTATTAGATAGGGGAGGGTTGTAATATTATGGTGGTGTTTATTTTAGTTGTCGAGTTTTAGCAAGTTGCTTATTATTGACCTGGAGGTTGTAAAATTATAATTATAGATATGCCTGGAGATTAATATCTATCGGCTAGTAGGTTTGTGTTAGAGATATTGAAGGTGACGAATTTGAGTGAATCCTATTGGCTGAATTTGAACTAGAATTGTGGCGTATGTTTCAGCATGTTGTCTTGAAAATGTGAAATTTCAAAATTATTGACTTTAAAATTAAAGTTGCTTTTGAAATTCAATTTTCTTTAATATTTTAGATTGTGGGATGAATGTTTTGTTGTTTTTACGTGGTTTATTTCTAAGTCGTGATGATTTGCTTTGTTCTGATTTTTCTATTTGTTCTTGTGGTAAGATTTTTTTTATCATTTTCCTGTTTTTTCTTTCTTTTTAAGGCATTTTTGGGTCTGGTGTTTTTACATTCTTATGAGTTTATGAGTTTACGTTTTGATTTTGTTTATGGTGAGTGTCGTCATGTACGTTTGTTTCTTGGTCTGTATATGTATTGTTTTGAATAATTTTTAAGCCTGTAAAGGAATATAATTGAGTTAATTCGCGTAATGCGTTTTCTTTCGGGTAGTAAGGTAATAAATTGTTATGATGTTGAACAATTTCTTTTTTAGTTGAATCTGTGAGTTTGTATGTTACTTCAGTGGGTTTGGCAATAGTTTGGTATGGTCCTTTTCGGAGTGGTTGTAATTTTTTGGAGATTCCTTTTTGTGTATTAAAATTAGGTATTTAGACAAATGTTTCAATTATTAAATATGTGGCTGGCATAAAACGTGAATTAATTTGGCTGTTAATGTTTTGCCTTTGTAACAAATTCTTTGTTACTTTTTTGGTAGATTTCATTGTGCTTTTTATCTCTATCTAAAATCCATTCGGTATGTGTGCCGATGGCTAATTTGAGATTTTGTGGGTGACGATAATGATCTTCATCATGCGTGTGTAAAGGTACCCCTCCAGATTGGCAAAATTGGGTAGGTTATAACAAACTGAGTCTTTATTTGGTTGGCAAGAACCTTGTGCATTTTTATGAAAGTTTGCTGTGAACATATTTAGTTTTCTTGGTTTTTGATTAAAAACCATTTCATATGGCGACATTCCTAAAGTTGTCGTAATTTGTGAATTATATGCTAAGGGAAATAATTTTACATTTGCTGACCATTCTGTGTATCGTGTATCATTTCCATTATTGATACATCTAAGATATTCTTGTAATGAACAGTTCATACCTTCGACTAAACTGTTTGTCCAAGGTGCATGAGATATACGTGGTTTATGTTTAATGTTGTATAAGTGGCATAGTGTGATTACTTCATTATTAATAAATTCTGTACCGTTGTCTGTAACTAGGATTTCGGGTAATCCGATTTTAGCTATCCAGTGCTCGTAAAGTGTTGTGTAAGCATAATAAGCATTACAATATGGTACTGGGTTGAGTGCTACATATTGCGTGAATGCATCAACAATGATCATAATGTAGGAATTTCCTTCGGAGGATGGTGAAATTGGTCCTTTTGTGTCGAATGAAATTCTATGGTTGAAATTTAAACTTTGTCCTTTAAAATCTTGTTTCTGTGCTATTTCTTTTGATTTGGATAAGGTTTGTTCAATTGACATATTATACAACCATTCATTGCATAATACTTTTATCTAAATTGGGGCATTTGAAAAATAAAAATTTTGTGTGAAGTTGGAGTATGTCTTTTCTGATCCTGAGTGTCCTTTTGTATTTTGTGTATGGGAGATGTTAAATGCTATCAGTATCATACTTAAGGGGAGACAGGGAGTTTCAGAATCGTCTAATTGATATTCTAAAAGATATGTATTTTCATTGATTGTTGTGTTATTAAATTTTCGGAAAAATTGGAGAAGTGTTTTGTTTCCTAAAATAGTGGTATCAGCTTTTGCTGGATTTGTTTTATTTTTGTGCCATGATTTGAGTTGTCTAATTACTGTGTCAAATTTTTGGTATTGTTTTAAAAGTTCAAGTGTAATTTTTTCTGTTGGTGGGAGAAAAACATTATCAATTTCTAGTTTTGATAGGGGAATTGTGTCAAGTGGGTCATGGAGGTTAAAAACGTGATTTATTGTGTATTTTGAATCATTAGTTTGTGGTCCTGATAAGTTCATTTTATCGGTCAAATTTCCTTTTTCAATTAATGGAAAAAGGTCTCTTTTATACGGTTGTTGTTTTATTTTCTTTTGTTGAGTATTATTTTTTATCCATTATGAGTATGGAATTGGTTTAAAGGTAGATGTACCTAATAAATCAACTTCATAGTGATTATTTTGGCAATCTAGGTAGAGTGAAAAATGTTGTAGATTATTTAATTGTGATTGATCAATGTCAGTTTTTACTGCGTATTTGCATTCTAATCGGGGTGATGTTTCATCTTTTGCGAGATAGAATTTGATTTTTTTTGGTATTTCATCTCTAGTTTTTCGTGTAAGTAGTTCTGGTGGCGTATTTCTACTTAAAGTATCTGGTAATGCAAGGTTTTTTCCTGTTGTCCAAACTATATGTAAGTTTGGGAATTTCATTAAAAATTAATTGAAATCTATAAACTCTATGATTAGGATTTGATTTTTGTGTGAAAAGAAATATAATTGGTTTATGATCTGTAAATAACGCTGTTGGGTGTTTTGATTGAAGTATCAGAAATTCGTATTCTGTAAGTGTGTATTTTATAGCTGTACATTCTCTCATTCGAGTAGAGAGTCGTAGCTTGGCTTGTGTGAATAATCGTGAATTTGCTCATATAAGATTCCACTATGTGATTGTAATAATGCTGCGCCAATGCCAAAGTTTGAGGCATCGCACATTGCATAGAATGGTTAGTTTGGATCTGGAATTTAGTTTGAAAATTGTTCTGTCAAAAGTTTTTTTGATTTCTTCAAATCGTGTTTGATATCAGTGGTCCATTCAAAATCATTTTGTTGTCTGAGGATGTTATAAAAAGGTCTCAAGTACAATAGCATTTTGTAAACATATTTACTTAAGAAATTCAACAATCCAAGGAATTCTTGGATTTTCTTTTTATTTGTAGTTGGTTGAAGTTTTTGAATTGCATCAATGCGTGATTTTAATGGAGTGATAGTGTTTCGTTCTAACGCGTGTTAGAAAGAAGTGTGATTTATCGGGAGCTGCCTTCAGATTTTTGTTCTGAAGTATTTTATGATACAGTTCTAAGACTGTAAACATTTCTTCTTTAGTTTGTGATTGCATTAAAACATCATCTAAGTATGTGATTACACTTTTCTTGAGTATTAGTGGTCTAAAAATTTTACTCATAAAAGCTGAAAAAGCTGCTGGTCCTATGGATATTCCATAGAATAAGCGATTGAATTCATATTGTTGATTTCCAATAACAAATTGTGTTAAACGTCGTGATTGTTCATCTAGTGGCATTTGATTATAAGCACTATTCATATCCGCGGTTGTGAAATATTTACCATTTATCATTGTTGAGATAACTTGTATTGGTTCAATGGGCCAATTACATTTTGATTCGTCAATTAGTGAACTGAGATATCTAGCGTCTAAAAGGATTTTTAGTGATTCATCTTTTGCTAGAATGATAGCAGGGTCGATGAAGGTATTACCTTTTGGTTGTTCTTCTTTATTTACTGGTGATATAATTTCGTTTTGTTCTAAAATATCAAGTAAGCTATTTACCTTGTCTTGTAAGTGAATCGGTACTTTACTTGCTTTTTGTTTTTTGAAAATTGCGTCAAATTTTAATTGAAGGTGTAGTGATGAACTAATTTTTCCAACGTCAAATTTTGATGTTGCATAGACTGTTGAATATTTTATCAGTTGCTTAGCTAATTTGTCAAATTCACTTTGCGTTATTTGTGAATGTTGAAAATTAAACCTTGTTAAAAATTTTTGTTGTTCTTCAGTATAATTTGTTATAATAAATGTTGGTTTAAAATATGGTGTTTTTGTGAAGTAATCTGTATTTCTTTTTTCATTACTTATTATATTATATATGGATAATTCTTCGTCAAGAATTGTTGATTGACAAATATCTAATAGCTGTAATATATTATTTACTCGATATGCTACTTCATTTATAGGTGAAGTTGTAGCATTCGTTTCACAATATCCTAATAGTCCTAACGGTAATGTTATTTTATATGGTGTATCATTATACACGTGTGGTGAAATAATATCGGAATTTGTGTTTTTCAAGTATTTTATGGCTGAGATTGTAATTTTGAAAAATTTGTGAATAGTTTAAATTCGAAATCTGACATGAAAAGTTGTTGTTTATTTTGACTTTTGTCATACTGATGAACTTGTTTTGTTCCATTGTTCTCGTGGGAACAAGGAATAGCTGGATTTTTCCATAATTTACTAATGTTGAACCTTGTGCTGTTGCTAATTTACTAGATGTTTCAAGAGGTTTGAAATTCGAATGCAGTGTTTTGATTTCATTCCATGTGGGAATGTTAATGATATTTGATTCTGCTCCTGAGTCGATTAAAAAATCAATTTCAAGATCCGGTGGTTGAAATTTTTTTTTTCTTGGACTCTCTAAGAGAAATGGGATTGTCCAAATTTTTTCTCTTGGTTGTTCTTTTTGTATGTTTTGATAAATATGTTTTGTGTTTGAGCATTGTACTTCTTCTTTTTTTATCAGGTTCAAACACAGTGTCAATTTCGTTTACTTCTTGTGTAGTTCGTGTTTTAATATTAATGGGTCTAGTGTAATGATTATGAAGAAGTTCCAATTGATTTTCGTATTTAGGTGAACTAAAGGGTTGTTCATATATGATAGGTTCATAGTCGTTTTCGACTGTTATCATATTTACTGAGATGGTATTATCTGTATCACTTTCAGTATCTGTTGATTCACAATTAATGTGGTTTAATTGTAATTCATTATTTTCTGTGTTATCAATACCTGGGGGGTCTGAAGTTGTTTCTTCATTTGTTTGCACTTGATTGATTTGTCTTTGATGCTGTGGTGTGTTACTTCTGTAACGATGTTCAGAATCGGGTAACGGTTATTATTCCTATGGGGTGACTGGGAATAGTTTCTGTATCTATTGTTGTTCTGTATCTCGAGTTTCCGTTTTGTGAATTATTTTGTGATCTGTTATGATAGTTATCATTTGAGCTTTAATAATTTGATCTATTATATGAGTTACTCCTTGATCTGTTGTTTGGATAGTTCTGATTTCGATTGTTGGAATAACTTCTATTCCCATTGTTTGAATAGTTTTTTTTTCTGTTGTATGATGAATTTCGTGATCTATTGTTGGAATAGTGTCTATTCCTTGAGTTTGAATGGGAGTTGGATGCAGAAATAAATTCTGTTGTGTTTGAATTCGATCGTGAATAGTTATTTCTTTTTTGGTTATTTTGGCTATTCGATCGACTATATCTATTTTGTGAGAATTTTCGTGAATTTCTTTGTTCGAGCGATCTACCTCTATAACTGGAGTTATATGGTGATAGATTTCTTGAATAATTTGAGTTGCCTGGAAGTTGTTTTCCAGAGCTATTATTACTGTGTATATTCTTGTTTGGTAGGTTTTGGTCTTTTTTCATATATTGATAGAATGACTTATTTGGTTCTTTGTGCTTTTGAGGTTTATTCTGATTGTTTTGTTGTTTTTGTCTACATTCGGCAATACTGTGTCTGTATCGTCGGCAATAATTACACCATTTCTTGAAAAATGGTTTGCTTTTAAAGTTTGGGTTCTTTTCATAGATGTTTATTATATCAGTGATTTTTTCAATCAGGTCTGTATCTGATCCTTGTATGTTATTTATACGTGTAGTATTTGTTTCGATCCGATTATTATACTGTAGTTTTAGATTTTCTGTTTCTTCAAGTTTCATTGTGATTTCTGCTTGTTCTAGTTTATCTACTAATTTTCTAAAATCTAAATCTGGTTCTCGAATTGAGGAAAGATCAGATGCTCTCTTTTTTATAGCTATTTTCCTTAATTGAGGTGTTAAGGTCATCATTAAAATTTCTGTCATTTTTGTGTTTTCGTAATCATGTGGATTGAATGAATATGCTTTTCGAACTAGTGTTTCAATTCAAATTGCTAATTGTTTAATTGTTTCATTTGGTAATCTGCGAATTTCGTTGCATAAAACACTTTGATGTTGTTTGTTTCTTTCAAAATCAAACACTTTTGAAAATTCTTGTGTGAATCTTTTCCAATCTGATTTTATGTCTATAGGTACTACTGAAAACCATTTTTGGGCTGCGCCATCTAGTGTTGTTTGTATTAACGCTGTGCGTCTATGTATCCAATTTTGATGGAGTGGCGTATTAATTGATTCGGGTCCTATATTTAAAATTAAATTTGCTCTGACTGCATTTAGGTAATCTTCTACTGAGTATTCAGGGTCTATTCCTGTGAATACCATTAATGGTTTATTGGATGTTATTGACGATCCTCCCATTAAATATGGATTCATCGTCATTTGGAGTGACTCTGCGGCGTTTAGTATTTTAGCGAAAAATTTGTAAGTCGATTTTTTGTTATTTCATGTTGTCGTAGGTAATATGGTAGCGGTATTTCATTTTGCATTTGAATTGGTTGGTAAGAATGCATAGTCATTGGGTTTTGTGATTGTATAGGTTGAAAAGATTGTGCGTTAATTGAAATTTGTATATGCATTGGTTGTTGATTCTGCATATCTGCTGAATTTTGTGGGTAAATCTTCATATTTTGGGATGATTGAGATTGTCGAGGTCTTTGTGTGCGATAATCTTGTGTATATGGTGCAAAAATGTCTGGTTGATGATAATCATCATCATCTGATGATAAGTAATTTGTGTAATAAGGTGTTTATTGTTTATTCCTGTTTTGTTGAAAAAATGGGTAGTTTTCACTATGATCCTGTGGAGGGTTTGGTTTATCTTGGAAATTTACCGAATTGGTCGATGTATTTGGAAGATTCCAATAGTGAGAACATAAGTGGCTTAAGTTTTGCAAATTTTTTTTGGGGGGGGGTTGATTTGTTTTTGACTGATGTACATAATTATAGTTGTGTTCTGCAAAAGTGTTTCTTGTGAACGTTTTTCGTGTTTTTGACGGTTTTGTTATTGGTCTATATGTCTGATAGTCCATATGTGAATGTTTTGGAGCAACCGAAGGTTTAACGGTCGATTGTAAGGTTGTGTTGTATTTGTATTTTTTGGTGTTGTGAGGTTTGGACGTATAAGTGAGATACTTTGTTGTGTATTTGTTACTGTTGTTTGAACTATTTCTTCATTTATGAAGTGTGATGGTGTTTGAATATCTTGTTGTGTAAGATTTCTAGTTCCATTGAGATTTTCATTATGTATAACTGTTGAATTTAAGCTGTTATTTGGTGTATCAGGTAAAAATGCATTATAATTTAAAGGTGTTGCATCAATTGTTAGTGGTATTACTTTTACATAATCTTTGTAAAAAGATATTGTACTTTTTGCTTGACCTGAGATATCTGCTGGAAAATTTAAAAAAGCTGAATGAGACCATTCAGGGTCCCAAACTTAATCTGATTGTTCTGCAATGACAGTGTCGTCATTGGAATTTTGGGGTCTAAAGGTTTTTCTTGCTTGTTCATCAAAGTCGATATTATGTGATAATAATCAATTGTAACCCATGCTAGTATTTTTTCTAAATCATGTTTAGTGTTTGTGAGACATCATTATTGGTAAAAATTTCACGGATTGCGTTTAAAAATGTTGAAATGCGACGATTTCATTTCTTACTTTTGTATGTTTTGATGTTTGGACAGGTGATGTTTTTTGAGCTTCTCTTCTTTCTAATATAGATATATAACTATATATTATTGCAAAAACTTCGTTGGTGAATATTGAGTTTGCTCTCTGTGAGTTTTGATATTGTATGCTTTTGATATATTCTGTGAATACTTTTGAAAATTCTAAATCAATATCGTCTGTTTGGATAACATATTTACCATGAAGTTTTCTTGGTGTACTGATTTCTATGGTGTAGATTCCGTTTTGTTGTGTTAGATGACATTTGTATTTCAAATAATTTTATATAATTTGTCTTTTGATTTTTATATCCGTGAATTCTGCTTTACATGGACTGATTCCTGGTTCAAACATATTTACGAGTATTTTTTTACAGAATCGTGTTTGTCCTCTATCCTTGAGTGAATCTATAAGAAAGGGAAAAACTGCTTCTACATCTGGACTTTCGTCACTTTGAGTGTGGCTCATTTTTTTTTGTTTGATGACTGTTAATGTATAATTATCAATATGTCTAATTGGTTGATTCCAATTGTATAGATAAACTGGTTTGTTTTTATATTTCTTTTTTATTCCATTTTTTCCTCTTTTTGATGAGTTTGAAGTTGTTTCTGAATCGGCAAAATATAACTGATCATGGATTGGGCAATTTTTATTTACTGATTCTTTTAATTTGTATAGTGCGTCTAGACTACTGACTTCTGATTCGGAGAATGCATTTCTGTTTTTTGTGTTATCTGTCTTTGTTTACTTATCATTTTTTTTTATTGTTTGTCGTTTTGTTCTAATGTATCCAACTGTTTGTGTATGCGGGGTTATTACAAGTATTTTTGGTTGTCTATTTCACTATTGTAAAATACGATTGTTTGTTTATTTCCTAAACTTTTCAATGACATAAGGTTTAGGATGAGGGGTGCAAGAAGTTATTAGTGCTTTTAATTTTCCTAGACTGTTAGTCATTACAATTTTTTGGTTAGCTTAACCTGGGTCTTTTTGCTCAGGGTTGGAGAGAAAAGTATATCGATTCCGAAGAATGATTTTTAATTTCTCGTGGCTAGTCTAAGTTAAGGTGTTAACTTAATTAATCTTACTTAGGGGCACTGATTGTGTTCAAGGGTTGGAAAACAGTAAATCGATCCACAAGGTTCAGGTATAATTAGAACGCAAGTAGTTTAGTAGATACTGTTTTAAACTTACTAAGTTTAAGATTTATCCTGAGTCAGGTAAGAGGAGGGTTAAAGTGAAGGATGACTAACCGAAGTTCTTCACTGTTTAGCCCAATTTGAATGGTTAGTATGATTAAAAATTTTCTATTAGTCCTGGGTCTTTTGAAAATGTTGGGTAGTGAATCGACGTTTGAGGTCGTTAGACACTTGGTAAGTGCGTGGGGAGAACAAAAATTGTTCTTTTTGATCCAAGGATAAAACTTGATGATCAGAATTTAAAATTTATAAGATAGAAAATTGATTTAGATCCAAGGAAAGCCTTGATGATCTGGTTAAGATTAAACATAAAATTAGGTTTAAATTAATTTATTTGGTAAAAGGTTTTAGTTGTTGATGATATTAGTTAATTTATGATTGCTGTTATGTTTAGGTGATGAAGCTGGAACAACAGGATGATTTATATATACTAATAATTTATTGTCATGCTACTAGTTTTTATTTTTGTGTAACATTCGTCTACTGTAGTCACACATGAGGCTTAAGAAAAATAGGCCCTATAACCATTGGCTCAAGAGTCAGGGACACTATCTCTTGTGTTTTTCTACCTCAAATCAGTCGGAGCCAATTCGGTTCACTTGTGACATGAGACTACGACCCGTTACAGCTTAAAGGCTACTACCAAAATATCCCCCCCCCACTCTAGAAATAATAACGTCCCCATACTTAGGTCTCTAGATACCCAAAATACATGAACGCCGTTAAAAACCGGGTTGGAACAATCCGTTAAGTTACTTTTTATTAGACAGTGGAACTTTGATCCATTTCAGATGGATCAACCTAAAACTCGCCTTACCTCAACATAACAATCATAAAACACACTCTAGAAATTTAAATTAAGGACTCACATGTTGATGCGCTCAAGCACAGGAGGTAATTAAATGGGTGAGCAACTCTAGAATTAACTAAGATAACTAGATAAGTTCAATGTTTGTCAGTTTGAATGGCAGAGGTAAGTTTGAACTCTAGAATGAAGTTTTATGTGAACCATTGGGACACTCCAGCTGTCCACCTTTCCGTCGAAGGTTCACTCTAGTCCAGCTCGAATAATTGTTCTCTCGGGAATACTCTGTCTTCTATTTCAGATAGGACAGCTCTACTCTTGTTCACTATGATGGAAATTGCGAATAGCAATTTCCTACTTGTTTTTTATCTGACAACTTTCCCGCGATTGTTATTCGATCGTTCTGAATTCTCTTTTTCGGTTTTTCAGTTATCGCGAGAAAATCGTGCATGACAGGCTCCATTCGAATTTTTGAAAAATTAAATTTCACCCCAAAATTAAGTGCTCTTGCTTTTCTCAAGGTCAAACTTCCAAATATGACCGACTGGCACATACTCCCCGGACTCAAGATCGATGTCCTCATCGCGTGCTGTCGTCTGCCATTGAGTCCCAGAAAACTGAGTGTTGCTCAAGGTACAGTGCCAGTGGTCATTTACAGAAGTTTGCAGCAGACTTAAGCTTATCTACACCCCAAAATTCACAGCCATGTAAAATTTTCACACTATCGCTAAACAGCAATCAAAATCTGCACACACCTGCACCCTTGAATTCTCGCTTTTCAAGCCAATTATTTAAAATTTCTTTTGTCCCATTCAATTAGGAAATTGTCATGCAGCATTTTGATTTATATAATAGATATAGCATATTAATAACAATATCTGTTTCGTTAAAATTTCTTTTTCGTGAACCCAGGTTTCACCCGGATCCACACTCAAGCCCCCTTTCCCTCTCAAGACTCAAGATCCATTCGAACCATCCGCTCATTTCGCACTCTTCGCCTTGGAGGTGCCGCTCCCTGAAGTACTAGATACGGCAAACTGTCTCAACAGTTCTTCTTCATCATCGGAGCTAATCACGATCTCCTCCCAAGCCTTCAGCTGTTCATAGGATCGCATCCATTCTCTTTGCTCCTGCAACCTCTTCGCCTGGTTGGGTAGTGCCTTCACCCTAGATTCCCGGTTCAAACAAAAGGAGTTGTGCAGGCTCAAGCTCACGTTCTTCGCCAAGTCTTCCTCTAGTATTGATTCCCTCGCTTTGGTATTGACTCTAGACATTTTACCCACTCTCTTCCATCCTGTCGTGATCGCATTTTGATGGGTTAACAGGGGTCTCTTGAAAGCTTCCGGCCCAATCTCGGCCTGGAACTGTCTATACTCCTTTTGATGCTTTCTCATGTAATCTTTCGTTGTCATGTACAACCAAGACGTCAGTGTCGCCCGAAACCATGGAAAGTACCTCAAACGGCTCCATACGTGTCTGACTTCCGTTGGTATGGCGAATACTTTGCACGCAGTCTCAAACAACTCGAGTCTCCTGCTGTAGTCTATCGCGTATATTGACTCAGCCGTTGGCGTCGTTGCTTCCCGATACTTCGTTATATTCTCTTCTATCCATCTCAGAGCCAACATCGTACTCACTACTAAGAGCGTCATTTTCTGCCGGTGATCCGGTAGTCCGATCGACCGAATTTCTTCCATATCCCACACCAGGCAAAGGTTCTTGTGATCTGGATACCACACCGTTTGTGCCAAACAGTGGCATGGGCATTCTCCATGGGTGATCTCAATGCTCCTGAGGTTACGCTCCCCCGAGGCTTCCAAGAGAGGCTCAAGCTCTATCATTTTCTCATGCATCGTGTCGTTATCTTCCATGTTTGGAGCACCTCCCACAGGTTTTCCGATCACGTTTTGTCTCTCGTGATCGCTTGTGTTCTCACTCTCCAACTTCAAAAGTTCTTCTCCCCAGATTTCACTCAAGTCATCTCTCAACTCTTTCGGTACTGTCCCTCTAATTTTTCTCAACAACTTGTGCGAGTGATGCGATATCCGAGCCAACCTCACGCACTTGGCCACTGAGAAGGCCTTGTCCACCAGTACTCTCTGGCTGGATGCTTCCACCATCGCTATGTGCAGTGGGTAGTGGCTTCCGCACAAGTTGGCCATCATTGACCCTATCAGGGATTTTGCGTTCAATGGCAGGCCATAAGCTTCGCTCATGGGAAACCCCATTTCCGCCTCGAGACCAACCTTCCAGCTCCGGATATGTTTTTGAGTCACCTGCAACACCCCAGGCCATGATTCCACGCTCAACGCCGTCACTAAATGGTGTTCAGACTCTAGCCTCTCCAGTGACTGCAGACTACACATTCTCGAGAAGAATCCGAGAGCTGTCGCTATGTTCACCGTAGTTCCCGCGTAACACTCCGCCACTATTTGTACTTCACTTTTCTCCCTTTCCGTGATGTCTTCAAACCAAGTAACCAGATCTTCTTTTTGAAAGGACAGTATCCTGACACATGATCGTCCGTCGCAGGTGTGCTCTCCACTCCCACACGTAGAATCCAGACAGCTACCCGGCTCCATCTTCTTTGCTGACTCGAGATTGTTCGTCTTTTCGCCTGACTCCTTCATCTGAGGTAAGATCAGTTTGTGCACCACACTCAACTTTGCCAAATCTTCATCTTCCTTTGGTGCTAACCTCACCCGCTCGGTGGTCTCCTCGATCAGACTCGCGTGGGGATGTGGGCACCAGGAGGGTCTTAGTAACTTCCATACCACTCCCAAGTTCGTGATCAACAAGCCATTGCCATCACCCATGTTCACTTCAACTCTCTTGTTCGAGCGCGGTATGCTCACCACCTCCGATGTTTTCTCAAGAATCAGGCCCAGGCTCGGCCTCTCTTTCTCCACCGTGTCTATTTCCACTATTTTTTCGTGGCTACCTCGTGGTTTTTGTGAGCGCCTCCAGTTTCTGAGTCAAAGAAGGGGTTGTAGGCTATTCCCATCACTCCTGACACGTATTGGTATTCCACCTTCTCGCTGAGTCTCGAGTACTGCTCTGACGAGGCCAGGTTACGGTGAACATCATGTTCTGCTTCGAACTTCTTGTTAAAAAACTCCGCACCTCGTCTAGCTTTCTGTGGTTCTCTAGGGATAGTCTGGAACCATCTTCCTTTTCTATTCCAGTACTCTGATACACGTTTAAGATGATCGTTGAGACTCTTTTTTCCACGGTTTTACTCCCGCTTGCTCTTTGGTGGCACGCCAAGATGGTGCTGTCAGACATCATTGACATTATCCATCTCAAGAA
Organism: Symsagittifera roscoffensis; assembly: GCF_963678635.1. Lineage (NCBI taxonomy): Eukaryota > Metazoa > Xenacoelomorpha > Acoela > Convolutidae > Symsagittifera > Symsagittifera roscoffensis. The sequence continues at coordinate 17,659,374 of NC_087062.1, read as the reverse complement.
ACATGTGGCATCCTTCCTCCTAGCCAGGCTCAAGCCTGAATTATCCTTGGCCACGTGTTGCATCAGTGCTTGATACACATCTAGCTTCTTGCTTCCCAACTTTAACCTGTCATATGAGGTCAATGTCTCCAACTCTATTCCCACCAGACTCCAGGTGAACATCAATTGTCCTGCGGTTCTAACGAAGGGATTCGCCATCAATGGCGGTGCTGATGAGGATGTCCTCATTGCCTCTTCGAAATGATCCTTCAACAAGTTCTGCCAGGACCTCTTCAGCTGATTCGCCAATTTTATCTTGTTAACATCAGCATTTTGCTGGGTGGCCCAATTGCGTCGTTTGCGAGCCACTCCACTGTCCAACTTCTTCAAGCAGTCTTCCATTTCCTTCAATGTCTCGAGGGCCACCCACCATGTCCGGGAGGTGTTCCTCGTTTTGTTCCTCTCCAGTGGATCACTCGTCACTTGCTTCCCCGTGGCCTGGTGTGCCTTCGAGACCCATTCCTTGCCGACATCCACTTCCCATGTCTGCCCGTTCGTTGAACCTCTCTTCACGTTTACCTTCTGGGGCTTGAAGTCTTCCTCCGATGTCGAACTGGTGGGAGCCTCTATTTCCCTCTCTACTTCGAGTGGTCTACTGAGCTCCGTGTTGCTCTTGTATGCCGCCGTCTTGCATCGAGCCAAAACCATGGGCGCCGTCTCTCTCAAGTTTCCTTCCGAGACAGCATCCACTGAAGGACTACCCAATCCCTCCACTTCTTTCTTCCTCTTGCGAGTTTTCACATCTCTGCTTGAGGGTGTTGTGGTTATCATCACTGATTCGACCTCTCTGTCTACCTCCAACCCTTCCAAATCTTGCCTCCCCCTGCTCGAGCCTTAAGGATATTAGTACTTTTAATCATATTACTAGTCCCAACCTTATCCCCTTTTGTATCATCAACTATTTTATCTACAGTTTTTTGTTTCAGAGTAGAGCTGTCTTCACATTTTTCTTCTCTAGTCTTCGATCGTGAATTCCTCAGCTCCATCAGCTTGTTCAGCAGCTCTTTTCTCGCCTTCTCATCCAGGCCCGTTCCTATCAGAAGCGGTTCTCCAAACTTCACAACTGTGTCCCACAGTTCCTCCTTGAATTTGTCCAGCGTCGTCTCGCTGCCCACTTCTTGATTGAATTCCTTCAAGAACTCCTGCCAAGCATCGTCCTTCAGAGACCCCAGGAACATGTCCCTATTTCCTTCGAAAGTATTCTTTTCCCTTTCCTCCGAGCTCAAGAGTATCATCCCCATATTGGAGGTCTCGCTTGCCAATGGCAACTCCAGATTCTTCCGGGGGGACGGAGTCAGCGGTGGAGTGGCAGTATCTGCCCAATTCTCCTCGCTCAAGTCTTTCAACAGCTCTTGAGGGGTGAGCTCCTCCCCTGATGGTCTCGGTTCAGGCGTATTCCCCACTTCCATGTCCTCACCGGCTTCGCTGAGAGTTTCATCCATACTCTCTTCTTCTGACTCATTTCTTCTTCTCTCGAGAATTCTTTTGAACCGGTCCTCCACGGGTCCACTCCTCTTGTCTCCAGGTGTATCCACTGACAGTGGTGATGGTGTCGCCGGATCCAATCTCTTGTACTCCGTCAGGGCCACGTACAGTTGACCTGCAGCATCCAGTTCTTTTCCCTCCTGTCTCATTTCCACCTGTTCTAAGCCATAGGGTGCCCTATACTTTCTTGTTGCAAATTTCATGTCGTCCACCAACGCGACATGCCCCTCCATCACGATCATCCTGCCATCATCCCATATTGGTAGCATATTCTCAAGTCCCTCCTGCTCAAGAGCTCCCAAGACCTTTCGCACCTCATATCCAGGGGGCTGCGAGCCTCTCATCTTTTTTGCTTGCGTCGTCCACGAATTTATTTTCGCCTCGCTAGTGTCGAAGTAAACCGCCGCCGTATAGCCGACGAACAGGGGGTCCCAGCCATCAGTGAAGTACTTCTGCATTTCTTCCGTAGTCATCCTCGCCATTATGGATGGAACTACCAAGGGGCTGTTCATTCCCAAGGTCATCCTCCTAACTATAGGGAACTCAGGCATGGTGGCCGGCAGGATTTCTTTCTCCATTATGGCCTCCAGCTCCCTCTTAACCAGTGCAAAGCTTTCCTCCCAAGCGGGAATCCTCAAGATCTCTCTTCCGTCTGCTGTCAGTGGGTTCAAGTTCCAGGACTTGGGATATGTCTCGATGGGGCCCTCGCGTTTGCCTCCCATTCTACATTGCATCTGTCCCCTGAAGTTGCACACTATCAACTCGGCATCTTTCACTTTTCCAAAGAGTACCGTATTGCTCATTTGTGCCCTGAGCAGCTCCTGCTGACACCAATTGAGCGCCGTCCCATCCAGTACGCTGACAAGACTCAAGTGCGTTACAGAGTAACGATACGTTGTTACCAGGGGATCTGGGAATGCGTACGTTACTGCTGGACCGTAAATGCAGGTTACCACCTCCTCTAGACCCCGGATTATCCCCATCGGGTCCGACCTCATTGCCAGGCACAGGTCAGTCAACAAAGGCATCCCTCCATTCATCTTCTTCCATTCTTCTCTCGATTTTGGGTTCTTCTCTTCACCCGTCATGTGCCGATTCTGCATCATGAGGTATTTCACTAACAACGTCTTCAACCCCGCGGCACACTTGTAGGAGTAGGTTTCGATACTCGAGTGGACTTTCCCCATTGACAGGGGCTCCCCATATTCCATCAATCGATGAAACGACACCAATTCCCCATGGGTCAAGAGTACTAGTGCCAGATACCCATCAAACCGAAGTGTCTCTACTCCTCGACTAAACATGTACGCTGGGCCCATGTTGAACAAATATCTGGGGTAGACCAGATACAAAGCCAAGAGCAGGCTGATGGGCATGCCCAGTATCTCCTGCACGAAGGCTCCAAAGATAGTCGCTGTGGTGCCGAACATTCCTGCCATGAATTCTTTCCCCCAGCAGGGACTCAAGAACTTAAGAATATCATGATCCCTTCTAGTCCTCAGCTCACCCTCGGCGTGCTCTCTCCAGAACCCTCCAATCGTCACTTCATTGGCGGCCGAGACAAATCTAGCCACCGTCATCTCTCTTCCTTCGGCCAACTCCAGTTGTTTCTCCAGAAAACTCCAGACTTGTTTCACGAGGGGAGGTGCTTCCTCCCTTGTCTTATTCGTGGCGTTCTCCAACCTTGGTGTCAAAAATGGCCACCAGCCGTTCTCTTGCGTCAGGCGATATTTCATCGACTCTAATTGTTTCTCCGTGTCGGCCACATTTTTTCTCTCGTTGCTCGGACCTCTAGACTTGCCGGTGGAACCTGTGATATTCACCTCCATGCTCCGAAACCACAAGCTGGCCGTCAATTGGTTTATCGCCGGGTGATCGTCTCCGATGACTGGGCTGAACTTGAGTTGCCTGGCAAATTCGATATCTCTAGCAAAAGCACCTCATCCAGTACGATCAGGATGTCGGCTAATCCATAAAAGCCCCTCAGTGCATGAGATATGTCCGCCCATGCTGCTGCCAATTCTGACTTGCGGAGCCTCAGGTTCGATGGCTCCAATTCCCGATTGGGGGCTGCCATTAGAATCCGCCGTTCGTTTCCCTCTGCTATCAGGATCAAGACCGCATACACGAATTGTAGGGCGGGTGGCATATTCGCGTATCCAGGGGATGTAGTGAACACCACTTTCGTCTTGGATCCAAATCTCGAGACAACATTCTCTTGCACCTCATTCATCGCCGCAAACAACGTCTGAATGGCCTCCCATATCTTCTTCGATGTCGGTTCACTGCCCTTCAGCTGCTCAAGAAGTCCCGCCGCGTGCAGGTGATCATTCATTCCTGCAAACAATAGCAGCTCAGGCTCACAGGGCATCTCCGACTTTATTCCCACCACTAGAGTTAACATCTGGTTTAGTTCGGCTCCTGGCAAAGAGTATATCAGAGTATCCGGCCAGAATAACTTAGGAGACGTTCCTTCGAAGTCTGATCCCGCCACAATGACTACCCTCGCAGCAGCAGGATCTGCTCTATCATAAACTGCCAAGGTTTTGGCCAGCTGGGTGCTCCCACAGGGCTTCCCGTACCTGGGATCTTCCGCCAATTTCGAGCCTTCGTAAGCGGCATCTGACAATTCCATTCCCCCCGGATTCAGCAGCTTGTCCACCACCCTCAACTGTGCCGGGGTCGCCAACCTGATCCTGGCGATGCTCGTTCGGTGTTTGGGGGGTTCTGCTATGAGTCCAGGACTCCCCAGCAGCTTGAGAGGTCTGTAGTTGATGGGTCCCATGATCGCTTTCGTGGGAATTCCGGTCAGGTCCGCGGTCTCCATCAGTTTTCTTCTCGAGAAGTGCGCCTCATGAGCTTTCAACCAGTCCACGCAATGATGTCTGTTTAAGTCTTCGTGCGACACTCGTTCAATACCCAGAGTCTCCGCCAATTCTCGTCTGCATTCCAAACCCTCTAGGTCCAGTCCTTTCACCTTCTCTGGATATCTCAAGCGAGCGGTCTCCATAGGCTTCTTTTCCCGCTTGCTTTCTGCCACTACCACTGAGGATATTGCCGAGCCTGGAGGCGTTGATGACGTCACCTCCTCAGACTCCATTGGCGTGGCACTCGGCAATCTAGCCTGGTCGCTCCTCGAGCTGTCTCTAGTGTCGACCCTCGGTCCTAAGCGACCAGACAAGGCCCTCGAGGCAAGGAATGGTGGGTTCGGAGGTAGCCCTAATGTGAATTGGGCCGTCTCTAGCAGATCCGCCTCTAGCGTATTTATGTGTCCTTGAAAGACGTCATTTAGCCACTCTGCTCCCCTCGGTCTATCGAAGTGGATTCCATCATTGGAGGTGTCCTCTGGGAATCCCGCTTGCTCCATGCGCTCCGCCACGTCCAACAGTCCGACAGGGAGCACACTCTTCCGGCGGATCTCTCGGATCACCCTGTTTAGGCTCCGCACCTTCTCGTTCATCTCCAAGGCGTGCTGATCACACTTCATATTATAAGGGACAGTACATACTGTCAACAGGATGGGGTCCATCTGGATCCTCAGCTCCTCAAGAAGGCAGCTCATCTTGTCGTGCAGCCTCGTTATTTTCCTCGCTTCTCCCCTTGACACATCATTCGTCCCGATCTTCAGGGTGACCGTGTACACTTTAGTCATCCCTAGCATCTCAAGCGTTGCCAACATCTCTGGTGTGGCAGCTCCAGCGAAACTCAAGATTCCTGTCTGCCAGTGCGACTGGATCCGGGTCAACACCCGCACCAGGCTGTCCCCTATGATTAGGTGGACCGCGCCTTCTGGCACACGGGGTGGCGCAAGATATTCCACCCAGGCTGCATCATGAAAGCAGTCCCTCCTGGCTTTCTGTTCCGCATTCCAATCCAGTCGATTGTGCCTGTGGTACCTCTTCTCTGTGTTTTTCTTATAACTCGAGATCACGACGCTCCTGACCGGCTGTTCCCTCCAAGTCGGGGGAAGCTCCGGTCTTGCCGAACTTTCACGACTTTTCTGCCGCAATTTCTCGCCCAGCTCTTTCAGACGCGATGAGCCGCCGCTCACCTGACTGTCACTCGAGGTCGAGGTTGGGGTATATCCCGGCAGCACCACATCCATCAGTGGGCGTATGGGTTGCGTCTCTAAGCTACGCAAGGAGGACGTCGCTTCATTCGGTATCCAGACTTCCAACCCTTCACTCATGTGTTCTCGGGCCTCGCGGTCAAGGTTGAACCGTCCTCTTGCCCTGGGGGCTTCATCCACTTCCATGCGTGACTCTGGCCTCGAGCTGGTAACCACTCGCTCCTTTGGCCTGGCTCCCTTCTGTGCATCAAGCTCGCGTTGTCGTTGTTCTATTCTCTCTAACTCCGACTTCAGTTGATCACGATTCGCGGCATTCTCCCGCACCCTTAGTTCCTGCTGATTTTCAGCCTTTAGCATCTCAAGCAACCTCAGAGTCTGATCTCGTTCGTTGACCGCCTGGTCCCTCTCCAGCTGAACCTTCTCCCGATCCAGCTTTGCCTGATCCCGATCGAGGTTCGCCTTGTTCCTTTCCTTCTGCGTCTTCTCGAGCTCTTTCTTTAGATCACCAAGATCCGGATATGCCTCAGTCGTCTGTTGTGCTCGCGTCATCGATAGCACTTTACTCGAGCTCTGGCCTGTGGATCTTGCTGATGGCCTAGTTGGTAGTGGGAATTCTCCTGCGCCATATTCGGTGTTGTTACTCAGGCCAGGATTTCTTGCCAAATCAAAACCCCTTACTCCTCCATCCACATTCCAAGACAACCATCTGGTCTGTTCCTGATTTGATATTCCCTCGGTGGTGTAGCCGATCCTTACCAGCTCAAGAATTACCTTACCGGCTCAAGAATTACCCAACTCAAGAATTCACTAGAAATGTTCCCTTGCAAATACTTGCTGCAGGTGTCGTTTATGGCGAGTTCAATCAAGATTTCTCTTTCTGTCTCTCGCTTGAGTATAGTTGGATTTTCAACTTTGTTTTTCAAACTTGATCTGAAAACAGAAACCATATTAAGACTTAACATGTCATGTTCCTAACCTAGAGACCCCCCTTTTACCAGTATGGTTAAAATCTTATCATTTTCATTCTACTTAAAACAATTCAATTGGAATTTCCTTAAAAGCATGCAGATTCATTTTATGTTTTAGCACCGTTAATTCTTTTTTAAAATTCAATTGTCATGCCAATCACGTCTTAAGATCCCTTTACCTGTGCCGCACCCCAGTACCTAACTCAAGACTCCTCCCTCACGCCCAACTCGAGACCCCGTGCCCCAACTCAGGCGATGCTCAAGTAGTATTTCTTGTGCAGATACACCATTATCTCAGTTTCCGCAAAGACTACATGTAGGATAGCGTACAATTCCCTCGAGCTCAGTTTGCCCCTTTTTGGGTCATACACCGGCATTGAGACCTCCGTTATTCCTCTTTCAATCATGAAGTCTCGTAGTCTTGTTAGTGCCAACATCACGTGTTCGGGATCAATTGTGTTCCTGTCATTGACCCTCGTCACTAGGAAGCACAGATATTTGCCCGGGACTTGTGCTACTGATGGTGGAAGCGCTGCCATTCCTCCCAGTCCTGGTCTCTGTCTGAACACGTTCTGGTACTCTCTTTTGAAGTCAGCTTCCAATCTTGATTTGAAACTCATGTCCGCCGTGATGCAGATCGCGCTAGTCCTGTTTGACAGGATGAAGTCGCTATCCGTTATCATGATGTTTTCCGAGTACTCATTGGGTATTTCAAATTTCGTTTTGAAATTCCGACCTATGGTAGGCTCTGGCTCTTCTTCTTCCAGTTCCAATTTGCTTGTTTCTCTCACTTCCTTGAGCTTTTTTATCATCAAATTTTCGGTGTGGGTAAGTCCTACCCCCACTCCCCGGACAAAAATGTTTATCGACGTCCCCGTCGATGTTGTCGGGTCTGAATTGTCCGGAGGAATGTCCAGTGGCCTATCTGTTGCCGTCCATCCGAAAAGAGGGTCCTCTGCCTTCATATAATTTGCCGATGATACGTCGACTTGTTGAATGCTTTAGTCATCCCTAGCATCTCAAGCGTTGCCAACATCTGTGGTGTGGCAGCTCCAGCGAAACTCAAGATTCCTGTCTGCCAGTGCGACTGGATCCGGGTCAACACCCGCACCAGGCTGTCCCCTATGATTAGGTGGACCGCGCCTTCTGGCACACGGGGTGGCGCAAGATATTCCACCCAGGCTGCATCATGAAAGCAGTCCCTCCTGGCTTTCTGTTCCGCATTCCAATCCAGCCGATTGTGCCTGTGGTACCTCTTCTCTGTGTTTTTCTTATAACTCGCGATCACGACGCTCCTGACCGGCTGTTCCCTCCAAGTCGGGGGAAGCTCCGGTCTTGCCGAACTTTCACGACTTTTCTGCCGCAATTTCTCGCCCAGCTCTTTCAGACGCGATGAGCCGCCGCTCACCTGACTGTCACTCGAGGTCGAGGTTGGGGTATATCCCGGCAGCACCACATCCATCAGTGGGCGTATGGGTTGCGTCTCTAAGCTACGCAAGGAGGACGTCGCTTCATTCGGTATTCAGACTTCCAACCCTTCACTCATGTGTTCTCGGGCCTCGCGGTCAAGGTTGAACCGTCCTCTTGCCCTGGGGGCTTCATCCACTTCCATGCGTGACTCTGGCCTCGAGCTGGTAACCACTCGCTCCTTTGGCCTGGCTCCCTTCTGTGCATCAAGCTCGCGTTGTCGTTGTTCTATTCTCTCTAACTCCGACTTCAGTTGATCACGATTCGCGGCATTCTCCCGCACCCTTAGTTCCTGCTGATTTTCAGCCTTTAGCATCTCAAGCAACCTCAGAGTCTGATCTCGTTCGTTGACCGCCTGGTCCCTCTCCAGCTGAACCTTCTCCCGATCCAGCTTTGCCTGATCCCGATCGAGGTTCGCCTTGTTCCTTTCCTTCTGCGTCTTCTCGAGCTCTTTCTTTAGATCACCAAGATCCGGATATGCCTCAGTCGTCTGTTGTGCTCGCGTCATCGATAGCACTTTACTCGAGCTCTGGCCTGTGGATCTTGCTGATGGCCTAGTTGGTAGTGGGAATTCTCCTGCGCCATATTCGGTGTTGTTACTCAGGCCAGGATTTCTTGCCAAATCAAAACCCCTTACTCCTCCATCCACATTCCAAGACAACCATCTGGTCTGTTCCTGATTTGATATTCCCTCGGTGGTGTAGCCGATCCTTACCAGCTCAAGAATTACCTTACCGGCTCAAGAATTACCCAACTCAAGAATTCACTAGAAATGTTCCCTTGCAAATACTTGCTGCAGGTGTCGTTTATGGCGAGTTCAATCAAGATTTCTCTTTCTGTCTCTCGCTTGAGTATAGTTGGATTTTCAACTTTGTTTTTCAAACTTGATCTGAAAACAGAAACCATATTAAGACTTAACATGTCATGTTCCTAACCTAGAGACCCCCTTTTTACCAGTATGGTTAAAATCTTATCATTTTCATTCTACTTAAAACAATTCAATTGGAATTTCCTTAAAAGCATGCAGATTCATTTTATGTTTTAGCACCGTTAATTCTTTTTAAAATTCAATTGTCATGCCAATCACGTCTTAAGATCCCTTTACCTGTGCCGCACCCCAGTACCTAACTCAAGACTCCTCCCTCACGCCCAACTCGAGACCCCGTGTCCCCAACTCAGGCGATGCTCAAGTAGTATTTCTTGTGCAGATACACCATTATCTCAGTTTCCGCAAAGACTACATGTAGGATAGCGTACAATTCCCTCGAGCTCAGTTTGCCCCTGTTTGGGTCATACACCGGCATTGAGACCTCCGTTATTCCTCTTTCAATCATGAAGTCTCGTAGTCTTGTTAGTGCCAACATCACGTGTTCGGGATCAATTGTGTTCCTGTCATTGACCCTCGTCACTAGGAAGCACAGATATTTGCCCTGGACTTGTGCTACTAATGGTGGAAGCGCTGCCATCCCTCCCAGTCCTGGTCTCTGTCTGAACACGTTCGGGTACTCTCTTTTGAAGTCAGCTTCCAATCTTGATTTGAAACTCATGTCCGCCGTGATGCAGATCGCGCTAGTCCTGTTTGACAGGATGAAGTCGCTATCCGTTATCATGATGTTTTCCGAGTACTCATTGGGTATTTCAAATTTCGTTTTGAAATTCCGACCTATGGTAGGCTCTGGCTCTTCTTCTTCCAGTTCCAATTTGCTTGTTTCTCTCACTTCCTTGAGCTTCTTTATCATCAAATTTTCGGTGTGGGTAGGTCCTACCCCCACTCCCCGGACAAAAATATTTATCGACGTCCCCGTCGATGTTGTCGGGTCTGAATTGTCCGGAGGAATGTCCAGTGGCCTATCTGTTGCCGTCCATCCGAAAAGAGGGTCCTCTGCCTTCATATAATTTGCCGATGATACGTCGACTTGTTGAATGCTTTGTCCTTCGCGGCTCTCGTCTTTGACATCGCGCAAGTATCCTCAAGTTCGTGTTCTCCCTCCTCTCTATCTCACTCTGTTCGAGATCCGTCTCCAATTCTGGCGTCGAGTAGTCTTCCTGCGGATAGTGTCCACCATCGTCAATGACTTGCCATTCCTCTTCGGCTTCCAGTTCGCCTGCACTCAGTAGTTCCTCGCCCAATTTGTCTGGCTGTATCTTATCGATCAAGAAGTCATCCCCGTACCTGTTGTACCTTATGCCGGTCCGTTTACGATTGCCAGTCCTGGTTCCCGGTGGTATTGGTCGATCTGGCTCCATCCACTTCGGCACCTCATCTTGCTCCGGGTCGTTCCAGTCTTCTTCTACAAATGATCCTGCTTCAGACTCCACTTCTATCTTTTCATTGTCGTCCAAACTCAAGTTCTCATTACCATCATTCTTCTCTTTGGTGCCTCTTTCATTCACTTCACACGCTGGCTCTACCACCAGGTACTCAAGACCCTCCATGTCATTCGGTATGCACCAATCCTCCGGGGACGGAACGTGAGGCTTCAGATTTTCATAATGTGCCGCTCGCCCAGTACTCAAGCGATAGAACCGTCCTTGTTGATGGACTTCCGTTATCATGAATGGTCCCCTCCACTTCTTGAGTAGTTTCTTTGCTCCCTTGGGCGGTATGACATTTTGGAAGACCCACACATATTGGCCCACTTCATATGGCTTTGCTTGTAATATTTTTTCGTCATATTTTCTGCGTTGCCTCATTTGCGCCTGCGCGGTGTTCCTCCTGCATAGCTCGTTTAACTCCTGTTGTCTTTTGATCGCTTCTTTCACGTACGCCTGAGGCGACGTCCTTTTCCCTTCGTATTCCGCGTAAAAGAATGTCAGAGGCATTGCTCTCTCCCTACCCGTCAACATCATGAAGGGACAGATGCCCGTCGTTGAGTGCTGTGTACTGTTGTAGGCCCCTACTACCTGTGGCAGGTATTTATCCCAATCCGTCATGTATCTTGAGCAGTACACCCTTAACATGTTGACCAGTGTCCTGTTCTGTCTCTCTACCAACCCGTTGGTCTGTGGATGGTAGGTTGTCGAGTGTGCTTGAGCAATGTGCGATCTCCTCATCAATTTTTTTGTCAAGTCCCCCACAAAAGCTTTGCCGTTGTCCGACTGGAAAGTCATTGGACAACCATACCGCGATATCCAATGCGTTATCAGATGATCACATGTCTCCTCGGCCGAGGCTGTCTGGCACGGAACCGCTTCCGCCAACTTTGTGAAGTGGTCTATTATAACCAATATCTGGTTATATCCCGACTCCGTCATGCTGATTTTTTGATGGTCTATCTGCACCACTTCATTGAATTCTGAGCTCTCGACGGACTTGAGGGGAAACTTCATCTTCCTTGGGTCCTTTACCTGGAGGCATGCCAGGCAGGCATTCACCCATCTCTCGCAAGCTTTTCTCATCCCTGGCCAATCAAACCTGTGAAGTATCCTTTGTTGTACTTTGTCTATCCCCTGGTGCCCCATCTGGTCGTGCGATCTGAAAAGCACCTCCGTTTGATACAACTGTGGTAGTATGATGAGGTTGTGTTTGTGTAATATCTTCTCCTCATCTTTCCTCTTGCATGCTACCACCCCATCAGCTGTGTGATAGAGTAAGTCTTTCTTTTCTTTGTAGAACTGGCTCAAGATCTTATAGCTGTCTTCCTCGAGTTCCCCCTTCTCCTTGACCCCCGACTGGATCCATTTGGAGAGGTTATTTGTCATTTTGTCATTCTTTTGGGCTCTTATTAGGTCTGACAGCCTGTATCTCGCCTTGACATGCTCCTTTAGCGCCATGATCTGTCCATTCATCTCACCAGGGTTGTGGATGTCATCACTCAGCTTCACGCATATCATCTTTTTCACGATTTTCATATCATCTTCTGGCACCAGATTCGTTCTGACGTTTGAGTTGCATGATAGTTCCCTGAATGGCTTCCTTGAAACCGCAATTTTCTCAAGTTCCTCACCACCTCGTAGCTCCTGTATGTCTAGATTGTACGTTCCTGAAGATGGATCCGTCTGTAACTCCCTGTCGTGGTGCCTTGTCTTCTCTTCCGCCAATATCATGCACAGACTGTCTTGGTTTTCGCTGCTCTCATCCGAGTCTTCATCCCATTCTTCACGCTCCCCAGACAATTTTCCTTCTCCGGTTTCTTCTTCCGTGAACATGGAACACTCCCCGGACTCTTGACCTAGTCCCAGGTGTTCAGTATCTTCTTTGAACGTCACTTTCTTTTTCCTAACCTTGGTCTGCTCCAGAATGTTCTCGGGGATTTTGTCAGCTAGTGACCGCACGACATCTTTGCTGTCAGTGACGCTTCCTCTTGAGGAGTCAGTATTGTTCACTGTTTCTTTTCTCCGAAGTATAGTGACTTCCGGTTGCTCTTGACCCTTCTCTTGGATCACGGGCTTCTCATCTGATAGTTTCTCGAGCAACCTCATTAAGTCATCATCTATCTGTGCAGTTCCTGCTTCTACCTGGTTAAGATCATAGCCTTTTGCCTTGAGCGTCTCCCTCACGATCTTCGACTTTAGTATTATTTCTATCGGAATCCTTCTGCTCTTCTTCCAGATGGTCTTTTCTGGAGGTTCTTTAGGTAATTCAGGATGATCTTTAATCGGTTTGCCTGATTTGTCCAGCCATCTCGTGAGTGGCAGACTGTCGTACGTTTCCTTGTCCATGAAGGAGAAGCCATCTTTGATTTCAGGTCTGTCTGCCTCTCTTTGCTCTTGTCTCTCATAGAACTCCGTCTTCTTACTCAAGCTGTCGGCATTCTGATGTTTATCTCGTGTTCTATGCTCAATTATCATGTTGTATCCGTCCAGGCGAACTATCCACCTCCCAATGTAACTTTGGTCCATTGAGTACGTTTTCAGCCCGCTCAGTGCTCGATTGTCGACTCGCAACTTGAATGGCTCACTGCCCAGGTATGCCCTGTATTTCTCGACAAAAGTAACCACCGCGAATATCTCTGCTTTCGGTGCTCCGTACTTCATTTCCGTGTCACTCAGGACTTTGCTCCCGTACGCTGTTGGTCTCAAGACTGTCTTCACATTCCATTCTTGTTCTTGGTGGAGAATCCCAGAAATCGCGACTACCGACGCATCCGTGTCCAGCACGTACATCCTTTTCTCAGTCGGCATACCCAGTACTGGTGCCTCACATAGCTCTTTCTTTATTCTCTGGAATGACTCTTCTGCTGCGTTGTTCCACGTGAACTTCTTGTCCTTGTGTCTCATTAATTGTTGCATCGGGTATACCTTGTCCGCATAGCCTTTGATGAACTCTCTATAATAGTTAGCGAAACCCAGGAAGCTCATCAACTGGTGCTCTGTCTTCGGTGATTTCCAGGTCAGGACTGCTTCCACGGCGTCCGTATCAGGTCTGATGCCGTGCTTGTCTACCATCCTGCCCAAGTATTTTATTGAGTCCTTGAGTATCTCGCACTTTGATGGTTTACACTTTAGCCCCGACCTCTTCATGCATGCAAACACTTCGTCAAGTCTCTCAATGTGGTCTTCCAGTGTTGGCGTCGCTATTACCACGTCATCCACGTAGCACATTACCAGGTTGCCATACTTCTTCGTCACGCCTATCAGCGCGTGTGCCATCAACCGCTGAAACGTGGCTGTGGCATTGCAAATTTCCAAACGGCATCCGTTTCCATTGAAACAGACCCAACTCGCAGGCAAACCCTGTCTTGTCCCTGTCCTGCTTCCTTAGTGGTACCTGCCAAAAGGCCGAGCCTAAATCAAGAGTCGTAAAAAATTTTGCATCACCTAACTTCGAGAGGCTCTCATCAATCCTAGGTATGGGATAGGCATCCTTCACCGTGACGGAGTTCAGGTATCGAAAGTCACAACAAAACCTCAACTGGTCGCCTTTCTTTTTGGCCATCACTACTCCACACGCCCACGGGGACTTGGATGGTTCTATCATGTCATACTCTAGTAACGTCTCGATTTCTTTTCTACACGCGTCCGATTTGTGTGGGGTCATGCGCCTCGCCCCCTCCCTGTGTGGTACCGCGTTTTCCTCAAGTTCTATTTCATGCTCAACGTAATTACAACACCCGATATCCGCCTTATGCCTCGAAAAAAACTTCCTCGTTCCGCTCTAGTACGTCCTTGATGGCTTCGAGCTGTTCATCTTTCAGTTTGCCCCTCAAATGTTCAATCTCCGGCAGAACCGGTTTATCAGTTTGCATTTCATCTAGTGTGGGTCGCTCTGGAAAGTTCGAACAGCTCGACAGCCCATCATCCGTTTCTGACTTAAGTGATTTAATAAGACCTGAAGAATCTTTTATTTTCTGCAATCGTCTCAAGATACAAATTTTGTCCCTATGATTGGGACAATCAACAACTTCATTTTGTTTTGAGTTCTCGATCGTTTCATATCGAGTTTTAACCGGTAAAGCATATCCCAGTTTCCTCCCTCTCTGTATCGTGATCGGTATATCAAGGGTATTCAACAAGACACTGACGCAGAGGCCGCTCTTCGTTATCGAGAAGGATCTTCCTAAGACAGCAGCACTTTGACTATTAGGATTCGGAACTACACACACTTGCTTGTTGTCACTTAGTTCATTGTAATTTTTCATCCTCAAGCCTACGATTGCCGCTTCATTTGGTTTTAGCCTCACCCTCCTACTCAAGAATACCGGTGCTTTGTTTTCATTTGCCATTATTAAATTTACCGGTTTGATTGAGTACCTCCTATCCGGGTTCCGTATCCTGAACGTTGCGTTATTTAGATCAATCGTTACGTCGAAATTCCTGATGAAGTCTCTGCCCAAAATGAATTGGTCAGATTCATCTAGGTTTTCTACCACGATAAAGCTCATCCACAGGTTACGTTCCCCCAAGTTGAGGGCTATTATCGGCGTCCTGCCCAGCACCCGAAGGGCCCCTTTGTTTGCAGCTGACAGCCGTATTCTCGAGTCTATCAAATCACCTTTGTCAAAGCCCATCCGCTCCCAAGTTTCGATTGGTATGACGCTCAAAACTGCTCCCGTATCAAGTAACCCACGTAGCTGAGTCTTTTTGCCACTTATGTCTAGCACGTGCCCTGTCACATCTGCCTCTGTCCCGATGTGCATAGCATCTTCTTCAAGCATAGCGCAGTGTCCAATCGATCTCACTTTCAACTCTTCTTTCCCTAGGTAGATTTGCCCAATTAGGTCTTCGTCACATGTTATCATTGTCTTGGTATAGATGTTTATTCCATCTATATTTAGCATCACCTCGTGTGGACCATAAGCTTCAGTATACCTGTTGTCAACACGTACCGACTTGCTGCCCCCTCTCGTGAGTAGTGCTCTCAGCGCTCTAGAAGTCGTTTGTGGGCTTATACAAATCAAGTAATCTACGTACACGTCAATGTGCATTATTGTTTGGTCGCTCGGTTCGCTCAAGTTTCTGGTTACCTCGTGGCCGCCCACTGTGATTATCGACATTATTCTAGCCCCGATTTTCGATATGCCGAATGGCTTTCCCGTCACCATTTTTACAGTGTTACAATTCCCGGTCTTTGTTGAGCCTGGTACAGCCTCTGGTGTTGGGTTTGATCCGGTTAATGCTTCGTTGAAATTCTGTCTTTCGATCTCCAGCTTTAGTCGTTGCTCTATTTCTTTCGCAGCCAGATCCTGTTTCACTTTGGCAATTGCTTCCGTCGCCGCTTTCTCATAGTTTATCTCTAGAGAGTTCCCGGCTGCGGATTCTATCGCAACATTAACATGTGTTACAGCTTTCACTGTTTTCGTCGGCAATTCCGTGCTTGGTGCTCCTAAGTTCCTAGATTCAAACTCGTTTTGTCTATTCCGCTGATTCTGCACTGCCGCTAATGCCAACTTATGTTTGGGGTGACTCTGGTCCTTGACCGCTTCCCAGAACAAGGGACAATCCATTCTGAAGTGCCCCTCCTGGTTACAGAAGAAGCATCTTGCGCCTATCTTGATGATTAAGCCACTATAGTACTCGTGTTCCTCCATCTGGCTCATGTCCTCCTCATCCGGTGCGTATCCTGACTCTTCATGCCTTGTTTGTATGTTGTGCAGTCAGCCACGTGGTGATCCGCCGACCCGCAGTTCGCGCGTGATCTGCGCTTGTCCATGTCATCTCTAGGCTTGTACCATGACGACCTCTGGGGTTGACTTCCCCCTTGCGTGTTCCTGTTTTCTGAATATGAGTATTTCTTGGGTTTCATCAGCATGTATTCCCTTGATTTCTGTCTCATTTCTTCTGGGGTCGGTGCGCTGTCTTTCGACAATGTGTAGTATGTTGCTAACATTGTTCTTAAGTCATCACTTTTTACCCCATCAATGAACTTCGAGGCAATGCTAAAGTTTCTTCTGTTTGTCGACTCCTCCGGGTCACTCCTTCTTCTCAAGCTCTCGAGGTCATCTAGGAATCGATCAATTGACTCGTCGTCCCTCTGCCTTCTCTTTTCAAATCGCATCATCGCTTGGTGACCCTTCATGCCTGATCCGAATCGATTCAGCAATATTTCGAAGATTTTGTCCGCGGTATCGCGTTCTTCTTCTTTCTTTGCAACCACGCATTTCAATGCCGTGCCTTCCAGGTTGCTGAGTATGGCTGTGCATGCTTGCCTTTCATCATTTAAGTTATCATGCTCTAGATGTAATCTCATCACTTCCACCGACGTGTCAATGCATCCATCGGAGTCGTCTTTGAAT
This sequence comes from Symsagittifera roscoffensis, assembly GCF_963678635.1. Classification (NCBI taxonomy): domain Eukaryota; kingdom Metazoa; phylum Xenacoelomorpha; order Acoela; family Convolutidae; genus Symsagittifera; species Symsagittifera roscoffensis. The sequence goes on along the minus strand of NC_087062.1, from coordinate 17,642,671 downwards.
TCTTTTGGCTTCTTGAAAGTTTTTCTTGATTTTCCGTCTCTCCTATCGCTCGAGTCAGTGTTCCTCGTGGAGAAGGCCTCTAGAGTCCTGTTCATCATCTCCCAAGTGCTTGCCCATGTCATGGCATCCGGACCTGCGTTGCTGCTAGCTGTTGAGTCCCCCGGACCACTCGTTGTGTTTGATGTCCCATTTTTCATGATTGTTTTAGCAACCGTTGGTGCTATGCTTACCGCATCCCGGTTTAAAGGCAACGGTGTCGATTGCCGTTTGTTCCTTTGTGGTTCCACAAAGTCCACTCTGGTGCCTTGCGTGCGATCCGCTGCCGGTATTTCTTGTGAGGTAGAATTTCTCAAGATTGCATCCAACTTCGCCTGTATTGCACACGAACTTTCGGCCTGATTCCTGTTCATTGTGTCCATTCTCTTTTCCAGGCTACCTAATTGGCTGTTGACATCATCATATCGGTTTTTCAACTGTTGCATATCTCTTTTGATGTTCTTATCTCGTTCTTCATTGGTGGCATCTACCTTGTCCGACATCTGCTGGAGTCTCTCGTCTGTCGCCTTAGCCAGGTTAAAATAACTATCCAGATACTCGTGTTTGTTGTATTTCAACTCTTTCCTTATTAAGTCTCTATCTTCCTCACTGTACTTTAGTTGTTTGTCGATCTGATTTAGTTTTGTCATCAGGTCACCAAGCTCAAGAGTAGCTGTTTCATGATCAGCCGTTGTCTTGTTTTCGGCTGTCGCTTCCGTTTTGGCTTGTTCTTCCTTTAGGTCAGCTTCTGTCGTCTTCGCGCTCACTGTCCCAAATGTTCGTGCTCTTTCAGTTTTTGATTCTTTGGCCGTGTTGTCCTTCGATTTCATTCCGACCATCATCGCCAACTTTTCTGTAAAAGATGTTTTCTTTACTTGAGAGTCGTCTTTCACCGTTTCTCGGGTATTGCCTGTTGTGTCTTCCAACGCGTCTATTGGCGAAAATTCCACGGTTTTTGGATTTTGATCTTCCATATGGGGCATCGGTGTGGATTCCGTAGTCTTCTTCTCCACTTCATCTACGCTCTGGTCTGGTGTCATTAGATCGATTTCAATTGTGGGCTCCACCTGTTTGTCTTTAGCACCTTCTCGCGTCTTGTTCTCGGTACTACTCCTCGTGCTGACCATGCTAACTGAAAAGTTATCTTTTGTTTTGCTTGGGCCCATTGATGTCGTTCCGCGCACCGACGAGTTATATTTCGTGTTTGATCCACTTGACCTTTTTTCGAGCACCGGTACCCTACTCCGTCTCATTATTTCTATTTACAATTGCTCTTATTTGCAAAATTATTATATACACAATTCTATTCTACGAATAAAATCTTTTGTGGAAAAGAATTCTTAAAAGGAAATATACAACGTGATAAAAACCTTTCGTGAAAATTTCTTTATTTGTGGTCTCAACCGTACCGGGTTCCGACTAGTGTTGTTCTGTTTTAATTCTGACTCAAAACACTTATTGTAATTTTACTTCAATTTTTATACCGTCCTAAGACTTCCAGTTACCGTCCCTACTCTTCTTTGTACCGTCCCAGGTTTTTTCTACTGTCCCAAGACTGTTCGGTACTGTCCCAGTACTTTCCGTCAGTGTCCCAAGACCCTTGTCCAGAGAGTACTATCCCAGGACCACTGTCCCAAGACTGTCCCAAGAGTACTGCCCCAAGGTCAGTGTCCCAAGGCTAGTGTCCCAAGACCACTGTCCCAAGACTACTGTCCCAAGTCTACTGTCCCAAGGCTAGTGTCCCAAGGCCAGTGTCCCAAGACCACTGTCCCAAGACTACTGTCCCAAGGCTAGTGTTCCAAGACTACTGTCCCAAGACTACTGTCCCAAGGCTAGTGTCCCAAGACTACTGTCCCAAGGCTAGTGTCCCAAGGCTAGTGTCCCAAGACCACTGTCCCAAGACCACTATCCCAAGACCACTGTCCCAAGACCTCTGTCCCAAGACCACTGTCCCAAGACCACTGTCCCAAGACCACTGTCCCAAGACCACTGTCCCAAGACCACTGACCCAAGACCACTGTCCCAAGACCACTGTCCCAAGACCACTGTCCCAAGACCACTGTCCCAAGACCACTGTCCCAAGACCTCTGTCCCAAGACCACTGTCCCAAGACCACTGTCCCAAGACCACTGTCCCAAGGCTAGTGTCCCAAGACCACTGTCCCAAGACTGCTCTGGTCCAGGACTGCACTGTCCCAAGACTGTTGACAAGTGTCTGAGCGGTGGGACCTCTTTCTTCTTCGTTATGGGGACTTCTTGATTCACTGTACCTTGTACCACCACTCAAGCTCTAGTAAAAATTTTCCCAAAAACCCTCTCTTAGTGGCCAAATGCTGACCCCCATTTTTTAGTTACCTCTTTTTCAAGGTTCCAAGCAACTTGAAACCAAAACCTGTGCGCAGGTATCTTGTGATCACCTGTTCGTATAAAAGCCAAACACAAATCCTTACCAAAATGCAACAAAAATCTAAGCAAGAAAAAGTAATAAAAACAGAAAGATGAACCCACCTATAATTCAAAGTTGACAAATCTCTACCTTCTATCGAAAAAATGTCTGGTACCTAATTGCCACGCGTTCTCTTCCCCCCTGCTAGCGATATTATGGGGTATCACAAAAACTGTCTATGTCCGTTCCACCCTACCGATCCGACCAGGGTACCTACCTTAACCTGATTCTAATTTTGGATATCCGTTTCCTATGACCAACGCGTGTAAATATCTAATGTAACTAAGTCGACGACGCCGAGCAATTAGCTACTCTAATGTGTCCCCCCTTTTTACAAATTATAACCGCCAACCTCTAACTTAACCAGCCCCCTTCTAACCTCCCCCCTTTTTAGCCCCCTTTCTTAAACCTAAAAATTACCTTAAGCGCCGGGTGCTAAACCTCTCAAGAGAAAACCGTAGACCTGTCTCCAGGCCTGCTTAAGTAAAAACGTTCCTCAAAACCAGGGGATTTCGCTTATCCAATTTTACACTTATCTCCTATAATGTAATGTGGATTTTAACGATACCCGTTCTGCCCAACTTGAGAACTCGAGAAATGCAAAATCCTTCTTTGCTACTTTCCCACTCGACTGGTCACCTTTTCCAGTCCAGTCTCCTATTGGTTCAGCTCAAGTGCCCCTGAACCACTTTCCCACTCGGCTGGTCACCTCTTCCAGTCAAGTCTCCTATTGGTTCAGCTCAAGTGCTCCTGAACCACTTTCCCACTCGGCTGGTCACCTCTTCCAGTCAAGTCTCCTAGTTTACAGCTAAGTTCCAAGCTATCTAAAAACACTTGACAACGCCCCACCCTCGGGCACTTTATTGAGGTTACTGGGTTAAATTGCTAGGTTGATCGAAACGATCGAACTTGTAAAACAGTATGGGTATACTATTTAATTAATATAAAGGTTTGATCCAACTGATCTGGTGTCAAAGTCACTGTCTTTTTTCGTTTTATGGTTTTTGTTTTGCTTTTTGTCTTTTTGCTCGTGTTTTTGTCCCCCTAGTTGTCCCCCTTTACTCGGTTAGCTAAGCCTCGTTCGGAGAGCGTACGAGGAAGTTTTCTCGAGTTTTCTTAAAAAGCTATCACGGTACAACCGGAAGGTTTGCACGTTCCTGTCGAACCGCACCGCCGGTACTCTAGAATGGGCATGTAGCCCGAAGCTGTCTCAAGTGGGTTCGACTCCGTAGTCTTGATGTCGTAAACACCCAGGAGCGCCATAAAAACACTATGTAACATTCGTCTACTGTAGTCACACATGAGGCTTAAGAAAAATAGGCCCTATAACCATTGGCTCAAGAGTCAGGGACACTATCTCTTGTGTTTTTCTACCTCAAATCAGTCGGAGCCAATTCGGTTCGCTTGTGACATGAGACTACGACCCGTTACAGCTTAAAGGCTACTACCAAAATATCCCCCCACTCTAGAAATAAGAACGTCCCCATACTTAGGTCTCTAGATACCCAAAATACATGAACGCCGTTAAAAACCGGGTCGGAACAATCCGTTAAGTTACTTTTTATTAGACAGTGGAACTTTGATCCATTTCAGATGGATCAACCTAAATCTCGCCTTACCTCAACATAACAATCATAAAACACACTCTAGAAATTTAAATTGGGTACTCACATCAAAGCACGCTCAAGAACTGGGAGTAATTAAGTTAGTAAACAACTCGAGAATTAAATAATTTAACTAAATGAGTTTAATGTTTGTTAGTTTCAATAACAGGAACAAGTTTGAACTCTAGAGTATACTTTCTCGTGAACCATTGGGACACTCAAGCTGTCCACCTTTCCATCGAAGGTTCACCCTAGTCCAGTTTGAATGATAATCCAGTCGAGCAATAATAGTCCAATTCTCGGGAATACGCTTCCTTCTGTTTCAGATAGGACAGCTCTACTCTAGTTTTATTGTGACGGAAATTGCGAATGGCAATTTCCTACTGCTTTATCTGGCAACTTTCCCGCGATTGTTACTCGATCGTTCTGATTTCTCTTTTTCGGTTTTCAGTTATCGCGAGAAAATCGTGCATGACAGGCTCCATTCGAAATTTTGAAAAATTAAATTTCACCCCAAAATTAAGTGCTCTTGCTTTTCTCAAGGTCAAACTTCCAAATATGACCGACTGGCACATTGTTTTCAATAAATTTTTTTTCAAATATGTTTTATATATTACTGCGGAATTGGAGGTAACGATTTGAGATCTTTTTATCAATCGTTATTGACTAATAATAATTTTACGTAGTGAATCGCCGTTTGAGGTCGTTAGGCATTTGGTAAGTGGGTGGGGACAACAAAAATTGTTCTTTTTGATCCAAGGATAAAATTTGATGATCAGAATTTAAAATTTATAAGATAGAAAATTGATTTAGATCCAAGGAAAGCCGTGATGATCTGGTTAAGATTAAAAATAAAATTAAGGTTAAATTAATTTAAATTTATTTGGTAAAAGGTTTTAGTTGTTGATGATATTAGTTGATTTATGATTGCTGTTATGTTAAGGTGATAAAACTGGAACAACAGGATGATTTATATATACTAACAATTTATTGTCAAGCTTCTAATTTTTATTTTTGTTTTCAATAAATATTTTTTCAAATATGTTTTATATATTACTGCAGAATTGGAGGGAACGATTTGAGATCATTTTATCAATCGATTGACTAATAATAATTTTATCTAGCACCTGAAATAATCATTGAAGATTTCCTTCAAGAATTCTATGTTTGGAAATGAAAATCTAAATTCATTGCTAGTAAGATTCTAAATATAAAGGTTTGTGTTGGCTTTTGCCGTACGACCATGAAACTAAATGGTCAGTTTATGTGTAGTCGTATGTCGTCTATTGTCCGAGGTCTTTTTCCAATAAAGGGTAGTTCTCGTATTGTGCGGAATAGCGGCTCTGATCTATTGAGTCGTAGAGACATTTCAATTAAGTCATTGTCGTGTAACACTTTGAAAATGTTGTGTCTATTTTCTAATCTTTTTTTTGGTTAATTCTAAGCTATTTTGTTTTTTAAGGTCTTTATTCGAGACTTATGGTCGCACCAGATGAGTTATTATGTAGGGTGTATAACTCATAGAGTAATTTCGGATAGGGTACACCGTCTGCTCGTCACGCTATCTTGTTTTCGGCCGGATGGATTCGTGCAACTTCTTAGTCTAATACCGATCCTAATCTTACTCTTATATCTACTAGTCTCAGGGTGTTTAACTAGTCTCTGCTAGGCTCAATAGACCTAAAGTATACTGGCTTATTGCGACTGCTGAAGGAGAGGTAACTAATTTCTAAGTTATGTGCCAGTCGGTCATATTTGGAAGTTTGACCTTGAGAAGAGCAGAAAACACTTGATTTTGGAGTGAAATTTAAATTTTTAAATTTTCGAATGGAACATGTCATGCACGATTTTCTCGCGAGAACTGAAAATCAAAGAAGGAAAAGAGAACAGTTTTAGAACAATTGCGGGAAAGTTGTCAGAAAAAAACGAGTGGGAAATTGCTATTCGCAATTTCCATCATAGTGAACAAGAGTAGAGCTGTCCTATCTGAAATAGAAGACAGAGTATTCCCGAGAGAGCAATTATTCGAACTGGACCAGAGTGAACCTTCGACGGAAGGGTGGACAGCTTGAGTGTCCCAATGGTCCACATAAAACTTCGTTCTTGAGTTCAAACTTACCCTTACCATTCAAACTGATAAACATTGAACTTATCTAGTTACCTTAGTTAATTCTAGAGTTGCTCACCCATTTAATTACTTCCTGTGCTTGAGCGCATCAACATGTGAGTCCTTAATTTAAATTTCTAGAGTGTGTTTTATGATTGTTATGTTGAGGTAAGGCGAGTTTTAGGTTGATCCATCTGAAATGGATCAAAGTCACACTGTCTAATAAAAAGTAACCTAACGGATTGTTCCAACCCGGTTTTTAACGGCGTTCATGTATTTTGGGTATCTAGAGACCTAAGTATGGGGACGTTCTTAATTCTAGAGTGGGGGGATATTTTAGTAGTAGCCTTTAAGCTGTAACGGGTCGTAGTCTCATGTCACAAGCGAACCGAATTGGCTCCGACTGATTTGAGGCGGAAAAACACAAGAGATAGTGTCCCTGACTCCTGAGCCAATAGTTATAGGGCCTATTTTTCTTAAGCCTCATGTGTGACTGTAGTAGACGAATGTTACATAGTGTTTTTATGGCGCTCCTGGGTGTTTACGACATCAAGACTACGGAGTCGAACCCACTTGAGACAGCTTCGGGCTGAATGCCCATTCTAGAGTACCGGCGGTACGGTTCGACAGGAACGTGCAAACCTTCCGGTTGTACCGTGATAGCTTTTTAAGAAAACTCGAGAAAATTTCCTGGTACGCTCTCCGAACGAGGCTTAGCTAACCGAGTAAAGGGGGGCAACTAGGGGGACAAAAACACGAGCAAAAAGACAGAAAGCAAAACAAAAACCAAAAAAGAATAGAAAAAGGAACAAAAACCATAAAACGAAAAAAGACAGTGACTTTGACACCAGATTAGTTGGATCAAACCTTTATATTAATTGAATAGTATACCCATACTGTTTTACAAGTTCGATCGTTTCGATCAACCTAGCAATTTAAACCAGTAAACTGAATAAAGTGCCCGAAGTGGGGCGTTGTCAAGGGTTTTCAGATAGCTTGGAACTTAGCTGGACCAATAGGAGACTTGACTGGAAGAGGTGACCAGCCGAGTGGGAAAGTGGTTCAGGGACACTTGAGCTGAACCAATAGGAGACTTGATTGGAAGAGGTGACCAGCCGAGTGGGAAAGTGGTTCAGGGACACTTAGCTGAACCAATAGGAGACTGGACTGGAACAGGTGACCAGTCGAGTGGGAAAGCAGCCAAGAGGGATTTGGCAATTCTCGAGTTCTCAAGTTGGGCAGAACGGGTATCGTTAGAATCCACATTACATTATAGGAGATAAGTGTAAAATTGGATAAGCGAAATCCCCCAGTTTTGAGGAACGTTTTTACTTGAGCAGGCCTGGAAACAGGTCTACGGTTTTCTCTTGAGAGGTTTAGCACCCGGCGCTTAAAGTAATTTTTAGGCTTAAGAAGGGGGGCTAGAAAGGGGGGAGGTTAGAAGGGGGGCTGGTTAAGTTAGAGGTTGGCGGTTGTAAATTGTAAAAAGGGGGAAATTAGAGTAACTAATTAGTCGACATCGTTGACTTAGTTACATTAGAAATTAACACGCGTTGGTAATATTAGGTGGAGATCCAAAATTCAACTCGAGTTAAGACTGGTACGCTGGTTGGTTTGGTAGGGGGGACCGGATATAGACAGCTTTTGTGATACCCCATAAGATCACTAGTGGGGGGAGGAAAACGCGTGGCAATTAGGTACCAGACAATTTTTTTTTAGACGAAAGGTAGACATTGGTCACCTTTAAATTTTAGGTGGGGCTCATTTTTCTGTTTTTATTATTTTTCTTACTTAAAATTTTTTGTTGCATTTTATTGAGGATTTGTGTTTGGTTTTATACGAACAGGTGATCACAAGATACCTGCGCACCTACATTGAAATAGAAACAACCAAAAAGAAGAGGGGGGTCAGCATTTGGCTTTTAAGAGAGGGTTTTTGGGAAAATTTTACTAGAGCTTGAGTGGTGGTACGAGGTACGGTGGTTCAAGAAGACCCTAAAACGAGGAAGACACTCCGTGACGAGTATTGGGACAAGACCGAAGAAGTCTTAAAACAGAGCAGTCTTGGGATAGTGGTCTTGGGACAGGGTCTTGGGACAGTGGTCTTGGGACAGGGTCTTGGGACAGTGGTCTTGGGACAGGGTCTTGGGACAGTGGTCTTGGGACAGTGGTCTTGGGACAGGGTCTTGGGACAGTGGTCTTGGGACAGTGGTCTTGGGACAGGGTCTTGGGACAGGGTCTTGGGACAGTGGTCTTGGGACAGGGTCTTGGGACAGTGGTCTTGGGACAGTGGTCTTGGGACAGGGTCTTGGGACAGGGTCTTGGGACAGGGTCTTGGGACAGGGTCTTGGGACAGTGGTCTTGGGACAGTGGTCTTGGGACAGTGGTCTTGGGACAGGGTCTTGGGACAGTGGTCCTGGGACAGTCTTGGGACAGTGGTCTTGGGACACTAGTCTTGGGACACTAGTCTTGGGACACCAGCCTTGGGACACTGGTCTTGGGACACTGCCCTTGGGACACTAGTCTTGGGACACTAGTCTTGGGATACCAGCCTTGGGACACTGGTCTTGGGACACTACCCTTGGGACACTAGTCTTGGGACAGTAGTCTTGGGACACTAGCCTTGGGACACTAGTCTTGGGACAGTAGTCTTGGGACACTGGTCTTGGGACACTACCCTTGGGACAGTAGTCTTGGGACACTAGCCTTGGGACACTAGCCTTGGGACAGTAGTCTTGGGACACTAGCCTTGGGACACTGGTCTTGGGACAGTAGTCTTGGGACACTAGTCTTGGAACAGTGGTCTTGGTACAAGGGTCTTAGGACACTAACGGAGAGTACTGTGATAGTGACGAATAGTCTTGGGACGGTATAGAAATTGAAGTCAAATTACAACAAGTGCGTTTTAAGACAGAATAAGACAAATCGAAATAGGTAGGGTTAAGACCAAATTAAGGAAAATTTTTCGGAGGTTTTAGAAAGAGAATTGGATAAGGTTTTTAACACGTTGTACAGAATTTGTTACCACAAAAAATATTTTTTTTACCCTTAGAATAGAATCGTGTATATAATAAAATTGTAAATAAAAGCAGTTGTAAATAGAAATAATGAGGCGGAGTAGGGTACCGGTGCTCGAAAAAAGGTCAAGTGGATCAAACACGAAATATAATTCATCGCTGCGCGGAACGACATCAACGGGCCCAAAGATAACGAAGACGAACTTTTCAGTTAACATGGTCAGCACAAGGAGTACAGCGGAGAACAGGGCGAAAGAGGACACGGAAGGGGAGCGAGTAGAACCCACCATCGAGATTGATCTAGAGACACCCGATCAAAGTGTGGATGAAACAAGGAAGATGGCGACAGAGTCAACTCCAATGCCCAATGCAGAGGAACCGAACCAGAAACCCATAGAGTTCTCACCGATAGATGACGCGGAAGATGCAATAGGCAACACCGAAGAAACGGTGAAAGAAGACTCTCAAGTAAAGAGGACATCTTTTACGGAAAAATTGGGAATAATGTTCGGAATAAAAACTAAAGAAAACGTGACTGAAGAACCAAAAGCAGAAAGAGCACGAACATTTGGTACAGTGAGCACGAAAACGACAGAAACCGGCCAGAATGAGGAACAAGCTAAAGCAGAGGCTACGGCCGAAGAGAAACTCACGGCTGACCATGAAGAGACTACCATTGAGCTGGGCGACTTGTTGGCGAAATTAAATCAGATTGACAAAAGACTTAAGAACAGTGAAGAAGACAGAGAGGTGATAAAAAAGGAGATAAGATACAACAAGCACGAGTATCTAGACAGTTATTTTAACCTAGCTAAGGCAACAGAGGAGAGACTCAAGGAAATGTCAGATAAGGTAGAAGCCACCAATGAAGAACGAGAAAAGAACATCAAAACAGACATGCAACAGTTGAAGAACCGATATGATGATGTCAACAGCCAATTAGGGAGCCTGGAAAGGAGAATGGACACAATGAGCAAGAGTCAAGCCGAGAGTTCGTGTGCAATACAGGCGAAGTTGGATGCAATCTTGAGAGGTTCTACTCCACAAGAAAGACCGGCAGCGGATCGTACGCAAAGCACCAGAGTTGACTTTGTGGAACCACAAAGGAACAAACGGCAATCGACACCGTTGCCCTTAACCAGGGATGCGATAAGCATAGCACCAACAACTGCGAAAACAATAATGAAGAATGGAACGTCGAATACAACGGCTGCTCCGGGAGATTCAACAGCTAACAGCAACACAGGACCAGATGCTATGACATGGGCCAGCACTTGGGAGATGATGAACAGGACTCTAGAGGCCTTCGCCACGAGGAACACTGACTCGAGCGACAGGAGAGAGGGAAAATCAAGAAAGACATTCAAGAAGCCAAAAGAATTCAAGGACGACTCCGATGGATGCATTGACACTTGGGTGGAAGTGATGAGATTACATCTAGAACAAGACAACTTGAGTGACGAAAGACAAGCATGTACAGCCATACTGAGCAACTTGGAAGGAACGGCATTAAAATGCGTGGTCGCAAAGAAGGAGGAAGAACGCGACACCGCGGACAAGATCTTCGAGATATTGCTGAATCGGTTCGGGTCAGGCATGAAGGGTCACCAAGCGATGATGCGATTTGAAAAGAGAAGGCAGAGGGACGACGAGTCAATAGATCGGTTCCTAGATGACCTCGAGAGCTTGAGAAGGAGGAGTGACCCAGAGGAGTCGACAAATAGACGGAACTTTAGCATTGCCTCGAAGTTCATCGATGGGGTGAAAAGTGATGACTTAAGGACAATGTTAGCAACATACTACACATTGTCGAAGGACAGCGCACCCACCCCAGAAGAAATGAGACAGAAATCAAGAGAATACATGCTGATGAAACCTAAGAAGTACTCATATTCCGAAAACAGGAACACGCAAGGGGGAAGCCAACCCCAGAGGTCATCATGGTACAAACCTAGAGATGATATGGACAAGCGCAGATCATGCGCGAACTGCGGGTCAGCGGATCATCATGTGGCTGACTGCACAACGTACAAACAAGGCATGAAGAGCCTAGGTTATGCACCGGATGAAGAGGATATGAGCCAGATGGAGGAACACGAGTACTATAACGGCTTAATCATCAAGATAGGCGCCAGATGCTTCTTCTGTAACCAGGAGGGGCACTTCAGAATGGATTGTCCCTTGTTCTGGGAAGCGGTCAAGGACCAGAATCACCCCAAACATAAGTTGGCATTAGCGGCGGTGCAGAATCAGCGGAACAGGCAAAACGAGTTTGAATCTAGGAACTTGGGGGCACCAAACACCGAATTGCCGACGAAGACAGTGAAAGCTGTGACACATGTCAGCGGTGCGTTAGAATCCGCGGCCGGAAGCTCTCTAGAGATAAATTATGAGAAAGCGGCGACGGAAGCAATTGCCAAAGTGAAACAAGATCTGGCTGCGAAAGAAATAGAGCAACGACTAAAGTTGGAGATCGAAAGACAGAATTTTAACGGAGCATTAACCGGATCGAACTCAATACCAGAGGCTAGAACGGGCTCAATGAAGACCGGGAATTGTAACACCGTGAAAATGGTGACAGGTAAACCTTTTGGAATATCGAAAATCGGAGCAAGAATAATGTCGATAATCACAGTGGGCGGACACGAGGTAACCAGAAACTTGAGCGAGCCGAGCGACCAGACGATAATGCACATTGACGTGTATGCAGACTACTTGAGTGGAATAAGTCCACAAACGACTTCTAGAGCGCTCAGGGCACTACTCACGAGAGGGGGCAGCAAATCGGTACGTGTTGATAATAGGTACACTGAAGCTTATGGTCCACACGAGGTCATGCTAAATATAGATGGAATCAACATCTATACCAAGACGATGATAACATGCGACGAAGACCTAATTGGACAAATCTATGTAGGGAAAGAAGAGTTGAAAGTAAGATCGATCGGACATTGTGCCATGCTTGAAGAAGATGCAATGCACATCGGGACGGAAGCAGACGTGACAGGGCACGTGCTAGACATAAATGGCAAAAAGACTCAGTTGCGTGGATTACTTGACACGGGAGCAGTCTTGAGCGTCATACCAATCGAAACATGGGAAAAGATGGGCTTTGACAAAGGTGACTTGATAGACTCGAGAATACGGCTGTCAGCTGCAAACAAAGGGGCCCTACGGGTGCTGGGCAGGACGCCGATAATAGCCCTCAATTTGGGGGAACGTAACCTGTGGATGAGCTTCATCGTGGTAGAAAACCTAGATGAATCTGACCAATTCATTTTGGGCAGAGACTTCATCAGGAATTTCGACGTAACGATTGATCTAAATAATGCAATGTTCAGGATACGGAACCCGGATAGGAGGTACGCAATCAAACCGGTAAATTTAATAATGGCGAATGAAAACAAAGCACCGGTATTCTTGAGTAGGAGAGTGAGGTTAAAAGCTAATGAAGCGGCAATCGTAAGCTTGAGGATGAAAAATTATAATGAACTAAGTGACAACAAGCAAGTGTGTATAGTTCCAAATCCCAATAGTCAAAGCGCTGCTGTTTTAGGAAGATCATTTTCGATAACGAAGAGCGGCCTCTGCGTCAGTGTCTTGTTGAATACCCTTGATATACCGATCACGATACAGAGAGGGAGGAAGCTGGGATATGCTTTACCAGTTAAAACTCGATACGAAACAATTGAAAACTCAAAACAAAATGAAGTTGTTGATTGTCCTAATCACAGGGACAAAATTTGTATCTTGAGACGATTGCAGAGAATAAAAGATTCTTCAAGTCTTATCAAATCACTTAAGTCAGAAACGGACGATGGGCTTTCGAGCTGTTCGAACTTTCCAGGGCGACCCACACTAGATGAAATGCAAACTGATAAACCGGTTCTGCCGGAGATTGAACATTTAAGGGGCAAACTGAAAGATGAACAGCTCGAAGCTATCAAGGACGTACTAGAGCGGAACGAGGAGGTTTTTTCAAGGCATAAGGCGGATATCGGGTGTTGTAATTTTGTTGAACATGAAATAGAACTTGAGGAAAACGCGGTGCCACACAGGGAGGGGGCGAGGCGCATGACCCCACACAAATCGGACGCTTGTAGAAAAGAAATCGAAACGTTACTAGAGTATGACATGATAGAACCATCCAAGTCACCGTGGGCGTGTGGAGTAGTGATGGCCAAAAAGAAAGGCGACCAGTTAAGGTTTTGTTGTGACTTTCGATACCTGAACTCCGTCACGGTGAAGGATGCCTATCCCATACCTAGAATTGATGAGAGCCTCTCGAAGTTAGGTGATGCGAAATTTTTTACGACTCTTGATTTAGGCTCGGCCTTTTGGCAAGTACCATTAAGGAAGCAAGACAGGGACAAGACAGGGTTCGCCTGTGAGTTGGGTCTGTTTCAATGGAAACGGATGCCGTTTGGACTCTGCAATGCAACAGCCACGTTTCAGCGGCTGATGGCACATGCGTTGATAGGCGTGACGAAGAAGTACGGCAACCTGGTAATGTGCTACGTGGACGACGTGGTAATAGCAACGCCAACACTAGAAGACCACATCGAGAGGCTTGACGAGGTGTTCGCGTGCATGAAAAGATCGGGGCTGAAGTGTAAACCATCAAAGTGCGAGATACTCAAGGACTCGATCAAATACTTGGGCAGGATGGTAGATAAACACGGTATCAGACCTGACCCAGACGCCGTGGAAGCAGTCCTAACCTGGAAATCACCGAAGACGGAACACCAGCTGATGAGCTTCCTGGGTTTCGCCAACTATTATAGAGAATTCATCAAGGGATATGCGGACAAAGTATACCCGATGCAACAATTAATGAGACATAAGGGCAAGAAGTTCACGTGGAACAACGCGGCAGAAGAGTCATTCCAGAGAATAAAGAAAGAGCTGTGTGAGGCACCAGTACTGGGTATGCCGACTGAGAAAGGGATGTACGTGCTAGACACGGATGCATCAGTAGTCGCTATTTCTGGGATTCTCCATCAAGAACAAGAATGGAATGGGAAGACAGTCTTGAGACCAATAGCATACGGTAGCAAGGTCCTAAGTGACACAGAAATGAAGTACGGAGCACCGAAAGCAGAGATGTTCGCGGTGGTCACCTTTGTCGAAAAATACAGAGCATACCTAGGCAGTGAGCCCTTCAAGCTGCGAGTCGACAACCGAGCACTAAGCTGGCTGAAAACGTACTCAATGGACCAGAGCTATATTGGGAGGTGGATAGTTCGCTTGGATGGATACAACATGATAATTGAGCACAGAACACGAGATAAACATCAAAATGCTGACAGCTTGAGTAAGAAGACGGAGTTCTACGAGAGGCAAGAACAAAGAGAGGCGGACAGACCTGAGATCAAAGACGGCTTCTCCTTCATGGACAAAGAAACGTACGACAGTCTTCCACTCACGAGATGGCTGGACAAATCAGGCAAACCGATTGAAGATCATCCCGAATTGCCGAAAGAGCCTCTTGAAAAGACCATCTTGAAGAAAAGCAGAGGGATTCCGATAGGAATAATGCTCAAGTCCAAGATCGTGAGGGAAACACTTAAGGCAAAAGGTTATGATCTCATCCTGGTAGAGGAGGGAACGGTCCGAATAGATGAAGACTTAATGAGGTTGCTTGAGAAACTATCAGATGACAAGCCCGTGATCCAAGGGAAAGGTCAGGGGGCACCGGAACTAACCATACTTCGGAGAGAAGAAACAGTGAACAATACTGACGTCCCAAAAGGAAGCATCACTGATAGCAAGGAAGTTGTGCGATCACTAGTTGAAAAAATCCCCGAAAAAATTCTGGAACAGACAAAAGTCAGGGATAAGAAGGTAACATTCAGAGAAGAAGTTGAACACCTGGGACTAGATCAAGAGTCCGGGGAGTGGTCCAGATTCATGGAAGAAGGCGAAACCGGAGAAGGGAAATTGTCCGGGGAGCGTGAAGAATGGGATGAAGACTCGGATGAGAGCAGCGAAGACCAAGACAGTCTATGCATGATACTGGCGGAAGAGAAGATAAGACAGCACGACAGGGAATTACAGACGGATCCATCTTCAGGGACGTACAATCTGGAAATACAAGAGGTACGAGGTGGTGAAGAGCTCGAGAAAATAGCAGTTTCAAGAAAACCACTAAGGGAACTATCGTGTAACTCAAACGTCAGAACGAATCTGGTACCAGAAGACGACATGAAAATCGTGAAAAGGATGATATGTGTGAAGCTGAGCGATGACATCCACAACCCTGGTGAAATGAATGGACAGATCATGGCGCTAAAGGAGCACGTTAAGGCGAGATACAGGCTGTCTGACCTAATAAGGGCCCAGAAGAATGACAAAATGACAAGTAACCTCTCCAAATGGATCCATTCGGGAGCCAAGGAGAAGGGGGAACTTGAGGAAGACAGCTACAAGATCTTGAGCCAGTTCTACAAAGAAAAGAGAGATTTACTTTATCACACAGCTGAAGGGGTGGTAGCGTGCAAGAGAAGAGATGAGGAAAAAATATTACACAAACACAACCTCATCATACTACCACAACTGTACCAAACGGAAGTGCTTTTCAGATCACACGACCAGATGGGCCATCAGGGGATAGATAAAGTACAACAAAGGATACTTCACAGGTTTGACTGGCCGGGAATGAGAAAAGCTTGCGAGAGGTGGGTGAATGCCTGCCTAGCATGCCTTCAAGTAAAAGACCCAAGGAAGATGAAATTTCCCCTCAAGTCTGTCGAGAGTTCGGAATTCAATGAAGTGGTGCAGATAGACCATCAGAAAATCTGCATGACGGAGTCGGGTTATAACCAAATACTAGTTATAATAGATCACTTCACCAAGTTGGCGGAAGCGGTTCCGTGCCAGACAGCCTCAGCAGAGGAGACATGTGATCACCTGATAACGCATTGGATATCGCGATATGGTTGTCCAATGACTTTCCAGTCAGACAACGGCAAGGCTTTTGTGGGGGACTTGACAAAAGAATTGATGAAGAGATCACACATTGCTCAAGCACACTCGACGACCTATCATCCACAGACCAATGGGTTGGTAGAGAGACAGAACAGGACACTGGTCAACATGCTCAGGGTGTACTGCTCGAGATACATGACGGACTGGGACAAATACCTGCCACAAGTAGTAGGAGCCTATAATAGTACTCAGCACTCAACGACGGGTATCAGTCCTTTCATGATGTTGACAGGCAGGGAAAGGGCAATGCCTCTAACATTCTTCTACCCGGAGTACGAGGGGAAGAGGACGTCACCTCAAGCATACGTGAAGGAAGCGATCAAAAGACAACAAGAGCTAAACGAGCTATGTCGGAGAAACACGGCGCAAGCGCAAATGAGGCAACGCAAGAAATATGACGAAAAGATACTAAGAGCAAAGCCATACGAAGTGGGCCAATACGTGTGGGTTTTCCAAAATGTCATACCGCCCAAGGGAACAAAGAAACTACTCAAGAAATGGAGAGGACCGTTCATGATTACGGAAGTACATCAACAAGGAAGGTTCTATCGCTTGAGTACAGGGCGAGCAGCACATTACGAAAATCTGAAGCCTCACATTCCGTCTCCGGAGGATTGGTGCCTGCCAAAAGACATGGAAGGTCTTGAGTACCTAGTGGTGGAACCAGCGTGCGAAGTGAATGAGAAAGGCACTAGAGAGAAAAATGATGGTAATGAGAACTTGAGTTTGGACGACAACGAAAAGATAGAGGTGGAGTCGGATGCAGGTTCATTTGTAGAAGAAGACTGGAACGATCCCGAGCAAAACGAAGTACCGAAGTGGATGGAACCGGATCGACCAACACCACCGGAAACCAGAACGGGCAATCGTAAACGAACAGGTATGAGGTACAATAGGTACGGGGATGACTTCTTGATCGATAAGATACAGCCAGACAAGTTGGGCGATGAACTACTAAGCGCAGGTGAACTGGAGGCCGAAGAGGAATGGCAAGTGATTGACGATGGTGGACATTATCCGCAGGATGATTACTCGACGCCAGAATTGGAGACGGATCTCGAGCAGAGTGAAATAGAAAGGAGGGAGAACTCGAACTTGAGGATTCTAGAGTGGATGCGTGATGTCAAAGACGAGAGCCGCGAAGGACAAAGCATTCAGTAAATCGATGTATCAGCAGCAAATTACATGAAGACAGAGGACCCTCTTTTCGGATGGACAGCAACAGACAGGCCACTGGACATCCCCAAGGACAATTCAGACCCGACTACATCGACGGGGACGTCGATAAATATTTTTGTCCGGGGAGTGGGGGTAGGACTTACCCACACCGAAAATTTGATGATAAAGAAGCTCAAGGAAGTGAGGGAAACAAGCGGATTGGAACTGGAGGAAGAAGAACCAGAGCCTACCATAGGAAGGAATTTCAAAACGAAATTCGAAATACCCAATGAATACTCAGAGAACATCATGATAACGGATAGCGACTTCATCCTGTCAAACAGGACCAGCGCGATCTGCATCACGGCGGACATGAGTTTCAAATCAAGATTGGAGGCTGACTTCAAAAGAGAGTACCAGAACGTAGAGTTTCTGTTCAGACAGAGGCCAGGACTGGGAGGCATAGCAGCGCTTCCACCGTCAGTGGCACAAGTCCCGGGCAAATACCTCTGCTTCCTAGTAACGAGAGTCAACGACAGAAACACAATTGATCCCGAACACGTGATATTGGCACTGACAAGACTACGTGACTTCATGATTGAAAGAGGAATAGTGGAGGTCTCGATGCCGGTGTACGACCCAAACAGGGGCAAACTGAGCTCGAGGGAATTGTATGCTATCCTACATGTGGTCTTTGCAGAAACCGAGATAATGGTGCATCTTCACAAGAAGTACTACTTGAGCATCGCCTGAGTCGGGTACATGGAGGTATCGAGTCGGGTGTGAGGGAGGAGTCTTGAGTTAGGTACTGGGGTGCGGCGCAGGTAAAGGGATCTTAAGACATGATTGGCATGACAATTGAATTTTAAAAGAAAGAATTGATGGTGCTAAAACATAAAATGAATTTGCATGTTCTTAAGGGAAATCCAATCGAATTGTTTTAAGTGATATGTGAATGATAGGATTTTAATCATATGGGTAAAAGGGGGGTCTCTAGGTTAGGAACGTGACAATGCTAAGTTTTAATAAGCTTTCTGTTTTCAGATCGAGTTTGAAAAACAAAGTTGAAAATCCAACTACACTCAAGCGAGAAACAAAAAGAGAGAATCTTGATTGAACACGCGATAATCCGAATCTACAGCAAGTAGTTGCAAGAGAACATTTCTAGAGAATTCTTGAATTGGGTAATACTTGAGTTGGTAAGGTAATTCTTGAGTTGGTAAGGTAATTCTTGAGCTGGTTAACATCTACCTATATACATCCCGAAGTTGCAAAAATGGCAGACCGATTCTGGAACTCCGTGCCCGCGGCTCTGAAGAAGCCCACTCTTGACGAGCTGTACAGACGCTTGAGGGACCTGGACTACACCCAGATAGACGAGAGAATGGCGGTGATGCTGAATGCGATCCTCCAGTTGGAGGACCAGGGTGAGTGCAGGGAGTCTGCGACGGAGGCTGTCTTGATGGTCGGCTACACCACCGAGGGCATATCAAATCGAGAACAGACCAGATGGTTATCTTGGAATGCGGATGGAGGAGTAAGGGGCTTTGACTTGGCAAGAAATCCTGGCCTGAGTAACAACACCGAACACGGCGCAGGAGAGTTTCCGCTACCGACGAGACCAACAGCAAGATCCACAGGCCAGAGCTCGAGTAAGGTGCCGTCGATGTCGCGAGCGCAACAGACGACAGAGGCATATCCGGATCTGGGGGTTCTAAAGAAAGAGCTCGAGAAGGCGCTGAAGGAGAGGAATAAAGCGAACCTCGATCGGGATCAGGCGAAGCTGGACAGGGAGAAGCTTCAGCTGGAGAGAGACCAGGCAGTCGACGAGCGAGATCAGACGTTGAAATTACTTGAGATGCTGAGGGCTGAACATCAGCAGGAGCTAAGGGTGCGGGAGAACGTCGCGAATCGTGATCAACTAAAGTCGGAGTTGGAAAGGATAGAACAGCGACAACGCGAGCTTGACGCACAAAAGGGAGCCAGGTCTAACGAACGAGTGGTGACAAGCTCGAGGCCGGAGTCGCGCATGGAGGTGGATGAAGCTCCCAGGGCTAGAGGACGGTTCAACCTTGACCGCGAGGCCAGGGAACACATGAGTGAAGGCTTGGAGGTCTGGATACCGAATGACGCGACGCCCTCCTTGCGCAATCTAGAGACCCAACCTGTACGTCCTCTGATGGATGTGGTGTTACCAGGATATACACCAACCTCGACCTCGAGTGGCAGTCAGGTGAGTGGCGCCTCATCGCGCCTGAAGGAGCTGGGCGAGAAATTGCAGCAGCAGAGTCGTGAAAGATCGACAAGGCCAGAGCTTCCCCCAACTTGGAGGGAACAGCCGGTCAGAAACGTCGTGATCGCGAGCTACAAGAAGAACACAGAGGGGAACTACCACAAGCATAGTCGGCTGGACTGGAATGCGGAACAGCAAGCCAGGAGGGACTGCTTCCACGACGCAGCCTGGGTGCAGTATCTAGCGCCACCTCGTGTGCCAGAGGGTGCGGTTCACCTGATTATAGGGGACAGCCTGGTGCGGGTGTTGACCCAGATCCGGTCACATTGGCAGACGGGAGTCTTGAGTTTCGCTGGAGCTGCTACGCCACAGATGTTGGCAACTCTGGACATGCTAGGAATGACCAAAGTTTACACAGTCACCTTGATGGTTGGGACCAACGACGTGTCGAGAGGAGAAGCAAGGAAAGTGACGAGGCTGTGCGACAAGATGAGTTGCCTTCTTGAGGAGCTGAGGATCCAAATGGATCCCATCCTGCTGACGATATGCACGGTCCCCTATAACATGATGTTTGATCAACACTCCCTAGAGATGAACCAGAGGGTGCGGAGCCTGAACAAGGCGATCCGAGAAATACACCGAAACAGTGTGCTTCCTCTCAGGCTGTTGGACGTTGCAGAACGCATGGAGAACAAGGGATTCCCTGAAGACACCTCGAAAGATGGAATCCATTTCGATAGGCCAAGGGGAGCTGAGTGGCTGAACGACGTCTTCCAGGAACACATAAACACGCTAGAAGCGGACCTGCTGGAGACAGCCCAATTCACTTTAGGGCCACCTCCCAACCCACCATTCCTTGCCTCGAGGGCCTTGGCTGGTCGATTGGGAGCGAGAGTTGATACTAGAGACAGCTCGAGGAGCAATCAGACCCGATTGCAGAGTCCCACACCAATGGAGTCGGAGGAGGTAGAGTCATCAACACCTCCGGCCTCGGCGATGTCCTCCGTGGTGGTGGCAGATGACAGGAGAGAAAAGAAGTCTAGGGAAACTACCCGCTTGAGATATCCTGAGAAGGTGAAGGAACTGGATCTGGAGACCTTGGAATGCAGACGAGAGTTGGCGGAAACCCTGGGGATCGAACGAGTGTCGCATGAGGACTTGAATAGACATCATTGCGTAGACTGGTTGAAAGCACACGAGGCGCATTTTTCGAGAGCGAAGTTGATGGAGACCACAGACCTGACGGGAATTCCCACAAAAACGATCATGGGACCCATTAATTACAGACCTCTCAAGCTGCTGGGGAGTCCGGGACTTATAGCAGAACCTCCCAAGCACCGAACCAGCATCGCCAGAATCAGGTTGGCAACCCCGGCACAGTTGAAGGTGGTAGACAATCTACTCAATCCGGGAGGAATGGAATTGCCTGATGCCGCTTACGAAGGTCCGAAGTTGGCAGAAGATCCCAGGTACGGGAAGCCCTGTGGTGGCACCCAACTGGCCAAAACTCTGGCAGTTTACGATAGAGCAGATCCAGCTGCTGCAAGAGTAGTCATTGTGGCGGGATCGGACTTCGAAGGAACGTCTCCCAAGTTGTTCTGGCCGGAGACTCTGGTATACTCCTTGCCAGGAGCCGAATTGAACCAGATGTTGACCCTAGTGGTGGCAATAAAGTCGGAGATGCCCTGTGAACCGGAGCTGCTATTGTTTGCAGGAATGAATGACCACCTGCATGCGATGGGACTTCTTGAGCAACTGAAAGGCAAGGAGGTTCCAACATCAAGGAAGATCTGGGAGGCCATTCAGGCGTTATTTGCGGCGATGAATGAGGTACAAGAGAATGTAGCCTCGAGATTTGGGTCCAAGACAAAGGTGGTGTTTACCACATCCCCAGGATACGCTAGCATGCCACCCGCCCTGCAATTCGTGTATGCGGTCTTGATCTTGATAGCGGAAGGGAGTGAATGGCGGATTCTGATGGCAGCCCCCAATCGAGAGCTAGAGCCAGTGAACTTGAGACTTTACAAATCAGAATTACCAGCGGCATGGGCTGACATATCTCATGCACTGAGGGGCTTTTACAGACTGGCCGACGTCCTGATTGTATTGGATGAGGTACTCTTGCTAGAGATATCGAACTTTGCTAGACAACTCAAGTTCAGCCCAGTCATCGGGGACGACCACCCGGCGATAAACCAGTTGACGGCCAGCCTGTGGTTCCGAAGTATGGATGTGAAAGTTGCAAATTCCACCAGCAGGACTAGAGGTCCCAACAACGAGAGAAGAAATGTGGTCGAGACGGAGAAACAGTTAGAATCGATGAAATATCGCTTGACTCAAGAGAATGGCTGGTGGCCATTCCTGACACCAAGGCTGGAGAACGTCACGAATAAGACGAGGGAGGAAGCACCACTCCTCGTGAAACAAATCTGGAGTTTTCTAGAGAAGCAACTGGAGCTAGCGGAAACGAGAGACATGACGGTGGTTAGATTTGTCTCGGCCGCCAATGAAGTGACGATCGGAGGATTTTGGAGAGAGCACGCCAACGGCGAATTGAAGACTAGGAGAGATTACGAGATTCTCAAGTTCTTGAGTCCTTGCTGGGAGAGAGAATTCTTGGCAGGAGTGTTCGGCACCACGGCGACTATCTTCGGAGCCTTCGTACAGGAGATACTGGGCATGTCCATCAGCCTGCTTTTGGCTCTGTATTTGGTTTACCCCAGATACTTGTTCAACATGGGCCCAGCATACATGTTTAGTCGAGGAGTGGAGACACTTCGAGTTGATGGGTATCTGGCACTAATACTCTTGACCCATGGGGAATTGGTGTCGTTTCATCGGTTAATGGAATATGGAGAACCTCTGTCTATGGGGAGAGTCCACACGAGCACTGAAACCAGCTCCTACAAGTGTGCCGCAGGGTTGAAGACACTGCTGGTGCAATACCTCATGATGCAGAATCGATACATGACGGGTGAAGATGAGAACCCAACCTCGAGAGAAGAATGGGAGAAGGCGAACAGAGGGATGCCTCTGTTGACGGACCTGTGCCTGGCAATGAGGTCGGACCCAATGGGGATAATCCGGGGTCTAGAGGAGGTGGTGACCTGCATCTATGGTCCAGCAGTGACGTACGCGTTTCCAGATCCCCTGGTGATAACGTATCGTCACTCGGTGACGCACTTGAGTCTCATCAGCGTACTGGATGGTACAGCGCTGAATTGGTGTCAGCAGGAGGTGCTCAGGGCGCGTATGAGCAACACGGTACTCTTCGGAAAAGTGAAAGATGCCGAGATGATGGTGTGCAACTTCAGGGGACAAATGCAATGTAGAATGGGAGGCAAGCGAGAGGGCCCCATTGAAATGTATCCAAAGTTTTGGAACCTAAACCCATTGACGGCCAACGGACGAGAAGTCTTGAGAATCCCCGCCTGGAAGGAGTGCTTTGCACTAGTCAAGAGGGAGCTGGAGGCCATAATGGAGAAAGAAATCCTACCAGCCACCATGCCTGAGTTCCCGACAGTCAGGAGGATGACCTTAGGAATGAATAGTCCCTTGGTAGTTCCCTCCATAATGGCGAGGATGACGGCGGAGGAAATGCAGAAGGATTTCACTGATGGCTGGGACCCCCTGTTCATTGGCTACACGGCGGCGGTCTACTTCCACACCAGCGAGATGAAGGTAAACTCGTGGACGACGCAAGCGAAAAAGAGTAGAGGTTCGCAGCCCCCAGGGTATGAGGTGAGGAAGGTCTTGAGAACTCTTGAGAAGGAAGAACTTGAGAACATGTTGCCCATATGGGATGATGGCAGGATGATCGTGATGGAGGGGCACGTCGCACTGGTGGACGACATGAAATTTGCCACGAGAAAATATAAGGCGCCCTATGGCTTGGAACAGGTGGAAGTAAGACAGGAAGGAACAGAACTAGATGCAGCAGGTCAACTGCACGTAGCACTGACGGAATACAAAAAGCTGGATCCCGCGACACCATCACCACTGTCCGTGGACGCACCTGGAGACAACAGGAGCGGACCCGTCGAGGACCGATTTAAGAAAATTCTCGAGAGAAGGAGACATGAGTCAGAAGAAGAGAGTATGGATGAAACTCTCAGTGAAGCTGGTGAAGACATGGAAGTGGGGAATACGCCTGAACCAGGGCAATCAGGGGAGGAGCTCACCACTCAAGAGCTGTTGAAGGATTTGAGCGAGGAGAATTGGGCAGATACTGCCACACCACCCCTGATTCCGTCTCCGCGGAAGAACCTAGAGTTGCCATTGGCAGGTGAGACCTTCAATATGGGGATGTTACTCTTGAGCTCGGAGGAAAGGGGGAAGAACACGTTCGAAGGGAACAGGGACATATTCTTGGGATCTCTCGAGGATGACGCTTGGCAGGAGTTCCTGGAGGAATTCAATCGAGAAGTGGGCAGCGAGACGACGCTGGACAAGTTCAAGAAGGAACTGTGGGACGCAGTAGTGAGATTCGGGGAACCGCTCCTGATAGGAACGGGCCTGGATGAGAAAGCAAGAAAAGAGCTGCTGAACAAGCTAGTGGAGCTGAGGAACGCACGATCGAAGACTAGAAAAGAGAAATGTGAGGACAGCTCTACTCTGAAACAAAAAACTGTGGATAAAATGGTTGATGATATAAAAAGGGATAAGGTTGGGACTAGTAATATGATTAAAAGTACTAATATCCTTAAGGCTCGAGCAGGGGGAGGCAAGAGTTGGAAGGAGTGGATGGAGAGGTCGAATCAATGATGATAGCCACAACACCCTCGAGCAGAGAGGTGAAGACTCGCAAGAGGAAGAGAGAAGTGGAAGGATGGGGTAGTCCTTCAGTGGATGCTGTTTCGGAAGGAAACTTGAGAGAGACGGCGCCCATCGTTTTGGCCCGATGCAAGACGGCGGCATACAAGAACAGCTCGGAGCTCAGGAAACCACTTGAAGTAGAAAAGGAAATAGAGGTTTCCACCAGTTCGACGTCAGAAGAAGACTTCAAGCCTCAGAAGGTAAACGTGAAGAGAGGTTCAACGAACGGACAGGTAGGGGAAGTGGAGATCGGCAAAGAATGGATCTCGAAGGCACATCAGGACATGGGCAAACAAGTGACGAGTGATCTATTGGAGAGGAACAAGACGAGGAACACTTCCCGGACGTGGTGGGTGGCCCTCGAAACATTGAAGGAAATGGAGGACTGCTTGAAGAAGTTGGACAGTGGAATAGCTCGCAGGCGACGCAATTGGGCCACCCAGCAAAAAGCCGAGGTTAATAAGATAGAGATGGCAAGTCATCTGAAGAGGTCCTGGCAGAGTTTGTTGAAGGATCATTTTGAAGAGGCGATGAGAACATCCTCATCAGCACCGCCACTAATGGCGAATCCCTTCGTTAGAACTGCGGGACAATTAATGTTCACCTGGAGTCTGGTGGGAATAGAGTTGGAGACATTGACCTCGTATGACAGGCTGAAGTTGGGAAGCAAGAAGCTAGAGGTGTATCAGGCACTGATGCAACACGTGGCCAGGGACAATTCAGGCTTGAGCCTGGCTAGGAGAAAAGATGCCACATGTTTCTTGAGATGGACAATGTCAATGATGTCTGATAGCACCATCCTGGCATGCCACCAGAGAGCAAGTGGAAGCAAAACCATGGAGAGAAGAGTCTCAACGATCATCTTGAACGTATATCAGAGTACAGGAATAGAGAAAGAAGATGGTTCCAGACTATCCTTAGAGAACCATCGAAAGCTGGACGAGGTACGGAGGTTCTCTAATAAGAATTTCGAGGAAGAACATGATGTTCACCGTAACCTGGCCTCGTCAGAACAGTACTCGGGACTCAGTGAGAAGGGGGAATACCAATATGTGTCTGGAGTGATGGGAATAGCCTACAATCCCTTCTTAGACTCGGAAGCTGGAGGAGCCCACAGAAACCATGAGGTAGCGGAGCTACTGAAGTTTTGGACAGAAAGGATAATGGAGATAGACGCGGTGGAGAAAGAGGGGCCGAGCCTGGGACTGATTCTTGAGAAAACACCAGAGGTGATAAGCATACCGCGCTCAAACAAGAGAGTTGAAGTGAACATGGGCGGTGGAAATGGCTTGTTAACCACGAACTTGGGAGTGATATGGAAGCTACTAAGACCCTCCTGGTGTCCACATCCCCATGCGAGTCTAATCGAGGAAACCACCGAGCGAGTGAGGTTAGCCCCAACGGAAGATGAAGATCTGGCGAAGTTGAGTGTGCTACATAAGCTAATCACACCCCAGATGCAAGAGCCAAGCGAAAGGACGAGCGACCCCGGGTCAGCAAAGAAATTGGAGCCGGGTAGCTGTCTGGATTCGACGTGTGGGAACGGAGAGCACATCTGCGATGGACGGTCTTGCGTCAGGATACTGTCGTTTCAAAAAGAAGACCTGGTCACTTGGTTCGAAGACATCACAGAAAGGGAGAAAAGTGAAGTGCAAATAATAGCGGAATGTTACGCGAGAACCACGGTGAATATAGCGACAGCTCTCGGATTCTTCTCGAGAATGTGTGGTCTGCAGGCACTGGAGAGACTGGAGTCTGAGCATCATTTAGTGACGGCGTTGAGCGTAGAATCATGGCCCGGGGTGTTGCAGGTGACTCAAAAACACATCCGGAGCTGGAAAGTTGGTCTTGAGGCGGAAATGGGATTTCCCCTGAGCGAAGCTTATGGCTTGCCATTGAACGCGAAATCGCTGATAGGGTCAATGATGGCCAACTTGTGCGGAAGTCACTACCCGCTACACATGGCGATGGTGGAAGTATCCAGCCAGAGAATACTGGTGGACAAGGCCTTCTCAGTGCCCAAGTGCGTGAGGTTGGCTCGGATGTCGCATCACTCGCACAAGTTGTTGAGAAAAATCAAAGGGACAGTACCAAAAGAATTGAGAGATGACTTAAGCGAAATCTGGGGAGAAGATCTTCTGAAGTTGGAAAGAGAAAACACAAGCGATCACGAGAGACAAAACGTGATCGGGAAATCTGTGGGAAGTACTCCAAACCTGGAAGACAATGACACGATGCACGAGAGAATGATGGAGCTTGAGCCTCTCTTGGAAGCCTCAGGGGAGCGTAATCTCAGGAGCATTGAGATCTCTCATGGGGAATGCCCATGCCACTGTTTGGCACAAACGGTGTGGTATCCAGATCACAAGAACCTTTGCCTGGTGTGGGATGTGGAAGAGATTCGGTCGATCGGACTACCGGATCACCGGCAGAAGGTGACGCTCTTAGTAGTGAGTACGATGTTAGCTCTGAGATGGATAGAAGAGAATATAACGAAGTATCGGGAGGCGACGACGCCAACGGCTGAGTCAATATACGCGATAGACTACAGCAGGAGACTTGAGTTGTTTGAGACTGCGTGCAAAGTATTCGCCATACCGACGGAAGTCAGGCACGTATGGAGTCGCTTGAGGTACTTTCCATGGTTTCGGGCGACACTGACGTCTTGGCTGTACAGGGCAACGAAAGATCACATGAGAAAACATCAAAAGGAGTATCGACAGTTCCAGGCCGAGATTGGGCCGGAAGCTTTCAAGAGACCCCTGCTATCCCATCGTAATGCGATCACGACGGGATGGAAGAGAGTGGGTAAGATGTCTAGAGACAATACCAAAGCGAGGGAGTCGATACTAGAGGAAGACCTGGCGAAGAACGTGAGCTTGAGCCTGCACAACTCCTTTTGCTTGAACCGAGAAGCTAGGGTGAAGGCACTACCCAACCAAGCAAAGAGATTGCAGGAGCAGAGAGAATGGATGCGATCCTATGAACAGCTGAAGGCTTGGGAGGAGATTGTGATTAGTTCCGATGATGAAGAGGAACTGTTGAGACAGTTTGCCGCATCTAGCACTTCAGGATGCAGTACCTCCAAGGCGAAGAGTACGAGATGAATGGGCAAATCGGATGGATCTTGAGTCTTGAGAGGGAAAGGAGGCTTGAGTGTGAATCCGAGTGAAACTTGGATTCACGAAAAAGAAATTTTAACAAAGCAAATATTGTTACTAATATACTATATCTATTATATAAATCGAAATGCTGCATGACAATTTCCTGATTGAATAGGACAAAAGAGATTTTTAAGTGATTGGCTTGAAAAGCGAAAATTCAAAGGTGCAGGTAAATGCAGATTTTGGTTGCTGTTTAGCAATAGTGTGAAAATTTTAAATGGTCGTGAATTTTGGGGTGTAGATAATCTTAAATCTGCTGCAAACTTCTGTAAATGACCACTGGCACTGTATCTTGAGCAACACTCGGTTTTTCTGGGACTCACTGGCAGAAGACAGCGCGCGATGAGGACATCGATCTCAAGTCCGGGGAGTATGTGCCAGTCGGTCATATTTGGAAGTTTGACCTTGAGAAGAGCAGAAAACACTTGATTTTGGAGTGAAATTTAAATTTTTAAATTTTCGAATGGAACATGTCATGCACGATTTTCTCGCGAGAACTGAAAATCAAAGAAGGAAAAGAGAACAATTTTAGAACAATTGCGGGAAAGTTGTCAGAAAAAAACGAGTGGGAAATTGCTATTCGCAATTTCCATCATAGTGAACAAGAGTAGAGCTGTCCTATCTGAAATAGAAGACAGAGTATTCCCGAGAGAGCAATTATTCGAACTGGACCAGAGTGAACCTTCGACGGAAGGGTGGACAGCTTGAGTGTCCCAATGGTCCACATAAAACTTCGTTCTTGAGTTCAAACTTACCCTTACCATTCAAACTGATAAACATTGAACTTATCTAGTTACCTTAGTTAATTCTAGAGTTGCTCACCCATTTAATTACTTCCTGTGCTTGAGCGCATCAACATGTGAGTCCTTAATTTAAATTTCTAGAGTGTGTTTTATGATTGTTATGTTGAGGTAAGGCGAGTTTTAGGTTGATCCATCTGAAATGGATCAAAGTCACACTGTCTAATAAAAAGTAACCTAACGGATTGTTCCAACCCGGTTTTTAACGGCGTTCATGTATTTTGGGTATCTAGAGACCTAAGTATGGGGACGTTCTTAATTCTAGAGTGGGGGGATATTTTAGTAGTAGCCTTTAAGCTGTAACGGGTCGTAGTCTCATGTCACAAGCGAACCGAATTGGCTCCGACTGATTTGAGGCGGAAAAACACAAGAGATAGTGTCCCTGACTCCTGAGCCAATAGTTATAGGGCCTATTTTTCTTAAGCCTCATGTGTGACTGTAGTAGACGAATGTTACATTAAATTCAAATCTCTCTGGTGCTGAAATTACAAGTAATTTCAGCCTTTACAAATAAGTGGGTTGTTAGTTAGATGGAATATGATTGGTTAATAATAAATATTTTATAGTGATAAAATGTCTTATTTATCCAATAATAAAATGTAGTTTAGATCAGGTTCCAAAACTGCAAAAAAAGATTGATTGTTCTCTTCGATTTTTTCTTGTTATTTTTTTGCATTTTTTTTTCATTTTGTTGATTTCATTAAGACTGTCGAATAAGCCTTACCTCCAGTTTTTATTAGGATCTTTTTATGACATCACGCTTAAAAATGACTTCAGATTGCAATTTAAAATTCTTGTGTTTTTCCAAGACTGTGGTCGGAACATTGTGGGCTACTTGCAAACTAACCGGCTATCCTTGTCTTAAACAAAAAAGTTTTCCGATAATTTTTTTTACAACAAACCATCATTTTGTCAGATGAATTTCGTCAGATTTATTTTTTAAAATCAAATAAGTTAGCTCTTTTGGAGAAAAAAAATTTTAGAAAAAAATATTTGATAACAAAACAAAAAAACATGGCAAACAAAATTTTTAGACTTCACAGATCTCATCAAACAGAGATTTGTGAAATTTGGGTCAGTTCCTTGAATTCTTTTAAAAAATGGTTGACATGGGCAACTTGTATGAAAGCTTCTTTCTCGTTGGCATCGAAGAGACAACGGAATGAAAGTTGGCTCATTGAAATTATGTTTTTAGTTCTTCTTTTTCTGCAGGTTGTTTTATTAAATATTTTTTTACAGTTAGAAAACTCCTGACCCATTGATGAGTTTTGACTAAAATTGAGTTCCAATATGTGAGCAAGTCCAAAGTTGCCTGCATTATTAGTAACAGTTTTTTTTAATTGCCGAGCTTGCTTCTTGTTTTCTCAACGAGAGACTTGCTGTTTGTGACAATCTATTCAAAAGTTTGTAGTTCAAAAAGTTGTAGCTGTTTGTAGTTCAAAAAGTTCTCTCCTCTTTGAATAGTTTGTATCAAACAAATCGACAGAAACACTTATTGAAAAGCGATGGTTGTTTTGGATATGAGGGAATAGGGAAAAGAGTAGTTGACGGTAGCTGGCCAAAAAATAAAATGATTTTGAGCTAAGTTAGGCGTGCCTTCAATTCAGATGCGTGGGCTTAACGAATAAACACAATTTTCCTATTTAGTATCCAGTCAGTCAAGTTTCAGCACTTTTTTTTTGGAAAATTTTGATTTAAGTTGTTTATTTTTTTAGTCGTAAATCGAAACATTTTGAAAAAAAAATCAATCGTTTACTTGTTTTCACGGCCTTATGATAAATTTTTCACTTGAAATGATATCAGCTTTTAAACGGAAAATGTCGAAAAAATCTTCTCTCAATAGATTTATCAAACTTAAGAAAATGGAGAAGAGACTGAAAATGTCGCTAAACGAAGATCAAGCAGAGTTTGAAAGTAAAATTTGTCGAGGTCGAAGATTTTAAATCGATTCTCAAAAGCAGCAGGTACTGCGTGACTATGACTTACAGAAATCAGAAAACAAATGAGGACGAGCGAAAATGTAAATTTTTCAGTGACCTTTTTCTTTTGTGTTCCTTAAAAATAATCAAATAACGCAAACTTGTTACGATAGACAAAGATTCAATAAAATCGAGATCAATGAAATGAATATTAGGAAAGTTTTGACAAAGCTACAAACAAATAAGGCATGCGGCCCAGACTGAATAGGAAACACAGTGCTCAAAAATCTATCAACTTTACGAGAACAGCAATTATTGAACAGTACCGACCCATAAGTCTTTTCTGCAGCATATCAAAAGTCCTGGAAAAACTTATTTTTGATGAATTGTATGACATGTAAAAAATCAACTACACCAATCGCAACACGGATTTAGAAGACATCGGTCAGTTGTTACTCAAATACTTTTGTTTTTAGACCTTCTATACAAAAAATACGATGAAAAGGAACACGAACTTTTTGTGTTATACCTTGACTTCAAAAAAGCTTTCCAAAGTGTTCCACCCGACTTGGTGCTCCAAAAAGTTGAAAAATTAGACATTGGAGGTATTTTTTTTTCAATTAGTTGCTAGTTACTTATCTGACCGCCAACAGTATGTTAAAGTAAATGACTGCATTTCTGAAACAGTACCTGTCACTAGTGGTCTACCTCAAGATTCCTTACTCGGCCCGCTTTTTTCATGATATATGTGAACAACCTACCGAAGGAAATGACAGAATGTGAAGCGTTCAGTTATGCGGATGATTTCAAGCGTGTAACTTCGATGCCAGAAAGCATGCAAAAAGATCTATTGATAGTGGAAGATTGGTGCAATGCTAATAAATTGAAATTAAACGATGGCAAATGCTTTTTCTTACCAATAAAACAGAAAAAAGGCGTAATTCAAAACAGCTTTCTGAAAAAACCCAACAAAAGACCTTAGATTAATCATGGCCAGCAAACTATCATAGAAACCTAATGTCGATAATAGGTGTAATAAAGCTTGGAAAGAATTCTACTTCCTGAAAAGAAACATCTCTCTTGCTGCTGAAAACACTAAACTCAATGCGTACGTAGGATATGTAATACCTGTAATAAGTTATGCATCACCAGCCTGGTTGGCGAACAAATCTGAAATAGAACGTGTCCAAAGGAAAGCAACTATCTGGATAATGGGCAATTGGGATAGGAGCTATAAACAAAGACTAACTGAACTGAGACTGCTTCCATTATCGTATTACTTTGAACTACATGATCTGTTAATGCTAGTATCAATGTTGAAAGGCAGCTACAACATCAAACTACCGATATAGTCTAATACAAAACTCAATGACGATCTTCTATTAACAAGACAAAATGATCCAACATCGATAACAAAAACTCGAACAAGAAAGGCTGACGACAATTTTTGGAAAAGAACTAGTCAACAAATTGACAAACCATACCTTACAAAATTATACTTGAATTACTTCTACAAAGATTACTCTAAAGTCAACTTGTGTTCCTGGGCTTTTATATGCAACTGTGGACATTGCAACCCGGTGCAGAAAGTCAGCCGTCAAGTAATGGGTGCAAACACCTGTGTAAAACACAGAAGCTTAAACTCTCTCTCTCTCTCTCTCTCTCTCTCTCTCTCTTTCTCTCTCTCTCTCTCTCTCTCTCTCTCTCTCGGAATAAGTAACTGTGATAGTAAAAGAAATTGCAGAAGTCAATTACCTCATACTTTCTCCGTAAAGATAAGAAAAATTGCAGATGTAAATAAAGAATGAATAAAAGTAAGGAGTAGAAATTCTGACGGCGTCTCATCAAGTCTAATTGCTAGTGGTTTGTAGTTGAACAAATATTTCAGTAGCCTAAACTATTTTGGAAATTAAATTGCTAAATTTGAAGTCCTAAAGAAAGGCCCTTTCAATAATATTTTCCATAGTTGTTTTTAAGGTACAGAAAATTGAAATAATTGAATATCAAATTACCAACATTCTTAATTCATTTGATCCAAGACAAGCTTGTGGTCCAGGCAAACTAGGAAATGAAGTTTTGTTAAATTTGATTTGCGGCACGCACTCAATTTTGAGGTCTCTTTTCAGAAAAAAAATGTCTTATGAGCCTACAGAAAACTTCGATGCATTGCTTTCACTGGGCGTGACTGCCGTAACGGCAGAAGCACTCGACTGCCTGATGCAGGATGGATATGTCGAAGAGTTGAGTGGTCCTATCCTGGGAAAGTTTGCTGCAATGGATGAAGCAGGTGCTCTCGAGTGCATCGAAAAAATAAAATCAACTGGAGCGAAAAATATTAGTGTAAGGAAAAAACTAACACAAAACCAGCTCCTTATCGTTTATGCCAAATACGTACCAAACGATTTTTTTCAAACGAAAAGCGATGACTGAGGGCAGTCGGAACATTCAGAAGTATAATTAAACGTTGTGGTTGGGTGATTAAAGCAATTATAAATAGAACATAAATGTATCAGTTGTTACCCTTGCTTTTAGCAAATATTGCAAATGGTTGCTAGAATACGGTTGCTTGAAAACGGTTGCGTTCAATTTGTTTCATAATTGAATTCAAATTGCCGTGACAGTGCTCAGATAGCCTAAAAGTAGCGAGTCGGAGTTGTCCGACATATGAAGTTAGTTCGAGTTTTGGGTGGACCTTCTTGTAACTTTCCTTTATAAGAGGTTCTTTCAATTTTTTCAACTTACTGTTTTTCACCTTAAACAGGTGAGATGATAAAGAAGTTTTCATTTACTCTTTTTTTCGGCTGGCTGGCTTTGTCTCATATGTGGTCGATTTGTTTTCCTATCTGTTTTTTTAAATCAAATATATGCTAGTTTTAAAGCCTTAATTAAGAGTAATGAACACAGTGAAGACTCTTGTATAGGTCTTGGTGATTTTTTAAGTAGTTTTTTTTTTTCAGGGAAAAAAGTCCTAAAATGCACATCGATTCATCGGTATAAATCGTTCTAGAAATTCAAAGATCTTAAAAGGCATCTAATTTTTCTTTGAAATTCGAAAGTTTAGATTTATTTAATAAAGTCAATGTTTTTTTTCTCTTCACTTGCGTTCATTACTCTTTTCCAATTGTCAGTTGGCTATGTTAAGAATTGCATACATATGAGATTTTTTTTTTTTAATTTAAAATGTTTTTGGCTAAATTGAATTCGCAAAAATTGTTATGCTGTAACTATTTTGATTTCAGTTTTTTTCTATGATGCAGTTTTTGTAATTTATTTATTTATTTTTATGTAGCTTGCTGAAGCGATGAATCTCCAAGGTGGTGCTTTGCTTATACAAAACATTTTTGACAGATAAACAAAGGTTTTGAAAAAAGAAGCTGTATGGCATTCATACAGATGTGCATTGTGTACAGATGTGTACTGTCAGTTAGCTATGTTAAGAATAAGAATTGCATACATATGAGATTTTTGTTTTCTTTATATTTGTAAATGCTTTTTGGCTAAATTGATTTATCAAAAATTGTTTTACTGTTTGCTGTATTGATTTCAGTTTTTTTCTATGATGCAGTTTTTGGAATTTATTTTTATGCTTTTATGTAGTTTGCTGAAGCGCATAATCTTCAAGGTGATGCTTTGCTTATACTAAACAATTTTGACAGATAAACAAAGGTTTTGAAAAAAAAGAAACTGTATGGCAATGGCTTTCGCGCTTTAATTTTAACATTTTTGTAAGTTTTGTTTTTGAAAGAGTTT
This sequence comes from Symsagittifera roscoffensis, assembly GCF_963678635.1. Lineage (NCBI taxonomy): Eukaryota > Metazoa > Xenacoelomorpha > Acoela > Convolutidae > Symsagittifera > Symsagittifera roscoffensis. The sequence goes on along the minus strand of NC_087062.1, from coordinate 17,608,637 downwards.
GTAGATGTCACTGCATAATTCAAAGATTTTAGATTTGTATCTGCGCTCTTTAAAAAAATTTTGAAAAAAAAAATGATAGAACTTGTCTGCTGTAACGCAATTGCTCAAAACTTTTCGACGTCGTTCTTAGGCCAATTTTTTTGATACGATTTTTTCGGCTGATGACAAAAATTGTTAGAAATTTTTTTGAAAGAAGTCTTCTAAAGCATATTTTCGATTGAGAGCTCCCTATTTTTGAAACCTATTTCTATGAAGCTTCAACCAATTATGTGAAGTGAGTGGGGTGTCTATTTTTTTCAAGTTATATTGTTTACCCTTGGGGTAAGCAAGGGTATTGCAATCGGGTACTCGACTTTTTTCCCGTAAAAAAACCTAAGTAGTATCTTTCTCTAGAAGATACTTGGGTAGTAATTAGTCCAAACCCGTTTCAGGCAGTTATTTTCTTTTCAAAAAAAGTTTTTTTGTTCTGTCAGTTCTTTTTCCGTTTTTTAAACGCCGTTTTTTATTTGGTAGTTTTTCACTCGTTTACTTTTAAAAGCATGGGCGGGTTGTATTCCAAGAGTTTTCACGTTATATGGGGTTGTATTCAAACAGTCTCCTTTTTAATATTTAATCAGTTTTAGTTTATGTTGTATCGACTTAGTAGACTTTTTTGCGTAATTTCAAGAGCAAAATATATCCGTTTGGGATTGTATTTCAGTTCAGATGGGCCGTAAAAAATGATTTTTTATAACAACAGTTTTGTTCGCGGCTAAACAGGTTTCGACCCCAAGTTTGTCTCCTTTGATGCCGCTCGGTAAATGACTTTCATTTTTAAGGCCTCTTTATGAACCTCATCCGATACAAATATGAAGTTATGTAGTTAAGAGTTTTTCAACTTATGTCAAGTTATTTTTTCACGTAATTTATTTTTTCCAACATAATTTATCAGAATAATTTTTGACTTCTGTTTTTTTTTCATGCACTATGTTGTAGCACAATATGTTTTCGTGCATCGCAAGTGTTGCGTAGCTCCACATCGTCTCTGTGGTTACTTTAGAACTCCGCTTCGCCTTGATCCAGGAGTTTGTTAATTGAGCTTGCGATTATCAAGCGTTATTAAATCTGAATAAAGACTTTTTTGGCTAGCAACGTCACAATTTTTCGGGTTAACAATCTGACGTGGACCTGTTTTTTTTTCAAACGAGAAATTTTCCGTTTCAAAAAAAATGTTGTCTTATTATTTGTCTGCTTAAGTTTTGTCGGCTTAGTTGCCACATTTTATATTTTTTGCTTTACCAGTTTTCATTGTATTTGCTGTTTCTGTTTTCATTTACTCCTGCAATTTGTGATTTTATTAATCTTGACTTCGTATGTTTTCCTTTTTAAATTTTTTATGTGCTTAAATTACTTTTTTCTCAGCCTAAATTATTTCGGCTTGTAATTTATCGTCTCAATAACTTAATTTGGATCGTTCACGGGAATCATAATTTGTATGCTTTCCTCCGGATTTCACAAAACGTTAAAATTTTCAGAATAGAATTTATATTTCAAAGTTTTTTATGACAACAGTTTTATTTTCGCTCAACATTTATTTCTGAATTTTCCGCATTGTGTTTCTGGACGTGTTGTCCGCAAATAAATATCATTCCAGACAAAATTTAGAAGTTATGGTTTCTTCCGTTTTCTTTGGACTTAGTGGCTCTCTTTTCCATTCCTGTCTGCCTCTGTGAATAAAATTGAATATACTAAAATATCTGGTATACAATGGTTTAGGACGATGATCTCATGCCGATTGTTGATGAATACGTTGGCGATGTAGTCGTCAATGAAGTTACAGCTGAGCAAGAAAAGTCGAGTGCAGAGCCTATAGCCGTCAATGGAAGTGTTTCCACCACATCAAATGCAGCAACAACAAATAAGGAGTTCGATTTCGGAAAATTCGATGAAAGTAAAACGGGACCAGACCCTGAGAAACTTAAGCAGATTTTAGATAGTACTGGGTACTCGCACGAAATAACAGAAGGATTGCGTCGATACGGGGGACCGCCTCCTGGAATGTCAAAAGAGAAACCTGGACTCGGTACGGAAGTGTTCGTGAATCGAATTCCACGCGATATATTTGAAGACTCTCTTATTCCGTTATTTGGTTCGGTTGGGAAGTTGTGGGAGCTGCGAGTATTGACAACAGAGAAAAATCATAACAGAGGGCATGGTTTTGTTACGTTCTGCAATAAAGAAGACGCCAAGAAAGCTATAGAAAAGTTTAATAAGCTTCAAGTGCGACCTGGCGTTCGATTGAACGTGGCACTTTCAGTTCAATTTAATAAATTACATCTGAAAAATATCCCTAAGGTAAATATATTGACGCTTAGTTGGACACAATTTCTTCAAATTGTCATTTTATTGATCTCATTTTTGTAAATTAATTGCAGGAAAAAACGAAAGATCAGATAAAGGAAAATCTCTCGAAAATTGTGGATAAACTTGAGACCGTCAGCTTCCAAATTGACAATGAGGATGCTGAGGTCAACCTCGGCTTTTGTTTTCTCAAGTTTGACTCGTACTTCGAAGCATCTAATGCTCTCAGGGTGAGCTGTCTCTTTTCTAACGAAAATAATTGTTTGGCATTTCATGGGGTTGCATCCTGATTTTTTCAGAAATTGAGAAAAGCCGATACCAAGGCTCTGGGCTGGTCTGAAAAACCGAAAGCTGATTGGGCAATTCCAACTGAGAACCCAGATGAAGAAGCTATGAAAAAAGCAACCAGTGTCAAAGTATCAAGCGATGGAGTGAAAATAGATAAAGAAAAGTGGACTGATGATTTGATCAAAGAGAGTTTCAGCGAGTTTGGTGAGATTGAAAAGATCGCCAGGGGTGCCAGAAATGTGCATGTTCACTACAAGGACCACGAGAGCGCAATGAAGGCAGTTGCAGCAAAAAATGGAAAAACCTTGGCAGACCTCAAGATTACTGTACTGGTTAGTATTTCAAAAATATTAATGCAAAATGAAGTCAAATTTTGGTTTGATGAATTTACATCTAGAGTATCAAATTTGTTGGAGTTCTTCCAATTCTGTTTAGTTGACTTTGTTTTGATGATTTTATTGTTTCACAGCTTAATGTTCCTCTATCTGCATATGCTGCGAAGAAGAAAGAAGCGCTCCTCAACAAAGGAAAACTTTCCCGAGGTGGTGGTGGTGGAAGAGGAGGCTTCGCTGGAAATCAGATGCGGCGCCAGGGAGTAGACGCGCGACAATTTATCAATAAAAAATCAACTCTAGCTGGGAGAATTGGTGGACCGCCCATGCTTGGAGGTGGTAACAACCAGCCTGCGAGGCCAACTGGCGATGTGAGGTCACAACTTGGTAATAAAAGAAAAATGCAAATGCATGCACCACCACCACCACTTATGCGTCAAATTCCGCCACCTGCCAGAGGAATAGATTTCGACGACGGAATGTATATGTCATCCATGCCTCCCCCAAGAGAATCGATGGTAATGGAAGAACTAATGATGTTGAGGAGGCGCAATGAAGAACTCAATAGAGTGAGTTTTGAACCCTTATTAAGTGTCAATGAACGAAAAGAAGAAATTTGTTGATGCCGAGTTTTTCTGAAAAGTTTAAAATTTCTTCACGCTCAAATTTGGTTTTCCGAGGTTTCACTTTCGATTCCTTATAAATGTTCTATTCAGATTGATTTTCTGAAAGGAAGACAAATTGTGCTCTCCAATTACAAAAGGGTACACATGAACGACTACTAGTTTCGAAAGTAAGAATAAGTTTAGATTTCACAGTGGAATGAAAATTCTACCTATTGATTCAGCTATTTCAAATTAGGTTAGATTGAGCTAATCCGGTTTATCAAAGTAATCATATTAAAGCACTTTCAGTCGTGATTCGTTTAAAATTTTTGATTTTTAGTCTAAATTGGAGCGAATCGTGCGAGCGAACAGGCTTACAATAGCCTAGTTTTGCTTAACCTAGGCCATGAAAACTTAGTTTTACTTAAATAAAGTTGTTTTTGGAGTTTTTTTAGCGCGTTTGGTATTTTTTTTGTTTTCTTGACCATTTTTCTACAAAAAATTGTCCAATTTGCCTATTTTACTATGAATGTCGAACAAGTTCCAGTTCAGATCCTTGTTCAGATCCTTTTATCACATCACGCAGAAAAAAAAACGACACTAATTTGACAACAAAATTGTTTGTCTTTTTTAGACTATGGTCGGAACATTCTGTGCTACTTGATTAGTTACCGGCTATCCTTGCGTCTATTCAAGTACAGTTCATTTCCTTTGTTAACGGAGAAAGTCTACAGGCCACAAAAATGTGATCGACTTCTACTTTCGAAAGATTAATTTAATTTTCAGATTTCTCAGCGAAATAAAAGTTTTGGATATTGATCCAGTTTTCTCAAATAGGGTTAATTTTTATCAAAAACGTGTCAATCATAAATTGCTCTAGAAATTCAAAGAGCTTTAAGCTCACCTATTCTTTTCTTTGAGATTCGAAAGTTCTTCATAAATCTAATTATTTTTTCTGTTGTCTTGTGTTTTTGACTCTTTTCCTACTTTTTACTGGCTGTTTGTTTAAATTTTAAGATTGTCGGTGATTTTTTGGTGTCCTAGAGTATGGTGACTTTTTAACAACTGTCTTTTAGCTCTGCTTATTTTTTAGTACACTGTGGTTGATGGCCGACAGCGATGTCCTTGAGATTTGAAGTTTAAATTGGAAAGGACTGTTTCAAGTTTTTTAGCATTACAAATTAGAACCTTGTATTTGGTGTAAAATTCAATAGCAGCAGGTCTTTAAATTTTTAGTTAGATAAATATAGGCCAGGAGTGTTGACTTTGTTCTGATTTTAGTCATTGAGCATGGGCGCGAGTCCTCCGAAAAGAATGTACAGTGGACCTTCAACGGTTTACGATTCGGCCTACGCCATGGCGACCACCCGTGAATTGATGCCTCAAGCTGCTCCCCCAGCCAGAAGAGTGCAACCTATGAGAGAAGCATTTATGCGTCCAGTGAAACAGGAACCATTTTACGAAGACGACTCCTTTAGTCTTTCGCAGTTTGGGGCTCCAAGTCAGCGTTCCGTCCGCGGCATTGGTGCCAGATCGATGCCTATGACTGGATCAATGGGAATGCAAAGAAGCGTTCCGCCTGCCGCGATATCTAGACCCATGAGACAAATTGGAGGTGCAATGTCGTCAAGGCGGGAAATTTCCTCATTCGGAGATATTTCTAGAGAGTACGGAGGAGGTGGTGGCGGTGGGGAAGGGTTCGAAGGAGGTTTCACAAGAGGCAGAGGAGCTCCACAGATGAGAAGAGGAGGCATGGCGCATTCCCAGATACCTCCAGCACGAGGAGGAATGGGTTCCCGAATTGGAGCTTCTTACACGCGATTTTGATTAAAAACCCAGATGCAATAATAGGTTTTTACTCATTAAAACTATATGAAAGTACAAATTACGAAGATGCCGATCTCTCGGGCTTCTTCTTGTGTTGTAGTTGAACTCTCTTTTACTTGCTGTGATTTTTGACTTGTTCCCAGTTATAGTCGTCTCAATTTTGTCTGAATTAATTTTTCAAATTTCGTGTTGTCTGCAGTATTTAATATGTAAAGCTGTTTCTTTTAAATGAAAAATATTGTTTTGAAAATTTCCAGATAGAAGTATGTAGAAACACAGAAGTATGTAACAATATTTTTCTTGAATAAAATGACCAGATCTCGCATTGAAAGGCGGGAAGTATCTCCTGATTTCCGTGAGCATAAAAAGTCCTCAAAAGCCGCGAAAGATTCCAAAGCGAAACACAAATCAAGAAGCAAATCAAAAGGCCGAAGCAGAGATAAATCGGAACGGAAGCGCAAGCATAAAGATTCGGAGTCGAGAAGTCGGCGAGATGATGGGAAGAAGTCAAGAAGAAAAAGGAGTCCATCTTCAAGTAGCGAGTCATCAAGTCGGTCTAGAAGCCGAAGCTCAGACGATGGGTATAAAAGGTCCAGATTGCCGTCTCCGATTAAAACCGCTTTGCAGCAAAAGCAGAAAGACAGTAGTTTGAGAAAAATAGAAAAGGAGAAAATGAAGCTATATGAAACTCCGGAAGAAAAACGAGCGCGGAGGTAAAGCTTTGCTCAATTTTTTCTAGTTGTAATATTCTAAACTTCGATTTAAAAACAAACAAAAAAAAAATTTGAAGCGGTTTAAGACTGCTAGCGTTTTTTGGGAACATTTTTTTTCTAAATAAACACCTAAATAGATCAAAAGGTTTCTCAATTTCGATTGTTTTTTTTTGCAGATTGCAGAAGAAGCAACAGAAAGAGTTGAAACGGAGGCAGAAACTGGGATGGGACGAGGAGCAAATTGGATACACTCAGTCTGACAACCCCTTCGGAGACCCAAACTTACTCTCGACATTTGTGTGGAAAAAGGTAAGTAATGGAAACCTGTCACATTTAAAGTTAAGGGAATCTATAGGTCAACATAAACAGCTATTATTAAGAGTAATGAAGAATCAATTGAGAAATCTCCCCCCCCCCCCCATTCTCGCTGGGGGGATAAAGCTCACTAGGTACTTGAGACATGTTTATAACCACTTGGAAATAGTTTGAATGGTATGAAATCATAAATCAGAGGAAAAATGTTGCTTACAATATTAAGGTGCTGCGGAGAACAATGTTTGATATTCAGATAGAAGGCTAGAGCATCAACCCTGGTAAGTCGCATACCTCGATGAGGCAATGGTCGCCCAAACAAAAAATAAAATTCGATTTTTTTTCAAAATTTTTCTCGATATTCATATAAAATAAACTTCAGACGTTCAATTGTTTGCATGCTGCGAACACATCAACTATCTACTTGCTTTTTCTGATGTCTTTTTGTAGCGGATTACCGTTTTTGCTTGGGGGGAGATAGCTCAATTGGTCATTACGGGGGTGGGGGGATTGCTCAATTGATCCGTAATGAACGTAGTGAAGACTCTTATATAATTCTTGGTGATTTTGTTTGTTTTTTTTTCTCGGGAAAAAGTCTTAAAATGCTCTAATAACTACAAATGTGCATTCAATATTATTAATGCATTTATGAATGCACTTAGGTATATATGCAATTTTTGAGTTCAATTGAAATTCATCTGAAAATTAACTAAATAGCACTCTCCAAATAGGGACGTGGAAATGGCGCAAAAAACGTGAACAATTTCTAGTTTCGAAAGTGGAATTTCATTTCAGATTTCCAGCGGAATAAAGACTTTACCTATTGATCCAGATTTTTCAAGTTGGGTTAATGTTAGCAAAAAAGCGCCATGCATAAATCGTTCTAGAAATTCAAAGAGCTTACAGTGCATCTATTTTTTTCTTTGAAGTTTGAAAGTTTTGAGAATTTTTAACAAGTCAGTGGTTTTTTTCTGTTAACTTGCGTTCATAACTCTTTTCCAACTGCCAGTTGGCTATGTTTACTTTAAGTTGGTCTAAAAAAGTTGATAGCACAGAATCATTTTGCGCTGATTTCAGAAAGAAGAAAAGGATGCAAGCAAAACTGGAGGATCAAAACCTACAAAAGAGACTTCGCCAATCAATACTGTGGTAAGTATGTTAAATTATAATTATTTTTCCCCAAAAGCTGATGTTACAGAAGAGTTCCGAATCTATTTCAGAAAAGGTTTCAAAAGTAAATCAATATCCGACAATAAACTATTAGTGAAACAAATGTCGTTTTGTAGAAAGAACAAATCAAATATATATTTTTTAAATGTATGTCTACCATAAATTCTGGAGCAAGAAGACTCTAAATGTTATCTTTGTTTGTTCACAGGAGGAACTGGAGAAGGTGAAGAAGCGGAGATTAGAAAGGGAGAGGGAAAAGGCCGAGAGACAGGAGAGCATAGTGTTGGAACAGAGAAGCAGAGAGAGGGAGTACTTTGCACAGTGGGAGTCGCAGGAGGACTCATTCCATCTCAATCAGGTAGAACTATCATCTTTCTAATTTGTACTAGTACTACTGAGCTACTCGTTCTAAGCTATCAGCAATAGTTTTTGGTCACTCGCAGATGGCGCATCTTTTTAATCTTGTTAAGATATGATGAACATAGTTCACACTCTTATTGAGAGTAATGAACGTAGTGAAGACTCTTATAGGTCTTGCTGATTTTTTTTTGTTTTTTTTTCAGGCACTTATGCACTTATTATATAATGCACTTTTTGAGTTCACTTGAAATTCAAACGCTGAAAGTGACATAAATAGCACTCTCCAAATACGAACGTGAAAATAGATTGTCATAGTATCTAAATTAGTTCACCATTTGAGTTAAGTTTCATCCTAGTTGTTGCTATCTAGTTTATCTATCTGTCTGGCGCTAACTGGTATTTAACCTTCGGAGTTGTCTGTCACCTTCGCTTGACCGCCATTTCATTGTCTCCGACTAACTTCTTACTTTACGGTTACTAAATTTCACGGATTAATTTACCTATCGAAACCGTCTTTTCTCATGGCGCAGCCAACAGGTCAAAGTGGGGGGAAAAACCCACTGGGGATTACGTCGTTTTGGTCCTCTACGTTCGCAGAGCCATGTTTTAACCGATTTCAATGGGGTGGTTGCCAAACACAGCATAAATCCGAGAAATTTTAACTATGCCAGTACGTTAACAGCAGCTCAGGTTACGGCACTACCGGAGGAGGTAGACGGAAAAGATCGGCTGACGGCGGAACAAACTCTAATATCTAACTTGTACTTGTGTCTGGGGAAAAAAGGGCAAGATGAATTGCATAAGAGGAAGCCACACCTGGATCTATCTACAACCCGGTATTCTAGAGTACTAGATGCCATAGAAATCGAGTTCAAGAAAGAACGGAATGAAACTTACGAAACATTCCAGTTATTGGCAAGAAAACAACATATTGGAGAATCCTTGGAGCAGTTCCATTCAGTTTTAAGCGGACTAGCAGCACGATGCAACTTTGGAGCGTTGGAGATCAGAATTCTAAGGGACGTATTCATTGTGAACATGAATAATAGAGAGGCACAGAACGAGCTATGTCGATCAACAAAGACACCAGAGGAGGTGTATCGAGTTGCGTTGTCATATGAGCGTGGATATAAGTATGCTAGATCATATGGTTCGACAACCGGGGGAGCAACAACAAGCGGCACCATCGGTGGAGCCGGAGCGTTCCAAATTAAAACGGAACCAGTGGGGACAATCCGAGGGGGATACCGAAAAAGCAGACAGCGCGGCCGTGGATCGTACAGGGGACGAGCAGATATGAGAGGTGGAGCATCCAAAAGGTGCTATAATTGTGACCAACCCAACTTTACTCCGGAACATCTAACTAGATGTCCAGCTAGAAGTGCGACATGTAATTTTTGTCGGGGAAAGCGGACTAACCGGGGGAGACCTGCTGTGGGACTGATTCAAAACCAGGAGGATGCGGATGTTAGCGAAATAGGTGACGCTGAGGATGCCTATTCGCAACATGAAAATTCAGTAGGATGGGTCAACACACCGGATAAGAGGCAAAGATCGTGGAATTCGGACTGTTCAGAAGACTATGTTGTAATGGCCATAAAATCTCGGAAGGAAACCGAATTGAAAGTGGCCGGCGCTCGACTGCCAATTAAGATAAATGGTAGGCAAACAAACGTCTGGATAGACAGCGGATCACCGATCTCAATATTCACAGTTGGAGAACTGAAACGAACGTTGGGCACCGCAGGCGTAAACGTAAAGGAGCCAGCACCCGAGGATGACGAGTTGAAAGATTGCGGAAACAATCCTTTACAGCTGTTAGGGACGATGGACGTGTCATTGGAAACGAACGGATGGGTGACCGAAGCAAGAATCAAGGTGATAGGAGGAAACAGACCGTCGATTATTGGGAGAGATCTAATGCCAAATCTGGGATTACAAATAGTGCAAAGGACACCGGAGCAAAAGGTGATGTCAGTTCAAGGAGAACAACAGGGGGCGAATTCTTAGTTTTTCATAGAGTCGGTAAAACTAAGAATCACAAGGTGCACGCGGAATTTTTCGAAACGTTAACGCCAATCCAACAAAAAGGACGAAGAGTACCAATTACATTGATAAGGAAATTAGTAAACTTTTGCAGCAAGGGCATATCGAAAAACTGGAAGAATGTTCTGACAAGTACTTCGTCTCCCCGATTGTAAAAACAGTGAAAAAAGATGGGTCAGTAAAATTAGCGCTAGAGTCAAGGGAGCTAAATAAACAAGTCCACAAGAATAAATATCAAATGCCCAATATCGAAGAGCTCATGGATACCGTAGGACAAACGATAAGCGAACGGAAAACAGGGGATGTATACTTTTCTACGATGGACCTTTCATATGCGTACGGTCAGTTACCACTTAGTCCAAAGACGAGCGTTCAATGTAATTTTTCGTTGGGGGGAAAATCAACGGGCACGTATCGTTTTCGAACGGGGTTCTACGGCCTCACAACCGTGCCGGCGGAATTCCAAAGAGTAATGGATACAATCCTATCGGAATTTCCACAGGCACACGCATTCATAGATGACATCCTGGTTGTCACGAAAGGCACCGAAATTGAGCATATCGCGGCGGTCGAGAAGATTTTACGGAAATTAGATCGGGAAAACATGTCGCTCAATCTTACTAAATGTCAATTTGCGCGAAAAGAATGCGAATGGTTGGGGCATAAAATAACTTGCTCGGGAATTACGCCACTAATCCGAAAAACGGAACCAATCGAGTCTCTAAAAGCCCCTAAAACAGTTTCGCAATTAAAATCGTTCATGGGCTCCATTCATAGTCTACACAAATACCTCCCAGCACTCGCGGAATCGTCGGCCTCGCTACGCCCCCTATTAAGCAGGAAAAATGAATATATTTGGACTAGTGAGTGTCAAATATCATTCGAGAATCTAAAAAAGCAAGTAGCGAACATAGTGGAACCCCGGCATTTCGATATACACCGTGACACAAGAATCGTCTGTGACGCAAGCCATAACGGGCTCGGTGCGGTTCTTGAACAACTAAATTCCGACGGATGGAGGCCGATATACTTCGCATCCCGGTACTTAAACGAGGCGGAGAAAAAGTATTCAACGAACGAACTGGAAATGCTCGCAGTTGTGTGTGTGTGGGGGGGGGGGGGCGGAATTTTTCCGAAATTATGTGCTGAGGAGAAAATTTTTAATCGTCACGGACCACAAAGCCTTGGTATTGCTACTAAATGGGAACAACAAAAAGAACAAGACGATGTTCAGTAGATTAACCAGGTGGCTGGATCGCCTTATACCGTTTGATTTTCAAGTGGAACACAAACCCGGAGCTAAAATTGGTTTTGCGGACTACCTATTGCGGCACTCGAGTTCAGACGCTAAACCGGTCAGCACATATGATAGTATGTTCACGGTTGCGAAAATTAGTCAAATTAGATTCGCACTCGGATTTAAAAAGAAAGATTTATCAAAAGGTAAACGAGTCTCCAAAGGCTAATAATAATAAACGCGTTTGTAATATATCGAATAGAGAACAGCCGGTAGAGGGCGAAAGAACATGCGGTTGAAATTGGACCAATCATAGAGCGACGAATTGCATGTCCGGCAGGTCACTTAAGTCCAGCGAGAATTTAATTGGGACAATTATTGAAACAGATTTCGGTTATTCAAATACACGTATAAACTTTCAAAACTCAAAATCTAATCTAATTATGGAACGAAAAATCAGGAAATTACTGGAACGACACCCTAGCATTAGTAGTAGCGACGAGATAGAGGAGATAAATCAAGATATACAGGCAGTCACAACAGAAGTCCGGAGCACTAAAAGTAACACTATTATCTCAATTCCGTCGGTTTATCCTGGCGAAAGTTATTCACCGGTTACCCCTGAAAATCGTGTTATGTCTATTATTCCGAGAAATTGTAAAGTAGTTAATAAACAGAATGCTCTCCAAGAATTGTTTAATCTTCGATTTATCGAATCTCAGTACAACTCAGATTCTCAACTACAAGCAATCATCGAAATGATCAAGTGCAAGGACCCGGATCTACACACAAAAATTGCAGCAATGAGTAAATATTATGCCCAATATACTCAGGATTTTCATGTGAAGGACGGATGCCTGTGGATGGATGGGAGACTCGTAATTCCAAAAACTTTGCAAGCGGCGGTAAACAACAGACTGCATTATTATCACCATTGGAAATCGAATATGTTCGAGGCGGCCAAAGACATCTGGTACCCCTACATGTTCCGCAGCTCAGCAACAATCGCAGGAAATTGCCAAGAATGCACATTAGCTGGTAAGAATTTGAAAAACATGTGCTCAAAAGGGGATGTAGGGAAAATATCTGAACCCAAAGAACTGAATGAATGCGTGCAATTAGACTTTTGGGGGCCAATTAACTATTTAAATGAATCTAAAAAGTATGTTCTGGTGGCGGTAGATCGCTTTTCTCGATGGCCATCGGCCATGGTGTGTAATTCAAATCGGTCGGACAAAATCGTAAAATTCTTAAAAGCACATATAATTGCACACGGAGTTCTGCGACAAATACGAGTTGACCAGGGAACGAATTTCATGTCCAAGGAGGTCCGAACATTCTGTCACAAAGAAGGAATTAAAATACTTACCTCGCCAGTTAACGATCATCGGGCAACAGGGTGCGTCGAACGGACAATCGGCAGTCTCAAGAACTCGGTACTAACGTATGCGCGAGAGGAAAAACCGGAACCCTTGGAGCGGATGCTTGAAAAAGCCCTCGGTGCTTTGAGATTCGCTAAAAACGCCACCCTGAATCTAAAACCGTTTGAAGCGCACCGTGGTCGGGAAGCAAACACGGTTTTCAGGAACTTAACCAAAAAGCCGTCACTAAGAAATTTAAATTGAAAAAACGTAATACGCTCAAAATCTGCCGGTTTAGATGAACGAGACACGAACGCTCAAGCGATGCCAGAGCCCATGGACACAAACTGGGGAGTCCGCTCGGATACTGAGTACGACGTTAAAAACAGGCGATACCCAATGAGATTAGCCGACGACCGAAATGTGGTACTCATAAGATTAGCATGGCTATTGCAACCAGCATCCAATTTGCTCATCAATTTGCCGTATTACCCTTGCGAGATGCAAGGGTATTGCAATTCGGTACTAGACTTTTCTTCAGTAAGTAACTTTGTTCACAGAATGATCAAATGGCAATTACTGAATTTTAGAAACGCTGAATTAATAGCATAGTTGCAGTGTTTTGTTTGCATATTTAGCTTGAGTGAACGTTAGTTGCACATTAAGTTTTATCGGATTCGAATGTTTTTGGTAGATTTTCGGCACTGATGTCGGTTGACTTGTTTTCCTAATTCTATGTTATTTTGTTGATATTAAAACAATTGAACACTAGGGAGTTGTTTTTTGAAAAATCTAACTCGCTATCTTGGCCTGTTGGAACTTTTACCAGCAAACTTTGCGACATGGATACTGGGTGATTCCACGCGCATAATATCGATGACATGGAATATTTTTTGTGACTTTATAAGAATGCTGCAGCTCCTTAGATTGAGCTTCTGCGATTGACAGTAACCACAAGTAATGTTTTTTTTCAGGCCAAACTGAGAAGTACGATCAGAATACAAGACTGAAGAGCGAAGGCCATTGATCTTCTGGCCAAGTACATTTCGACCGAGGAAGCAGATCAATAGCTGGCAGTAGAAATGCACGATCCACAGAAGTTCATCGAAGTTATTTGTTTCATGGGATCACATTGTCTCCAGGTTTTGGTGCACATTTGATGCTAGAATACAATTGTATCGATAGAAGTTTGGACTATTAATGAAAGTATCAGAAATAACGCGACCTAGTTGAATCTTGGCTAGGTTCCGACGAATAATTTTTTGTTTGATAAGGCTTATTAATGAGTCGATTGTGGAATGTGGCAGAGAGTGGTCTTCGAGACATAATGTGTTCGAACCGCGACTATAGGATTTAAGTCAGTCGGAGACTTTTTTGTCTCATTTAGACTCTTTTGAGATTAAAGAGAAACAATTATGATATATTTCAGATCTTCGAATTAACGACTTGGAAGATCTTCTAGAAGACATCAAAGTCTACATGGAGTTGGAGCAGGGCAAAAATGCCGAGTACTGGCGAGACATCACAATTGTAGTGCATGACGAGATAGCACGACTCAGTTCGACCTCAGCCAATCAGGGCGGAGGAGATGACGAGGTACATGTATCCGAGAGACGAGAGAGCATGAGTCGCAGCTTGGAAGGCGAAGTGAACAAGATATTCGCTGGCAAGTCAGAGGCGGAACTGTTGAAATTGAGAGCGAGCGTCGTACACAAGTTAAAGACGCAGACTAATATTGACACAGGTTATTTAAAAGAAGTTTTAAAAATATTATTGTTAAATTAAATAGAAAGACAGATTAGCAAAATCAGCCTCATTGAATGATTAATACATAACTTTTCTGATAAGGTTCGCATAAATTATACATTTTTTTGTGTTCAGTATACTGGGAATCGCAGTTGAAGAAACTGATTGCTCAAATATCTCGAGTGAGGCTGACAAAACGACACAAGGAAACTTTGTGACAGAAATTGTTCGAGCTAATAAAATTTTAACTTGATGACATTGTTTGAGCATCTCGACGATTCACAGACGCATACTGCTGGGTCGATTTTTTTGGAATACATCTCTGATATGGCTTTAGTTTTGATCCTGGTGTGTGGTGTGTTCCAGATGCTGAAGACTCCGATGATGCGGGAAGATACTCTCCCAGACTGTTGGACCCTGGAGACTTGCCAGCAGGAACTGTTTGCCTGGAGCCTGAGGAGGAACTGAGTAAACTGAAGTTTGCCCGGCAGAAATTCCTTGGAACAGGAAATGCTGACGTGAGTACAAATAAAAAATAGTCCCTTAAATGCAAAACAGTGCTCGTAGATAAAGTTTCAAAAAAGTAATTAGTTTTAAATTAGTTTACAGCATGAAATTCACGTAGTTTATGTAGTATAATATGGATCGCTGAATCACTATTAGATGAAGAAAGTCTAAATCTGAAATAATTCAAATCTCAATTCAGGGTTATTTTTCGCTTTTTGAATAGTTTGCAGCTAGGTACTTTAACCCAGTTTCAGTGCTTGGCTGTTACTGATAACGGTTTCTCTTCAGATCGATGCAGACCGACATCTGATGCAGAAAGTGCGTGACGTGGTAGCTATTTTGGGAGGAGGATGACGAACACAACCAGGCCTTCTCCTCTGAGCAGAGTGTGAACAAAGAGTACCTCTGGGCGGACAAGTACAGGCCCAGGAAGCCACGATACTTCAATCGAGTGCACACGGTACGGTATTATTATCATATTGCTCAATTCACAAACCTGCCGTTCAAATTGACCAATCAGTTTTCATTCTGATGAACTATCCTTTTGATTGAAGGGCTCAGAAAGTTCAATTGAAATTCATCTGCTGAAAATTAGTTAAATATCACTCCAAATACGAACGTGGAATTGGCGATAAAAAACGTGAACTATTCCTAGTTTCGAAAAAGGAATTATATTTCAAGATTTCCTGCATAATAATAACTTTACCCGTTGATCCAGTTTTCTCAAATTGGGTTGATGTTATCAAAATGGGCCAATCATAATTTTTTTTAGAAGTTCAAAGAGCTTAAAAGGCATCTGTTTTTTTATTTGAAATTCGAAAGTTGAGATTTTTTCAACAAAGTATGTGTTTTTTTTGTTTACTTGTGTTCATTACTCTTTCTTTGCAGCGCAAATATAAACGCAAATGTGCGAGAGTATAAATGCATATAAAACTGAACCAAAATATAAATGCATATAGGGACAGTAGCCGAGCGTATACATGGTGCGTCCCGGCGGGTTCGGCGCCGGTTTGAATCCCGCCTAGGTCATTTCCTTTCTAGAACTCGAATATGCACCGAACTTGATAGGATGCTCCGTAACCAGGTTCGATCCCCCCAAAACATATTTTAACCGTCTTTTCGCTCTAATTTGGTTCAGCCTTGATTAAGGCTGACCTTTAAAAAGAGCAATTTGTCTCAAGGACAAATACTGGCCATTTTTGCAGCTTGCTTTGAGTTATGCAGTTTTTTGTGGCCGATGTTACCGATGATAAAGCTTGTTAAAATTATCGTTATATTTTCAAATTTCCGGAGTTATTTTGCCGAGAAAATACTCATTAATTAAAGTGTTTAAAAACCGTTTTTTATATAATCGTGGAGATTGACGCGCACATTTTGGCGTCCCACAAGGGACAACGAAGAATAGCAATGAAACTGGTTTGAATGAATAAGCTCAATTTAATCAGAGTGCCATAGATGACCATAGCAATGAGCTGATTGAATGCAGCGAGGATAGTAATATTGTATCCATAGACAGAAACAGCCTTATTCAGGGTATTGAGTTGGATTGTGTGGTGTATCTGGTGGGCGGCGACAACAAGTTCGGATTCTCTCTCTACGGCACCAACAGTGCCAGTCGCTTCCCAACTGTCGACGGAATATCTTGCAACAGTGCAGTATCGCGTGCGGACGGGCGAGTGGGGGACGAAGTGTTAGCAGTGAACGGAGTCACTCTACGACACTCTACTCACGAACACATCATTACATCCATTCACCAGAGCATCCAAAACAGAGAACTAACGTTGAAACTAAAGCGACCAGTTGAAAGTTTCCCAACTTCGAAAACAAATCAATTAGGAGCTATCAATTTAGTTTCCGAAGAAGACTCATTACCAGCTAGAAACGGTTTATCAGTTCGAGTGTATAATAGATTAAAGAGCCAACTCCAAACTACCTCCTTTCCAGACAACGAGACCACATCATAAGATATCGAACCAAGTTTTTCAAAATTCAAACCAAGACGACCTTCCATCCAACTTCAGACGCAAGAAAAGTCCCTCCCTTGCCAAGCTGGTGTCTTGGAGTTGAAGGCCTATATACAGAGGTGATTGCTGGACAATTCTTCCGCGGCGGACCGAAAATCTGACTACCAAAACCGGTGACCACTCAATCCCCAAAACCGTCCAAAAACTGTAAGACTAGTCTAATCTTTACAAACCATTCTTTGCAATAAAATTACGTACGATGTGTTATTGTGTATCCCAACTCAAGGCAAGCTGCAAAAAGTGCCAATCCCGACGAATTGATACCGGCACAAGATATGTGGCTTCATAAGTTGACTCAAAGCAACGATAAAGTTCTGCAGGAAGCTATCACATATAAAACAAGTTTTGAGGCAGTAACAGAGCCGGGCAAAATAGATAGCAGCTCAAAAGTTTCTCATCATTCTGAAAAAAGTGAAAAACCCCGGTCGCATAAAACAGATACCCGCTCTAAGTTGTCGCATCGAAGCAGCCGACATCAGCAATCGGGTTCTCAGAAATCTAGTTATACCGCTGCTCCGTCGAAAACACTTTCTGAGAAAAAGCGCGATTTAATGATTTTAAAGAAACAACAAGAGGAACTTGAGAGGCAGGCAAAGGTATCATTAAGATTGAAAGAACAACAAAGCCGCTTAGAGTTGGAAGAATTGGCTGAAGAACACAGGAAAAAACTGGCAGAAATTGAGTTGAAAGGGCTTGAGTTAGAAGATGAGTTGTCGAAAATCAGCGAGAATGCTGAGGAAAGTGGTTTAACTCGAATCTCTCCACAACTAACAATAGACGAAAAGGATTGTACGCGTCACTGGGTCGAATCTGTCGACCACAATCAGCCTGATGCTGTTGTAGTTCCCAATCAAGAGCAGCACGTTCGTTCAACGGCTGAGGCAACCTATCCTGCATTTACAAATTACTTGGTCTCACCAAGTTTTACAGGAGTGAATAATGGCCAGGCAGCTTCTAGTGATCCGGGATTGCATTACAGTAACCACATTCACGGACAACATCATAATTTGTCGAACTTGGTCCGATCGCAGGTTTCCGTTAACAATCCAGTAGGGTTACAACAGGTCATTCAACATGTTTCTAATAATTTGCCTCAGCAAACTCTTTTGTCCACTCATCCGGTGCTAGGCAATCCAAACACAGGGTCAGTAGTCCCGGTAACTTCTGAAAATTATTTTGCTCCGACAACATCTGCAGAAGTTCCTTCTGGTGTAGCACCGTTCGTTCCTGCATCAACAGCAGTTAATCAGGTTTCTCTAAGTCATCACACTACAGGATCAGTAGTAGCTGGCTACCAAGCACCTGTAGCCCCATCACAACAACATATGGGTGTTCCCGTTAGTAGTTATAACTTTTCAAGTGACCACTACAATCCTTATTGTAATTTGTGGAGACCAGCTGTTGCTGCCCCTTTATTGTCAGCTCAACAACACTACATTCCTTCGACAACTGTTTTTTCCGCAGTAACTCCGATTGTTCCTCCGAATAATTTTGTTCCTTATACAAGTGGAGGGACTGTGTTTTTTGCACAGCCTGAAAATTCTTCACATGCTAACCAACCGTTCGTTCCTTATTGTCACGGTAATTCTTCGAGTTACACAGCGCCAACTCCCGGTAATTCACCTGGTGCAGACGTCGAGCATCCACTTTCGACACGAGAGTTGGTTAATATACTCATGCACAGCCGAAAAGATCATCTCCCTGAGTGGAAGCTGACCCAGTTCGATGGAAACCCACTTAATTGGCATGAGTGGTTTGGGCAGTTCATATCGACGGTCGATTCAGCCTTACTCAGTGACGATGAAAAGCTTACCTATCTGAAAACGCTCGTAGTGGGTAAAGCAAAATCCGCAATCGCTGAGTATAGCTATAGCGGAGTACTATATAAAGACGCATTAGCAACTCTTCAAATAAAGTTCGGGCAGCTGCATGCTGTAGTAGGGGCTCATCTAGATAAATTGAGTAATTTTCCGCCGCTGAAAATGCATAACTCGGAAAATGTAATTGGATTTTCCTCTGCAGTTTCTGGACTTGTTGCCGTATTCAAGTCGCTGTCTTTTAACGACGACCTGAAAAGTGTTAACTTACTGAATCAAGCTGTGAGTAAGCTTCCTCCGAACCTTAAGGAGGCATGGTCAATGCAAACCGTAAGACGCCAATGGCATAGACCAACTCTGCTAGATTTCAACGAATGGCTTAAAGAAAAAGCGGAGGGTCATGAGAGGCTAAAAACGATCAATTTTAAGAGTAAGTCTGAAGAACCAGTTAAGCAAAAAATAGGTACGAGAGTGTTTGCTAGTAACGCAAATGTAAGTAATAAGACTAAGGAAAAACCAAAGTACCCTCCATGTTCTGTATGTAAAGGTCAACACGCTCTTTGGAATTGCGCCGTATTCAAAGAGAAAAACGCTACGGAGCGAGCAAAACATGTAGCCGAACAAATACTTTGCTTTGCGTCTTTACAGAGCAATCACAGTTTTCGTAATTGTAGCAAGGCCAGAAAGTGCCCCAAGCCAGATTGTGAAAGCACACACAACGTGCTCTTACATGGAGCGGAGAAAAATTTTCCTCCTAAGGATATAAAAGGTAACGCAAACGCTAAACATGTATCGACTAACGCTGCTGTCGGCGATATTCATAGCCAGGAGTCAACTAAAGGCCTCCTGCCAGTTGCATCACTCGCCGTCTCTGCGGTAGCGACGATTACTAACGCCCTAGCTCTTTGCGATAGTGCTTCCACGCACTCATGGGTATCCGCCGATCTCGTAAAACGCCTCCATTTGGTTGGCACTCCCATTAACCTCACCATAAATAGATTCAATTCCACGAGCTTGATGAAAACTCTGCAAGTAAGTTTTCAAGTTTCCGCCGAAACGAATAATAGTGAATTTTCGTTTTCTGTTCGAGCTTATGTTAAGGATCATATTCGTATTGGATCGGATAGCATAAGCATTCCTGAATTACAGGAAAAATACCCGCAGTTGGCTCCAATCAAACCTAGACATTATAAGTATGAGGACGTCGAAATAATTATTGGACAGGATTTCTACCATGCCATAAGACCCGTTGAGTACCTTCTGGGGGAGGACTCTATTTCACCGTGCGCCGTACGCCTTCCGATAGGTTGGGTTTTAAGTGGTCCGTTACCGCCGTCCTTTAAGTCGAACTCGTCTTGCTTTAAGTGTTAATTTTTTCTGGCTTTCAGTTTCACCAATGTGGGTGGGGGATCAGGCAAATTGGTTAAGTTCCAACAACACACGCGGAAAAAACCTGAGGATGAAAAAACTCAACTTAATTTGCCTGATATTTCGCTACCAGACCACTTACCATAAGGTTGGTGTCAAGTTACAGCACAGTTTCGCAGAATTATGGGGACGTTTTGAGGAATTTTTGGCAATTTTTTTTACTTTTTTCCCAAAATTTTTCGGAAAATTTTGGTCAGCAGGTTCGAGTCGTAAACCAATCCAAAAAACTAGTCTAGTACCCCTTGTCTATGATCCGATTTCACGGATTAATATTCTGTTCACAAATATCCAAAAAATTTTGGTATCGAGAAAAAATTACCACTTGTAGCTTGCTTTGAGTGTATTGTCGAAGACGTGTCTCTTGCGGACCAAATTAAAACTTGGTACGAGTTGGAGTCATATGGAGCCTTCAAGCAGGTAGATGCCCGTTCCGCCGCCGACAAACGCGCTTTGTCCGTTTTGAAAAATGACACCTTTCACGATGGTGAGAGGTACATTGTACCAATGCTTTGGAACGATAAGGAAAGTAGTTTACCGAATAACTATTTTTCCTCCTTAGCTCAATTAAAGTCTTTGGAAAAGAGGCTAGATAAGGATCCGTCACTCCGTGAAAAATACGCCGAAACAATAAGAGAAGATATACAAAAAGGATATGTCATAACCGTTAAGGCACACGATCCCAAATCACGAGCCGATCGTGAGTGGTATCTCCCGCATCACCCGGTGTTGAACTCGAATAAACCCGGTAAGGTGCGCCGAGTCCTCAATGGGGCATCGAAGTGTCATGGCGCTTACTTGAACAAATCTCTGTTGGTTGGCCCGGATCTCCTTCAAAACCTCATTTTTGTACTTTTAAGATTCCGTCAGCTGACATTGAAGGGATGTTTTTACAGGTTGGAGTCCGTGAAGAAGATCAACCTTCTCTTCGTTTTTTTGTGGCGGGAGGACCCCACATCAAGTGTGGTAGTTCACCAATATACACGTCACATTTTTGGTGCTCGTGACTCGCCGACTTGTGCGAATTTTGCTTTGCAGAAGACTGCATCGGATAATCAAGCTGAGTACCCCGAAGCTGCTTCGGCTGTTGTCCAGAAATTTTATATGGATGATTATCTGGATTCTTTTCAAAACAGGGATGACGCCTTGAAATTAGGTAGGGATTTAATCTCGTTGCTTAAACTAGGTGGGTTTCGTCTGACAAAATTTGTCAGCAACGTGCCCGACGTAACAACCGCTCTTGATCCGGACAACCGTGAGTCCAATTCGTCTATTAAAGATATTTGTACGAGTCCAGACCAGTCGTCGCATGTTCTCGGTCTTAAGTGGGATCACGTAAAAGATACCTTAGTAGAGGGGTTGATCGTCCACTAGACAAAGCAATCACTCAGCGTACCGTGTTGAGTTTTGTTTCTTCTGTTTTTGATCCAATTGGGTTAGTGGCTCCGTATACCGTGAAGGCTCGCCTTCTATTAAAAGATATCTGGCGAATCAGCGGTCAAAAATGGGATGATGATCTGCCAGAGGAAATCAAAAAGCAATTCCTTGAGTGGCACTCAGGCCTTCATTTGTTAGGTTCTCTGACAATACCTCGCAGCTATTTCACTGAACCTTTCGACCGAATAGAACTTCACATGTTCGGTGATAGTTCGCAGGATGTTTTCTGTGCCGTCGCTTTCCTTCGTGCGCGACTTGTTAGCTCCCATCAGACCGAATTAGCCTTTGTGTTTGGCAAAGCCAGCGTCGCGCCTATGAAAGCGCTTTCTATTCCAAAGTTAGAGCTCCAAGCGGCTCTTCTTGCAACCCGCTTAAAAGAAGAAATTTTGAAAGGTCTTACTTTCAAAGTTACGGATATTTTCATGTGGACAGATAGTACCATTGTTCTTCAGTGGCTTCACTCTTGTAGTAAACTACCCGTTTTTGTTGGTAATCGCACTGGTGAGATTCTGGAGTCTACCAGCACTGATCAGTGGCATCACATACTTAGCGGTGATAACCCAGCTGATACCGGTACACGAGGGATTTCTTCAGAAGCCCTCAAGGAAAGCAGCTGGGTTAATGGCCCTAGTATATTGAGAACAACTGATTGACCGTTCAAGCCCGATACAAGGGTTATCGATAAAATAAGACTCAAAGGACCATCATGTGATATCGACATTTGTCTGGAAAATTCGTCAAATTTCATCGTCGATGTTTTGACAGAAAAAAATCTTCCCTTCGGAAAATGGGAGAGATTCAATTCAATTGTAAAATACAAACGCGCAGTAGCATTTTTGTTAAGATGGCTGCCATCCCATAAACATTTCCGGTCGAGTATATTAGAAATTACAGACCCGTCTGAAATGGATATTGCTGAACAGAAGCTCATTTACCTGTCCCAGGGTGAAACATTCCCCAGTGAGCTAAAACTACTAAGATCCGGTAAAGTTATCACGAGGAATATTCGGATCGCCAAGTATTCGCCGTTCATTGGACCATCTGGCATCCTTGGGCGCATCAGCCGCTTGGTTAATTCCGATTTCGATAGCAAGCATCCGATTATACTTGATGCACGTCACACGGTTGTTCGGTTATTCGTTCAGCATTTGCACGTTAGGAATTTCCATCAAGGCTTGGATTACATGCGTGCGGTGGTTAATTTGAAGTACGTTGTGTTAAATTTGCGATGGTTGCTGCGAAGCATTGAAAATACTTGCGTTGTGTGCCGAAAACGCAAAGCGCAAACCGTAACTCATATGATGGATGATCTGCCCATTGAAAGGCTGGGTTACAAGCAACCTCCTTTCTCTAACACAGGTGTTGACTACTTTGGGCAGTTCCTAGTTCCAATCCGGAGAAGTACGGAAAAGAGGTGGGGTTTTTTGTTCACCTGTCTCACCACTAGAGCGGTGCACATTGAAGTGGTCCCCTCGCTGGACACAAGCTCTTGTGTGATGGGCGTGGAGAGGTTTATTGCACGTCGCGGTACTCCGACTACCATCATGTCCGACAACGGCACGAACTTTGTTGGCGCTCAGAAAGAGCTCTTAGCTTGCGTTGAGAGTTGGAACAAGCTCGCACCCGCTGTTTTTGTTCAGAAAGGGATCAAGTGGAAATTCAATCCACCCAGCGCACCGCACCATGGTGGGTCCTGGGAGCGATTAGTTCGGAGTGTTAAGCGCGTTTTGTATGACATCCTAGGCAACAGGAGAGTAACTGAGGAGATTCTAAGAACTACGCTGTGCCTTGTTGAGCAATCACTTAACGCTATACCGATAACAGCCGTTAGTACCAATCCGCTAGATCTAGAGGCGTTGACCCCGAATCATTTTATACTTGGTCAACACGCAGCGAGTTTTCCGTCGCTAAGTTTCGAAGAAAACTTCGACCATAAGAAGCGGTTCGCCAGAGCGCAATCATACGCTAACGCAATATGGACACGGTGGATGCGGGAATACGTTCCTTCCCTCAATAGGAGGGCAAAGTGGCACAACCAGTCAGACGTTAAGTTGAAAGCCGGCGACTTGGTTTGGGTCATAGAGCCTGACACTCCACGTGGACATTATCCACTCGCACGTATCCTTAAACTGCACTATGGCAAGGACGGATGCGCGAATTCCGCCGACATAAAGACCGTTACGAGCGAACTGACCCGCCCAACCGTAAAGCTCGCTCCCGTTCTTCCTTGTTTAGGGGTGGAGGATGTTGCAGCGCAAATATAAACGCAAATGTGCGAGAGTATAAATGCATATAAAACTGAACCAAAATATAAATGCATATAGGGACAGTAGCCGAGCGTATACATGGTGCGTCCCGGCGGGTTCGGCGCCGGTTCGAATCCCGCCTAGGTCATTTCCTTTCTAGAACTGGAATATGCACCGAACATGATGGGATGCTCCGTAACCAGGTTCGACCCCCCAAAACATATTTTAACCGCCTTTTCGCTCTAATTTGGTTCAGCCTTGATTAAGTCTGACCTTTAAAAAGAGCAATTTGTCTCAAGGACAAATACTGGCCATTTTTGCAGCTTGCTTTGAGTTATGCAGTTTTTTGTGGCCGATGTTACCGATGATAAAGCTTGTTAAAATTATCGTTATATTTTCAAATTTCCGGAGTTATTTTGCCGAGAAAATACTCATTAATTAAAGTGTTTAAAAACTGTTTTTTTTATATAATCGTGGAGATTGACGCGCACACTTTCCAATCTTCGATTGGCTTTGTTTACACTAGAGCTTAAGCGAGAGTAGTGTTATAGTACGACTGTCTTTTTTTCCAACCTAAGTCGTAATATTTGGTGCCATTTTTGGGGCTTTCTTACGACTTTTTGATAGCATGTGATTTGCATTCAATTAGTAATAAGTGAACACAGTTGATTCATTTATCAAATGAACCAAAAAAAGCTGTTTTTTCAAACGAATACAAAAATAAAAACTTTATTTCTGAAATATTCCAATTCAATATCTCGCAGTTTTTTTTAATGAATAATTTTTTCATAATTTGGTTTCACGTTTTCCATCTTTCTACGTGTAAGGTAGTGTGGAGGCTTTCAGCTTGCTACATTCCAAATTATTACATGCAAAGTTGTGTCTACTTTTTTTTAGTATCACTTTTACGTGGCCGACAGGGCAGGGAGTGAGCCTCCTAATCTTGAGGTCGCACGTTCGAATCCGACACCTTGCAAAGTTTTACTAATTCGAAGTTCAATTTTACTTTTTATAATGCTTAATTCTATTTTTTAACACAATAAAGCTGCTTTTTTGCCGTTTTCTCGCTAGTTTCCATCTGTGGTACTCATAAGATTAGCATGGCTATTGCAACCATCATCCAATTTGCTCATCAATTTGCCGTATTACTATTGCGAGATGCTAGGGTATTGCAATTCGGTACTAGACTTTTCTTCAGTAAATAACTTTTTTCACTATATGGTCAAATGGCAATTAGTGAATTTTAGAATCGCTGAATTAATAGCATAGTTGCAGTGTTTTGTTTGCATATTTAGCTTGAGTGAACGTTAGTTGCACATTAAGTTTTATCGGATTCGAATGTTTTTGGTAGATTTTCGGCACTGATGTCGGTTGACTTGTTTTTCTAATTCTATTATATTTTGTTGATATTAAAACAATTGAACACTAGGGAGTTGTTTTTTGAAAAATCTAACTCGCTATCTTGGCCTGTTGGAACTTTTACCAGCAAACTTTGCGACATGGATACTGGGTGATTCCACGCGCATAATATCGATGACATGGAATATTTTTTGTGACTTTATAAGAATGCTGCAGCTCCTTAGATTGAGCTTTTGCGATTGACAGTAACCACGAGTAATGTTTTTTTTTTCAGGCCAAACTGAGAAGTACGATCAGAATACAAGACGGAAGAGCGAAGGCCATTGATCTTCTGGCCAAGTACATTTCGACCGAGGAAGCAGATCAACAGCTGGCAGTAGAAATGCACGATCCACAGAAGTTCATCGAAGGTATTTGTTTCATGGGATCACATTGTCTCCATGTTTTGGTGCACATTTGATGCTAGAATAGATTTGTATCGATGGAAGTTTGGATTATTAATGAAAGTATCACAAATAACGCGACCTAGTTGAATCTTGGCTAGGTTCCGACGAATAGTTTTTTGTTTGATAAGGCGTATTAATGAGTCGATTGTGGAATGTGGCGGAGAGTGGTCTTCGAGACAGAATGTGTTCGAACCGCGACTATAGGATTTAAGTCAGTCGAAGACTCTTTTGTCTCATTTAGACTCTTTTGAGATTAAAGAGAAACAATTATGATATATTTCAGATCTTCGAATTAACGACTTGGAAGATCTTCTAGAAGACATCAAAGTCTACATGGAGTTAGAGCTGGGCAAAAATGCCGAGTACTGGCGAGACATCACAATTGTAGTGCATGACGAGATAGCACGACTCAGTTCGACATCAGCCAATCAGGGCGGAGGAGATGACGAGGTACATGTATCCGAGAGACGAGAGAGCATGAGTCGCAGCGTGGAAGGCGAAGTGAACAAGATATTCGCTGGCAAGTCAGAGGCGGAACTGTTGAAATTGAGAGCGAGCGTCGAACACAAGTTAAAGACGCAGACTAATATTGACACAGGTTATTTAAAAGAAGTTTTAAAAATACTATTGATAAATTAAATAGAAAGACAGATTAGCAAAATCAGCCTCATTGAATGATTAATATATAACATTTCTGATAAGGTTCGCATAAATTATACATTTTTTTTTGTGTTCAGTATACTGGGAATCGCTGTTGCAGAAACTGATTGCTCAAATATCTCGAGTGAGGCTGACAGAACGACATAAGGAAACTTTGCGACAGAAATTGTTCCAGCTAAAACACGAGGTATGCAAACCTTCCCGTGAAATATCACATTTAAAGCAAAGGAAGCGTTTAAAATGATATCTGTTATTTGTGATTTTAGCAAGGCGTAGAAAGGTCGAAGCCACTTTTTCCAGTGGCAAAGAAAGATGGTCCAGATCACAGTAGCAACAAAGAAGATGAAGCAGGACCGTCTCATAAACTGGATTCTAAACCACACAGCCTGGACGAAGGTAATAAAATTTTAACTTGATGACATTGTTTGAGCATCTCGACGATTCACAGACGTATACTGCTGGGTCGATTTTTTTTGGAACACATCTCTGATTATGGCGTTATTTTCGATCCTTGTGTGTGGTGTGTTCCAGATGCTGAAGACTCCTATGATGCGGGAAGATTTTCTCCCAGACTGCTGGACCCTGGAGACTTGCCAGCAGGAACTGTTTGCCTGGAGCCTGAGGAGGAACTGAGTAAACTGAAGTTTGCCCGGCAGAAGTTCCTTGGAACAGGAAATGCTGATGTGAGTACAAATAAAAAATAGTCCCTCAGTTGCCAAACAGTGGTCGCAGATAAAGTATTAAAAAAGTAAATAGTTTTAAATTAGTTTAATATGGATCGCTGAATCACTATTAGATGAAGAAAGTCTAAATCTGAAATAATTTAAATCTGAGTTCCAGGATTATTTTTCGCTTTTTGAATAGTTTGCAGCTAGGTACTTTTACCCAGTTTCAGTGCTTGGCTCTTACTGATAACGGTTTCTCTTCAGATCGACGCAGACCGACATCTGATGCAGAAAGTGCGTGACGTGGGAGGCATTTTGGAGGAGGATGACGAACACAACCAGGCCTTCTCCTCTGAGCAGAGTGTGAACAAAGAGTACCTCTGGGCGGACAAGTACAGGCCCAGGAAGCCACGATACTTCAATCGAGTGCACACGGTACGGTATTAATATCATATTGCTCAATTAACAAACCTGCCGTCTAAATTGACCAATCAGTTTTCATTCTGATGAACTATCCTTTTGATTGAAGGGCTCAGAAAGAAACTTCACTTTCATTGTTTTGTCATAAATCGAATAGTTTTCCTAATTTGTGCTAAATTAGCCAGAAAAATATGAAGTGAAAATGAGTGTAGAATAGTAGTCAGTCGAAACAAGTTAAATAAAAGCTGCATTATTCTTTCTGATTATGATATGAGTTTTGCGTGATTGTTATATAACTGCTTGAGGTTCCAGTTCTTGGAAGAACACTTTGCTAGAAGTATACCATTTCAGGGGTACGAGTGGAACAAATACAATCAGACCCATTATGACCCCGAAAACCCACCTCCGAAGATTGTCCAGGGCTACAAGTTCAATATCTTCTATCCAGATTTAATTGACAAACGACAGACCCCGCGCTACACCTTGGAACCCATTCCGAACGAGTCGGACTTTGTCGTGCTGCGGTTCAGTTCGGGCCCGCCTTACGAAGACATTGCTTTCAAAATTGTGAACAGAGAATGGGAGTATGGACATAAACATGGATACAAGTGTCAGTTTTCAAATAATATCTTCCAACTCTGGTTCAAGTTCAAGATTTATAAGTACAGAAGGTAGCTGAAATTGAAATGATACTTGACTGTAACCTCAATTACCTAAAATAATTGCGATAGAAATTCATTTTTAGATGGTCTGCAAAAGTTGATGTGAAATTCTTCATTGAGTTTATTTGTAAGTGTTAATCGTGATTACCATCTGATGGATTTAATTTAGATGAAATGAATTTAGTTTTTTTTTTGCTCATACGTGGTTTTTAGCCATCTGAAACATTAATTTTTCGGCCTTGTTAAGAATTATGAACGTAGTGAAGACTCGTATATTGGTCTTGGTGATTTTTTTCAGGAAATTTAAAATACTCTAATTACTACAGATGTGCATTCATACATATTAATGCATTTATGAATCACTTAGGTATATATGCACTTTTTTAGTTCAATTGAAATTCATCTGCTGAAAATTTTTTAAATATCACTCCAAATGCGAACATGGAATTGGCGATAAAAAACGTGAACTATTCCTAGTTTCGATAAAGGAATTTAATTTCAAGATTTCCTGCATAATAATAACTTTACCCGTTGATCCAGTTTTGTCAAATTGGGTTGATGTTATCAAAAAAGGGCCAATAATAGATTTTTTTTAGAAATTCAAAGAGCTTAAAAGACATCTGTTTTTTTTTCTTTGAACTTCGAAAGTTGAGATTTTTTCAACAAAGTCCGTGTTTTTTTTTCTGTTTACTTGCGTTCATAATTCTTTTTCAACAGTTAGTTGGCTATGTTAAAAGAGTGTTCCGAAGAGCAATTTCAGAGCAAATATTTTGAAGCGAAGCTCGTTAACTTGAGATCTGTAGTATAATATCAACAAGTATAATATCAACTAGTATAATATCAACTTGATCAACGATTACTTCAACAAATGATGAAGTTTATCCAGCTAGTTACAGTTTGGATTATTGTTCTTGAATCTCTTTCCTACCCGTACTCCAAAAAAGAACAAAATAGTTCTGAAAACTCTTTCAATATAACGAATTCTCTGGAAGCTTCGATAATAAATGGCTTTCCGACCTTCAATAGAAGGTTTTTCGTACGAGTTCGGTTTCTTTACAGAGATGATTTTTGTGGTGGTGCAATTATTGGCAGGAAGTGGGTCATTACTGCTGCACATTGTGTTATAAGGATTGAACGTAAGTCAAACCTAGTTTCAGCTAGCTGAAGTCTTTAACTCTTTTGCACCCTTGTCAATTCTCATGACAAAATACGTAAGATGTTTTCACTTAGAGAGCAAGTGACTTTAATCGGGAACTAGATTTACCGTAAACGAACTTTCTTACAAATCTAGCAAATTCTTCTTGGTTTATTGCGGAACCTCAATACCTTCGCGGCCCCTTCTCACTTGATCTAGCGAGCTGTAACGCGTGTGCCTTGTGATTCTTAGATTTGGGGTTCGAGTTCCGGTGGGCCCTTGGTTTTTTCGATACGTATTAATTTGAAACATTTCTGAAATTCGGAATAGTCGGATTTTGTGTCTGCCTATTTTTGTCGGCTGGATTTCGAATGTCTGATATCTTTGGACAATTGTTTGTCTCTTACTTTTTGTCGGCTGAATTTCCAATGATGATTTTTTCCATATTCTGATTGAAACAATTTTTAATATAAATGAACGTCGTTCTGTTTCTTGCAAATTTATGAACTGACTTTCAATACGTTCTGAACTTTTGAACTGAATCTTGACTTTCAATACGGTAATTTTTTTTATTTATTTTGCTAATTGGTTTTGGATAAGGTTACATCGGCTTCATCGCCTTCTAATGTATCATTTCAAAAAATGAAATATTTTTGTAAGTTTCAAGAGGAGTTTTGAGCCAAAACATCGAATTTTGAAATTTATTAGCCTAAAGCTTAAGATATTTTTGATTTCTGTTTTTTTTTGTTTTCGGCTGAGGGACGTCTAGCGCAGTATTTTCGTCTTATTGGATGCTCGGTAAGCAATCTAATCACTTTCTTAAAGCTGCTGATTTTGTTTTGTGACTGAAATTGAATATCAACCGAGATTTACTTTTTGTTGATTTAGCTTCAATTTTTTTTTGTAATTTTTGACTTCCAATTTTATACTCACCAGCATTCAATGCTATGATTGCGTTGTATTGCAAGTGGTGCTAGGCTTTGCTTCACCTCGGTGTACTCAACCTGCTTTGCTTAAATTAGTTAATTGGGTTGTATGTGTACTTGGCGAACACAAAATTAAATGAAAGTGATTTTTTTTTCACGCTAGCACGCAAGCGTGTCAATTTTAACTGGCTGATAGAAATGCGCTCAGTATAGTGGTAAGTCGTTTGCTTTGAGATCGCGTTTTTTATATCTCGCCATAGCCATGAAAGCGTAAAAGACCTTTGGCTTCAGAATTACCGCAGACTGGCCGGTTGTGGCTGCATTAGTGGTATCGCGTCAATAAAATGGCTTGGAATCACAAAAGCCTCGTTAGTCACAAAAACGCTCAACAAAATAAATCAGTCTGGAATGTGGGAAAATTATTGAAACGGCCTCTTCTTATTCGTATTTTAACTGTACCTTAATCAGTGCGAATTGTCAATCTTTATATTAACAGTTATCGTAAATATCAGCGTGATGCTATGGTTTAACATAAGAAATAGTAAATTGATAAAAATTTTCTTGCTAAACACAGCTCAGTGTAGCAAGAATTTCAGAAAAATAATAAGCTATCATGATTTTGTGGTATAAATCCTACAAACATCAAAGAGCTTGAATTATATGTTAGTTCTGTCATATTCTGATCAGGGCCGGATTCAACGTGGGTGGCGAACGTCTTCTCCCCCCTCAGGGATTCGACACCCTGCTGTCCCCCTTTGTATTATTTAAAGTTATCCATTTTTGACCCTAAAAATTTTCTAAAGGCGCCATTATAAACTAATTTTATTTTTTGGTCAAATTTTTTGATAATTTGCCTAAAAACGCCTTTTTTGGCCTGTTTTTTTTTTCAAAAATGTGACTGCGGAGCAGAAAATTTGACCAAAATGGCCTTTTTTCAGTGTTTTGGAGGAGCTCGGAATGAGTGGCTGACATTAAAAAAGAGATCTTCTTAACAATTACCCCCTCCCCCCCGCCTTTCAAGGAGTGGGCAATTTTTATGAATTTTCGTTCGACCAATCAGAATGCAGCAAATATCGAAGTTCATATGAATTGTGCTAGTGCAAATTTACTGCTTTTAATTAACGTTGGCAGTTCTTTAGTAGATACTTTTGGGAGGGCGATTGTTTAAAAAAGTGAGCATCTAAAAAAGTGAGCATTACTTTCTCAACGAGGGATTTGTTTTAACTAAATTGCTCTGTCTTCTCTCAATGTGCCTCACAGAATTATTATAAGAAGATTTGAAGCGTAATTTGATTTCGATTAAGAATTTTCCAAGAAATATGATTGTCTAGAACAACTGGTCGGAAAGTTTCTCGTTTCGTTTTTAGACTGAAATTTGACCTTCAGGTAGAAGTGCTTGCATTGATCACTCATGTCTAACCTGATATCTGGTTTTTGAACAATCTTACGAAGTTTTTTTGCTGATAGAAATGCGCTCAGCATAGTTGTAAGGCGTTTGCTTTGAGATCGCGTTTTTTATATCTCGGCAGAGCCATGATAGCGTGAAAGATTTTTAGCTTCAGATTTACCGCAGACTGGCCGATTTTGGCTGCATTAGTGGTATCGCGTCGATAAAAAGGCTTTGAATCACAAAAGCTTCGTTAGTCCCAAAAGTACCTAACAAAATATACTAGTCTGGGATGTGTGAAAATAATTGAAATGGCCTATTCTTATTAGTATTTAATCCGTACCTTAATCAGTGCGAATTGTCAACATTTATATAACTAGTTTTCGTAAATATCAGAGTGATGCTGTGATTTAACATGAAAAATTGTAAATTGATAAAATTTTTCTCGGAAAACAGCTGAGTGTAGCAAGAATTTCAGAAAAATAATAAAAAGCTGTCTTGGGATGTTAGTATAAATCCTACAAACATCAAAGAGCTTAATTTATATGTTAGTTCTGTCATATTCTGATCAGGGCCGGATTTAGGGCGGGGTGGCGGATGCTTTCTCCTCCCCCATCTGGGATTCGACCCCTTGCTGTCCCCCTCTGTATCACTTTAAGTTATCCATTTTTGAACTTAAAAATTTTCTAAAGGAGCCCATATAAATTAATTTTAAGAGACGAGCGCGCGCCAAAAAAACGCGATATTTTGGTCAAAGTTTTTTCGGCCTGTTTTTTCGGCATCTTTTTTTTCAAAATTTTGCCTGCGGTGCAGGAAAATTTGACAAAATGGTCTTTTTAGTGCTTTTGGAGAGCTCGGTAAATCCTATCTTAAATCCGCCCCTGATCCTGATTCCTATTTATAAGGGGCTGACATTATTAAAGAGATCTAGATAACAATTATTCCCTCCCCTCCCCTCCCCCGCTTTTCAAGAAGGGAGCAATTTTTAATAATTTTTGTTCGACCAATCAGAATGCAGCAAATATCGAAGTTTATAAACATTGTTCTAGTGCAAATTTACTGCTTTTTATTAAGATTGGCATTTCTTTAGTAGATACCATTGGGAGGGCGATTGTTTAGTAAATCCAAAAAAAATAAGCTTCCATTTTTCTACGAGTTATTTGTTTCTCTCAATGAGCCTCACAGAATTACTATAAGAAGCT
This sequence comes from Symsagittifera roscoffensis, assembly GCF_963678635.1. NCBI lineage: Eukaryota > Metazoa > Xenacoelomorpha > Acoela > Convolutidae > Symsagittifera > Symsagittifera roscoffensis. The sequence goes on along the minus strand of NC_087062.1, from coordinate 17,575,982 downwards.
TCGAATTGTCATTTGATTTCGATAAAGAATTTTCTAAGACTGGTCTTAAAGTTTCTCGTTCCGTTTTTAGACTGAAATTTGACCTTAAGGTAGAAAGGTTGCATTGATCACTCATATCCAACCTGATATCTTCTGGTTTTTGATCAATCTTACAATTTTTGAAATGGCAATACATATTTTGGAGCCCGATTTCAAATTATTTCTAAATCCTGATAAAGGAGAAAAAAAGGTGATAAAGGTGAAACATTTGAAAAACTTTATTTTGTCCTGAAGACTTTTTTGTTTTATTGCACGACATCCAGTTACTTAAAGTAGATTTTTAAAACTGACGTATATCTGCCAACGTGCAATTCTGCAATTATCACAAGATTTTTCTTGCGAAAAAATTCTTATTTTATTCCTGAGAAACGTTCCAGCAAAAATAAAAAAAATAGTTGGTAATTTGATTTGCTACTGTTTTTTTTCTGTTTTGTTTGCTAGCTCAATTAATTACTAAAATTGCGATTAACAGGCGTTAACAAATCGGAAGATAGAATTTTTGTTCGCAAGTATCACAGATTCATTTCTCATGTCTGTTGGTTGACAGAAGTAAAAACTCATTTTGAGCCTGTCTGCTTTATGATTATCCTGTGTTTTTACTCTTGCGGTAAGCAAGGGTATTGCAATCTGGTACTTGACTTTGGTTTCCCGTAAATAACTTCAGGATAACTTCAGGATAACTCCATTTTCAGCATATTGCCCGTTTAACACTCCTTGTTACTGTGTCTGGAGTTAATGCGTTACTGAATCCACTGCCTAAAATTTCTTAGATGTAAAATTTTTTTTGTTGGCGTCGTTGATTTCGGCCGAATTTTCGGCTTATTTACAGTTTTTTTCAGAAACTTCTATTCAATTAATTGTTTAATTTAATTCGAAAATCCTAATACGCGCAAAATTTTTTTATTCACGCTTTTTAACACGTTTTTTAATACACGCTGAAACATTCAGTTTGAACAGAAAAAACTTTGAGCGATTTTTATTTAATTTAAATAATTATTTAAATTTTTTAAGGCACTGTTTCTGATTTTTTATTGCTTTGATAATGTTTGCGGTTATCTGAAAACAACTTAGTATCAAAATTTGATTTTGAACAACCTCGGTTCAAAACCCTTCAAGGTGATGGCACAGGGTATTGTTCAATTTTACAACATTTTTCTAAATTAATCTTAAGTAAAACTTCTAAAATAAATGTCCTAAATTAATTACCGGAAATTTTTGCGGACTTGATTGACATGAAAAATTTTGACTTGGTTGTTTTGTCTACGCAGGTATTTGGCGGGTGTCTTTATTTTTCTTTCAGCTACCTTACCATTGCGTATTAGCGTCATATAAGAAAATATTGATGTAATTGGGTTAATTTAATAGGCTGTTAAAATTTTATTTTTTCTGCAAATTTTGTTTTGCAGTATCAGTTTGAAGTTTTTGTGTTCAAGTTTTTTGAGATTTCAATGTTGGTTTTTTTCGTTCATTCTGATCTTTGTTTTAAGCAAGCAATAGAAAAATCTTTTGATCAATCCAGATGTTCTTGATGGATATGCAGTCTGTTTGGTTCCAAGATTTTCAGAAGTTTGTTGCTGAGTTTTGCATGTTTTGGATCATGATTTTGGAACCGAAACCTCAATTTTTTTGTTTCCTTTCCATCTGATAGTTATCAGAAAGAAATGAATGGAGTTTGTGTAACCTGAGTCCTCTATGTTTTGGGTAATTGAGTCCTATAAGAATTGCTATAAGAGTTTTCAGCCGACGATTTCTTCAACAAAATTCACTTAATTTTTTCTTCATAAGAGCCAAATTATCTTTCGAATCTTGGCATATTCGTTTATGTATCTCAAGTTGTTCGATGCCACGATTCGCCTGTCGAAGTTTTTTTTTTTTGGTTGTAAATATACGAATTCCAATTTTATAAGATTTTTTCTCTTTGTGTTTGGCTTAAAAAATTTTGGCTTTTAGCATGTCATTTTAATGGCCTCGTATCGGTTGATGATCGAAATTTAATATTATGTCGTTTGAGTTTCAACTGGTGTTTGCTCAAATATTGTCGGCATCGTTACTGTTTCGTTTTGTTTATTTTGTTGCTAATTTGATACTCAATTGCTTTTTGGGACAAATCATTTTTTGATTTAACAAACCATTTTTTGTTGAAACAATCCGCGACAAACATATGAAAAATTTGGAAGACCTGATTTTTAAGAAATGTTTTTCAAACTCTCTTTTTGACTTACTAGATTTTGTAATGTTTGCTTTCGCCTGTGTAGAAGCTGGATTTCATCGTTTTGTTTGCACAGCGAACAGTTTTCAAAGTTTCTGTTACTTTTCAAAGTCTTCTTAAAAATTTTTTGGAAACGAAGTTTTAGTTGATAAAAAAGTGCTATTTCATTGATACCATTTCTTTGTAATTTTTGCTGGAGCAAACGGTAAGATAATTTTGCGATTTATAGAAAACATTTAACTTGTCATTTTTAACGTTTCCGAATTGTGTAGCTCAAGCTTTTCTTTTTTGTAAGTTAGAATGCTCTGTTTCATATGCATACTTTTTTATTCGGGGCCTTTTCTGTTTTATTCGGGGCCTTTTCTGCCAAAAACAAAATCATCAAAATGTTGATTGAGTTTTTTTTTTTCAAATAAAAAATCACAGACTTCTTTAATGGAATTTATTTCAACCAATCAACTTTGAGTACTAAGATCCCAGCCCAAGTTTTGAAAAAGTCAGTGATACAGAAAAAACTTGCTTTTTGCGTCGTGAAGAATCGATTAACTAATATTCAAGTTTGAAACTAAGAAAACAATTTTCCGCCATATTGGGCATTTTTATGATGTTTCATTGCTTCCAAAGTATCTGTTGTTCCGAGAAACAAAATATCCAACCTTTCTTTAGTTTTTTTTATTCGTTCGAACCTGGATTTGTGAGCACAAATTTTACAGAACATTTTTTCTAAAAAAACTATTAGTCTTTCTACTTCAACGGCCTTAACTTGCACTATTTTGTTACAAGTAAGCAGATTGGCTGAAGAGCAGCCCCTGGATTATACAAAAGTACGGAGATGTAAGGAGATCTACGAGTGGATTTCCCCCAAAACGCTTTTTAAGAAAAAAAAAACAGAAAAATGGTTTTGCAAATAGTTTTGCCTTTAATCTTAAAAGTACTTGTTTTTGAAGGTTAGCTTACATTTCTGGGATGTTGTAAAGCTTAAAAAATTGTCTCAATAATGTTTGCCGCAGTAGAAGTTTTCCACTGGAGTTTCAAGATAAAAACCGAGTTTTATGGTTTATTTAATAGCCAAAACAATTCAATTAGACTGAAATATAAATAATCTTCTTGATTTTGAAATAAATTATATTCCATTTTTTTCACGAACTAGAATTATGGATTCTAAGAGTTTCTAAAAGTTATTATGTGTAGAAATTTGTTGGAAAACTATTCGCAATTGCAGCAAAATCTAAGCAGCTAAAACAACGTATGAGAAATCAGGGAAAATTACTAGTAAAAAATAGGAAACAAAATAACTGTTTTCCCAATAAAGCAAGTGTTGCTTTAGAAATCCATTGTATGTTTTGCACAAGCAACAGTCAAACTTTGAATTTACTGAAAAACTTCTGAAAATATCAAACTGAGTTTAGGAAGAAGGTATTATTATTCATTATAGTCGATTATAGCGAATTCAAAATGAATTTAATTGCTGTAAGCAATAGTAACAATAATTGATTATTATCCATAGAACTCCAGTGCGGATTGAAATTAAACGATGTAAAAAATTGATGTCAGCTAATTTTTTCAATCAACGTGAGCTACCTAACTGCATAATTGAAATGGGATAGCAATTTTTTAGCCTATGTGGTCACATGAAAACAGAGCAAACCAAGCAATAAACATTCGAAAAAAATGTATCTTTCTTCGTTTTTTAAACGAAGTTTCTACGGTTTAAATTTTACTGGGTGTATACCTTTCAATATCTTACCTTAAATTTTACAAATTTATTTGTGCTATTTGCACTTTTGTTTCAGCATGAAAAATTTTGTTTCTTTTATAGAACATTACGAGGCCAAACTGTGCATTTTGTGCATTGTAAGCGGCTTCCGCAAAAAGGACGATCCCTTTGTTCTTCTTTTGTTCTTTAATTTTCTTTGATCGTTCCGACAAAATTTTCACATGTTTAAAGACTTGTCTCTGGATTCCAGGAACATACAGACACAAAATTGTGCTCCCGTACCCAACAGAAGCTGTTTTTCTAGATAGAAATTCTATGTAGATTATCTAGCCTGGTTTTCTCGTATTTTCCGTGAAGAAGTGATCTATTTCTTTTCTAGTTTAGAAACAAACAGTTTCTGGAAAGAAATAACCAGAAATCAGTTCACTGTTCAACCGCAACGAGATAAACATGATTCGAGTATACCCAATAGCAGTAGCGAATATAATGCAAAGTTACACTTGTTATAAGATTGTTATTCTCGTAAAACTATTGAACTGTTTACAGGGCTGTAGCCTAGTGGATAGAGCCATATCCAGAAATCAGGTGGTCGGGGGTTCGAGACCCACCATTAGACTTTTTTTTAGCTAGAAATTGCCTAGGTTTAGCTAATTTCTGATCAGAATTAGGATTAGAAATAAAGTATTCAAAGAAAATCCATGCTTTATTTAAACATTTCAAAAAGAATTTCTGACCAGAAATTAGATTAGATACAAAATATTTCAGGTCAGAAATAAAGAATTTTCTCGGTACGGGCTCCTATCCAGTGCACAGTTTGGCCTCGTAATGAAAAAAGTTGTGGTGAAATTCATTTTTTTTGTATTCCTGAAAACGTTATAAAGGCCAAAGTTTTCTGATGGAGAAAACTATTAATTTTAAAAACAGAGCTTTAATTTTATAGCCACTAGAATTCTGGTGGAGATTGGTGATTATTCACGAATACTGGGCGAAATGTTCTTCTATTCTGTTCAAAAATGGTTCATTCCATATGGGTAAGAAAGAATCTTATATATTTTCAACAGCAGCAAAACTATAACTGTTTTGCTTTTTGCTGGGTTTCATTTTAGATTTCATTTTAGTTGTTGTTTCAAAAATGCTGCGTTCGCAACTATGAGATGTTAATTCCGTGTTGTTCTCTGAACGATCATTCGGGTTCAAAAAAGTTTCAAACAATTCTCGCTCTGTCAAGAAAACTTTAAATACTCCCGTTTTTTAGATAAAAATACGGCAGCGAGAACTGACAGTCATCTAAATCACTCGAAACCATTCAATTCAATCACTATTTAAGTATATTTTAACTCACTCATAGCGATGGAAAGTTTGACAGAAAGTTTTAAATTAGTTTCCAGTGAATATTGCGTACAGAGCGTTCTTTGCTATTGCTTATAGAGCATCCGGCTAGAATTTACGATTCTTTTTTAAATTCTTCTTACTGTTTTTCATTAAGCAAAATTTGTTTGTTTTACAGATTTCAAATGGAGCTGCAACCAAAACAGGATATTGCGCTGATCAAGCTGACGCGTTCAATCTTAGGAATCATCATGTTGAAAGCTTTAGAATCTTCTTTTCTTTATACCAACAAAATTAATTTTAATGTCACGAGCTCTTCTTATTTCTTCCGCTCTATTCCTTTTTTTTGAAAGGAACAATATCTTTAAAAAACATCAACCGAGACACATTTTTAGATATATATTTTTTTTCAATGTAGTTTTTCTGGCATTTTTAGTCCTATTTTTTTACTCTGAGTTGCATCGCAAAGGGTGCGAACCTCTGGTTCGTCTTCGTGGTCGAAAGTTAGCATTTAGGAAGGAGTAAGTAAAAATATCCCGTCACTGTTCGAGGATCACTATTATTTTTTCTTCACGACATGATTGCTCACCCAAATCGAATACTCAAACCTCTATTTGAATGCAGTCACTAAATTTTCAACCAACCACTAAATTTTCCATAAAAGGTTTCTAGCAATCTAAAAATATTAGAAAAATGCATGAGTTTTTTTGCGAAAGTCACAAAAAGAACAAGGATAGTCGGTTACTGTGCAAGTAGCAGAGAATGATCCGACTATAGTCTTGAAAAAACAGAAAAGTTTTTCAAAATAGTGCCGTTGTTTCCGCGTGGTGTGAAAAAGCAACTGAACGAAAAACTAGAGGTTAGGCATATTCGCAAAAATCAGCAATTTGGAAAACAGTTTTTGTCGAAAAATGACTAGAAAAATGAAAAAAAAAAATCAAAATTTTTTCTCTGCAGTTTTTTGAGTTTTTGAACAATTTGATTCTGAAAAGGAGCTTAAAACTCATAATAAACTAACGCTACCCAAGTAAAACTAGGTTTTACTCGACACTAGAAATTTTTATTGATCACAATATGATTAGTTCAAAATGATATATCACAAGGTATGATATATAGGTATGTATACTTCAATATGATACCCAAAAACAATTGGGTGTTCCATAAGTGTTGCAAGAATGTTCCAGAACGTTCCAAATCATTTTGAGAAGTCGGAACGCCGAGTATTTATGTCGTATGTTCACATGGTTAAGTTCGGCAGTTGGAACGTTCCGGAACGTTCCTGGAACACTTGTGGAACAGTTTTCAAACCCTGATTGGATAAAAATGGAACGGTCATTCGGCTTTCCGACTGCTGCTATTTATGGAAATTGTGTGGAACGTTCCAGAATGTTCCAGGAACGTTCCATGTGTAGTGCGGCATCCGGGGAATTTTTTTGACGTTCTGGGATTTTCATCGGAACGTTTGCTAAACGTTCTAAGAACAACTTTGGAACACTTTTCAACCCCTCAATATTTCAACCCCTCAATCGTTCCGGGTCTGTGGTATACTTTCGTTTTTCTACATTAGGAAAGTTTTTGGAACATGTTTCTAAACCTAACGGAACTATCGTTCTGAATTAGCATTTCAAAAACATTCTTAAATTTTTCTCTAGCAGGATCTCAATACGTTTCAGGAACGTTTTAGGAATGTACGTTGGAATGTTCTGAGAACATTCACAAACATTACAGAAGAACGTTTTTGGAACAAAATTGGAGATTTTTTTCGGAACATTCTGGAACAACAATTAAGAACGTTTGAGAAACATGCTGGAGCATTATCGTGGAATGTTTTGGAAATGTTTCGTTCAACAACTAAAAACGTTTCAGAAACATGCCGGAGCATTATCGTGGAATGTTTTGGAATTGTTTCGTCCTATTCTCTGAGGACGTTCCGAGAACGTTTTGAAGTCGATCTGGAACCTACTGAGGTTCTTGGAAAAAACATCAGATAAACTAAACAATTTGAAATTCAGAAGTTATAAAGTTGAACACCAAATCAAATAAGACAGAAACAATCAAAAGTTCAGTCTAAATTCACTGAGGTGTCTGCACATTAGTAGTCGCTGATTGGTAGACAGGGTTCTTGCGGAAACACTGTGACAACGTCTTTCTCGTTTCGTCTGCCGACATGCCATCAGTCTCATTTGCACTGATAATAATTTCAGCTAATGTTGTTTTCTCGAAGCATCGAAGGAAGTGGTGGTTTGCCTTGGGTACCGGAAGCGCGCAATGACTGAGGGCTCCATCACAAGCTCCAGGGCACATCGTGAACGTTTCTTTACCGGATAACACTTGATTTCCTTTTTCAGCATCTGCTTCAGCTGAAACAAACTGAGAAAGTGTCTGAAACGTTTCTGGAACATTCTTAGAACATTGAAGATTTTCCAGTGAAACACAATTAACAAACTGAGAACATGTCTGAAACGTTTCTGGAACATTTATCGTAGTTCTCACCGATGTGTTTTTGGCAAGTTGTCTGTCAAACGCATGGAAGGCTTCAACGGTCAACAGTGGAAGCTTGGACATTGCTTTGACGGCGTCATCGCCTTGAGTTTTTCGGGAGTTGTTGAGGGCGAAACTATCCTCGATGCGCTCGATGCCTTCTTCTACGCGCACTAGTTGCCCTTCCACCCGCTGCAGTCGCCCGTCCATGCATTTCAGCTTCTTCAATATGGCATCTAAGGCCTCGGCCGTTGGGTCCACAAGAAAGGAGGGCTGGAAAAGAACACTACAGTAAGAACAGTAAAAACCGTTTTCAAAACGTTCCAAAAACGTTTTCATTTATAGCTTGCGAAATTTTTTTATATATTGTGTTCTGGGAATGTTCTGGAAACTTTCATTAGAAATTTACATTCAATTGCGACAGAGAGAAGTTGTGAAGGTCGTCGTTGACGGATTCACCCGATGGTGTAGCGGGACTTTTAGGTAGATCCTCCTCAGGTTCATCCTCATCATCATCAAGATCATTCACAATTGTTTTCTGTTGTGGAACTTGGAGGAAACTTTAAGGAAAACAATCGTTAGGGAACATTCTTGGAACTGGAACATTCTTGGAACTGGAACATTCTTGAAACATCTTCAAAACATTCTTGAAACTTCATCAATTTTGCAACAGTTTTTGATAAACAGTGTACGTAGAATTATGTTTGAAACTCTCACTTTAGACAATTGATTGCTAAGGTCTTTGGAAGCGTGTTGAACTGGGTTGTCCTTGTCCAGCGCAATGTCACTATCGTCCCGCGCATTCTGAACAAAACAATCGTTAGGGAACATTCTTGGAACATCTTCAAAACATTTTTGAAACTTCATAATTTTTGCAATAGTTTTCGATAAGCAACGTACTTAGAATTATGTTTGAAACACTCACTTTAGAGAACTTTCGTTGCCGGGGATCTTTGGCAGCGTGTTGAACTCGGTTGTCCAGCGCAACGTCATCTTTCAAACGAGGCAGAGCTTTCGGTTTCTTAACGGCTAGAACCGCGTCAGAGGAAGTGCAACTAGCCAAGTCCTCCATGGATCCTTGACTAACCACTTTGGCTTTCCACTTCTGTGGTCTCTGTCTCTCGTTGTCCGTCAAGGTGCAAAGCCTCGATTTCTCGGCCCTAAATAACACACTAATGTTTTCAAAACGTTCTAAAAACATTCTAAAACGTACTAACGTTGCCAACATTCTAAAAACTTTCAGAAACGTTTTTGCCACGTGAAACCATCCAGAAACGTACAACGAGAAAATCATAAAAACAGTTGAAGGGTTTTTGTAACAATTTTTGAAAACAGTTGATATTAACTTACCGTTTCAAGATCGGGGACGTCTTGGTAAACTTTCTGTACTTGAGTTCTGTTCCAGGCCTCGTTTGGTGGAAAGCAATCTTTGATTGCCTTCAACACTCTTCCTTTAGGGGGCCACAAGCACTGGATGGCATTGGAAGTCGTGGATGGCAAAAGCCAACTCTTAGGAGCGGTTGAAACTGTCTTATCGCCGAAAACATAACGGAGTACGGTAAAGTCATATTGAGCAAATCACGTATGTGTCTGAAAATTACGGGTAACTCGTCGTAATCCGCGATTTTATATTTTACTTCAAACTCAATACTCTCCTGAACCCTGTCCCACTGACTGCTGGTCCAGCGACAAATCGACAGTTTGATGCATAAAAAGATGAAGAAGAACAAACAAGCTGATTTTCGCAAATGAGTTTTGACAAATTACGTAGTACAATAATATATACAATAATCTTTATCTCCCTCTAGCGGCGAAAAAGAGTACCAGAATGTTTTGGAAACATTTCGGGAATTTTTTGAAAACGTTCCTGTGGTGTCGTCTTTTAGCGGCAAAAAAGGGTACTAGAACGTTTTGGAAAATTTTCAGGAACATATTGAAAACGTTCCTGTGGTGTCGCCCTCTAGCGGCAAAAAAGGGTACTAGAACGTTATGGAACATTTTGGGAACGTTTTCAATGTGTTTCTGTGCCGTGTCTCTCTAGGGTACCCGGGAACGTTACGGAACATTTCAGGAATGTTTTAAGTATGTTTCTGTGCTGTGTCTCTCTAGGGTACGGGAACGTTTTGATAGGATCGTGTCTATCAAGTTACTTCAATAGTCTATAAGCCACTAGCTTTGAACCAAACTTGTTGACCACATATTTACAGGCTATGTCGGTCACTTTCAACTGGCAGTAGCATTGTGAGAGATCTTTGATTTCAAGATCATCAATTTCAGAACTTTCAAATGTCTTGTTCGCCTCAAAAGGCAACTGGAAAGCAGAGCGTGTTGTTAGAAATGTTTTAAAAATCTGTTCGTAACTGCCTTCTATAGTTCCAACGATACTCTGAAGCTGCAGCACTCGTGAACCGTCTCTGAAATAGCTATCTGCTTCATCAGTTGAGAATCGCTATTTTTAAGTTTGTAATCGAGCAAATTGCATCTGTTCAGTGGTATATGGCGAATCAGTGATCGGTTTGCACGCTTTATCTATTCTTGCACCTGATCGGCTGATATTTGACTTGAATGTCGAGGAGTTTTGCAGCTTTTTTATCAGGTGAATGAACGGTTCTTTTTGACTCTGATTAAGCGATTTCAGGTATTTCAACGTGTTTTCATACTTGAAGCAACTGAATGTTTTGAGTGTTCTAAATCGGAGGCATTCTTCGGGAAGGTGAATAAGAAGATGAATAGCCAAGGTGCAGAATTGCGGTGCTTTAAACTCCATATTTCGTTGAAAGCTTTGAAGGAAAGACTCAGCTGAACCGTTGTGAACCTTAAAATAAAATGTTTCCAGAATATTCCAAAAACGTTCCCAATGCCAGACCACGGTAAATTTAAACATATTAGTAGTGGGTTTAACAAAGTTGTTCCAAGAATGTTACAAAACTTACTTCGTGCAAAAACTTACTTCGTACAATCTTTTGTCAGACAAAATGCGAATACCGACGGAGAGAAAGCGGAATGCCATTGTCACGTATTGTGACGCTTCTGGTTGCAGTACCATATCTCCACCATAAGTTAACAACATTCGTAGCTCTGTTGCTTTGAAATTATCAAAATGTTCGAAGGTACGAGGAGACTTGGTGAACTCTTTGGGGAACTTCACTGAACCGTATCGGCGACCAAAGGATTGAAACGCCGACTCCAAAATGGATATTGTCGTTTTTCCTTGCTTTTTGCCTGTTTTGCCTTGCAAGAAAGCAAAGAATCGCCAAACTGTTTTTTGATATACACAGTGCATACTGCCAACTGCAAACGAGTCTATCATGTTGAACTTCTCCGTCGGCAAATCTAAATACAATGGTTGAACTGCTTTTGTTCCAGAAATATTTTTTGAAAAGTTCCAAGTGACATACATCCGGAAAAAATTACGTTGGTCTCAGAATTGTTTCAGAAAAGTTTTTGAAACGTTCCAGTTTGTAACAACACTAAAACAACACTAAAACACTTGTTACTTTCAAAAGGGGTAGCGTGTGGATTGCTTGAATCTTCATCTGGGTTGCCATGATGCTCTGGATTTTTGCGTTGCCGAAAATTGTGATCAGAACGTCGCTCTGCAATGAGACACTCGGAACATTTTAGAAAACATTCTCTTGGAACGTCGTTCTTGAAACATTTTTGGAACGCTTACCGGAAGATTCTTGTAACCGTTGTCCACTAGTGGGAAGAGTACGGCAACAAGGTGCTCCAGCATTGATTTTGGATTTCTCTCATGAAAAAAAACCGCAACCACTGATACCACTTCTGGTTGTTAAACTGTAGACAAAAGTACTTGCCAAAACTTTTTTTTGCTCGAAGATGATACTGGAAGGCCGTCAGTGCTAAGAAAAATATCTAGGGAAGTTTCGAATGGGCCGCACATAGTTTGTACTCTGCTGAGTGCTTCCTCCACACCAATATAAAAAAAATTATTTGTCTCTACGGCAAACTTCCTGTTCTCGGTAGCACGAGCAATGATTGTCCGTGGGTTTTTTGGAAGTTCATAATCAGTGTATAAGTTTTGAATCAGCCATTGACCCTGCGCAGTGATGTTTCAGATAGTCCTTCAGTATAGTATAACATTGCTAAGTCATTCACTAAACTGCCGCAAGAAAAACTGTCAGTTTCTTTGATATCGTCTTCCCCAGAGTCCAATGATGCTTCTTAACAGGTACAAAATGCCGAAAGCATACCTCAGGAATGTTCCAAGAACATTCCAAAACATTTCGAAACGTTTTCCATAAGAAAACATGCTTTTCACCGCTTATTTATATGTTTAATTTAAAAAAGACTTACCTTCGTTGATTAGATCTTGGGAGTTTTCTGAATCTGATAGGTCAATTGTCAATTCCGAAAAAGATTCAGCTGGGACAGAAACACTTGTAGTGGGATCATCAGAATTTCGAGTTTTGTAGTGGCACTGTAAAACACTAACATCAGTTTTTAACTGGCAAAGTAGAGACTGACATGACAAAACACGGCTACCGTATTTTTTGTGCCACAACAATGAATATGTTGCAAGCTTAACTCACCGTTCTTGCGCATGACTTTTCATGCATAATATTTTTCGGCATACTGCTTCCTATTTGCAGGATCTTTGAATGGCATACTGAATCCAAAATTCAATGACTTTTGCTGCGCTGCTGATAGTGTAGTAAACACAAACACTATGGCCCCACAAATTCATTATTTGTCACTGGTGTTTGTTCTATATGCACACCACTGGTCACTGGGTGGCGCTATGGTAGAACATTCTCGGACTGTTCTCAGAATGATTTGCGGAATTATTTTGAGAAAATTTTCAAATTTGTATTTGCAAAAGATTGCTTGTGCAAAACGTTTTCAGAACGTTTTGGAATTTTTCAGCCGCATATTCCAGGCATGTTCTCAGCATATTCCATCAAAAATTTTCCCAAACAAGATCGTCTCAAACGTTTCTCGTTCCCGGCTGAGACCTTATGAAACGTTTCTGGAACGTTCCGAGAACAGTGTTCCAGAAGTGTTCCAAAATGTTCTGCGTGCCAATTGTCGTATCCAATCAGATTCGAGCGCTCAAAAAGCCGACAATCTACGTGTCGTGTCGGCTTTTGAACGTTCCAGGCACGTTCCAGAGCTGTTTCAGGCACGTTCTGAAAATGGTTCTTCTCGGCTATAATTCTAGAACAAAAAATGTTACGAAATTTGACCAAATTGTTTACTGGTTATATGACCCGACCCATTCCATTGATTATTTATGGCACCTGATTTTGCGTGGAAAACAAAAGAAAAAGAAAAATCTAAAACACACCCGAATACAAAATTTCTCCCCATTTTTCAAACGGTCGGAACAATAGGAAAGTATGGATCAAGTTAAGATCTTCCATCTCAGCATTTAATTTGATTTTTTTTTTCAAATGTTGCTTGAAAAATTTTGATTGGCTGAAAGTTTCATTTTAGAACCAAGTTAACATCCTCCAAACCGCTAAACGTTTGAAAAGCTATAGGATTGTAAAAAAAATGTTTCATTTAAGGAATCTTCATGATTGGGTAATGAACATTACTGTTCCGACTTTCGATTAGTGTTCCGATTTGGTGTGGTTTTTTTTATTCTGTCAGTTTTCGACTTTTCAACTAAACTTTTTTGACAAAAGTTTTGTGATTTCAACTGAAAGACATTTGGTCGGAAGCTGGAAAAGAGAAAGATGTTTTACCTGTGATCTTCTGTAAAAATTGAGGAATTGAAAATGGCTTGCTTGGCCGTGATAATTGACGCGCGATGTATTGCGTTGTTACACCACGCGTAAGCTGCGGATTAAATTATTCCAATTTGAATAGTGGAAAATCTTTTGGTCTCATTATTAGAATACTAGGAGCTAAATTTGTCTCGGTGTGCTTTTTTTACATAGCCTGTGGGGGATAAAAGGAATGAAAAAATGTTTATTTGAATTTTTCCTCAACATTTGAACCAAAAACATTTAAATGAACCTTAATGGGCAGTCGGGACATTCAGGGCTTTGCCCTGCTGTTCTAGCAATCTTGTTTGTATCATTAATATATAAACCAAACAAAAAATAAGAATTATGAGGGTTTTTTCATCCATTAGATGTTCTCAAATTTAACGTGATGGTCCTATATTCCAAACTTACGACAGATTATGCCTCTCGAGTTATCTCTCTGTGTCGTTACGCTGGTGTGCAAGGAATGGCTTTTCTCCAGTCTTTTTTGTCGATCATCGTCAAAATTAGTTTGCGAATGCAGCTTAAGATTGTTTTAGATGTTCCAAGCCATAAGATAAACACAATAGCACGACTTTAAGTCAATGAATTTAGGTCACACATGAGCAATTAAAAAATTATTACGTTAATTTTCGTCATCTCATAAATTACCCTATATTTTTGTGGGATTTGAGAGACTGGAAATTAGCCAAAAAAGGCACGATGGTTGGAGCATCTGGTATGGGTATGCTGTCAGAATTTGAGGAGCACGTGCCACTTTCTCTTCAGGAGGCTTACTTCACAGAGACGAAATTAGTGGGCCCATTCATGCCATTTGTGGATGAACCACAATTCTGCAGGAAGGACACTATATGTACAGATATATTGACAGCAGGTGAGAGACAAGTCATATCAGCATTAGTACCGAAAATGCACCGAAAAATACAAGAGTAGCTGGATGCTGTGCAAGTAATTAAGAGTGATTGGAACCAGGGGCGGATTTAGGGGTTTTGGGACACACGTTTCCTTCTCGAGCAATCTAAAGGCGCCAGGCGCCTTTCTAAAATTTTTCTAAAGGCGCATTTCATGACAATTTGTGCGAAGTCTGACAAGAGAGCGCGCAAAAACGCGACTTTTCATGAATTAACTAAAACATTTTTTGTTGTTTCGCTCTTTGCTTTTTTGCTAAAAATTTAACTGCCTGCAAAAATTTTGATTTTTGTTTAGCAGGCTTGGTAATTAATATGGTCATTTAAAAAGAAAAAGTTTTGACTTTTTGAGGGTTTTTGAAGGGGGAGCGGAGCGTAAACAATTAGAATTTCAAACTCGGAACTTTCAAAATTTTCCATGACAACTTTGCGTGACAACTTTGCGTTTTCATAAATTTTGTCAGTTTAAGTAGTGCTCGATTCAGGTTTTCTTAAACTGTATCTAATATTGGTGTTTGTGTTTTCTCTCATTTTACATATCTTGAAAGACAAAACTTTGAAAGTTTGGAGTTTTTGCAGTTGTCATTTTTTTTCTCGAATCTTTTACATTGTTTCGAATTAGCATATTTTTTTTTATTTTCTGTCTGCTTGTTTGCAACGATATGTTTGTGTGACATTGCAAAAAAGTGCAAGAGATCGCCTGTGTCGAAATACTGCTCAATACTGTGCCAAAATTTGGTCAAAATAGTGTCTTTGTCGTAAATTAGGAGAGCTCGGAAAATCAATTTGTCGACCTAAAAAAAGTCCTTGCCATTTTCAGAAGTTTTCTAGATCCGCTGGTCTCTTTGTCTTTTTAGTTTTTTCCTGGTCTCGATTAGAATGAGCGGAAAAAACGATCAAAAAAACTTCAGAATTTTGAGAAGTCTGAATCGATTTTGTGCGACATTCTTCAGGGTACCTGAATTTGCGTGGATCAAATTAGTCGCAAGCGAAATTGTTGGGAAACAAATATTGAGTGACTGTCCTGTATGCTGTCTATGTAGTCTGCGAGAAGTTTCCAATAAAAACAATGAGTTTTGTTTTGTCAGAGAAACTTGTAGCTTAACTTAGTATCAGGAACCTTGGGTTCTTTTTATTGAACAATTTTGAAAAAAAAATGTCCTGATTGGTTGAAAAAATTGAAAAACCCTGAAAAATGAAAAACCCTGATTGGTTGAAAAAAATTAAAATTTTTCAGGAGCTATTAAAATTAAATTGTCTAGCCTAATATCACAATAACTGTTCTATTTGCAGAATACAGAACCTTTTGCACAAACTGTGAAAAGACTAGGAAAAATGAAAGTTTGTTTCTAACAACAAAAAACAGTACTAGCAATAACAACAGATATTAGCAACATTTTGTAATAGCAAATGAGACAAGGGGTTTTTTCAAAAATTTTATAAAGTAAAATTATCTTAGCACGTAGAAAACATAGCCTTTTTCTATTAATCTGCAGTTCTCCGTGTCGAAAACAGACTTTACCTCCCGTATACTTCGAACACTCAACAATTCAGTATCAAAAACTTACTACGAGACGAAGCTTATGACAGACTGATTAGGATGATCACAGGTGGGGGCCCGCTGCCTTACTTTTTTCAGTATCGAAACACCATCAGGCAACAAGCTGAAATTTTTGGGATCAATTATCGCATTCCATGGAACTAGTATCGCATGACTTGTCCACTTTTCTGACATCATTTAAGTTACCAAAATCTAGATTGAAGTCCTCATGTATCACAAAGACAGATCTTTTGACGAATATGGTTTTCGAATTTTCAAAATACCTGACTTTTCACGTTTTTTAGCCGAAATCACGGAATTCGACGTCCCCAAACCGATATACCAGATTTTTCTTCTAGCGAACACTCGGACTAATCAGTTCCACATCTTTTAGCTATGCGAACTTGCTATGTTCTCGAACTAATCAACCAAACCTTCAAAAATAAGTTTACTAAGCTGGCAATCAGCAAGCGATATCAAAACGGAATAAAGACTTTTTTTCCGGTTAACAACTTGCTTAACAGAATCACTTGCTATCTTGATCCATAATGAGTTCAATTTTTATGGCTTATTTTTTGTCTGCTTAATTTTTGTCGGCTTAGTTGCCACATCGTAGAAATGATTTTTCTTTGTTTTTGGTGGCCATAAACATGTTTTGTTTGCTTTTTCTGCTTTCTGTGCTCCTGCAATTTCCATGTCTATCAACAATGAGTTCGGACTTTTCCCTTTTTTGATTTCTTTGTGCTTATTTTTTTCAGCCTAACTTATTTCGGCTTTTTTTCTCCGGCACAATAACCTAATTTTGGATCGTTCGATTGGACAATTATTTTCATGCTTTGCTCTGGGTTACAAAATTCTTCAGAATCTCAGAATATAATTTATAGTTCCAAATTTTCCATGACTATTTGTTTTACTCAAAAGTTAATTTTCACTTTTCTTTCAACTGCGTCGAATGTGATTACAGAAGTGTTTTCGCAAGGAAAATATCATTCCAAACATTATTTTGAGATTTTATTTTGTGGTTTTCAAAAATTTTTCCGTTTTCTGCGGACTTAAATGTTTCCTTTTTTCCTGTCTGCTAGCTTGAGTTTTTTGTGGTATCGCAAGTAATGCAAAGATCGCATCGCTTCTTTGTGAGATAAACTATTTTATCAATGCAACTGCTTATCAACGGCCGTATAGCAGAGGTACAAGATATTGATCAACGATTTGAAAGCATTTCAGCGCAGCTGTCTTTGAGGTCCACAATTAATCACCTCTCTGTACTTTCTTCAAAACGTGCCACAAGCCTCAACTAAATCAAAGTAACCAGCAATTCACTCAAAACTATACAACGCCACACTAGTTCCAAGAACTCAAAAACTGCCAAGCAAACTCATTTTTCTAGACCCGTGACACCGACAAATGAATTGGAAACAGCAGCCACTGTAGCTTCAACCAGAAACATTTCTTCCTCTAAACATCATAAGGACAAAGTACGAACAATGGTTGATCCACTCCCAGCTCAATTTTGACTTTAATTTCTTAGGAAACCCCACCATAACTATAACTAACCGAGGACAAAGCTTAACCCTCTGCAAGAGATTCGAGCTACCCCCTTCCCCCAGACAAAAAAGTTATAACAAAACAAATAGTTTTAATTCAACCAATAGACAAGTCAAAAAGCTGGGAGTTAACTACCATGGAACTTGATCAACTCAATGACACAAAACTCTAAAACTATAGTGGTCATAAACACACCAGAAATCCCAGCCACTCTAAGAGAGAGCAGAGCCATAGCAACATTTTGATTATAAAATTGTTTGAAAAAGCTTCTACAAAGCGATGAACGGGACAAAACAAAAAAAACTTAGCAAAAAAATCAAAGCAACCACCAGAGGCAAAATCAATCTACTCATTCTTAACCAAGAGAGTAAAATTTGATTCCTCACTCGAAACTCAAAAAATACTCGAGACTCAAAAGAACACACCAGAAAAACAACAAGATATGAAATAAATTTTTCAGTTGTCCCAGTAAACGAAACCAATACTACATACAAAAGACCACAAATTGAGAAGCTCTCACTAAAAAGGAATGGCATATGCACAAGTCACCGACTCAACATCGGGCGAACCCACAAGTTTCAAGTCAAACTCACATCAGATAGGGACAGACCAATCTCTGCCTAGACACAACGAGTATTCATACACCTAAAAGCGTATCTAATCGTCCAACTAGCCTTGGTGCAAACTTTTGGACTTCTGGATTATTAACGACTGTACTCTTCAACAAATACTCGTACCCGAAGAAAGTACTGCTCCCCAATTTTGCAAAGAGAAAACCAAATGATAAACTTTGCATTAAGGTAAGCTTGAATATAAAATACCACCTCAACCGAAACGATTGTAAAATTAGCAACATTTCAATAGCAACTTCTGCGGATTTATTTACAGACATGGCAAAGCAAATACTTTTTTGCAAAGTGGACGGCATTCAAGGTTAGTTCTTCCAACCGATGGCGGACGAACAATCAGTATTATTGCTAACATTAACTTTGCTTCGAGAACATAAGATTCCACGGGTTAGCGCCGGGTTCAAGCCTACATGTTAGCTCGCTCAGCTCGTTTATGAGACAAAACTATGAATCGTTGATCAGCTCAGTCAAAAGTTTTGAAAATGTTCAACTGCATCAGCCAATCACAAATGATATTTGCCATTGACAAATGTATCATCAGAAAAAGAGTTTTCAGGAAGGCCTCCATCGAACACAAAGTACTTTAAAACGTTCAAGCTTCCTCGAAGAATCGAACGCACCAATTCACTCATCCGATTCTTTCAGTTCTACGAAATTGCTTTTACCATTCTACATATTTCTTCAACAAAACACCGTGCTAACAGCACCATAACTACTTAAAAACGCATTAAATATGCCAAGGAAGAACCTTAAGACACTTTGTGAATTCTCACTCCGATTACCAAAACAAAAATTTAAATCGTCATTCAAGTTAATGCATACTTATACGACCCTGGATACAAGCTCAAGATTGAGGATTACACTGATAAACCAACGGTAAAGGACACCAAACAATATGTACGCAGGAGTCACTTTTGGTCGAAAATTTTTTAAAGCTTTATAAGAAATTCTCAATATATGTGAAAAAGTTCTTTGCCATCCACATTGCCCATGATTGTTTTGCTAACAAAAAATGGGGATACCGAAAAAGCAAAACTAATCTTGACGGACAATCGAGCAGTCATCAGATTTTTCCAATCCAATACTAACCTTCTGAGACATGCAACCAAACAGGAGCATAAGTTTTGAAATAATTTTGGGTCACATCTCAGAAAAAGCAAACTTAGCAGCGCATTATCTATTTCGCATTTACAGTAAATCGAAAAAAATGTAGGACGCACGAATAAGAAATCGAACACCAAAGCAAGAAATCTCTTTGAATGTCAGATCCAACACATCAGTTAGCGAACTTAAGGAACTGACATAGCGCCAACCAACAACTCAGTTTACTTCAGCAGTGGGCCTTTGCAGTGAATCTTGCATAAGAGCATCAAGGCCCTACGCGAACACAAATCGTAATCTAATGCTAGGAATAGTCCCTTAAAAATTGTGACAGTACTGTAACACAGACTTGAAAAAATGCTGAAGTAAGATCCAAAGTTTGCCAATTTTTTTGGTGTGTTATGCCGAACATTTTTCGATTTTACGTAAAACGAACCCATCAAACAGTTTTATGTATCAAGACACTTACGTACCAAAAAAGTTCTTCGAAACAACAAGAAGCCCGTGACGAGGACACAAAGATGTCACATAAGCAATTATGGAGCTCCGCAAAGCTATTATACTTCCGAATTTTACAGACAAGCCCATGGAGTTCATACGCAACTGTCAAACGTGCCTGCAACCCAAACAAGCACCAAACTCATTCCTACAGCCTGCATTTCAATAACCATCTATGTCGTGGGCACGGGTTCACTTCTAGTTTAATGACTGAACTATCATGTCTACTTGAGGTCCCACTCCAGCACTGCATCTTTAACACGCTCAATCGATAGGTCTCCTCGGACGAAATCACGCACCCAATCAACAAATCAAACGAATCAAGGAAGTCTACGTATAAATATTTGAACAGTCGAGTAAAGTTTTCACAAACTGCGTCCAACAAATAAGAACAATACCACTCAAGCCACGGTACGAAGTTGATAATTTCAAGACAGTCGACTTTGCTATTTTCCAGCGAGACCCCTTCATACATGACGATGAGTCAAAATCACAACTTTTCGAAAACAATTGCACAACAGCACGTCCACCAAAAAGAAGCCCTGCTGCCACATCACAGCCGACAGACCAACAGTCAACTTTAAAAACAGTGAGTTGACCATAAGCTACATAGAGAACGATGCCTCAGGTACTCAATACACTGACCCAATAACCCTTAAATTACTCCGGAGCATATCATGATGCACCTCAAGATTTAAAAAAAATTACCCCAAGACAACCAACTCAACACGACTGACTAAGAAATGGAAAACACTACAGAATTTGTTTTATAATGGGACCGAAGAAAAGAGTCCGGAAATGAAATTCTCTAAAGCATTTGACCTTATAGACAACGATGAAGCACCTCAGCCACAGCCATTGATGGAAAACGAGACCCTCAAACAACCCACTGAAACCAACATGTATCCTGAATTTGCTCACTTGGGTTAAATTGTGAATCACAGAGAACATAATTTTTCTTAAATTCTTTATCAACGTCACATGAAGGAAAGTTTCGAGTAAACATTCGATTTTGACTCAGGGTAGATTTTTATCTAATTATTAACTATTGAGATCTTCCTTAGATTTACTTTAAGCCTTGGGCATTATAAATTAATCAGATTACAGCTTTTTATAAAAGACCGTGTATTTTTATAAAAGACCGTGTATTTAAGACCGTGTATTTGAGTTATCAATACTTTTACAAACTCTCAACGACCTTAATGTCTTTTCTATTGATTCCTCACTTTTCCAACTCAAACCAACCTGCAGTAGCAACACAAGATGTGTTCATCTGTAAACTTTTTAAAAAACTGGTCACCAAAAAAGTTGTTGAAGTCAAAGTACTAGTAATTTATCTCACGTACAATAACAAGAGCGAAGAAAAACCATCACCCTGACCAGCTAAATAGAAAGTAAGAGAATCCATTGAAGCTTGGAAGCACCCTACAACACTAAACAGAAGTATATCAAAAGACACCTCAATATCAAGAACTCACCCAAGACGACCGTTCAACACCCAGTAGAAAACGACTTGGCAAAACAAAACGCAGAAAACCTCAATTGAAATCAATGCAATACTCTACTCAAGGTCACAAACGGATACAACGAATATTAGACTTCTAAAAAATGTTGCAAAAGGGTCCAAAACTGCAGTACTAGGCATCTGAAAACGAGCAGTTGACATGCAATTCTGATGCATCAGAACTGTTTTGGAGGCTTTGACAAACGAATTGCCCGTAAACAAAAAAAAGTCGACAAGTAATGAAATATCGTGAAACGCTATCAGAGAACGTCTAAGAGATCACAACTACTGAAATTGATAATTTCTCTTTTGCAGTGAGTGGGCCAACTACAATCAAAAAAGAGCAGCATGAAGTACAGACTACTCAAAACGGAAACTGGGCTAAAGCTGATTTCCAACTCATAGCACTAAATTTGTACATATCAACTGTTTTCAATATCTCTACGTCCGTGAACAATTTAACCAGTACAGTTTTGTACAGAGCAACAATTTTCAAACGATTTCAGCAGAACTCGCAGAGCAGCTCCCTGAGTTTTTTTCCTTGTTCACCTCAAGAAAAAGGGTTACAGGACCAACTAACGCTGGCTATCTCACAGCAGGGAATTTTTTTTTCGTTTACGAACTGAAATTTTCACTCATTTCGAGAAAACTGACGGAGGCTTAGCCATTCCAATGGCTTCACAACCGGTGACACATTACCTGCAATGACATTTGACATCGAGCTACCGGATCCTTCGACTTCGCAGATCAGATGCTCGACTTCAATTTTTGAACCAAGTACATCTCGAACTTCAGCAGATCGAAACAATGCGTATCACTACATACAGCTCATATCAGATAACAAAAATAATACTACCGAAAAATCAATCTCGGAAGGCTCAACTAGAACACAAGCTCAACTACTTCTCCATAATGTTCGGATTTGTAACTTTTAAAAATAAGATTTTACATCAAAATTACCGACACTTGATGCAAAAATGGGCAAAAGTAAAAACAATTTCCATTCAAGATAATAATAGAGCAAAATATTCAAATTACCACCAGTCAGGTAGTAGCCACCAGTGAATCTGAATAATACAAGACTTAAGTTCTCTTTCATATAGCAATTGGTGTTTAAAATTATACCTCTATCATTGGCCTTTTTTCTTTATTAAAAATTTTTTAAACTTCAAAGTTTTTGTCTTAATTACTTCTCAACTGATCCCTAAGTTTTTTTCTGATCAACCATATTTTCACCTTATTGAGCAATTACTCAGTAAAAAAATTGTTTTTTTTTTCACAAATCCTAATTTACCTCCACTTTACTTAGTCTGAAAAAGCACGAACATACCATCCCATACCGTCTAATAACTCCCATACCGTCTCAGCATACCGTCTCAAGAATTTTTTCAAAGTCGCGTTTCTGGCTTACAAAGGTGTGAGAAACTACTTTTTTATTCCATCAGATTTTTCTCAAAGCCGACTTCACCCCTTGTATCTGTTACGGAAAACCATCGAGCTTTTTCTCTAATCTATTTCATATTAACTAAGAGTGTCCTGCAAACTTAACAGTTCTTCCACAAAATGTTCTGCCTTGTCATAGATACGGATTCTAATAGTGTTCTTGAGTAGATTTGAAACAATTGCTGCCAGTTTACCCTCACCCAATGGAACTGGCTATAACAAGTTGCTATCGTGGTCTTAGAAACTTATTGGCGTAATTTCGAAGGAGCCCAAAAATGTCGAACTATTTCGAATTCAGCAAATTTGAGGACTTCTATTAACAGCGCATTGTTTTGCTCTTTACAAATATAATAACCGCTTACATCGGTATGCAACTTTTTGACTGCGTTTTTGATGACTAAATCATCCCCGACTAACTAACCATAAGTCTTGACTTTGGAATTCTGAACGGCTACACTCCCAAATAATTCTAAAACACTATAATCCAAATTGCCGTTACAACGTCCTTAAGATGAAAATAAACCATCAATATCATCTGCACCCACCATTCGCACAATACTTTTAAGTTGAGATCAACTTTAACATCAAATTGGCCACCTTCTCCGAAAATTTTTTCCCAGCTCAGTGCGACTCATGGATTTTGACGGCACAACCCTGCGATGAGACTTTTTCCCAATATATGGACCGAACAACAGTCTAATCCATCACTTGATCCTGCAGGACACAAACGAAAAATCGATGAGGAGTGTGAGCATCGCAACAGCTAGCTAGTTCTACTAGACCAAAAAATCGATGAGTTTGAGCTTCACAACAGCTAACTAGTTCTATTAGACCTTTCGTTCCTACCCCTTCTTTCATTTATACATTCATTCATTTAATCACTCCTTTATAAAAACTCAAAAAAAAGCTATTTTTTTGTCTCCGATTTATATAACACTTAAGCTTTTCCTTCATACAACTAATTCTTCTTCGTTCTTTTATTCTGATTTTCTTCACAAACAGCTATGAACCAAATCAAAAGTAAGTAGCTAAGTTAGATTTTTGTAGGAGTTAGTTTACTGTGCGGACATGAACAGAAATTTTGGTAGTGGCTACCATGTATACACCACATTCTGCCTTTCATCAATATTATTCGTATTTACACTTCCGCCTCGCAAACTGAGCGCAGCTCAGAAATACCAATGTGAAAATAACAATGGAAAAATTTACGGGAGGTTCTGAAACATGTTTTTGAAAATTTCGAAATGTAATACAGTATAGTTAGGTACTCTTTCAGAACTGAAAACATTTCAAGCGATCATAGATACTACATTTTTTATAACTTTTTTTTCTAGTTTTTCTCCGTTTTTCTTCACTTTGAGGACAATTTGTGTCACAGTTTTTTAAATTTCTTATGAATATCCTGGCAACACACGTAGCCACCACTGTAGCTCTTACACCACCTGTTAGCACAAACTTCAACCAGTATTCCGAAACAGCCGAAAAAGCGTTCTCAACAACCAGCAATTTCGGCGATACTCAAACGAAGCTTATGAAAAACAAAAAATTTCAAACCCCAAAACTAAATAAGAAAAAATGTTATGCTTAACGATCTACTCGAACGTCTGAAAAAAAGTTCATCCGACCAAACACTTTGTTTCGAGAGTCTCAGTTAGCATACCCAAAAACAGCCAGCTATTCATGGAAAAAAATTAGTCGTTTTACAA
Organism: Symsagittifera roscoffensis; assembly: GCF_963678635.1. Lineage (NCBI taxonomy): Eukaryota > Metazoa > Xenacoelomorpha > Acoela > Convolutidae > Symsagittifera > Symsagittifera roscoffensis. The sequence goes on along the minus strand of NC_087062.1, from coordinate 17,551,598 downwards.
CACTTTGATAATCGCAGGCCATAAATGCACTCTCCAACCTATATTTTAGCAAACAACGTCTCAAAGCAAAAACTCGTTAATAATCCAGAAAATAATTTTTTCAGCAGAAATACTCATTTAGACTATATATTTTTTACAAGAATGGAATACAAATTCATAAAACGCCTTCAGGGCAAGAAAAACAAAACTGGATATCGACGAAACAATTTTTCTCCGATCTTGACTGATTAACTTTTCGTCACATTCTATATTAACGTAGGATACCAACAACTCATTAAGTACTGAAAAATTAGTGATAATTCACACTTAGACAAGCTGGACAAAAAACTCAATGTAGCTAGCCCACTCGACGAACTGATCTATACTCTTAATTAATAGTACCTAGCACGAGTACCAGCGTTAAATGTCGGAGTTATATAGCTGAGATTTATACAAGCTCGCGACACTTACGTTGTGGCCGAAACAAGATAGAAAAACTAATTTAAAAAACATGAGCAAAAGACCAGCATGCGCCTAGCTAAAGAAACACACTGAAATACTGATACTGGCAAGCTTAGTTTCGTTTTGACGCAGGAATCTCATCAACTTCAAAAACTCATCCTCGGTGAGCGCGACCAAACCATTTGCATTGCGGGCTTCCTTAGGACAGTTTCTTATAACAGCGACATTACGAAAACCATTTTTGAAACATGCAGAAGACTCGCGCACAGTCAACGCCTCCACGTGATCAAAGCCTTAAGTGATCCTCTTTCCTGCTCAAGTACATCAGCTGACCACTTCGAAACTCCCAATCATTATCCTCAAAAAACTCCAGTGCCCTTGCCAGTGCGCCCACAGAACGCAGTCTTCGTCAACTCCGTCTGCTGATACTGCTATCTCACAATTGAAAAGACTCACAACCAGTAATTAAAGCACAAACCAAAATTTAAAAAAAATCATGGCAGTGCAGGTTGGCAAAAAAGTTTCCGCACCAATTTTTCTCCGAATCGTTATCAGTAATTGTCTCTCCAAATGATCTTTTGGAAACACTGACGTCCGCCCTCGCCTCGATTTGACCCTACGTTCACCAAGCTCCCTATTGAACCATTCCATCAGAACAGTCAACCCCTCGGGGTGCTCAATTTCAAAATTTCTCGAATATCAAACGTCCAACCCCGCGACGTTCCCTGCTTTTAACTGTGCGGAGATAATTCCTATGTTTTTGTTCCTAATTAAGTTTTTGGATGCCCGATTTACAATCGCGAAGCCTTGTTAGCTTTCGACACACCGTTTAGATTGTTCAAAACCTGAGACAGAAAGTAAACAGCTCCGACTCATCTGATAATGGCGCGATTTGTCCAAGAAAAAAGAATGGAACGTCTGCATTTCCACTTGCAGATCAGCTGTGCAGTGAGGCACTCTAAAACGAGAAAAAGTTCTCTAATAAGAGCCCATCAAAATCATCAGCTGAAGTATTGACATCACCAAGTGTTTATAACGTTTTTTCATCACCACTCCCAGACTCGCTTAAATAAACCTTATAAACTATTTGAACTTGGCATATTATTTACAACAAACTCCCCGAACTTTTCAAGTTGAACTAATTATTAACCAATTCTTATAATTGTTTGCTCTAACTAAAATAGAACAGTAATTCCACGTCTTCGAATTGAACACGGTTTTTGATTTCTCAAGAGTCGCTGAGTATCGGGAACCTTGGATTCCTTCAGTAATTCCTTAAAAGTCTTTCATAAGTAAAAAGCAATCAAAAAACACCGAATGGTTGAAAAACCTCGGGCTAAGAAAAGTAAGTCTTGTAGCAGTAGCTTTGAATAGTAATTCAACTTGAAGAAAACAAATGGTTTTGGACAAACCAAGAATAGACAGGGGTAAAGAGAAATTTATTCCTAACAACAAAATTACTAGCATGATAGCAGAGAATAATAGCAGCAATATCATCCTTTTTTTCTCTGTGTAGATGCTAGAATGTTTTACATGGATGAAGGATCTCCTGGCTACCAAATGGCATGTGCGTTCATTGATGGAGTGGAAATTCTCAGACCCCAGTGTTTATATGGAGTGGTCAGCTACTATACACATCTCAATTGCACCACCAGAGGTCATCAGGGAGATGCGTTACCATCACCTTCGGGACTGTGCAATAGGGGACCCTACTTTGCCAGTGTGCCTCATTTGCTATCCTGGATTAGATTCATTATCGCAAATAATTAAACACACTCAAAATCAAATTTTTGAAATCATGAAGTCTAAATGTTCTCAACTTCGAATTAGTGAATTATAAATGGTGCATCTAGCCAGAAAGCAATAAGTTGCCTTTCCTCAATTTTCGGAGGCTAGGCGCTACTTTGCATAGCTTTGGTAACGCAAACTGATGACAAAGTTCAATTTATGCAACCTTTCGAAGTCCCAGGTTGCATCGTCAAAAAATACGAAAGAAATTTTTTCTGGGTTGCGGCGTTTCTACCTTGGTCGCGAAAATCGCGCCGTCTCCGACTTGGTCAGGGTAGTCGCGCCGTCTCCGCCTTGCTCTGGAAAGTCGCGCCGTCTCCGCCTTGGTCGCGAAAGTAACAAGAAATGTTTTTTTTTTGGTCGCGCCGTCTCAGCTTTGGTCGCGAAAGTCGAGCCATTTCCTCCTCGATCGCGAAAGCCGCAAGAATTTTTTTTTTGGTCGCGCCGTCTCAGCTTTGGTCACGAAAGTCGCGCTGTTTCCTATTCAGTCGCGAAAGTCTGGAAATGGCTGCGTTTGGTCGCACCGGTTGTGTCCTCTCCTAAGTCGCAATGAGTGCGCGGTCTCCACCTGGGTCGCGAAAGTCGCTGCCGCATTGTTTGGTCACTAAAGTCAGGAAATGGCTAGTCTTGGTTGAGAAAATCTGGACATACCAAATAATCGTCGCGATATATCGGTCGCTCCATCTCTATGTTGGTAGCAGAAGTCGCAATCGTTATTTTTAGCGTGGCATGTTGCTAGTGCTAAAAAAATTATACCACGCTGTACTAGAGTGGGCTGCATGCGATTGCTCACCTATCAAGTTTTTTTTCTTAGTCCGCTGAACATTATTTAAACTTTTCGAACGTTAAAAAACATTGCTTGACAGTTTTGTTCGAGAATGCTACATGCCCGCTGTCTTGAGGGATCATTGTGGTGGCAAACGTCTGGACATGAGTCTGAGAGCTCTGCCCGGGCAGTAAAAAAAACTACAAATGTTTAATTTGGAGGTAGAGTTTCTCATTCAACAAAAGTGTTTGGAGATTTTTTGCGCATCTACCAATTATCGGAAAATTACATGCTGGTTTTCATTCTTTTGAAAAATCAAAATTGATTTACTTTTTAAAACATAAGTCATATGAGGCAATGGTCTCTTTTGTTTGTTTTAGAACCAGTTTAAAACAAACACTCTGATATTTCTCACTGTAAAGTATAAATAACTAGCCAATCATGATCCATAACTAAAACGTACGATAAATTGTCAAGCTGAAACTATTCATAGTTTCAGCCAGACAAAATATAATACAAAATGAAATCAGTCGCTTTCTTCTCTCCTCTAACCTCGCAAGAATACTAGTGAGTTCTAGATCTATTGACACTTGAAAATATAAGAGTAAGATTAGGATTGGTATAAGACTAAGAAATTGCACGAATCCAGCTGGCCGAGAATAAAATAGCGTGACGAACAGACGGCATACTTTATCCGAAATTACTCTGTGAGAAGGCCACAGAGGTCCTCAACTAAACTGGTGCGACCAACAGGTCTCGAGCAGGCCTAATACTGACTTAGTTTTGGAAAAAATCGAAGTAAACCAAAAAAAAATTGATAAGAAGTTAGCTTATTTCAATGTCTCAATTAGTCTAATCAAGCCCAATTAAGCACTAAAAGCCGAAACACTCACCAAATAAATTAAAGCTAAACAGTGAAAACGTTTTTCTTATGAAATTTTCCTCTAAATTAACCCAGGCTCAGTTTTATACCTACCCTTAAAATTAGTAAGTTCTAACGTAGTATCTCACAATCTACTTGCGTTCGAATTTTACCTGAACCTTGTGGATGGATTTATTATTCTCCAACCCAAGAACTCCCCTAAGACCCCTATTTAGGTCAGATAAAGCATACGTTAATTAAGAAAACGCCACACACGTTTGAGAGCAGTGAAATGTCCTTCTATAAAATCGATATACTGTCTCTCTCCTCAAACCGTCTTCCCACGACATAACAAGCAGAGGAGTTAGGACAAAGTTCTCAAAAAGAGTATGAACTAACAATTTAGGAAATATGACAATTAACACCTGGGTTTCGCATCGATCAATCATCCTCAAAGTTATGTCAATATTTAGTTTAGCAAAGAAGCTGACAAGATGAGTACACAATTGCCTTATTCAAATATTCTGATACGACCTTTTATTATTAGCGCTTCAACAAAAAAAAATGATACAAAAAATTTTAAAAAATTATCAAAAATAGAACTTTTCTTTACAAAAAAAATAAATCCGACAAACTCGTTGTTCAAGGAAACGTAACGCAATTCCAGAATCTGACACAACAACAACTTGTAAGCGTTAGAATCACCAAGATCAAGGAATAAAACACCAAAACCAGGAACTGCGAGATATACATTTTTCTAATTCCCAAGCAACGGCAGCATCATCTATCAAAAGTAAGCAACGAATGCAAAATAGTTGTTAAAGAACTACTACAAACACAGACTTGGAATCAACCCATAAGGCAATTTGAAAGTTACACATTAACAATGATAAAATTTCTTGAAAAACGATTCAGTACGACACACTTTTTGAGTATAGTTCTCTCTGATCATTCATCATACATGTCGCTACTGTCCCATCACGCGGTCAATCTTTTATAAATCTGTTCAAAAAAATAACAGCCCATACAAAAAAGAATTTCCAGATTTATAAAAAAACGAAAAATAATTGACCATTGTTTACCAAGTCTAGGCAAAAAACTTCACAGTTTCGAATATTGAGAATTGAAATTCAATCAATCACCAGATCAAAATAATCGAAAACTGTATAAAGTAAAAACAGATGACCTTGAACTAGTTTTTCAAAAATGTTTATAGATTATAGGAAAAAAAAACACCAAAACTCTCAACGTACAAACTCAAAATTCACAAATAATAATTATGCAATAATATGCAGCTATGTCTCTACTGTATCACCACTCCCAACATCACGTCATACAGCAGTAACAACTGAAATTTATGTATTTTTAGGATTCTAGAATTTGCAAACAACTCACCGATACGGGAGTATCATCATATTTAAAAATAGATCTACAAAAGATCTTTTTGAGATCCTGAATAGTATCATGACTAGCTCATCCATCTACCAAACGATACTTTAAGCTAAGCAATCCAAACAATTGCAGCCGATAGAGATTTTTGAAAGTTCTCCCATTAACAACAGAGGCAACAAAACTAAAATGTAAGACAACATTTCACAATAGATTAGGTAACAGTTGTTTAAAGTCAACATTCATGCATGCACAAAATTTTTAAGAAAAAACATCGCTAAATCAAAAAAATTCAAACACCAAAATAATTTACAAATGAGGAAAGACTTCTCACAGTGCCAGTGACAACAGATCAGAACAATTCACCAGTACATTCTACCTTTACAAAATTACACACAAAAAGTACACCTTTTCAACAATCAAAAAAATAAATGACAACCTTTTTTTGATAAATACGCGTCTATGGATTATCAAACATACCGACCTGTAACCTAAAAACAAAATTTCAGCAGAACACACCAAAAGGGAAACCATTTTTACAAACTAAAATCAAAAAGTTTTTGCAATTGATAATTTTAATAACCCAATTTCAAACCCAGTTGAAACAAGACAATCACAATCTCTGGATCAAAGTTATTGTCAACAACAACCCACAAGAACAAATTGAAAATAGTCAGTTTTCATGATAAGAAGACCATACAAACAAATTATTATGAAAAATGCCCAATTCTCCAGTAAATTGATTTTTTTGAAGTGTTCTCTGAAGATGAAGAATTTTTTCACAAAAATCAATATCAACCCCACAAATCTGAGCAAAAGAAAAACCAATGGTAGAATGGCATTAAACCAGTTGATATTTTTAAACAATATATTTTTTTTCATTATCTTTAGACCCACCAAAGAATGAATCGCAAAAAAGTAGGACTCGAATGAAACAAAATTTTCCAACATTCAGCCATAATATACAAACACAACATCCAATACACACCGAAAGCTACCAACCTGAAACAATGAAAAAAGAAATACCGCTACCATACTACTTAAAAGATCATAATAGCAGAAATCAACTCACAAAATTCACTCAATTACCTAACACAGAAGAATCACTCCAAATGGCAATGAAATCATACCTAATGGGTAGATCATTCACTACATTAATCAAATATCTCGTGATTTTCAGAGGAACAGACCCTAAATGCTAAGTCGAAGCTTAATTTAGTGCTGTTACAGCAAATCTTAATTTAATTATAGGCTCGGAACATATAAATACACCCCTTCACCAAAATTGGATTCATAGACGTACAGCACTAATACAAATCACACTCGATGAAGCAGCTCGAAAAGACTACCTCAAAGAGTTTTATGTAACAACATCCGTAGGCTACCAAACAAAACAATTACACAACTCGCTGTAAGGATTAAAACACTAGTAAGAAACCCATACTCTTTAAACAGTCATGATTAGAAAAAAAACGATATAAATCATATTGGTGGCTCAACATCACAATTACGCAAAAAAGATAACATTATTTCTCTATCCATGAACCAGATATTGTTTTGCGAAAGCTAGTAGACAACTAGAGCAAGTAGAAACCACAAAAAAAACAGAAAAAAAATTTTAAAATTATAATTTGTTTCAAATTTTCAGACAACTACTTCACATATATATCATGTACAGGATTCAGAAAATGAATTAGCAGAAAAAAATACACAAATACTCACTATATCAAACAGTAAAATTTGAAAGAAACCTCTCTCAAAAAACTTTGTAGTTTTTGTAGACGATACGGCTACAGTATCGCCGCATGTAGACAAAAATTCAATTGAATGAAATCGACTGCCAAAAGCCATATAACCAAATAAATCTGTTTATCAGAACATGGGAAAATACCAAAGCTTAGCAAACAAAAATTTACAAATTAATCGTAGTTGAGGAAAACCACTAGCATCCATTTATAACTACAGCAGATTACAATCGCCATAGAACAAAAACTTTCGAGGAAGACCTTCGGATATAAGAAATTCATCTTTTTCGACACAAACAGATATAGCCGTCCAATAGCCGCAATAGCCAATATAGAAATCATTATACTTGATCAAAATCAAACAGAAGTAATTAATCGAATTTCAGCAGAAACTGATCATACTCAATTAATCGAAATAGAAACTACAAAAGTCGACTACTTTCAGCATAAAACAGACAGTAGAACATTCAAGAAAACATTTTTGTATAACTTGTGACAAAGACACGATTTTGGTAGATAAAATCTATCATTTTGATAGTACTAACACTGAACATACTAACCCTGAATAGTATCATGATTTGCTCATCTTTATACCAATTGATATCTTAGGCTCAGCAATCCAAACAATTTCAATCGATGGAGATTTTTTAAAGTTATCCCATTAGGAACCGATACAACAAAACTAAAATATAAAACAACAATTCAGAATAGATTAGGTAACACTTGTGTAAATGCAACTTTCATGCAAACACAAGATATTTAAGAAAAACAACGCTAAATCAAAAATATTTCGAACACCAAAACAATTTGCAAATGAAGAAAAAAGTTCTCCCAGTGTCAGTGACAACAGATCAAAGCATCTCACCAGTACATTCTACCTTTACAAAACTACACACTAAAAAAACACCTTTTCAACAATCAAAAAAATAATTGACAGGTAAATACTTGTCTATGGATTATCAATTATACCGACCTGAAAACAACCTGAAAACAAAATTTCAGTAGAACACACAAAAAAGGAAACCATTTTGCAAACTAAAATTATATTTTTTTGCAAAAACATTTTAATAACCCAATATCAAACCCAGTTGAAACAAGACAATCACAATCTCTGGATCATACTTATTGCTAACAACAACCCAAAAGAACAAATTGAAAATAGTCAGTTTTCATGATAAGAAGACCATACAAACAAATCATTATGAAAAATGCCCAATTCTCCAGTAAATTGATTTTTTCGAAATGTTTATTGAGCGATTCAATAGGAATAATTAAAACCGTTTCTCTGAAGATGAAGAATTTTTTCACAAAAATCAATATCAACCCCACAAATCTGAGCAAAAGAAAAACCAATGGTAGAATGGCATTAAACCAGTTGATATTTTTAAACAATATATTTTTTTTCATTATGTTTACACCCACCAAAGAATGAATCGCAAAAAAGTAGGACTCGAATGAAACAAAATTTTCCAATATTCAGCCATAATATACAAACACAACATCCAATACACACCGAAAGCTACCAACCTGAAACAATGAAAAAAGAAATACCGCTACCATACTACTTAAAAGATCATAATAGCAGAAATCAACTCACAAAATTCACTCAATTACCTAACACAGAAAAATCACTCCAAATGACAATGAAATCATACCTAATGGGTAGATCATTCACTACATTAATCAAATCTCTCGTGATTTTCAGAGGAACAGACCCTAAATGCTCAGTCGAAGCTTATTTTAATGCTGTTACAGCAAATCTTAATTTAATTATAGGCTCGGAACATATAAATACACCCCTTCACCAAAATTGGATTCGTAGACGTACAGCACTAATACAAATCACACTCGATGAAGCAGCTCGAAAAGACTACCTCAAAGAGTTTTATGTAACGACATCCGTAGGCTACCAAACAAAACAATTACACAACTCGCTGTAAGGATTAAAACACTAGTAAGAAATCATACTCTTTAAACAGTCATGATTAGAAAAAAAACGATATAAATCATATTGGTGGCTCAACATCACAATTACGCAAAAAAGATAACTTTATTTCTCTATCCATGAACCATATATTGTTTTGCGAAAGCTAGTAGACAACTAGAGCAAGTAGAAACCACAAAAAAAAAACAGAAAAAATTTTTAAAATTATAATTTGTTTCAATTTTTCAGACAACTACTTCATATATATATCATGTACAGTATTCAGAAAATGAATTAGCAGAACAAAATACACAAATACTCACAATATAAAACAGTAAAATTTGAAAGAAACCTCTCTCAAAAAACTTTGTAGTTTTTGTAGACGATACGGCTACAGTATCGCCGCATGTAGACAAAAATTCAATTGAATGAAATCGACTGCCAAAAGCCATATAACCAAATAAATCTGTTTATCAGAACATGGGAAAATACCAAAGCTTAGCAAACAAAAATTTACAAATTAATCGTAGTTGAGGAAAACCACTAGCATCCATTTATAACTACAGCAGATTACAATCGCCATAGAACAAAAACTTTCGAGGAAGACCCTCGGATATAAGAAATTTATCTTTTTCGACACAAACAGATGTAGCCGTCCAATAGCCGCAATAGCCAATATAGAAATCATTATACTTGATCAAAATCAAACAGAAGTAATTAATCGAATTTCAGCAGAAACTGATCATACTCAATTAATCGAAATAGAAACTACAAAAGTCGACTACTTTCAGCATAAAACAGACAGTAGAACATTCAAGAAAACATTTTTGTATAACTTGTGACAAAGACACGATTTTGGCAGATAAAATCTATCATTTTGATAGTACTAACACTGAACATACTAACGCTGAATAGTATCATGATTTGCTCATCTTTATACCAATTGATATCTTAGGCTCAGCAATCCAAACAATTTCAATCGATGGAGATTTTTTAAAGTTATCCCATTAGGAACCGATACAACAAAACTAAAAAATAAAACAACAATTCAGAATAGATTAGGTAACACTTGTGTAAATGCAACTTTCATGCAAACACAAGATATTTAAGAAAAACAACGCTAAATCAAAAACATTTCGAACACCAAAACAATTTGCAAATGAAGAAAAAAGTTCTCCCAGTGTCAGTGACAACAGATCAAAGCATCTCACCAGTACATTCTACCTTTACAAAACTACACACTAAAAAAACACCTTTTCAACAATCAAAAAAATAATTGACAGGTAAATACTTGTCTATGGATTATCAATTATACCGACCTGAAAACAACCTGAAAACAAAAGTTCAGTAGAACACACAAAAAAGGAAACCATTTTGCAAACTAAAATTATATTTTTTTTGCAAAAACAATTTTAATAACCCAATATCAAACCCAGTTGAAACAAGACAATCACAATCTCTGGATCATACTTATTGCTAACAACAACCCAAAAGAACAAATTGAAAGTAGTCAGTTTTGATGATAAGAAGACCATACAAACAAATCACTTTGAAAAATGCCCAATTCTCCAATAAAATAAACAATTCGAAATGTTTATTGAGCGATTCAATAGGAAGAATTGAAGCTTTTCTCTGAAGATGAAGAATTTTTAAACAAAAATCCTCATCAACCACACAAATCTGAGCAAAAGAAAAACCAATAGTAGAATGGCGATAAACCAGATGACATTTTTCAACAAAACTTTTTCGCACCAGTTTAGACGCACCAAAAAAGGAATCGCAAAAAAGTAGGAATCCAATGAGACACATTTTTACACCACTCAGCCATAATATACAAACACAAAATCCAATACATATCGAAAGCTACCAATCTGAAACAGTGAAAAATGAACTACCACTACCATACTACTTACAACATGACAAAAGGAGAAATCAACTCACAAACTTCAAATACTTTACACAGCAGAATCACTCCAAATGACGATGAAATCTTACCTTACAGGTATATCATTAATAACATCAACCAAATCCCTCATAATTTTCAAAGGAACAGAACCTGAATATTCAGTCGAAGTTTATTTTAATGCTGTTACAGCAAATCTAATTTAAATTATAGGCCCAGAACACAAAATGGGATTCATAGCAAGTTTAAATTTAATTATAGGCCCAGAACATAGAAATTGATTCATAGCAAAACTAAATTTAACTATAGACCCAGAACATAGGATTGGATTCACAGATGCACAGCAATTTTACAAATCACATTCAATGAAGCAGCTCAAAATGGTTTTCAGTTTTACTAAAAAAGTAAAACCAGATTGGAAAATTTTTACACAAGATTTGTAAGAAACTTTCGATTGAAAAAGAAACAAAATGCATCAGAGAGTTTTAAGTAACGATATCCGAAGACTACCGAACAAAACAACTACACATTTCGCTGAAATAATTCAGACACCAGAAAAAAAAGCGGATTCGTTAAACACACATAATTATCGAAATACGAGAAAAATATATAAATAAATTATAATTAACACCACAATTACGCAAAAGAGCAATCGAGAAAAAAACTTCACAATTTTTTCGATCCGTGAACCAGATATGATTTTTGGAAAGCTTGTAGCCAAAAAGAACAAGCAGAAACCGCAAAGAAAAACAGAAGGAAAGAAACTTTAAATTACATGTTGTTTTAAACATTCAGACAACGAATTCACTTTTATATCATGTACAAAATTCAGAAAAAAAACGAATTAGCGGGAAAAATTACACAAATGCTTAACAGATACGAAAAAACCCAAAGTATGAAAAAATAACCCCAATTCAAAAAATGATGTTATTATTGTAGACAATACAGACACAATATCGCCGCATATGGTCGAAAACTAGACTGAATCTAATCGACTGCCAAAAGCCAGATGACCAACTAAATCTGTTTATCAGTGAAAAATATCAAAATTTAGCATACAAAAACATACAAAAATCACGAAAACCTTACCATCCATTTACAACAACAACAGATTACAATCGTCATAGACCCCTAACTTTTGAGGAAGACCTTCGAGTATAGGAAATTCGTCTTAAACTACACAAAAAAGATATAGACGTCTAATAGCCGCAGTAGCCAATATAGAACTTGTATTCACGACCAAATTCAAACAGAAATTATTATTCGATATTCAGCAGAAATTGATCATAGTCGAGTAACCAAAATAGAAACCACACGAATAAATATTCTCGAAACTATTGGAATAACCGCAATAGAGATTATTGAAATGGTTTTTCTAAAAAACACTGAAACAATTATTATAATAAGAAAACTGATCATAATAGAAGACGAGCAAATTCTAAAATTTATTGAAGAAGAAATATCAGCTATAATAATAGATCTTCTCGAAATTTTTCTAAATCACCACATCGAAATATTTAGCAGATTTGAAATTGACTATTTCTAGACCATAGACGCAGCACATCAAAAAAAACGACAAAAAAGTCAAGTACAAACTCAACCTGGAACAGCTACTGACCCCCCAGGAATCGAACTGAATGGAACACCAGATCTTCAACTAAATCAGTTATACTGTAATAGCTCAGACAATGAAGATGTCAGTAAAACCGAAACTACATCTTTGATTAGCATGTTAAAATGTGAAGATGAATATGAAACTGCCCTTCATTCAGTTTATTAGCAAAAAGACCAACCTGGTACCAATGCAGATCAAAAAATAGATTTCAACTAATAGATATAACACAAATTAAGAAACTAAAAAGAATTACCGCCTATTTTGTAAAAATCTCTTACTGTAATTCTACATTTCAAAAATCAAAATACACAACAGAATAACGAAAATGTTTATCTAATTTTACTTTTCAACAATCACAAATAAATTAGGATGAATTTCACAATTAAGCAATTTTGTTATCAAACAACCTTAAGGTATACGTCGCATCAAAGTTTAATGAAGGAAAACTTCATTCACTATTATGACTTCCAGGAGAGCCAGAAACAGTTTATAAGAAAAACGCGCAAGTAAAGTATCTATACATTAACAAGGTAAGAACGATAGACTTTTAGAAATACTTGAACACTACAAAATAATCTCACGTGTAAACAAAAAACGAAAACTTAAAGGCGTCACTTTTATCAACCCAGTTATCATTTAGCAAAAGAAGATTTCTTAAAAGTAGTGCTTGACGCAAAACACTTAAGCTCATCTATAGACGAATCAAAAGAAAAATGGCCGACAAGCCAATCCAAGTAAACTTTAGAAGGATCACGGGAATTTATAACACTACAGCTGATATGAATAGCGCATATAACCAACTGCCTCTTGACAAGCAGTCATGATGCTTGATACATTTTGTTTAATAATCAGCAATATAAATTTTAACGATTATCATATGAAATATCCATAAAAACAGCAGCTTTTTAAATTTTTATGAGTAAGATAAATTGAACACAAGTCTTAAGCAAAAAAGTAGTCCCGTACTTAGATGACATATTTATACAATCACGAACAAAAACAAAAAAGCTAAGAGTTTTAGAAAAACTCCATCAAATATTACATACAGAAAATTTGAAAGCATGTTTTTTTCTTACCAGAAATAAAATTTTAGGAATTATATTCGAAAGAACGTTTTTTTAATCCGTTTTTTCTTTATAAAGTATATAGAATAGATTTAAATGCGTTTTCATCTGTTAAGTCAACTTAATAATGATTGTTTTGCTATTCTTATCATAGTGAAAAACGTTCTCAACTTTTAACTTGTTTATAATCTGCGTCAGATGTTACTGCAATTCTGGTCGTGTATTTCTGCTTAGAGTATTTTTCAGGGCAAAGTTTTTTGGTTTATGGTCGGCAAATAAAAGTGTTGGAAGTTTTGATCCAAGAATTAGAATTTCATAATCTGTTAATGTATATTTGGTAGCTGTACCTTGTCGCATTAGTGTGGAGGTTTTTTATTCTGCTTTAGTGAACAATCTTGATTCCGCGGAAATGAGGTTCATCTTTTTTGTTTCTTGATGTAATTATAAAAGTGCTGCGCCTTTTCTGACTGATGTTTTGATGGAAGAATTTTTCCTCCATCTGATTACCGAAAACTAAAAGCGTCAAGCAACGTGACTGCTCCTCTAGAGGAATTTGATTATATGTACTATTCACATCAGCTGCAGTGTAGTTTTTTCCATTGATCTTTGTAAGTTTTATTTGGATTGGTTTATTGGTTACTGCATTTTGATTAATCTATAGGTGAAACTAATTGTTTTGCGTCAAGCACTAACTTTAAGGATTCTTCTTTCGCCGAATGATATTTGGGTTGATAAATGTGTTGCCTTTAAGTTGTTGTTCTTTGTTTAAATTTTGAGATTCTTTCGTAGTGTTTAAGTTTTTTTTAAAGTCTCCCGACTTTACCTTGTACATTGTCGCATTAGTGTGGAGTTTTTTATTCTGCTTTTGTGAATAATCTTGATTCCGCAGAAATGAGGTTCATCTTTTTGTTTCTTGATGTAACTGTAAACGTGCTGCGCCTATTCCGACTGATGTAATGACGGAAGAACTTTTCCCCCATCAAATTTTGATGTGGTATATACATTAGGACTTTTTAGTAATAAAAAGGATAATCGTTCAAATTCATCCTAATTTATTTGTGAATGTTGAAAGTAGTGGTCGGTTAGGATCAAGAATTGTGTTTGAAAGTTGTTCACTTTTTAATGTTTTAGTTTCATCCATTTTTTTGTATTCAAATGTCCATTCAAAATTTTTTTTTGGGCGTAGGATGATGCTATAAAATGATCTGCGGTTTAAGAAAATTTTGAAAACACATTTACTTAATAAATTTAACTTTTACAGAAGTTCTTGGATTTTTTTGTGAACAATGGTTGTAATTTTAAAAACAGCGTTAAATCAAGCTCTCAAAGGTTTTGTGCTTGTTTTTTTCGACTTTATATCCTACAAAAAAATATTTTGTATGAGAAAACATTAGCTTTAACTGGTGCTGCTTTCATTTTTTCTGTTTGTAATATGTGATGGTGCTTTTCTAAAACTGCAAAATTTTTCAATTTGATTATGATTGCATAAGCACGTCGTCTACTTATGTGATTACCACTTTGCTTGAGACTAATGCTTAAATTATCCCTATGGTATGGCTGTTTACCGAAAACTAAAATCGTCAAGCAACGTGACTTTTGAGGCATTTGGTTATTTGTACTATTCATATCAGCTGCAGTGTAGTTTTTTCCATTGATCTTTAGAGGCATTTGGTTATTTGTACTATTCATATCAGCTGCAGTGTAGTTTTTTCCATTGATCTTTGTAAGTATTACTTGGATTGGTTTATTGATTACTGCATTTTGATTAATCTATATGTGAGCTTAAGTGTTTTACGTCAAGCAATAAATTTAGGGATTTTTCTTTCGCCGAATGATATTTGGGTTGATAAATGTGTTGCCTTTTAGTTGTTGCTCTTTGCTTAGATTGTGATATTCTTTCGAGTGTTTTTGTTCAAGTGTTTTTAAAAATCTCCTGACTTTATCTTGTAAATCTATAGGTACTTTACTTGCGCGTTGTTTCTTATAAATTCGAATTTAATTTTTAATAATTATTTCTACACTGGCTTTCGAGGCTATTAGAACGGCTGTATCTTTTTTTTTTATCTTGTAATTTTTGTCTACATGTGGCCATACTGTGTCCTTATTGTCTACAAACTCACACTTTTTGCAATGAGGATTTTCCTTTGATTTTTGGATTTTTCTCGTATATGTTGAGTGTTAAGGTGATTTTTTCTTCTATTTCTTTTTCTGAGTCTCCGACTTATACATGAAGTGGTTGTCTAAAAGTTTATTACATATTGTAATTTGAAACTTTCTCTTTTTTTTTAAAAAAAAATTCAATGTTGTTTATGCTTGCCCTAATTCGTCTTCACATTTTGCAAAATAAATCTTTGGTTCACTGATTGAAGAAAGATGTGATGCGTTTTTTGTTGCTAATTTGCGTAATTTTGATGTTAAAGTCATCGTTAAGATTTTTGTCGTTTTTGTATTTCTATATTCATGTGCGGTTAAAGAAAATGCTTTTTTTAACTCGTGTTTCTTTTTTAACAGCGATGTATTTAAATATTTGATCTATTAGTCTACGGATTTCATTACATTAATCTCTTTGATGCCGTTTGTTCATTTCTTAATCGAACGTTTTTCAATTTTTTGTGTAAATTTTTTCCAATCTGATGTTACTTCTGTTCGTAAAACTAAAAAGAATCTTTGAGTTAAACTGTCGAATAAGACGTGACCTACTGATATACGTCTTTGAATCCAATTCTGTTAATTGGGTGTGTTTATAGGTACTGTTTTTATAATTAAATTTGTTTTGCTGTAATAGCATTTAAATGAATTTCGACAGAGTATTCAAGTTCGGATGAGAATTTTGTTAGATGTAAATGATGATATACTAAAAATTATGGATTCATTCTGAAAATGACTGATTATGCTGTTCATTTGAGTGATGTTTTTGAGTTAATTTCTCGTAACACATTTTATGTAATTGGTAGTTTTGGGTGTGTTTAGGATTTTGTGTTTGTATATTATGGGTTGGTGGTGTAAAAGTTTGTTTCTGTGGATTTTTTAGTTTTTTTTCTGATTAGTTTTTGGTAGGTGTAAATATGATGCAAAAATTCCTTGTTGAAAAATCTCGTCAGTCTCATTGTCATTATACCATTGGTAGTTCTTTTGATCAGGTTTTTGTGGTTTTAATTGTTTTTTTTACAATTTTTTTTCAGAAGTGATTTTGATCATCTCTTTTTGATTTATCCATCAATTACTTCAAACCGTTCGTTTACTTTGTTAGAAACGAGATATATTTGGATATTTTTTTGTCATGAAAAATTTTTACTGGGTTGTTGTTGGTAGTAAGTATGTTTCAGAGAATGTGATAGTCTTGTTTGAACTGAGTTTGTTAGTGGGTTCTTAATATTGAAATTTGCAGCAAAAAAAATTATATTTTTGTTTTACTTAATTGTTTTTTTAGTGTGAAGTATGAAAATTTAATTTTTAGTTTTAGGTCGGTTTGTTAGACAAGCCATAGATGAGAATTTATCAAAAAGTGATCATATAGCGCTCGATTGATATTTAGATTGTTGGAACGGTATTTTTTCATTCTATAGTGTAATAGCAGTAGTAGTAGTAGTAGTAGTAGTAGTAGTAGTAGTAGTAGTAGTAGTAGTAGTAGTAGTAGTAGTAGGAGTAGTGATTGTTAATATACCCTAATTGTCTAAAAATGACAAAGAAAATAAATACGAAAGAATTATCTATGCATTTCAAACATGTAACATTTCAGTTTCTTTTTAAAACTATCTACCTCTTCAAACACCTTTATGTCGGCATTCGAATTTAACTCATTGGCCAATTTGCAGCACCTATTGAAAAACCATTTTTCGTAGTTTTTTCGTCTTGTCTGTGATACATGGAATAAGGGTTTCTCAGATGATCTCGGATTTTGTGTCTTTATATTATGGGTTGGTGGTGTAAAAGTTTGTTTCGTTGGGTTTTTTAGATTTGTGTTTCGTTTTTGGTAGACGTAAGAATAATGCGAAAATTCCTTGTTCAAAAATTTCATCAGTCTCATTGTCATCACACCATTGGTAATTCTTTTGATCAGGTTTTTGAGGTTGTTATTGTTTTTTTTACAATTTTTTTTTCAGATGTGATTTTGATCATCTCTTTTTGATTTATCCATCAATAACTTCAAACCAATTTTTTTGGCGTATGATGATGCTATAAAATGATCTGCGGTTTAAAAAAATTTTAAAACACATTTACTTACAAAATTTAACTTTACAGAATTTCTTGGATTTTTTTTGTGAATAATGGTTGTAATTTCAAAAACAGCGTTAAATCTTGCTCTCAAAGGTTTTGTGCTTGTTTTTTTTCGACTTTATGTCTCACAAAATATATTTTTTGTGAGAAAACATGAGTTTTAACTGGTGCTGCTTTCATTTTTTCTGTTTGTAATATGTGATGGTGTTTTTCTAAAACTGCAACATTTTTCAATTTGATTGTGATTGCATAAGCACGTCGTCTACATATGTGATTACCACTTTGCTTGAGACTAATGCTCAAAATATCATACGGTAAGGCTGTTTACCGAAAATTAAAAGCGTCAAGCAACGTGACTGCTCGTCTAGAGGCATTTGGTTATTCGTACTATTCATTTCAGCTGCAGTGTAGTTTTTTCCATTGATCTTTGTAAGTATTACTTGGATTGGTTTATTGATTACTGCATTTTGATTAATCTATAGGTGAGCTTAAGTGTTTTGCGTCAAGCACTGATTTTAGGGATTTTCATTTCGCCGAATGATATTTGGGTTGATAAATGTGTTGCCTTTAGGTTGTTGCTCTTTGCTTATATTGTGATATTCTTTCGTAGTGTTCAAGTGTTTTAAAAGTCTCCTGACTTTACCGTGTAAATCTATAGGTACTTTACTTGCGCGTTGTTTCTTATAAGTTCGAATTTAAATTTTAATAATTATTTCTACATTGGCTTTCGAGGCTATTAGAACGGCTGTATCTGTTTTTTTTATCTTGTAATTTTTGTCTACATGCGGCGATACTGTGTCCGTATTCTACAAACTCACACTTTTTGCAATGAGGATTTCCTTTGATTTTTGGATTTTTCTCGTATATGTTGAGAGTTAATGTGATTTTTTCTTCTATTTCTTTTTCTGAGTCTCCGACTTATACATGAAGTGGTTGTCTAAAAGTTTATTACACATTGTAATTTGAAACTTTCTCTTTTTTTTTACAAAAAAATTCAATGTTGTTTATGCTTGCCCTAATTCGTCTTCACATTTTGCAAAATAAATCTTTGGTTCACTGATTGGAGAAAAATGTGATGCGTTTTTTGTTGCTAATTTGCGTAATTTTGATGTTAATGTCATCGTTAAGATTTTTGTCGTTTTTGTATTTCTATATTCATGTGCAGTTAAAGAAAATGCTTTTTTTAACTCGTGTTTCTTTTTTAACAGCGATGTATTTAAATATTTGATCTCTTAGTCTACGGATTTCATTACATTAATCTCTTTGATGCCGTTTGTTCATTTCTTAATCGAACGTTTTTCAATTTTTTTAAGTAAATTTTTTCCAATCTGATGTTACTTCTGTTCGTAAAACTAAAAACAATCTTTGAGTTAAACTGTCGCGTAAGACTTGACCTACTGATATACGTCATTGAACCCAATTCTGTTAATTGGGTGTGTTTATACGTACTGTTTTTATCATCAACAACATCAACAACAACAACAACAACAACAAAAACAGCAGCAACAACATCAACACCAACAACAACAACAACAACTACTACTACTACTACTACTACTACTATTCTGTTTCCTGTGTTTAGACAACCGCGTATTTATACTCGTCAGAAAACAGACAAATTTTGTATTAACCAAACAACTGATTTATGCTCTTCTAATTTCTCTTTCTTGCTATTTTACTCGGTCTCCAGTGACTACGCCAGAGCTTGCAGGCTCGTTAATCGAATCGAGAAATACATCGACATCAGTAAACTTATCGGATTAAAAATTAGATTGATCAAATTCATGTGGAAATTTGCTGACGAACGATTTGTTGAATTAAATGTCTGCACGTGGCAACTCGCTTGCGATTGTAACAGATGCAGAATCATCAACAACATCAACAACAACAACAACAACAACAACAACAACAACAACAACAACAACAACAACAACAACAACTACTACTATTCTGACTCTAATTCCAAGTCTGTGTTTAGACAACCTCGTCTTTATACTCGTCAGTAAACAGACAAATACTGCATTAACCAATCAGAGTCGAGATGAGAAAGCAACTAATCATTAATTATTAATTTCTTCCTTGTCTCGATTCTGATTGATTGAAATAGTATTTGTCTGCTTACTGATGAGTATGAATGGTACAAATTCATAGGTCGCGAAATAACAAATCAGTCCGATATCCCAAAATTGAAGAAGTAGTCGCATAAGTCTCAAATGTTTTCAATTGGTCAAAAGACTAAATTAGCTTAGTCTCGGTTTAAGGTTCGCGGCGTTAACCGGCTCCAAATTTTGAATAGAATTCGATCCTCTGCTGACAAGCTTGCAACACGTTGGCGCCAGGGCAGTTCAAAAATTAATTGGACATTAAAAAATTAAGTTGGAATGTGAACAACCAAAAATTAAATTACAATTTTTTTTGGCTAACAATTTTTTGACACGAATTCCTTGTATCAGTATTTCAAGATAACTTCGTTGCAAGATTTTGCGGCTACAAACTTTAACGAAGATCAGAATCTGCATATTCTGCAGTACTGAAAAATCTTTCAAATTAATTTGAAGTCGGAAGTAAAAATGGCGAATTCCATATATTGTGGTTGAAATTCCAAAATTCCACAAGTAATTTTTCTTTTCTTGATAGTAATTGCTGCGAAGTGGCTCTTAGTTTCAAGGTTTTGAGATTCTTAATGCTTGGTGTCATTGAGTCTTTCAGATTTGAAATCTGTTGTTTTTCCTCGAAAATAGTTTAAGTTTTACCAATTTAAATTTTTTTCTGGCGTTCTCAAAGTCTGGTTTAATGAATAATATTGGCCGTTCGATTTGAGATATTTCGACATGATTGGGTACTCAATGCATATTTGATTAAATAGACTTTTCACGTCTGTCATTTAGGTACTTTCCCGCTGAAGAGACAAGGTAACCTACTGCAAATTTTTCATATTGTGCAAGCATTTTTCACAAACTTATTTGATAAATTAATTGCAATTAATCAACTAATGCACACTCGACCAAACGAGAATTAGGAAGGCTGCCATGACATCACGTGGTTCTCATGGTCCCTCAGGCCAGGATGCAAATGAGTGGAGACGCACACTAACGCACTTCGGTCAATGTTCAGTTGAAAAATCAAAGGCACTGGCCAAAATTGCACAAAAAATATCGACAGAAATAATAAGTCCTGAGCTTCTTGAAACATGTTATGCATGTCGACTAATTCCACCTGATAAAATCCCAGGATTTAGTCCAATTAGAATAGGCGAAATCATCCGCAGAATAATAGGAAGAACGATCACAAAGGGCTTAAAAAGCAAACTAAGGATGCCAACTATGTCATGGCCAAAATTTGGCATCGAATATGCAATTCATACGCTTTGGAAGCAATACGAGAAAACAGATTCCGATGCAGTATTACTGATAGAAACGGAAAAAGCATTTAACTCCCTAAACCGAAACATGGCTTTGAAAAACATTGCAAATATATGCCCTTCTATACTACCTGCTATACAGAACTCATTATCTAGTCCATCCAAACTCTTCGTAAATGGAAACAGTTATCCTATCTAGTGAAGGAACCACACAAGGAGACCCATTAGCAATGGCGATGTACTGGCTAGCCAGTTTAACTTCAATAAAACTAGTCAACGATAACAGCTTAACGTAGAATTGGTAGGCAGACGATGGGAAAGCAGTCGGAAGGTTGAAAAACCTGCGAACAGCTCTTGACAACCTTATCAAACACGGAAAAAAATTTCGTTGTGATGTAAAGGTATCAAAATGCCAGCTCAATTTATAAGATGAAAAAAAAACAACGAGGCGATAAAGCTATTCAAAGATACCGAAATCAAAATGAAGAATGGGGACAGAGTACTTGGTTCTGTCGTAGGATCAGAGACTGAATGTATAACTTTATTAGAAAAATGATTGTTTTTAGCTGGAACTACGCCCATTACCACAGAAAATTTGCAGGCCTGCGAGAAGATACTGCAGGGAAATCTCTTTCCAAATTTATTGGGTAAAGATAATATTAGCCATCAACTTAGAGACATCGCTTCTTTGCCACTGAAAATGAGCGTTTCTAAATAATCAGCTACCTTCTGACTATGAGGTTTTTTTAGAAAGTTCAATTAAAACATCATTAGTCTTAGACATATACGACCCATTAACAGTTATATATGAGCAAAAAAATCTATAAAAAATTAATTTTAAACCTGAAAGAAACCAAAAGAGAACTAACCTTTTGATTAACAGTGAAAATCAAAAATCTGTGAATGGTCGACTGGCACACCATATCCTTTTTCTGATGGTTTTAACAGTGAGGATGTTCCATTTCAACGGTGAAAATGTCTTTGTTTCCATCTTATCTTTATCGTGTATGCAAGAATGTTGATTTCAGCTAGTGTTTCCTGTGCTACTGTGAACAGTTGTCGAATAATTTAGGGGTATTTTATCTGTCGTTAATGTAAAAAATTAAAAAAAACTTTAATGATTGAATTTGTTTGGGTTGCTGAGCTTGAAATACCATTTGTATGTTAATAAACCTATCATGATACCATTCAGGCTCCCACACACAATTTATTTCATCTGTCTAAATTAAGTTTTTGTCAGGACTTATACGAAACCGTTTTCTTGATTGTCCTTTGATATCTATGTTATGCTGATAATAGTCAATCAAAAACTATGCTAAGAAATTTTGGAGATCTACTTTTACTTTTGATGACACTTTCGAAACCGTTGTGTTTTTTCAAGAACTGCATCTAAGAATCTCTGAATTGAATTGGTTTAAGTTCCTACTGATGTATGCCGTAATGTTTGTGGTGGTGACACGAAAAATGATTCGTCTGTATCTATTATGGACAAGTAATTGTAATGGATTGCAAAAACATCTTTTGTGAAATTTGATTTCGCAAATTGTGAGTTAAGGTTTTTTATAATTTTTGATATAATCTATAAAAATTTAACTCTATGTCATCTGTTTGTTCTTTATGAAACAACGCATTAGTGATACCGCGTCTAGAGATCACAATCCAGGCTTAGAAACCATACCTCAGGAAATATTTCACATTGATCGAAATTATCTGACGACGCGGAGAGGGACTAATCCCAGCCATACGCAAAATTAGCTACTCAAGCAAACTGAACATTTCAAACCAAGAAAGCAAGAGAGATTGAAATTTACAAAACCTTATACCGATTTGATGTTTTAGTAGCAACTGAAGAACTTTTATCAATCAAAAAAACGTTCACACGAGGAATCCCTCACAAAATCATTGCCAGAATGACCAAAATCACCTCAGGTAACGATTTTTTTATCATAGCAGCTATCAACGACTGAAATTAACTACCGGAAGCAATTAGATCTAGCGACATTATTAACCAATTAAAAGCAAAACCGGAAAGTTGCGGCGATACTGTGTCCGTATTCTACAAACTCACACTTTTTGCAATGAGGATTTCCTTTGATTTTTGGATTTTTCTCGTATATGTTGAGAGTTAATGTGATTTTTTCTTCTATTTCTTTTTCTGAGTCTCCGACTTATACATGAAGTGGTTGTCTAAAAGTTTATTACACATTGTAATTTGAAACTTTCTCTTTTTTTTTACAAAAAAATTCAATGTTGTTTATGCTTGCCCTAATTCGTCTTCACATTTTGCAAAATAAATCTTTGGTTCACTGATTGGAGAAAAATGTGATGCGTTTTTTGTTGCTAATTTGCGTAATTTTGATGTTAATGTCATCGTTAAGATTTTTGTCGTTTTTGTATTTCTATATTCATGTGCAGTTAAAGAAAATGCTTTTTTTAACTCGTGTTTCTTTTTTAACAGCGATGTATTTAAATATTTGATCTCTTAGTCTACGGATTTCATTACATTAATCTCTTTGATGCCGTTTGTTCATTTCTTAATCGAACGTTTTTCAATTTTTTTAAGTAAATTTTTTCCAATCTGATGTTACTTCTGTTCGTAAAACTAAAAACAATCTTTGAGTTAAACTGTCGCGTAAGACTTGACCTACTGATATACGTCATTGAACCCAATTCTGTTAATTGGGTGTGTTTATACGTACTGTTTTTATCATCAACAACATCAACAACAACAACAACAACAACAAAAACAGCAGCAACAACATCAACACCAACAACAACAACAACAACTACTACTACTACTACTACTACTACTATTCTGTTTCCTGTGTTTAGACAACCGCGTATTTATACTCGTCAGAAAACAGACAAATTTTGTATTAACCAAACAACTGATTTATGCTCTTCTAATTTCTCTTTCTTGCTATTTTACTCGGTCTCCAGTGACTACGCCAGAGCTTGCAGGCTCGTTAATCGAATCGAGAAATACATCGACATCAGTAAACTTATCGGATTAAAAATTAGATTGATCAAATTCATGTGGAAATTTGCTGACGAACGATTTGTTGAATTAAATGTCTGCACGTGGCAACTCGCTTGCGATTGTAACAGATGCAGAATCATCAACAACATCAACAACAACAACAACAACAACAAAAACAGCAGCAACAACATCAACACCAACAACAACAACAACAACAACAACTACTACTACTACTACTACTACTACTATTCTGTTTCCTGTGTTTAGACAACCGCGTATTTATACTCGTCAGAAAACAGACAAATTTTGTTTTAACCAATCAGAATCGAGAGGAGAAAGCAACTGATCATTAATTATTAACTTCTTCCTTATCTCGATTCTGATTGGTTAAAATAATATTTGTCTGCTTAATGACGAAAATAATTGGTGCGTATTCATAGGTCTTAAAATAAAAAATCAGTCACATATCCCAAAAAATAAAGAGGCAGTCGCATAAGTCTCAAAATTTTTCAATTGATCAAAAGACTAAATTAGCTCAGAAAAGACAAAATCTCGGTTTATGGTCGCCGGTGGGCGCGCTTTGCCAGTTCGCGGCAATAACCGGCTCCAAATTTTGAATAGAATCCGACCCTTTGCTGGCAAGCTCATAACACGTTGGCGCCAGGGCAGGGCAAAAATTAATTGGACATTAAAAAACTAAATTGGAATGTTAAAAATCAAATATCAATTATTTGGAACAAACAAAAATTAAATTACAATCTTTCTTGGCTAACAATTTTTTTGACACAATTTCATTGTATCAGTATTTCAAGAAAACTTCGTTACAAACTTTTACGGAGATCAGAATTTGCATACTCTGCAGTACTAAAAAATGTTTCAAGTTAATTTGAAGTCGGAAGTAAAAATGGCGAATTCCATATATTGTGGTTGAAATTGCAAAGTTCCACAAGTAATTAGTCTCTTCTTGATAATAATTGCTGCGAAGTGGCTCTCAGTTTCAAGGTTTTGAGATTTTTAATGCCTTGTGTCATTGAGTCTTTCAGATTTGAAATCTGTTGTTTTTCCTCGAAAATAGTTTAAGTTTTACCAATTTGAATTTTTTATGGCGTTCTCAAAGTCTGGTTTAATGAAAAAATTGGCCGTCCGATTGGAAATATTTCAACATGATTCGGTACTCAAGGCATACCTGATTAAATAGACTTTTAACGTCTGTCATGTAGGTACTTTCCCGATGAAGAGACAACGTAACCGACTGCAAATTTTTCATATTGTGCAAGCATTTCTCATAAAGTTATTTGATAAATTAATTGCAATTAATCCACTAATGCACATTCGACCAAACGAAAATTAGGAAGGCTGCCATGACATCACGTGGTTCTCATGGTCCCTCAGGCAAAAATGCAAATGAGTGGAGACGCACACTAACGAAATTTGGTCAATGTTCAGTTGAAGT
Source organism: Symsagittifera roscoffensis (assembly GCF_963678635.1). Classification (NCBI taxonomy): domain Eukaryota; kingdom Metazoa; phylum Xenacoelomorpha; order Acoela; family Convolutidae; genus Symsagittifera; species Symsagittifera roscoffensis. Next base: position 17,526,089 of record NC_087062.1, on the reverse strand, counting down.
ATCAAAGGCACAGGCCAAAAGTGCACAAAAATATCGACAGAAATAATAAGTCCTGAGCTTCTTGAACCATGTTATGCAAGTCGACTAATTCCAATTGATAAAATCCCAGGATTTAGTCCAATTGGATTTAGTCCAAGACGAAATCATCCGCAGAATAATAGGTAGAACGATCACAAAGTGCTTAAAAAGCAAACTTATGGTGCTCGGATCGAATTACCAACTATGTCATGGCCAAAATGTGGCATCGAATATGCAATTCATACGCTTGGGAAGCAATACGAGAAAACAGATTCCGAAGAAGTATTACTGATAGAAGCGGAAAAAGCATTTAAGTCACTAAACCGGAACCTGGCTGTGAAAAACATTGCAAATATATGCCCTTCTATTTTACCTGCTATACAGAACTCATTATCTAGTCCATCCAAACTCTTCGTAAATGGAAAAAGTTATCCTATCTAGTGAAGGAACCACACAAGGAGACCCATTAGCAATGGCGATGTACGGGCTAGACAGTTTACTTCAATAAAACTAGTCAACGATAACAGCTTAAATTAGAATTGATATGGAAGGTTGAAAAACCTGCAAACAGTTCTTGACAACCTTATCAAACACGGAAAATATTTTCGATATCATCTGAAGGCATCAAAATGCCAGCTCATTTTAAAACATGAAAAAAAAATGAGGCGATAAAACTATTCTAGAAAGTTCATTTAAAACATCGTTAGTCTTAGACATATACTACCCAATAACAGCTATATCTGAGCAAGAAAAAAATCTATAAAAAATTAATTTTAAACCTGAAAGAATCCAAAAGAGACTCAACATTTTGAATAACTTGAGTGACAGTGAAAAATATGCACGTGAATTAACCTCCAAAAAAGATGTGTGCCATTCTGCCAGATAGGCACAGTGCAACCTTCCGGCGACACGAAAGAAAACGAATAAAGGCCTTATTAACGAAAAAGTATTGCGAAGGAGGGTAGGAATATTCTAGAATTTTTATTTTTAAAATTTCGATCGAAGAGTGAATATTTCTGAGAAATACAAAAAAGACGGCCATTTTGACGAAAAAGGACGAAAAAACAGAACAACGACAAATATTGTGGAAAACGGTCGCACAAGAGACGAGAAATACGAAGCCTCTTATCGTGGCAACAACACACGATAAGACTCTTAGCAGTGGATATTAGTGGAGAAGGAAGCTTCAGTGGGGAAGGAATATTCCACGGAACCCTCCCGTGCCACAAATTGGAAGAGATAAGAACGTTATCTCAGGAAGATTACGGGAGCGGAGGCTTGGTCCCCCAGAGACTGTTTTATGTGAAGGGACTATATAAAACTGACTTTGTAGCTACTTGGATGTCGTAAAACTCTGAATTAACATCGGTACTATTTGATATTTTAGAATATGAGTAGCTAGAAAGAGGAAAGGGTCAATCCATCTCCAATGGATTTAATATAGAACTGTCACAAAAAAACATATTAAAATAGGTTGTTCGAGCCGTGTTTTTAATGAAAATCACGTAGTCTGAGGATCCGAGACTCAGCTATGTGGTTGTGTTCGCATGTAAGCGAAAGCTGATCAAAAGTCGTTTGACTGATGGCCTAAAAATAGTAACTTTTTACTTAGCCCTAAACAGACCAGAAAATCAACTGGCAAGGTCGAGACGGTGAAAAACGAGTAGGATTAAGGTAACTGACGCCTGCCATTCGTTAATAGGTATTTTTTCTACGCTCCGTCGCTGTGTAGTATTTGGGCGAATGTTACATAGACGTTTTTATGGCGCTCCTGGGTGGGCCTGTCAAAGGCATAAGACCATCATGATCAGCAAGCGTTTCAGCGATGAACCCTCCGCTCAGGGCGTATAGCCGAGTTAGAGGCCTTAATGGCCGTTATTGTACTAGGGGGAAGGTGCGTACCCTCCGGCTAGTACTATTTAGCTTTTTAACTTAGTTAACACCGAAAATTCCGGGGGCCGGAGGGTTAGGTGGGAAGTCATGAGCCCGCTTGTCCCAAGATCCCGGGACCAAAAACAATTAAAGAGAAAGCGTAAAACCAAACAAAAATAGTGTATAACCAAGAAAAAGCCAAAAATTAATTTATTTGAAAACAAAAAAAGTACAAAAAACAGTAAAAAATCCAAAAAAGACCAAAAACAGTAGAAAAACATAAAGTGACAGTTTATATGTTATTTTCGGACGAGATGTGATCTGACCTTCCTATTTGTTGTTGTTTCAGATTGATCTATATAATTTCTGATAGAAAGATTGTGTGTTTTGGTGAAGGGTTGGATACCCTCCCTTGAGTGTAATTTGAGTATTTAAGCACGTTAATGGTGATTTTGCCGGTGACCGGAGGGTAGAGCGGCAAGCTGACCGACGTGTTCCACACTCAACAAGGACATCAAGGACAACATCCACAACGACTGTTGGGTATCGTTGAAACAATTTTAGTATCGTTTGGGTACTATTTCATTAAAACTTAAGTGGTGGGGGGCACGATTGGCGCGGTCCGATTGTACCCTCCATCGATTACAAATTTCCGAGTTAAGGGTCCTAATTCGGGTATTTTGGTGCAAAGGAGGGTATAGTACTATTCATTAACGACTACTAATAGGTTATTATTCTTATTATATATTACTTATCTCCTAATTGGACCCAAGAGACACCCAAATTTCGTCGAAAATTATCGATTTTTGACAAACTATAGACCCCCAAATTTTTGGATTTCCGAGCTTTTCCGAACAGCAAAAAGCTTTTGCATAGGGATTAGCTACGTAGTTCGATCCCCCTAACTAAAGAAACCGCGTGAGAGAAGACTCAGTAGAAGTTGGAAAAAACCAAAATTTTTGATCAAAATTTCGATAATTTTCTGAATTTTGTCAATCTGTTTTGGGGATTGAGTTTTTGAGTTTTTAGAGTTAGAGCAATAAAATTTTTTGTGATAGGAGCGTGCTAGCATAACGTGCTTGGCTGCCAGAAAAATTCTTGAGTAACCCTCCGCCTAGCTCCGTAGATAGAGCTAACGACTTAAGGATTGGAAAAGGAAGGAATCGGAGGGTCCAAATTTGATAGTTATTGGCCAAATTTTTGTCTCCAAACCAATTTTGATCCGGTTTTTTGCACTATTCCAGTGCCGTACAGGGCTACTACGCTCGTTTCAATTATTTTTAGGCACTTTCAATAGGAATTGCGGAAAAGTTTCTCAGAACCTATATAATGGTGAAAAAAGGCCGTTTGGACAAACACGTTTTTGGCAATTTCTCAAAGACTAGCCAACCGATTGGGATAATTTTGGTACCATAAGTCGACGTTTTGGACCAATTTTTCGGACCGCAACCGTTTTTGGGTTGATAATCTCGGAAAAGAAAATTTTTTTAGAATTTGTTGGTTTGGAGGGTCCAAATTACAGGTAACCCTCCGAGCGGCAGAAAATTTTATCAAAACACCTTTTTATCCTACTGGGAAGGTTGACCGTGTCAGCCAACCTAGTTTTAAGTCAGGTGGACCGCTTTTGGAGACTCTATCGCGGTAACATAACCTTTTTTCTTGATTTTTGGGGAACCCTCCGGAATAACCCTCCGGAGTCAGCCAAACCCCTTAGCAACCCTCCTTAGTGGAAAATTTCCACGAGATCATCCAGAGAAGTTAAAACAGCCCCCCATAGAGAATTTAGCTTCCTGAAGTTAATTGAAGGCCCTTCTAAGTGAGGTTCAGAAATTTGAAAATTTTGGAGGTACCCTCCGAAGTAACCCTCCGGAGCATATTAAGCATCTTATTGACCCTCCTTAGTAAATTTAGGGGGGACCCTCCGAAGTAACTTGGGTGATTAAGGTACCCTCCGAAGTAACCCTCCGAGGTAGGCTAAGTGTCTTAACAACCCTCCGAAATAACCCTCCGGAGTGACTTAAACTTCTTAGCAACCCTCCTTGTTAGAAACTTGAGGAAACCTTCTGTGGCAATTTGGGAGACGGGAAACATCCATTTAATAAAGATCATATTAGGATATTAGGCGTGCTTATTAGGATCATAGGAGCCCATTTTGGCCCGGAAATTCGTGATCAACTTTGGCTTCTAGATCGGGTGTATCAGAAGTACCCGAACAAAAATATATATTTTTTTTTATTGTGATTTTGGTTGTGTGGTTGCCTTGAGCTACTTAATAGGAAAGTTCGGGCAATCCGGGAACAAATAAAGGAATACCTCGGTGAGTGTATTAGGCAAATACACACTCACTTGAGAAGAAAAGTTGTTCCCTACTCTCGTGCACTTGGAGCAGTCCGGGTGTGGGAGAGCTTTTTCTTAGACTTAAGAAATTTTCGATCAGAGGTTGCCTTGAGCTACTTAATAGGACAGCTCGGGCAATCGCAGGACACCTAAAAGAAGACCTCGGTGGGTGTATTAGGCAAATACACACTCGATTGAGAAGACTGTGTCCTGGGCTTCGTTCTTTCGGATCGTTCCGATTGAGGGAAGTCTTTTTCTTTAAGACTAAGTTTTATTGATCTGTTTCTGAATCATCACTGCTGTGTACCAAAGATTGTTTGATTTTAACAAAGCAGTGACTTGATAAATTGTGTGGCGATAAATTGATACTGACGAAAGGTCGCTGTCACCTGTAGGATATTCTTATCTGGTTATCCATTGTGTTTTGTGTGTTGATTATATCTTGTGAAAATTTCGTGATACTGTTATACTATACAACAGGGTTGAGTTATCATTATATCAATACTGAGCAGGCTCTGTGTGTGTAACTCTAGCTGAGTCACTAAGATTGTCATTGAGAAACCTAAGAGACATTCTTGATACTTACGAGATCGAAGAGGTAGCGTTAAGTAATTTAACTTGAACTTGTTTGCGGTACGTGTGCATCGCCATTAAATCATACGAATATTGTTTTTTGTCACAAAGCATGCAGCGCAGGGACTCGTTAGGACCGACTACTAAGATTCCCAGGCTGAGCAAGGGCAGCACGCGAAAATTTAAAACTAGGCGTAGCCACACCTCGTTTAGCAGCGCCTCCGACGTGTTTGCCGAAACCGAATCGACTAAAGGTCAACCTGATCTTTCAGTGAGCGAAATGAAATTAAGGAGCGAGAAAAACCTCGATGGCGATCAAAGGCGGAGCGCCGAAGCCGGAACCGCGAGCGAAACGCTTGTGGACCCCTTTGACCAAGCGAGGACCTCGAGCGGGAGGAAGTCGAGAGGACGGAGGAGACCTCGGAGCGTTCCGAGGTCGAGCCGCGAGAGGAAGTGTTATTCAAGGGAATGTCCAAATCGGAGACCAAGAGTCATACGTGGATGAGAGAATATTCACATACGGCTAATACCCACTCATCTCTGGCCAAGCAGAGCAACAACGCGATGATGTCGAGTATAAGCCCGAGTGAAGAACAACCGGGTTCGAAGGCCAAGAAGAGTTGGAAGTCTTTGTATGATGAGCGCGTGGCGTCACTACGAACTGAAGGTTTATCTTCCAGTTATGACTACCCGGAGATAACCCATCCGGATGTGAACTTCACACCGTGCCCAAGGAACGACATGAGCAGGAAGGCGTCGTCCGCCTCGCCGACCAGGCCCATGTCAGATGGGATAACGATGGGAACGTATTCAACGATCGACAGATTGATGACGTCGATGAGCAAGCAAAAAGGCGGTGCGTCATCAAGCACCAGGCTGCAGCCGCAGTTGACCTCATCTTCTTTGGGACTAACCCCGTCATTTGGGGCCACTGGCGACATAAGTGACATGTTCGCTGGCGTAATGAATGGTCTGGATGAACTGAGACGGGCATGACTCAGAGAATAGATCAGGTTGACGAGAGAGCTCACCAGGGTCGAGAGAATCTGAGAGATGAACTAACGCACGCGAAGTCGCAGGCGAGGGTTGATCAGGCTCAGCTGATTTGCAGCACCGATCAATGCCTGGCGGAGAGCCTGGCACAGGCAAACAAGGAGTCACAGGAAAGAGAGGCTAGGATGACGAGAGAGATCGAGCGATTGTTGAACGATCATGATAGTACCTACGCCCACACGATGACTAGCCTGGAGAAAAGGTTAGGTGCCAAGTCTGACTTAATGATGCGGAAGCTTGACGCGATCCTGAATGGGAGCAATTGGCAGGAGCGTTCCAACCAAAGGGAGTGCTCACGCCATGCGAATGATGGAGATGGTACGGGCAGCAATGCCAGAGCCCAGCAAAGCTCGAGAACGAACTACGAACCTAGGAACAAGGAGCGGCCAAGGGCAGCCCCGTCGAGGCCTGGCTGGACGAATCCAGTCCCGCCGGAGGCAGATGCTACCCCGGAGACGAGGTTGCCAACTGTGCCACAAGTCAGTTCAGTACCAGATCTGACTACAGTCTCACAGGACACAACGATGTATGCCTCGTTGTTTGAGCCTCTGAACAGATCTCTCGAAACATTCATCACCAAACTCTCGAAGTTAACCGAGAGAGGAGAGAGGTCAAGAAGGACACTGAAAAAGCCGAAGTCATACAAAGACGAGTCAGACGGCTGCATTGATACTTGGATAGAGGCGATGAAGTTGCACTTTGAGGAAGAGAGTCTCTCCAAGGAACAAGAATGCAGCGCGCTAACGAGCAACCTGGAGGGTACTGCACTAAATTGTGTAATGGCGAAAAGAGCCAATGAGAGAGACAGCGCCCGCAAGATATTCGACATCCTGCTGAATCGTTTCGGCTCTGGCGTACAAGGACACCAGGCTATGGTGAAGTTCGAAAAGAGGCGTCAAAGAGATGACGAATCCATAGACAAATTTTTGGATGACCTTGAATTGCTTAGGAGGAGAAGCAATCCCGATGAGAGAATATCCGAGCGAAACTTGGCGATTGCTTCGAAGTTCATGGACGGGGTAAAGAGTGAGGAGTTGAAGACGATGTTGGCCACACACTTCACCCTGTCACTTGACCAGGTACCCACGCCCGATGATTTGCGTATGAAGTCACGCGAATATTTCCTCATAAAACCGAGGGCGCAGAACCGTTACAGCAATTATGGTAACTATAGCGGGACAAACACTGGTGCGAATTCCAGTTGGTACAAACCTCGCGATGACATGGATAAGAGGAGGTCATGTGCGAATTGTGGCTCGACGGACCATCACGTTTCCGCGTGTTCTGCATACAAACAGAACACGAAAGCAATAGGCTACTTTCTCGAGTAGGTCGACGCGACCGACGAGGATCACGAAGAGTACGTCAGAGGGCTCATCTTGAAATATGGTCCGAGGTGTTTCTTCTGTAATTTGGAGGGACACTTCAAGTCGGATTGTACTCAATTTTGGGATGCAGTGGCGGACGCGAAACATCCCCGCCACGAAGAGGCTCTTTCGGGTGTCAAGGCCAGTCGAGCACGTCTGATGAACGATGCCGAGTCTCGGAGAAAGGAGACGACACCGAGCACCTTTACGACTAAGAAGGTAAAGACACTGCCTGACGAGGTGGTAGCCTCGAACCTGGAGGCAGAGTCGTTTAGCCCACTCAAGGTGGATTACGGTCTGGCGGCAAGGACAGCGCTGCAGAATGTCAAACAGGACCTAGCCACAAAAGAAGTGGAGCAATGGGTAAGGTCGGAGCTGGAGAACACAGATCTTCGGGAAAGTTTTAATATTCTGGGTAAACCGACGAAAGTAGAAGACAAAGAGGAACCCAGGAAACAGGGACTAAAACTGAACGTTATATCTGGGAGAACTTTCGGCATGACGAAGGAGGGGACGAAAATAATGTCCATTATCTCAGTCGCAGGGCACCAGGTGGTCAAGAACTTGAGTGAACCATCCGAGATTACACTAGTCCACCTGGACATCTATGCCGACTACCTGAAGGAAAAAGATCCCAAACTGGACTCCAGGGCAGTGCGAGCGCTGCTCACAACAGGAGATCCGAGGCTGATGAAAGTGGATGGACATTATATCGATGTCCATGGCCCTTACCCGATTCTAATGAATGTGGATGGCATCAATATCTACACAAAAGCTCACATAACTGATGCGAACGATCAGATTGGCCGGATATACATTGGTCAAGAGGAGCTGAAGGTTAGACGAATCGATAACAACGCGATGCTCGAACAAGATGCGGTGCACATAGGTTGCGACGCCGATCTGGCCGCACATGTGCTGGACGCGCAAGGCAGACAACTTTCAGTAAAGGGACTGCTAGACACGGGAGCAGTGGTTAGTGTCATGCCAGTCAAAACTTGGACCGACATGGGTTTCGAGAGGTCGGATCTCATACCGACAAACATCAGGTTGGCAGCTGCCAATCAGGGAGTGATCTATGTGACTGGACGAACTCCGATCATTTCACTGCAGCTCGGAGGAAGACATCTTTGGATGAGCTTCCTAGTAGTGGAGAATTTGGACGAATCCGATCAGTTCATCTTAGGAAGGGATTTCGTGCGCAACTTTGATGTCACGATCGATCTCAATGACGGGTTGATTAGGATCAAGGATCCTGAGAGAAAGTATGAAAAGAGACCCCTCAATAAGATCCTAATTAACCAGGCCAAGGTGCCGATTTTTCTGGAACGAAAAGTTAGATTAAAACCAAATCAAGCCGTAATAGCGACGTTTAGGATGAGGAACTTGAATGAACTCAGCAATGACAGACAGGTGTGTCTGGTACCAAATCCAAACAGTAAAAGCTCGGCTATTTTAGGAAGAAGCTTCTCACTCACTCAGAGCGGACTGTGTGTGAGTGTGTTATTGAACACAGAAGCAACAACAGTGACAATACAGAGGGGAAAGAAACTTGGCTATGCTTTGCCTCTGAACACAGACTTTCAGAGTGTGGAGAACTTGAAAAAGTTTGATGTAACTAAATGTCCATTGCATGCGAACCAAAAAAGTATAATGAGGAGAGTGAATGAATTGAAATCTTCTAGGAAATTGTTTTCAATGAAGTCGGAAACAGATGATAGGCTGTCTAGTTGTTCCAATTTTCCTGAGAGGCCGACAGAGACATAGTTGGCAGCGAATAAACCGGTCCTACCTGAAATAGAACATTTGAAGGGTAAAATATCAGACATGGAACTAGATTTGCTCAGAGCGGTGCCAAGTCGGAACGCAGACGTTTTTTCGAAACATAAGGCCGACATAGGTTGCTGTAATTTTGTAGAACACGAGATTGAGATATAAGAGGGCTCGGTACCTCATAGGGAAGGGGCGAGAAGAATGACCCCTCACAAGTCAGAAGCGTGTAGGAAGGAAATCGAGATGTTAATGGAGTATGACATGATCGAGCCGTCGAAGTCCCCGTGGGCTTGTGGCGTGGTCATGGCGAAAAAGAAAGGTGGACAACTCAGGTTTTGTTGTGATTTCCGTTATCTGAACGCAGTGACTATAAAGGACGCATACCCGATTCCCCGCATCGATGAGAGCCTATCCAAGCTGGGAGACGCGGAGTTCTTCACGACGTCAGATTTGGGCTCTGCGTTCTGGCAAGTGCCACTCAGAAAGCAAGATCGAGAGAAAACAGGCTTCGCGTGCGAGCTGGGATTGTTCCAGTGGAAGAGGATGCCGTTCGGATTGTGCAACGCGACGGCCACATTCCAGCGACTGATGGCCCAGGCACTCACGAGCGTCACTAAGAAATACTGGAATCTCATCATGTGTTATGTCGATGATGTCGTGATTGCAACACCAACCTTAGAAGACCACATAGAGAGGTTGGAGGAGGTGTTTTCTTGCATGAAGCAGGCGGGTCTGAAATGTAAACCCTCTAATTGTGAAATCCTCAGGGATTCCATAAAGTATCTGGGCCGCCTGGTGGACAAACATGGAGTGAGACCAGATCCTGAAGCGGTTGAAGCGGTGCTGACCTGGAAGGCACCTAAAACAGATACACAGCTGATGAGTTTTTTGGGATTCGCTAATTATTATCGAGAGTTCATCAAGGGGTATGCTGACAAAATATACCCCATGCAGCGGTTGATGAGAAACAAGGGCAAAAAGTTCACTTGGACTGATGAGGCACAAGTTTCATTTGAGAACATCAAACGTGAACTTTGCGAGGCACCGGTCCTCGGCACGCCAACAGAGAAGGGGATGTTCGTGCTGGACACGGATGCATCAGTGGTTGCGATATCGGGCATACTTCACCAGGAGCAGGAGTGGAACGGGAGAACGATTCTTCGTCCGATAGCTTACGGGAGTAAAGTCCTGAGTGATACTGAGATGAAGTACGGCGCACCAAAAGCGGAGATGTTTGCGGTGATCACTTTCGTGGAAAAATACAGGGCCTACTTGGGGAGTGCTCCCTTCAAGTTACGTGTGGATAATCGTGCCCTTGCCTGGCTGAAAACCTATTCGATGGACCAAAGTTATATTGGTCGTTGGATCGTGCGCTTGGATGGATACCACATGATCATAGAGCACCGTACCCGTGACAAGCACCAGAACGCAGATAGCCTCAGTAAAAAGACAGAATTTTATGAGCGCCTCGAGGAGAAGCAGGCCAACCAATCAGAAATCAAAGACGGGTTTTCATTTCTGGACAAGGAAACCTACGACAAACTACCACTTACTAGGTGGTTAGACAAGTCAGGGCATCCTATACCCGGACACCCTGACCTTCCAGCGGAAACGGCCGCGGAGATAAAGCTTTTAGCCAGAGGCGAGCCCGTTCCGTTGGATCTGCTAGTCCGATCCAATTTGGTACAGCAAGAACTTACCAGGCTGGGTATAAACAGCATGGCTCTATTAAACAGGACGGTGAACGTGGCGCCGGACGTCATGGGAAAGCTCCGTGACTTGTTGGCCAGGGAAGTGGATAGGCATGATCGTGAGTGGATGGAGACCATGCACCGGTTGACGGTCACCGAGAGAACAGAGAAGAGGCCAGTGTCCATTCGCAGCCGAGGCATTGAACGGGATTGCAGGTCGATAGTCAACCAGCTGGTGAGCTCGATGCCGAAGGAGGTCTTGTTGAGAACTTCGTTCACTGAATATGGGACACTGAATCAGACCCAAGCCACTGAGGAAGTCAGGATCAAAACGAAATCTAGCTTCGCGAGGAGAGTGCATTTCACGGATGCGAAAGAAGAATACGAGCCGAGCCCAGATTGTTCGTCCGGGGACGAGACAATGTCCGGGGAGTCTGATACCTTCGAGCCAGTCAAGGACGACTTGTCTGAGGAGTCAGACACCTTTGAGCCCGTGCAGGACGACTTGTCCGGGGAGAGGTTGACGAGACCACCTAGGGGCAGAATTTTGTCCGGGGAGTCGGGTTCAAAGCGACCAATGGACAGAGTTTTGTCCGGGGAGTCGAGAAACATCTCAGACAACTTGGAATATGATGTTGGGGATCAGTCAACTCAAGTGTTGACTCGAGGCCCCAGTCCTGGGACAACACATCTGAAACAACTTCCAATTCCGATATGTCAGAGATCGCAATCCATTCCTTATTAGTAGACTGGAAGCAGCGTGGGCTGGACCGAGAAACGCATCAGGATCCAGACAGGGACAGATACACCTCAGATGAAGAGGGCACTGTGGTAGATAATGCCGCAGACGAGCTCGAGCTGATAGCAGTTTCGAAACGCCCAACCAGATTGCTGCCACATGGTACGGTCGTCCGTACCAATCTGGAACCATCTGTGCAGGAAGCGACGCCTTTGAAAAAGATATGGCGTGTCAAGTTGATGTACGATGCTCATGCTCCGGAAATAATGAGTGGGCAAATGAACGTGGTAAAGACGTATTTGAAAACCAGGTACAGGCTGTCGGATCTCCTAAGGGCTCAACGAAATGATAGAATGACGAGCAGTCTGAAGAGATGGATCGAGAATGGAGCACCTGATAAGGGAGATTTGGAAGAAGACAGCTACAACATCTTGAAGCAATTCTACCTGAAGAGAAGCGACTTGTTGTACCTGAACAAGGACGGAATCGTAGCCTGTAAACGTAAAGAGGAGGACAAGGTCCTTTATAAATACAATTCAATAGTGTTACCACAGTTGTACCAAACCGAATTGCTCTTTCGCTCACATGATCAGATGGGCCATCAAGTCGTGGACAAAGTGTACAACAGGATACAGAAACGATTCGAATGGCCGGGATTGAAGAAGGCTTGTGAGAAGTGGATCGCCGTATGCCTGTCATGTCAGCAGGCGAAGGATCCCAGGAAACTAAGGTTCCCTCTACAATCAATAGAGTCGTCGGGATTCAACGAAGTGGTGCAATTTGATCATCAGAAAATCTGCATGACAGCAATGGGCTATAATCAGGTGCTGGTAATGATCGACCATTTTACGAAGTATGCGGAGGCAGCACCCTGCATGACAGCATCGGCGGAAGAAACATGCGATCATTTGATAAATGTGTGGATAGCGAGCCATGGCTGCCCCATCACGTTCCAATCGGACAATGGCAAAGCATTCGTGGGTGATCTCACGAAGGAGTTAATGAAAAGGTCGCAGGTAGCGCAGGCCCACTCGACCACTTATCACCCGCAAACGAATGGCCTAGTCGAGAGGCAAAATCGCACACTGGTATCCATGCTGAGAGTCTATTGCTCGCGTTACATGGATGACTGGGACAAGCACTTGCCGCAAGTGATGGGTGCTTACAACAGCACTGAGAATTCCACCACGGGAATAAGTCCGCACATGATGCTAACGGGTCACGAAAAAGCGCTTCCGTTGACGTTTTTCTACCCTAAATATGAGGGGAAGAGAACAGCACCGCAAACGTACGTGCGGGATGTTATTAGAAGACAGCAGGACCTCAATGACTTATGCAGGAGGAACACGCAACAGGCGCAAATTAGACAAAAAGGAGGTTTGATAAAAGGACAGCCGATGCGAAAACCTACTCAGTTGGCGACTACGTCTGGGTGTTCCAGAGGAAGTGGTTCCACCAAAAGGAACCAAGAAATTATTAAAGAAATGGCGTGGTCCATTTCAGATAACAGAGGTGCACCAAGGAGGTCGTTTTTATCGATTGAGCACTGGAAGAGCAGCTCATTATGAAATTATCAAACCACACAATGCCTCGTCAGAGGACTGGTGCATCCCAGCGGACATGCAAGAGGGCGACTATTTGATAGTGGATCCTGCTTGTGAAGTGAATGAAAGGGGTACTCGCCACAAAAACGACGGGAATGAGGTGGTGGACGATTGCGACCTACCACTGGATCTGGAGTTGACCGAGCGAGTAGAGGTGGACGATGAAACTCTACCTTATGCCGAGGAAGACTGGGACTGCCCGGAACAAATCGAAATTGACAAAGGAATACAGCCTGACTTTCCTCTCACCATGGAAACACGCCAGAGCAAGAGAGGAAAAAACAAGAAGAAATACAATCTGTACGTCGAGGATTTCGTTGTAGACAGGATAGTTATAAGTGATGTCATGGACTCGCTAGTGGGACTGGACAAAGTGGCGGTGCTAGAAGAAATCGACTTGGTGAATGATATGGATCAGGATTGGATCGACGATCGATCAGAACCGGAAGTGGAGTTCGAACCAGAAGCGGAACAGACTCATGAGCAAGAACTAACGAGTTTGCGCGTGCTCGATTGGCTCCATGATCTGCCGACAGATCCAAAGGAAACGATCCTGACGATTCAGGACGTCGATAAAGACGGCATCAAATACATCAGTCATGACAATACCGAGTCCAACTGGGTCGCCCCAGATGGTCCTCTACGTGTTCCACAACCCAACTTCGATCGCCTAGACTTTGGGCGATCGACGGGGACGTCGATGGATATTTTTGTCCGGGGAGTGGGGGTAGGACTCACCCACACCGAAAATCTGATAATAAAAAAATTGAAATCGGCAAGAGAAACCGGAGAACTAGAGACAGAGGACGAGAAGGCTAAAAAACCACCTTTTGGACGAATTTTTGAATCGTATTTTGACCTACCGAACCATTATTCAAACAATATCGTCATAACGGACAGCGATTTCATACTCACTGAACGCACGTGCGCTATAGCGATAACCGCGGACGTAAGCTTCAAAACAGCAATAGCGGCTGATTTCAAAAGAGAGTATAAGAACATCGAATTTTTATGGAAACAGAGGCCTGGTGTGGGAGGGATGATAGCGCTGCCCCCTGTTGCATGCATCCCATATACCAGGGAAATATTTGTGTTTCCTGGTTACCAAGGCCACTGATAGGCAACACGTAGATCCAAAGAGCTTGGTATTGGCCTTGACTCGACTTAGGGTTTTTTTGGTTGAGAGAGGAGTGACCTCTCTCTCGTTACCAGTATATGACCCTAATAGGGGAAAGCTACATCCGAGAGAGTTGTACGCACTTGTACATGTGATATTTTCAGAAACTGACATAGAGGTTTACTATCTGAGCATATGCTAGGCATTGCGTTTGGCGATAAGTGGTTTTTATTAAGTTACTTGATAAGAATTAGTGTCAAGTTTTAGATTAGGATTTAGATTAGGTTTTAGGTACAATGTTAGGGATTAGGTTTTTATGTGATAATATAGATGTGTGATGTTTATGTGTTTATGTGTTATGTTATTGTTATGATATGTTTTATGTTAGACCTAGAGTACTCCAGGTCATCAAGGTGACAGCGCTCATTTGTGCTACCCTGACAAAGATACAGGTGGACGATCCACCTTGGTGCTAAATTTTTAAATCAGGATTGAGAAAAGAATTTCAATGAAGAGTTTTAAAGAGTTGAATGATGTTTAATCCAAAAATGATGGTTTTAAGTCGCGACTTGTTTTTTAGATCTTGATTGATCGGAAATTGTTTATTGAATTCATTGAATCAAACGAGACAGGAAGAAACTACACGACAGCAAGAATCAACACGATAAAAAATGGGTGACACAAACGAACTCATGGAATTCCTCTCAGCGAGTCTAGGAGCGACTCTGGACGAGATCTATCAGCGGCTGATCGATTGTGATTTTACACGAGAAGACCCGGGGCTGGCGATGTTTGTGGTCGCGCTCCTCAATGCATTAGGACGAGAGGGTCGAGGGAATCGCCCTACAGAAGTCGTGTTGATGTTGGCCTTCGGTGAGTCCGGGACCGCCGAGAGAGGTCGAAACCGACTGATGAGATGGCGGCGTGGAGAAATGTCTGGCCACGACCTGGCTCGTGAGCCAGGACTAGGTGAACAGAGGGACCACCGGCTAGGTGAGATGCCCTTACCCGTCCAACCTGCGCGACCACTCATCGGAGCGAAGAGACAACGTGATGGGCCAGGCCCGTCACATTCGGTCGACTCTCCAACAGCTGCTCCTCCTCCGAAGAGAGTGAGGGTGAGTGAAATAGAGATCCAGACGTCGGAGACGATTGAGACGCTGGAGAAGAAGGAGAGAGATCAGAGCGAGCTGTGTGCCAAACTCCAGGATTATAGAGCGATAGCTCGAGAAAGAGACGAATGGAAGAAGAAATTTGAAGATCTACAGGTGGCCTACAAGGAGGATGAAATAAAGCACCTGAAGGAGCTGTATATGGCAAAGGTGAGCCAAGTGTCACAGGAAGTTCTGGCGACAATGAAATCCTCGGAGGGATCCAGCGACACACGCCCCAAGACAAGAGTACAGGAGCTGTGTGCATCGAGAGGGCCCGAGGCTCCTCAGCAGACACAACAGTCTGCTTCCAGTCAGAGGAACACAATACCAGACCCTTCTGACACCTATCTCGCTCCTCAGTTCCAGGAATCATTCAACCAAGTGGCCAGAGCAACAATGGATGAGATCAACAGAACCACTGGGCGGACATTGGGTAGGATCGTTCCTTCCCAACGTCTTGATCATTCATCCAATAGCTCGGAGCGAGCACCCCGCACGGTAGCGTCCTCGGGGACTGCGCATGGCGGAACCTTTCAAAAGTCCCGCGTGGTAGACATTAGGAAGAATCTGATGGCACGTCACCAGTTCACGCAAGTGGCCGCGGAGCATCCTCGAGCCTGCCTGAATGACATGAGCTGGAACCCCGCTATGAGCGCTCAGGTAATTGCCCCAGGGAGTGGCCACTTGATCATAGGAGACAGTTTGTTGAGGGATCTGAATGAGATCTTCGTCTATGGTCAGACTACCACTCTGTTCTTTGGAGGAGCCTCAGTGGCTCAGGTCATCAAGATGATGGAGTTCCAGAACGAAGATCACCTGGATATATTGGTAATAATGCTGGGAAACAACGACGTCTCGAGAGCCCCAGTGACTCCGGAGAGCAAGTGGGAGCCTCTAATGGTATGCCTCTTAAACGAACTGAAGGAGAATTACAGGCCCAGGCTTGTAGTGTTGTGCACGATACCACAAAACCCGCTGGTGGGCACCACAGTACCAGAATTCATGAATGGCAACGTGACACGGTGGAACGAAATGATCCGCAGTCTGGTGAGAAACAACCCTGGCGAGCTGCGACTTCTGGATCTCGAAAACATGCTGCGCATGATTGATCACATCGCGCTTACCAGAGATGGAATACATTTCAACACCCAACGAGGGAGACACTGGGTCAATGATGTATTTCAGACGCAATTGAGGGAAGTGGAGCAGGAGTCGAGGGCGACCAGTTCTCTGGCTCGGACCAGCTCGACCGGAGGAGATAGAATAAGGGCAAGCGTGCCCGAATCCCTCGTCAACCGCCTAGAGCCCTTGGCGATGGAGACGGCTGCAGCTGCAACCGTCGCTCCGAGCTCAAACGTAAGAGAGAGGCTAGGGACTGCTCCTCCTCCCAGAACACAACCGCTTGAAAGCCGACTCGGGAGATCAGTTGATCAGAACAGGAATAACTCCCAGACCGTGTCTAGGAGGAACGATCCGCCTGCCATGGCAAACCCAGCTTCAGCAGCCGGACCGTCTACGAGCGCCGTGCCAGTGGAGGGAGTTGAACCAGGCATCGTGCTGCTTTGGAACCGATCAGACCCTAGTCATTGGAGACAGTACGAGGCGGACATGTCAACGAAGTTGAACATGAATACTTTGACGTGTCGGGAGGACGCAATGAAAATGATTGGCGGAGAAAGTCCCACAGTGTCGCGACTATATCGGATACCTAGCGTGGATTGGCTGCTAGTAGAGCAGGAGCAGTTGAGTTCCACGACTACGCTCCGGCACGCAGACTTGAATGGGTTGCCTCAGGACAATACCTTTGGACCTTTGAATACCCGGTCTCTTACGGACGTCCGACAGAGAGCCCGGGAACTGACGCCACCTGCTCGCAAGGGCAAGTTTCAGGCAGAGAACAAGCCCAATAACAAGCATCACAAGATGTACAGGCAGTTTGCTAAACCACCCGGTCAGACGCCTGGCGAGTATTCGAGGGACTACCCCCGAACGACCACGGTGGATGGAGATGACAAGAGATATGGGAAACTGAAGGCCCCAATAGGCGACGGCCTGTTTGCAGCTTATGATCCCTTAGATATGAAAGCTGCCAAGTATCTGATTGTGGCCAGTTCAGATTATCTCTATACGCCCCGTTCTCTCTTTTGGCCCGACGTGATTTTCTTGACGGCGCCTAAATTGGACTGGTGACAGGCAATAGGCATGATGATAAGTGTACGAAGGGTGGTCAGCATGGAGCCGCAGGTGATAGTGGTTGCAGGCTCAAATGATCATCTACAAAGCAGGGGCTTGTTGACACGTCTGACGGATGGGTCGATCCCGAGCAACGAGGTCATAGGGGAGGCGATAATGACATTGCTCTCGGCAATGGCTGAGGTAGAAACAGCAGCAAAACAACGTTTCACCCAAAATGTAGTGAAGGTGGTCTTTGTGTTGTCACCAGGGTACGCTGCATTGCCAGAACCCCTTCAGTTTGTGTACACGATGGTCACAACGATGGCAGAGGGACGGTTCAACGTAATAATTCCTGCCCCGAACAGAGTGGTAGACCCAAACAATTACTACCCGTCCCGATCTGAGCTTCCTGCCGTTTGGGCTGACATTTCCAATGCCATACAAGGACTCAAAGATTGTAGCACAACTCGGTTGGTGCTAGATGAGGTTCTGGGGTTGGAGCTGTCCAACTTTGCCAGATTGCTGAAGTTAAGACCAGGGGTAGATGACGATCATCTGTTAGTACAACAGGTGGCTGATGATCTCTGGTTCAGACAGATGGATCATGCCGAGAATGAGCAGGGAAGGACAGTCAGGAAGAACATGACGTCAGCGGAAAAGGATCTCATGGCAATGGCTTTGCGCACAAAGCCGCACAACAACGTATGGTTGTACTTGTCGCCAAGGCTGTGCACCTTGGGTGAGGACGCGTTCGAGCATGCGCCGGCAGTGATAAAAGAGATACACGTGTATCTGAAGAACTTGTTTGATGCCTGGGAGTTAGCTGGGGGCATGATGTTGAAATTGATGCAGGACGTAAACACGATGTCACTGGAGAAGTTCCAAGCTGTCGTGCTAGCCACGAGGGCACAGTATGAACGATCGGATGCCATCTTGGGTGGAATGGGAGTGGGATGGACACCATCCTTCCTGTCGACGTGCTATCCGAGGGCATCTCGGAACCTGATCGCGAGTTTCGTCAAGGACATCAGGAAGTTGTCGATTGGCTTGATATTAGCCCTATACGTGACATTTGGTCATGAAAATTTCGTGAAGGGACCGGCGAACCTCTTCACCCAAGCGTTGGCAGATTTGAGATTGGATGGACTCCTGACTCTGATTGCCATGACCTACGGTCGACTGGGTGATTTGCTTGTGCTGTTGCGTTACCCTGAACAACTCCAGGGAACAAATCGTGAGTTCAACGCGCAGTTGGAAACCGCCTCGCTCAGGAAGATGAAAGACTGGAGGACTCTCATGCTCCAATACCTCTTGCAACAGAACAGAAACGTCACGGGAGAAGATAAGGTGGCGACGGATGCGGGTGAGTGTAAGCAGTATTGTGGAATGCCTTTGCTGACAGATTTGGCTGTCATGATGCGGATCGATCCGTTGGCTCTGATTCACGGACTGCGGGAATTCGTCACGGTGGTGTATGGACCGGTGATGTCTTTCGCGTTCCCGGACGTGCAAGTCAAGGCATGCAGGAATTCTGTGTTGTATGTCAACCTGATCTCAGTCGTGGATTGTTCCGTGCTGAATTGGGTAGAGCAGAGGGAGCTGAGAGGGCTGGCCAGCGACGATAGGCTGTTCGGAACAATAGCGGAGCCAGGTTGGGTGTTGATGGATTTCAACAACCACTTCAAGTGCCGAATGGGCCGTGAGGATCTTTCCCACATCCAGTTTAAACCGAAGCTTTGGAATTTGAGACCAGTAGTGAAGGATACAGGAGTGGATATGAGAGTCCCACTCTTGCCAGAAGCCTACGCACACGCGAAAGAGAACCAGCAAGCGTGGCTTTCTGGGTCCAGGCCGCTGCCGGACCAATGCCCTCGATATTCACCGATAAGGAGGATGTTGTTGGGAGTCACATCTCCCGTCATTGCCCCTCGCATCGGAGCAGCTCGTGATGCAGAGAAGAGAATGCTGAAGTGGAGTAAAGAGATGGAGCCGCGCTTCATCAGCTGGAATGTTGCAGCCGCGCACAAGTTTGACTTCTCATTTCCTGATGCTTGGAGTAGGAAAAAGATCAAGGCACTACCTTCCAGGAGACCAGAGATCTCGGCTGAAATGTGGAACGAGGTGTATACTCCCACAGATGACTTATCAAGACTGAAGTGGTCAGGAGAAGTGAAAGTAGTGATGCTGGAAGTGGCAAAGGAGAGCAGAGGAGGCTCATACATAATGATAGAGGACCTGGCACCACATGGCGAGGAGTCCGTAGAATTCCTGGTGAACGATGAATTGTTTTATCACGCAGGAGACATGACCGTACCGGCTCGGCCGGACTCGGGCATAGACACACGACAAGGCCCTTCAGGACCCAAGCCGAAACCTGATGCAGATGACGATGAATTGATGGATCAGGACGATAACGATAACCACATCGAGGGAAAGACGGATCTAGGAGCGTTGGAGAGAGACTTGCTAGAATACCGGTTCAGTGAAGACGACGATGGGGAGGTCGATGGGAGTCTATGACGCCATCGTCTTTCATGTCCCCTACAAAGGAGGCGTCGGCTGACTTATCTCCGATGGACCCAATAAATCAGGCGAGAGAGTGCCGAAGCAGGGATCCGCAGAGATTGCTCCATGAGTCACCGAGGAGGAGAAAAATCGAAGAATCAATGAGGGTATCCTTCCTGAGTACGCTACCGGAAGAGGAATGGGAGAGATATCAAAGTGAGTTAGAAGGCAAGACAGGGGCAACCTGGAGCCGAGTGAATTTCATGGAAAGGTCATGGGACGTGATACGACGATATGGGACGCAGTCCATAATGAAGGTCGGATTGAACCAACCCATCATGCGTGAGGTCCTGGAGAAAATAGTGAACTCCATGGAGTCGGATGTTCTGACCGAGTCAGTTACAGAAGACAGTGCCGATGATCAGCAGGTCACAAAGAAATTACCCGTTAGACGAGCCAGAAAGGGGCTGAAGCGACTAAAAGGGAAGACAGGAAGTCGAGCCGTGAACCCGAGAGTGGTGAAGTCGAAAGCCAGCGCAGTGGTGGCCTCTCTGACGAGCACAGGTCGTTCAGGCGAGAGCGGGCAAGGAGATGGTGCGAGAATTAGGGGGAGAAAAAGAGAATCTGATACCCCCTATGCTCTTGGCAGGTCTGACCACGACAGCCATGAAATCAAAAAAGACAGCCCGAACCCTTACAGACACTAAGTTAGAGATGGAGATCATCAGTCAATGTGGATCTGGAGGACTTGGAGATTACAGGCCCTCGCGAACCAACATGGCCAAATTGAAACTGGAAGGCCAACTCGACGTGGTCGAGTACAGTCGAGTCACTGTGCCGGAATCGGTCCACATGGGAGATCCAGCAGGGGGTTATGTGGAGATGTTGAAAGCGAGGAACTCCGCGAGAGGGCACTTGATGGCTTGGAGCGAGAAGCGAGCCATGCAGGAACATCTGAAAGGGCTTACGGAGAATTCTAACTTAAATCGGAAAGAATACGGCACGGTAATGTCCTCGGAAGCGAACAAAATCGGATTGGAAAAACTACTAGAAATTTCTTGGAGGGCGGCCCTCCAGAGATACTTCGACGAGACGATGCATGCACCTGCGACGATGGCAGCGTACCTGGCTCATCCGTGCACGAGAAATGACCTGCAAGTACGGTTGGCTTGGTGCTTGATGGGCATCAAGAAGGCGGAATATGAAGCCAGTAATGATTCAAAATCACGGGAACAGGAGCTGGAGTTGATGGAAGCTCTGCGAGCGTTGATTTCAAAAGACGATTCTGCGATAGCATGGGCTAAGCGTAAGGATGCCCCTTGCTTTGTCAGGTTCCCCGCTCCTGTTTTGGGAGAATGCATAAAGATCGTTCGGCAAAAGGGAGTTGATTGCGAAAGAAACTTCCTTAGGGCACTCCTGGAACTATATCAGGATATGCCGTTGACTGTACCAAATAGGGAGTCGAATGACATGGAGAGCTATCGCAAGTTGGAAGAAGTGAGAAGATATTCCAACAAAGAGTTGAAAGTGAACCGGGAGTTGATTGAAGCAGTCAGGGGACAAAAAGACTTTGCAACACTAGGGAAACTGAAGTCGTTACAATATGTGTCTGGCATACCGGGGATGGCGTATAATCCCTTCGTGAATGAAGAAGCCAGGGAAGCGTACTTCGACTATGAGCAAGTCATACTACTCAATTTCTGGGTTGAACGGATTAAAGAAACTGGAATGCTGATGGTGGAACAACCCAAGCTGGGAATTATCTTAGAAGAACGAGTGGTCGAACCCTCGGTTCCCGAGCTAAAGGGGAAGGTGAGTTTTGATTGTGGTTCTTGGGACGGTGCCTTGAAAACCAGTCTAGTAACGATGTGGGAACTCATGAAGCCTTCGTGGTGTCCTCATCCTAACGCCGGTTTAATCTGGGGCATGACGGCGGATATCACGTTAGACCTGGATGATGACGCGAGTCTACATGATCTGGCCATGATACACCATCTGCTGGCCATGAGGTTGACGAAGCGGAAGAGCAACCCATCCACGGAGCTATCCGAGGAAAGTCCATCGAGCCATTGGTTGAAGCAAGGCACATGCTTAGCTCAACATAGTGGGATGGAAGGACATGTTTGCAACTTGGGACATTGCCTGATTACGCTGAGTGAGCAGCATCGACAACTGACACGATTGTACGGACGATTGAGCATGTCGGATAAGAGTGGCTTGGAGTTGGTCGCGGATTGTCATGGGGTGACGAATGTAAACTTGACCACAGCCTTGGGATTTTGTAGCATGACGAGTTCGATAGAATCGCTTGAGCGCCTGGAGCGTGCCCATGAGCTAGTGACGTCCCTCAGCGTGGAATTATTCCCTGGAGCATTGCAGACAGAGCAGAAGATCGGAGGCTGGCGAGAAGCTCTGGAAAACGAAATGAATCTGAAGGATAGTGAAGAATATCATAAACCTACTGGTTCAAAATATCTGGTGGGTTCAAGCTCCACGCCATATTGCAATAGTAGGTATCCTACGCACATGGTGGTGATGGATGCAAGGACGCAGCAGGTGTTGATTGACCAACTTTTCTCTGTGCCAAAGTGCGTGAGGTTGGCCAGAATGTCGGAGAGGTCATATGATTTGTTGGCGAAGATCTTTCGGGCAGTCCCAAAGAGATCTGAAGGCGAGTTGCAAGACGTAGTGGGCGAAGAGTTCCTGAGATTGAACGAAGGTAATGTGAGTGAGTTCCAGAAGCAGAAAGCGAGTGGAGCGTTACCCACTGAATTCCCCACCATAGAAGAGAAAGACGATTTACACAGAATTCTGATGGAGGTGGAACCGTTGCTGGGAGCCTCAGGGTATCGTACCCGAAGGAACATAGTGAGGACCCATGGGGAGTATCCTTGCCACTGCTTGGCGCAGACGTTATGGTACCCCAAACGCGGGAATCTGATGCTAGTATGGGACGTGGAAGAGTTGTACTCTACGGGGTTGCCCGATCACAGGTGTCAATCGTGGTGGTTAGTGCCATGCTGGCAGTGAGATGGTTGGAGGCTAACGCAGACACAAGTGAACAGGAGACGGCCGTGCCGACTCCTGAACAGCTGAGCAACGTGAAGATGAGTCATGAATTGGATCTTTTCAGAACCACCTGCAAGGTTCTGAGAATACCCAAAGCCATTGAAAGAACATGGTCCAGGTAAAGATTGATGCCTTGGTTCCGTGCAGTGATGACATCATGGATGTATGAACGCGCGAAGCGTCACATGTCGAGGAACACGGCAGCCTATCAATCTTTCCAGCTAGATATAGGACCGGGAGCCTATAAGAGAGCATTCCTGACGCACAGAAACGCGGTCACCACGGCGGTAAAGCGAGTAGCTGGAGCGCCTTGTGTAACTGAAGATGAGAAGAAAGAGGTCTTAAGAGCTGACCTAGAAAAAAATGTGAGCCTATGTCTTCACAACAGCTTTTGCAGGAACCGGGAGCAGAAGGTGAATGTGGACCTGCTACCTTGTTGCAAACCGAGGCTGTTGGAACAGGAGAGTTGGGGCACGGCCCGCAACTCCATGGACATGCTGGAGAAAGTCCTAGAAGAGAGCGAAGCTGAAGATCAGGATGAAGAAGCGATGGAATGAAGATGAAGAACGAAGAGAACAAGTGAAGACGTGAGCAAAGAAGAGAAGAGAAGGAGGAAAAACTTGATTGTCTTTGTGTGTTAAAACTTGAACCAATTAACCAAGTTTTGATTATTGAACTTGTTAAACTTTTTGTTTTGATTTAGTTTGGTCAAACCAAACTTTGAAAATTGTTACAATTGTTAAAATTGTTGAAAGAGAATTTTAGTTATACTACTTATGTATATATATAGAACATAGGTGAGTATATTTACCTATTTAAACATGACTGAAGTTTTTAACCTGTGTAGGACACAATTTCACTGTGTGGCGACATGGTAAGTTTGAGTAAACTCGCTCGAGAGGGTGAATAACTCAATAACTTTCCTAGCCACAGAGTTTCTTAGTTTTAATATTGAAAGGACTGCATAAACTGATTATATTTGGTGAGTGACGTTAAGTTAATTTTAACGGGTGCATGGCCGTGCCACGTCCCACTTTTTAATCACAAAGAGCAAAAAGAAGTCTTATGGCAAAACGACGGAAGTAGTCAGAAAAGAAATTTTATCTAGGACACTCCTTATGGTGCAAATTTTGTGAAAATGTTGAAAGGCAGTGAGATGTAATACGATGCCATTTGTGAACACGTAGTGAGTTGAGGTGGAGTAGATAAATTTCATTTTCTTATGCGAATTGTAAGATTGATTACAGAGAACTGGAACACTACTTGACGATAACCCGGTGTCATGCGATCAATAGGGACATTGATGGGGACTTGTCCGGGGAGTATGTGCCATTCTGCCAGATAGGCACAGTGCAACCTTCCGGCGACACGAAAGAAAACGAATAAAGGCCTTATTAACGAAAAAGTATAGCGAAGGAGGGTAGGAATATTCTAGAATTTTTATTTTTAAAATTTCGATCGAAGAGTGAATATTTCTGAGAAGTACAAAAAAGACGGCCATTTTGACAAAAAAGGACGAAAAAACAGAACAACGACAAATATTGTGGAAAACGGTCGCACAAGAGACGAGAAATACGAAGCCTCTTATCGTGGCAACAACACACGATAAGACTCTTAGCAGTGGATATTAGTGGAGAAGGAAGCTTCAGTGGGGAAGGAATATTCCACGGAACCCTCCCGTGCCACAAATTGGAAGAGATAAGAACGTTATCTCAGGAAGATTACGGGAGCGGAGGCTTGGTCCCCCAGAGACTGTTTTATGTGAAGGGACTATATAAAACTGACTTTGTAGCTACTTGGATGTCGTAGAACGCTGAATTAACACCGGTATTATTTGATATTTTAGAATATGAGTAGCTAGAAAGAGGAAAAGGTCAATCCATCTCCAATGGATTTAATATAGAACTGTCACACAAAAACATATTAAAATAGGTTGTTCGAGCCGTGTTTTTAATGACAATCACGTAGTCTGAGGATCCGAGACGCTGATCAAAAGTTGATCTTACGAAAGCTGATCAAAAGTCGTTTGACTGATGGCCTAAATATAGTAACTTTTTACTTAGCCCTAAACAGACCAGAAAATCAACTGGCAAGGTCGAGATGGTGAAAAACGAGTAGGATTAAGGTAACTGACGCCTGCCAGTTGTTAATAGGTACTTTTTCTACGCTACGTCGCTGTGTAGTATTTGGGCGAATGTTACAATGCCTTAAACTGCTTAAAGGCACTGTCACTTAGCAGATATAACTTCAACCTCAATAAATCCGAATTCCTGGTTGGAATTCATCTCACATATGGATGGGAACCACCCAACATTCCACTGACATATGCATGTGGTCAATCTTTCGACCTTACCACGCTCTTCTCTGTGCGAAGGGTGGATACACCCACATGAGGCATGACGAAATGAGAGATAACTTTGCCAACCTCATGAGCGAGGTTTGCTATGATGCTGATATTGAGCCGAAACTTCAGTCGTTGCAATGCGAGAGCTTTGTCAACAATTCAACCGCAACTGATGAAGACGCTCGACTAAATGTAAAAGCAAACGGATTATGGGGCT
The DNA here is from genome assembly GCF_963678635.1 of Symsagittifera roscoffensis. Classification (NCBI taxonomy): domain Eukaryota; kingdom Metazoa; phylum Xenacoelomorpha; order Acoela; family Convolutidae; genus Symsagittifera; species Symsagittifera roscoffensis. Next base: position 17,500,481 of record NC_087062.1, on the reverse strand, counting down.
CAAGCTTTAAACGAACCTTCTTTGTTGTCAAAGTCTTCAACCCGCCCGCAAAAACTTCACGATGATTACTGAAAGATGCCTATAAGTACCACGAATCAGTAAAAAACTCTAAATACCAAAAGATAGTTCTACAAGGCGAACAGAGCAGCTTCTTCCCGCTCAATTTTGGCTGCGCTGGTGGTGCCGCACAGGCAGCTACGCGGATAATGTAGCGCATAGCTGAAACACTTTGTGAAAAAGGCATGGAAGCTACTCAGAAAGAATGAACTAAATAAGAACTATGGTAAGCGTCGAGCTGCTCAGGAGCGCTATCCCTTGTATACGGGGGTGCAGAGCACTTTGTAAGACGCAATTCTTAGACAATTCAGTTAGTGCTATTATAGAGGAGGGACAATTTAAGTAAATACCTTTAATTACAACGCATTAAATGCTGACTTGATTTAATTCCTGCAATATTGTTCATTGATGAATTGTTAATGCTGGTATGGGCCCTGTCCAGCTTGTGCACGACCGTACCTAAACGGAAGGTCCCCTTTTATAATTTACCTTATTTATAATATTAATTGGTAGATCGCAATAAATTCATTGTAATTGGCCAGGATTGGAAAACAATTAATTGCTATAAAAAATTTTGATTAATTGCAATGACATTTAATTTCTGACCTGCCCTGGCTGGAGCGGCCTCAACGGTCATCATTCTGCAGCTTGAGTTTATGCTGCTTGAACAGTAAACAAATTATCCATAAAACCGTTGGCTCAACTTTCAACCAATCAGAATTCAAGATGATAAATTTTAGGGCTTCTGCGACAGATTTTTTATTTCGGGATCTGTGAATATTGGGATCCATGGGAATTCACCGTATGAATACGCGGTTGTCTAAATACTGCTACGTAATCCTATTGCCTGTTGTTGTCGCCCTCGTTTTTCTGGCGCAAATGTCAAAAATATTAATAGGTGCCGTTTTGGCGCCCAAGTTTGAATGGACATGGTCAATCTTATAATTAGTATCGAAAATCTGTAATTGGCCGACTGGCACACCAGTTTGTAATTTTTTAAAATGGTATTAACAGTGACGATGTTCCATTTTAACAGTGAAGACGTTTTTGTTCCATCTTAATTTTCTTGTGTATGCATGAATGTTGATTTTAAGCCAGTGTTACCTGTGGTATTTTGAAATTTTTTGGTATAATTTAGGGGTATTTTATCTGTTGTTTATGTAATAACTTTAAGAAAAACTTTAGTGACTGAAATTGTTTGGATTGCTGAGCTTGAAATAACTGGAGGTCTGAAGGTCATGTTAATGAACCTATCATGACCTTCAGACCTCCAGTTTCAAAGTTTGCGTGATAAATATCATGATTTCATGGTGACTTTTGGTGATCAACATAAAAGTGCTGACGATTGATTGTATCGGTTGTCCAGCCCATGAGCAAATTAATAAATTATAAGTTTATTGAGTAATTTCAGTTGTATTTTTTTGAATTTAAAAATCTTGATCCTTGCTCAATTGATGCAAAATCTAAGCGTTTCTTTTCTAATTTTGATAATTCTCATATTTGTTTTTACCGATTAGCTTATACATACAAGTTATTAGCTTATACCGATTAGCTTATACAAGTTATTATTTTTCTGTCTTTGGACTTTTTTGATCGTAGACTATTTTACATATTGCTGCACTCAGTTAAAAATAGTTCCAGTCGTTCAAATAGGTTTCAGGTTCCTATTGCGAGATTTTCTCTAGTAAGCTCTGTAAGAGATTGATGAGCATATTTACCGAGAAACACGGGGCATGTAGGTTTCTTAAACAGAATCTCTAGCATATAAAAGATATTTCAGCTATCTCCTTCCCCCCACGACAGAATGGGGGAAGGATTGCTCAATTGATCCGCTTGCGTTGCTAAAATTCTGGCTGTGCTATGACGCAAGTGGTGCGAAGTTGCTCTGTTTGCCTTTTGTCTTCACATTTGTTCGGCTTTTTCAGGAGGTATGTCGAAAATGTATGGTAAGGTAGTGGTATTGAAGAGAGATGGTCAGGATGGAGCCAGTTTCCCTATGCACACCAAATCTATCACAATCGGAAGGTATTTTTGATGTGTTAAACTTCAATTTATAACAGCTACATTTCAAAGTATCAAAAAAGAAGAGTTATTGGAATTAATAGTGACGATAATCTTAACATTATGTTAACGAACTAGATTTCGAAAACAGGCAAAGGAGTTAATGGAAACTATCGCGTCATCTTTTTTATATACGTGTATGTGTTGTTAGGATGCCAGAATGCGACATCAGAGTGCAGTTGCCGACTGTGTCCAGACGCCACTGTAGACTGAGTGTGAATTCCAACCAGCAGGTGCTCCTCACCAACCTCAGCAGTGTCAACCCAGTACAACTCAACGGAAAAACGATCAAGCAAGAGGCACCAGTGTACCACGCGGACATTGTTCAAGTGGATGACAGATTCTTCAGGTGCGTGATAGAAGATTCTTCTTGCTCATTCTTCCTCTATAGGCCTCAATAAGAAATATCCATGTGCCAATGCTCGAAGGCGGCTAATCGATGGATGAATCCGGTTTTTTATTCTGCTGAAAAAGAAATAGTTCGTTGATTTAGGCAACCAATGTTGATGTGATTCATCAGTCAGCTAACAATTCGGGGTGTAATGATAGAAAGAGCGACTACAGCAAATTTTCCACGCCAAAAATATTGCAGGGTGTATTTTTGAGATTTCGCAAAATCCAATGCCTTGCTCTGATAGATAGCAACAGAAATTGACAACTTGCCTGGAAACTAAATTTCGATTGGGCAAAAGTAATGTAAAAAATGGCCCATGTTTTACCTGATTTTCATAGACTGAAAGCTTTGTTTCACTCATAGTTTTGGAAAAACCCTGCATTTTACAGGGTAATAGACAGGGGATAAAATTAAAAGATAAGCCATAAACATGACTTTTTCTTCGGAAAAAAATTAGATTTTCCTGGTTAGTGTAAGCTTTATTGTTTTCCAAGCTGAGAAGAAAACCTAAATTTAGAAGAGAATCAAATGTAAGTTAGTTGTTTAAATGTGATCAAAATTTTTTCAAAAGAGTTACTTAAAGATATCACGGTTTCTTCAACCACTTGAAATATTTAGCGAAACTCTTGATGATGCGCTTTCAATGTTGCCCAGTATCTATCTAGCCATCCATTCCATCATCTATCCGGTCACCCATTGATCCCTATCCCCGTCTAACCCATGTCCCTACTCCCATGTATATGCTCAAGCGGTCATCCATCAAGTCACCATCAATCTATCTAGCCGTCCTTCCGACTATCCAAATAACCATCCATCCATGAAGCCATACATTAATCTATTCTTTCATCCAGTCAAGCAGCCAGCCTTGTATCAATGTAACCACTCCGCCCATTTTGCCATCTAACCATCCCTCTAACGATTCACCTAATGAATTATCCGGCAATCCGTTCGAAAGTCCATCCACACGTTCATCAAGCCATGCATCCATCTCGCCATCCATGCATCCCATCAGTCATCAATGCAGTTATCCATCATCGAGCTAGACATCCATCCAACTAGCTATCCCACTATTAACCAACCATCCATCCATATAGCTATCCAGCCAGCCAGCAAAGTATCCAGCTATCTCTCCAGCCATCAATCCGCCTAGCCATTCAATGATCTCTTCATCAGCCTAGCCATCTATTATCTCTTCATCAATGCTGCCATCCGTCCAACCCGTTATCCATAATGTCATCCTTACATTCCGCCAGTCATCTTTGAAGCCTGCCATCACTCAAGCAATTCTTCTCTCCTACCATCCATCTAGACAGCCATCCATGCGTCCATCCAGCTATCCATTCATCTTTCCTACCCTCAATGCATTCATCCATCCAGCCATCCCTACGACCAGCTGACCATTCATTCATCCAATCTTTTTTTTTCAGATAAGTTGGCCTTTTTCAGGAGCAGCTTTAGATGCAGTGGGTCTGCTAGTAATTATCGAAATGGGTTTATTGATATATCTCATTAAAGTCCTTTCAATGTGGTTCGAACAAAATTTTTGAAAGATGCAGTGTTGAGATGAAGCGGTTAACTAGTAATTAAGTTAGTGATAATCAAGAAAAACTAGTATGGGAAGCTTCCTTTAACGCTTCTTTTACTAGTAAAAAGCTTCTTAAAAAATCAAAACCTTGTCATTTTCTTAAGACAACTCGATTTGTCTAAATCATTAACGTTTTGCGCGTTTTTATTTGTTCTCTTATCACATAACTTGCAAAGCACGGCAACAATTTGAAAAAATTGGGTCGGTTTTTTATTATGAAGGTGGTTGGAGCATTCTGTGCTACTTGCGCTGCAACCGGCTTGTAGTAGTTATATATTAAGCCTAAAAATTAGAGATAGGTTAGTTTTCAATACGGATTCTTGATTATTTTTAAATTGTGGAAGAGTCGGTCAAGACTTAAAGAGGTCGTGATTGTTTCAGGAAAAGTCTAAATTTTGTTCACGCTCAAATTGGATATTTTGTGTTTTGACTTTTTAAGTTCAGTTCATTTATTTTGTTAAATGAAGGCAAACTCCCACTATCGAACAGCAAACTGACTCAGTTTCAACGGTTTGTGAGCTATGTTTGGATTGAGCATCCGTTAAATTTTGTACTCTACTTAGGTTTGAGTACCCGCCCAACAGTGTGTTCATGCATATTCCGAAGAGCGCAGATCTGAAGGATTTCGCAAGGAAAATGATTGTTAGTTGCAAACTTGAATTAAATTCAATATTTGTTGTAATGATATCTATATCTTTGTGATCGGGATGATTAAGACGGTCCTGTTTAGAATGTATTGAATAATCAAGAAGAAGAAGAAGAAGATCCAATTGAAGAAAACGTTTTGAAAAGTAAGTCACTACATCAGTATTGGCAAAGTTTATTTCGCTAAGGCACCAGTCAAAGCGATGTGAGTCATTATTTCCTGTTACTCGTGAATTTTGGCAGTCTTTCAACGAAAAAAGAATTCATGATCTGACTGTTCAATTCTCGAATCCTACATTACGCTAGGACCATTTTCGGGTATAATTTACGCGCAATCTGAAAACCATTCGTGGCAGTATTGTTTATTGCAGATATTGTTTTGACGACTGTTTGCATATAGTAACTCGAATTGCAAGCCTGGTTTCTAATTTTGCTCTGCGGGATTTCAAAATTGTGGGATGATTCGTAAAGCAATAATTTGTATAACACCCTCATAACAAATCTAGTTGCAAAAACTCATCTATAGAAATGTTAGAGGAAAAAATGCGAACAGAAAAGTTTTGATACTACAGTACTGATTTAAATTATCCGGACAAAACGAACAAAGCTTGATTTTTCAAACGCGTTTTCTCTCAAATTGGGTTGATCAGACAAAAATTGAAGAGAACAACCAAAGTTGCTCAGAATTTCATCAGAATTAATATGGTGCAATTTTTTCTCCGAAATTCTCAATCAAAATTATACCCCAAAAATATATATCACAAGAAGCCTCTTAAATAGCTCAACACAGTTCTAGAAGGGTGAAATCTCCAAAAACCTGTATAAGAGAAATTATTTTTGCTCAATAGTCAAGAAATGTGAATTTTCTATATAAAACCCAAAATCATTGCTTAAAAACTAATTTTAAACACTTAACGCAAATTTTCGGAGATTTCACCCTTCTAGAACTTTGTTGGCCTACCACCGTTTGTATTCTACTATCAAATTATCAGATCACATTCAGTAATTCCATTTTAGCCGTAAAGAAACCTAGAAAGTCGATGGCATCATTCAGCTACAATTCACCAGAAAAATTTGCACCTATGAACTCCGGAAAACGAATCTCATTCGCCGCGAAGGCTATAAGTCCAGAAATTATTGACAAGAATCTCCCCGCCTCGCAACCTGTGAAACGTGGATCGATCCCTGCCTCTCCCGTTCCCAGTAAAGTGAGAAAGAGTCTTTTGAGAACTCCCGGAGCTTACGAACCCCTGAAGGAACTGAATGAGTCAAAAGAAGGAAGATCGAGCTCAGTAGGAGCGAATTATGGTTCTGGTAAAACGAATTCAGAAACCGGAGGAAAATCAAAATCTGTCAGCCCATCTAACAAATCTGCTAGAAGGCCACTAATAAAGGACGAGAACATAAATACTTTGAACGCGTCTGGAATTGAAAATACTTTAACACAAAGGAAAATAATCAAACCGCACCGAAGATCACGAGTCTCGATTCGTACTGATAGTCCCGATTCATCTCTGGATTCGATAACAGTTTTTTTGACACCGGATGGAAGAACGCCAGCTTCAAGCAAGTTAGTCCAGGCCTCGACAAAATCTAAATTGCGAACTCCGTTTGTGTCGGCCATGAAAGGGGCAATAGAAACTTCTCCAAAGGACACAAAAGTGCCATCTCCGAGATCACAGAGAGCTTCACCATGGAACAAGAGATCGGCACTGGATCAAAATGTGGGATCTTTGGCTAAAACACAAATGCCGGTGAGTCCAATGACGAAGAAAACGTTGTTGGCCAGAAGCTCGATTGCCCCCACTCCTAGGACTACAAACATGCGCGTGGAACTTTTGAAGAAAACTCTGAACAAACCTGCAATGGTTGAACCTAAGGGTTTAATTCATGTTGCACCTAAATCGGCAAAGATCGCAGGCAGAAAGAGTAGCCTTGTGGACAAAAAAGAGATAGTTGCCAAGAAATCAGGAAACGCGTCGTGGGCAGATGTTGCAAAGAAAAGATTGACGCCGAAAAGAGTGGTTTCGAAGATGATCAAAGGCAAACGGACGTTCAAATTGAGAGCGAAGCCAGTTAAGAGAAACGTTGTTCATCAGGTTAGTAGTCTCTCTAAACTCTCTTTTTTTGCGAGGCCATGATTGCTGTCTTTAAGTAGTTTTGAACATTTTCCATGAGTTAGTTTAAGACTATTTAATTCATTAAGATAACTAATTCTTATTTTCTAGAAATGTTTCATTTTTGAATAGAATTGAAGTTCAAGATTTTAGGACATGACTCCTGATCTCGTGACCCTGAAGCCAACCGCGGTCGTCAAACCGATGATATCATCGGACGAAAAGAAAAAGACACCCGTAAAGGGTCAGCAAATCCCGAAAGTCCGTTCTCCAGGAATACAGAAACTTACGAAGACAACACTTGTAATGCAAAAAGCAGTTCTCGACAGCAGAAAGGAACTGATAGTGCGAAGTTTGACCTCAAAGACTACGGATAAACCGGGCGTTGAAATGAAGTCAGTTTCAGTAGCAAAACCTGTCAGATCACCATTGCATTTAAATTCATCTTCCCAAATTGGACCAATGCGAGGGATCACTGGTGTTAGAGCTTCATTGAGCAAAATAAATGAACAAAACTTCCCAACTCTTAAAACAAGTGCGACTCTTGCTAATTTACCTAGTGCATTCTTAAGACGATCTGCCTCTGCTGCCAAAATCTCAACTCCAGTGAAGGTGGAACCGAGTCCTAGGTCCCAGTCATCTGGAAAAGTTAAAATGGTACCGAACAAACAAAGTTCTGCTGGCAAGAAATCTGTGTATGTTACCGTAACACCCAAAAGGATGTACGAGGTAAAAACTCCGTCCCCAAAAGTAGTCTCATCGCCTCAAACAAGGTCTACTGGAAAAACTCCAGTTACTAAACGTCCCTTACCGAAAGAGTCTTCTGAGAAAAAGATTCCGCTGGAATCGGAGTCAAAGCAATTGCAGGTTACCAATCGAACTTCGCTCAGCAAGACTCCTATTAGTACAAAGAATCCATCGCCGAGGTCAAGATCTTCAAGTAAAACGCCCATCAAGATCACAACACCTAGTAGACTGGCATCCGCTAAAAAGAGCCCTAAAACTGGAACCATGCCTACTGAAACTAAACGTAAATCGGTTAGTAAGTCTCCAGCTAAGCAAGTAACTCCGGTTGTGAAAACGGAAGCTACACCAAAGCTAACCCCTCAAAACAAGTTACCTGTAGAACCGTTGAAGAGTGCGACCTTCAGCAAATCCCCGGTGAGAGTAGCGTTGACTGTGAAAGAAGAAGCGCCAATAGCGAAGACCCCTGGAAAAGGAGAGCTGGTTGCCGTTTCTTCTGTTGAAAAGTTACCCTCAGGTAGAGCCAGATCAACCAGTAGAACTCCCAGCAAGTCAGCAGAGGTTGTGAAATTTTCTTCTGAAAGCAAAATATCAGCTCAACAAGTAGAGAAAATTGCCGGAGTTCGGAAATCAAGAAGTATGAGCCCGAAGTTAGACGGAATGATAAAAATGTTGAGGACACCTAAAACAGTTCAATCCCCGAGACTTTCTGGAATAGCGAACCTTCTCAAAACTCCGGTGGTTGCTGCCGTAGAGGAAGCTAAAAGTTCTGCACAGGAATTAACCTCAAAGAATTCTGCAACGAAAGCGACTCCTCCAAGATCTATGAAAACTAGAACTAAGCGGGGTGCACAAATAAAGAAGCAAGAAGTCAATGGACATGCTCAGGAAGCAAAGGCATCACCAAGGAAGCTTAGTAAAAGAGGAGCTACGAAATCAGTTGAAAAAGAAGCGACACCCGCCAAATCACTCAGAGTGGTGTCTCCCGTCAAAAGTCGAACGCGAAAAGGGCGTGCGCTGAAGGTTATCGAACCACCGGCTGAGAAATCCCCAGCGAAGAAAATTTGTTTTGAAAAAACTTTGAAGAGCCCGGCTAAAGAATCGCCCAAGCCGATGCGAGCAACGAGAGGTAAAAAAGCAGATGCTTCTAAAGAGCCGATTACAACTCCAGCAAAGATTGAGCATGTAGCAAAAGCTAAAACTTCAGCTAAATTGAAGGAGCCGAAAGTAACCGAGGTAGTTGAGGTACTTACAAGCTCAAAGCGCGCACGACGCGGAAGAACAGCAGAAGAACCTGTGTCAGGATCACCGTCTAAAAGAATACCCGTAAAGAAAGATCCAGTGAGTTCCAAAGCACAGAAACCTAAAACTCCAACCAAAAAGAATGCAGTTAAGAAGTCTCCTGCGATGAAATCCCCGCCTGTAACCGAGGTGGTGACAGCTGAAGCGCCGATGCGGAATACTAGGGCGAGAAGGGTAAAAGATAGGGTTGCTTCACCTGCTAAGAACCCAGAAAAAAAGAAGACACCTCAAGGAACTAAAAAGGAAGAATCTGCCAAAAAATCTAAGGAAGCGAAACCTTCTGCAGCTGAGGAGGCCACGCCTAAAGCGGGTGTGGTAAAAACGCGAACAGTAAGGGTAAAGGTTCAAAGTCCGAGTCCAGCAAGGAGCCCTGTTGTAGTGTCTACTCAGGCACCCGCCAAATTATCCAGGAAAAATGAGGAATCCAAAGTTCTGGCAGTAGAAGAGCCGAAAACAGTACTTTCACCTAGGAAAACCCGGAGAGGAGTGAAAGTCAGTCCGAAGAAAGCAGCCAGTCTGAAAAACACTTCTACAGCAGCAGCAAAATCAAATAAAACAACGAAGATGAAGGCCAGTCCTGTGAAAAAAACAGCAGTAGTTATTAACAGTCCTCCTAAAACAAGGTCACTTAGAACCCGAAAAAAGTGATGAAAAAACTTTTTGAAGAATTTTTTGTTTTGTTGATTCAGTGTGATTTGGTCCCATTTGATCGTGTAATCTTTGATATTTGTTTATTGTCACATTTGAAGTTATTGATTATTATGAACATTTGCAAAGAATTGGCAGAAAAAACTTTTAACCATTTGCATTTTTACGCATCTCAACTCAGTAAAACCCTGTGTTGTCCAATTATTAACAAGAAAATGAACAAAGTGTGATATTTCATAAATGAAAAATTGTTGTCGAAATTTTGTGGTCTTTGAATTCAGTTTTGGCTTTGAATCTTTCGGTCAGAAGTTTTGACTGGCTCTGGAATATTATTGAAAAATTTTATCAAGAGTATCAAAGATAGATAAACCTTAGTTGTGAGCCGGCTCCAAGATTTAAGAGACGCTCAGTAACGGAGACGTCGGTAAGTTTTTGAGGTCCTTTGGGAACACGACTTTATTAATTGCTAACTCTAACTGGAAGAAATAATCTAGATATTAAGTTGGCCTTTTCCGGCTTTGTATAACATAAGTTGAATTTTCAGGCTTTGTCACAGCTCAACTGATTTTGTCACCTAAATCTTTCTTTAAAATGATTAATTGTTATTTATAAAATCGCCGAGGCAGTTTTTGGTTTAAACGCATCAAAAGAAAATTTTCCGAAAGTGTACGCAAAATATATTCCCTGAGAATCCACTGAAAAGCTTATATCTCCGAGGATCATATATGCTCACAATGAATTAGGTTGAAGCTTCTGGAACATAAATAATTTGCAAAAGCTATGAAACGAACAAAAAACAGTCCCATGCAAAACATTCTAAGTTAGTATTAAACGGTCGAAGACTAGTGGAATGGTTGTTTGAGCTTGCCCATGGTCGCACCGCTTCGTGGTGATAACCGGCTCGGTTTTCATATCGAGTCGTTGCCTTTGTTGGCAAGACTTTTGGTACCCTTTGGTATAATTTTACGACATCTATTTCTTGATACCCAGTCAAAATTTTTCTTAAGGCGCATTTGGCGCCAATATGAATAATTTTAAGGGGGAGCGTGCGCCGAAAAAACGCATTTTTTTGGTCTAAATTTTCCAACAAGCGCCTAAAACGCTTTTTGTTGACCTGTTATTAAAGAAATTTGCCTGCGGTGCAGAAAATTTCTTGACAAAGTAGGGTTCCTATAATATTTTCGGAGAGCTCCGAAAATGAAATTGTTCGACCTAAAAAAAATTCGAAAAATGCCCCCCCCCCCTAAAAAAATTTCTGCTCACGCCACTGCTGAATGGATAAATGTGGCTTTTGAGGGCCTTGCAAAATATAGAGTTTCCACGTTCCAATTTGTCTAATATACTTGGCGTATACGTTTCAGTTTTCCAGGTGAGGATTAAAATGTTATAAGTATTGCTTGATTAGTTGGTGTCTTGAGGGATTTCGGCTGACGCTTGTCAATTTATGCGCAAATCGCTTTTCAAAACTCGTATAATTTGTTCAAATTGTCTGCTGTGAACCTGGCGTACAGTCTTGATGTGAAAACTACTGTACAAAATAAGTTCTTATATCAATAAAACTTACACAGCGTATTAGCTTTACCTTGCTGAGTAGATGATAAATTACTGCAATAATATGCTTTTCAAAATGCCAAATCAAATTGTTCGAATGATCCTATGAGTTTTTACAGTATTATCTTCATAGTACTCTTGTTCAATACAGCTAGATCTATTTATTCTTTAATATCGAATCTATTTACATTGAGTTACCATGTGTGGTACCCTAAGTAGTATAGTAAAAGTGGCTAGGAAAATGACCACTTTTAACCCCCCCCCCAAAATTCGATGTGCCGTTGTACTTACCACTTTTAACCCCCAAAGGGGTTAAAGCCCCTACTTTTTCGGGCACGCATGTTTTAAGGGGGGTTAAAATTGGTAATTTTCCAGCCAATTTATGGAAACGGGAATGGAATTAGGTTTTGGTTGGTGCATGTTTTCCCTTTGACTTTGACAGTTCAAACTTTACTGCGCGCGTTATATTGTGGATTATTTTGTAATCTTTATCGCCACGTGTGGAATTAAATAAAATGCTGTGATATTGGTAAGTTTATATTGTTGTTTTGAATACCCCCCTCCCCTCACAATTAGAGTTGTTGATTATTTCACTTTTCGGTCAAAAGAACAATTTTGAAAAGCTTTATTTCCTGAATGAAAAGTACTATAAAGCGAATCATTTACATTTATAATCAGAAGTTATTTAGTCAGAATCGTCTAATATAAAAGCACGTCGATTTAAGCACCGCCGCCGTTTAGGTGGTCTAATTTCTTCCCGCTCGTTTTCTTCTCGAGCTTCAATGTCCAAATAGGGGCAGTTGTACGCTGCTGGTTCTGACTCATTTTGCTCACTTAGCTGGTCGAAATCTACCAAATCCTGTTCTAGCTCTTGATCAGTGTATGTGGGTTGGTTGAACCCCATATCTGGTAGAGTAAAAATATCCACATAATACCCACCCTGCGCTTCTATAGCTTCAGCCAAATCCTCCCCACTTCCGTTATCGGTGGGAGTTGGGACCAGGGCGTCGTCGTCTACGTCGTATTCGCCCCAGTCCATGGTGCGCCCAATTTCTCTTATGAACATATCCTCACGCAAACGTTTATGTCCGAAAGGACTAGTAGTTACTCTGTCTGCATGTATATAGCGCTTATTGTCAAATGCGCTCAGGGAAATTTTGTTTGTTATTATGGTTTGTAAATTGTGATTGCAAGAATTTATCCTCACATTTTCTGACCGGACAAGCGAACAGTAAGTCAAAGTTTCTTTAAATTTATTATGGGTTAGCTCCATTTTTGTAAATTTAGAAATACCTTTCGAGCTTTTTTTGTCCATGTCTGAAACAAAAATACAATCAATTTATTTCAAATTTTTAACAGTTTTTTCTCTTTTCTACATAAATACCTCCATTCCCCCCCCAACCCTCACTACATAATCTTATGATTTGTTTTTGTTGCCCTTTTCTAAAATGGTAATTGCAAAATGGTAAAAGAAAAGAAAAAGAAACTTACTCGAAGAAATAATGCTGTACAGTTTGGGTTTTAGTCCGACGTACTCCTGTATGATCTCCCCAGCAAACTCGTCCTTGAATTTCAGGGTAACGCGCAAATTCTCGTTGGTGTAGAGGGGGTGGGTGACTGGTAGATTTGAAAAGTCAAAATGATTTCGCAGTTCATGGTTTTTCTCAATTTCATTGTAGAGATCTTTGCTGCGGATTTCATACAGGAACGAATCAGTGTCCGAATATAAAAGAGTTGCGTCAAAATTTTTCTTGATTATGTTGTAATGGAACTGGAACATGTAAAATTTTGCCAAATCTAGTATCGTTGCACCAACAATTGTGGGCTTATCCCAGTTAATGTTCACAGGTTTTGAGGTTACAGATACCAAGTGTTGGTCAATAATTTTTATACTGCTAAATCTTTTTTTCCTTGATAAATTTTGCAGTTCTTCAGCATTGCGAACAATATCTACAATAAGTCGATTCCTTTTTGATTCGCAGAATTTTCCAAACGCACTATTTATTATTTGTTTGAAGAAATCTTGTTCAAACTTGGTAGTAGCTTTTTTTCGGAGCTCAGTGTTCAACTGAACATATGGTGCAATAAATTTTTCTTGTCTAAACTGCAGTACTCGATTAACTTTTTCAATTTTCAAACCAAGTTTGACGTAGAGCTGAAGTGTTAGGTAGTGTACAGTATAGTTTTTCTTTGGAAAGAAGTTTTGTATGAGCTTTGGCGTAGTGCCCACTTTATCCGAAATGTTCATTTTTTTCATCATGTCCAATTGAAGCTCACTGAGCCACATTTTGGACACAACTTCTTTTGTTGGGGCGAGTGGGTAATCCGAATGTGCATCATGCAAATGATCGGGGTATAAAAGATCGACGTCCAAAATGTATCCAATTTCGGATTCTCTGCTCGTGTTGAGAATTTCAGCTATAGTAACTTGGTCATTAAACTCAAATGAGTTAAGTGGAAGAGGAAATTTTTCCATAATCCCGCCGTATAAATTGTTCGCGTCTATCATGAAGAGGAAAGTGTTAGGCTGTTTAGGGTCGTAATTTTTCACAAATTTATTGTTGGCGGAAACAAGTCTTTTTTCAAACACACTTGCAATGCCCCCCCTGATCAGGTTTTCTGCCATATCCAAGTGCTCCCTATTAGTGAGCAAATGTAGGTCAGCCTTGCATGTTCGCAAAAATGCATCCCCTGAGAGATTGCTAACCGTGAAATATTGAGCACAATCTAGCTTATATGTTTCATAACACACTCGTCTAAACTCTTCAAAAACGCATGCAAGAATCAAGGTATCAGTCGTTAGATACAAATCGCTGTATTCGCCCAAAGTCTGACAACCGAAACGAGTGTACACTAACCATGCATGTTGGTATTCTTTTTCACTGACACTAACAACACCTCCTTGCAGCGTGTTGGTCCACTTGTCGCGTGCAGGTAGTCCATCTTCTGTGTATCTTGCATGGCTGTCAACATACGAGTAGGGGAAGTAACCTTTTTGTCGAATCAATGCTTTATCTTCTTCCGGTCGGGTAGCAAAGTGGTTATTGAGATAGATGAACTTTTCCACGGGTAGATTTCGGGCTAGCTCATCGAGTGAGCTGTTCATAAATTTACAACTGTCCACAAAACGGATTTCTTCGTAGACATGTTGGACATTTCCTTTTTCGCTAGTGTACGATCTAATCCACACTTTCATTGTTAGTGAAATAAATTTTTCGTCATTGAGAGGAATGACCGAAAAGGTGTTTCTGGTATTGGTATCTTGCAGACTCTTCAGTACATGGTGCAAATCATAATTCTGGAGATTGTGGGCAAAGACAGGGGTGAATTGTATGGTACGTCTCAGGAAGTTGCATTTGTTGTGAGCCCATCCGAGGAATGATCCATCGAAATGATTATGGTCCAAAACTTTTGCGTTAGTTTCGGAGAATTCCTCTTCGCAAATCCAGCATTTGTCACTGTCTTCAAGAATAGTGGTGCTTCCGAGGTAGTTCGGGTATCGTCGTTTTTTATTATGGAAGTCACGCGCCAATACTTCCAGCATTCGAACGAATTTAGTCATGGCGTCCACTCCTCGATGAAGTGAAAAAAACGCAGGTTTCGGGTTTCCAGCTTCCACAACGACAAGGCAAAAACTGCTGGGCTTATGTTTTTCAATCACGGTTGTGCTCGAGCAGTTAGGATTATTTCTCACCGTCTCCACCTTCTCCAGCACAGACTCCAAATCAAAGTAAACCGCGAATGGGCTATAGCTTCGAGCACCGATGTTTTTGAAGCCTACGCTGCTCTTGTCAACATTTGGCATGGTAACGATTGCTGGTTCGTTCCCCATGCAGATTAACTGGTGGCGCTCAAGTCGTTCCTGAGATGAACACCGGTGGAAGCAATTTCGGCACAGCATGTTTCTCGATCTCAGTTTTCTTTTTTGCATTTTGCTCACTAGCTTGTTCAGGTCTTTTATCACGACGTAGTGATGCGTGCCCATATCGTTTAGAAGCAGCAAATCCACAACAAAATTAGTCTGATATTTTGACACTCTCAGGGGTAGAAGAGTCTTTTCATTGTACCTAGAGAAAAATTTTGAAAGATATTTTTATACTAATTTTTAATGTCATCATAATAATAATTCTTCAACGAATGTGCAGTCAACCATTTGTTCTGATGTGCTTAGATACAGCTTCACACCAATAAAAAAAAATTTGATTAAAACTTCAACTAACCTGAAGACATTCACTTGCACTTCATTCAAAATTTCGAAGCGTGCAATAGCCGGTAGTCCCATTGGGTACACAAAATCGCCAGTTGGCTCGTGCGCTCTTGAGTTTCTGCGATAATCATAGAAGCTCGCTTTCTCCTCCTCTTTACTCTGCATCGTACGAAGAGTGAGCGGGATATTGTTCTGCCGATGATACTCAGCAACGAAGCAGTACTCAAAGCATCGATCGTCTTCATAGTTGCGAATATTCAACAAGAAGCGTTTGAGTTTCAGTAGATCGGCTGGTAGTGGCAAGTACGATGAACCCCTGATCGGTGCAGACTTCACCATTTTTAGGACAATCTTATCAATCCTGCGGATTCTCCAGCCACTACCATGAGACGCATATTGATGGACAGTAGACAATATTTGGTCTACGCAATCATAGAATTGGTCCTGGGTCCATCCTTGAACGTCTACAGCAAGCATTTTGCAATTGGCGAAGATGGTTATTACTTCTTCTGTGCCATCTGCCTTCTCTTTTTCAAGAGTTACTTCTGCCGACAATTGAGCTTTCTGAGGCTCATACATAGTGTTTTGAAGTATCAGCTCTTCGATTTCGTCTCTCATGGTCACGAACAGCGCTAGTAGGTCCACTTCCGTTTCCATTGGCACTATATCGTATGTCCTGACTGCTCCATCAAAAGCTGTCTCAGGCTGTATAGAAGTGAGGATTTCTCGGCTCACATCCCATGCTGGCAGACCGTGTTCGTTTAGCATATGCGCAGCATATGCGCGATCATTTTGGAACACATTCATGTCGTAGAGACAAATTCTTCTTTCTTCCGTTTCATCGATTGTTTTGTGACGCTCCACGACATGTTCCCAAATGACGCGAAGTGACTTATCCTCTAGTTCACAGTGACCACAGATGTAGTCGGTTTTCACAGGATCAATCTTGTGAACAGCCATTAGATGTTTTTTGAGGCTTCGCCGGTCACTCAGTTTTTTTTGGCAGAGATTACAGGGTACGACTTTTGTAGACATTGCGAGATGGTTGTTTTTTTTTGAGAATTTTGATATTTCCGAAAGCTAGGTTCAAATAAAGTAGATACTGGTTTACAAGTCAAAAGAGTTCGAGTGATTTTCCGTTTGTTTTACGACTGCTATTAAATCTGTTTAGATTTTCAAACTTTTTCTATCATTTGCTTAATTGCCAAACAAGGAGTGGTTTCCTAAGGTGGAGCTTAGATTAATAAAATCGAGAGGGTGCGCCCAAAATGCTCTCAGATACATCAAAGAAAATAACTTCGGCTCATTAAGTAAACCTATAAAATAGTCTCATAAATCAACCAAATTTTCTGAATTAACCACAAAGTTCCTAGACAAGTTGTGTAGCTTCAAACAATTCATCGGCACTCAATTCAAAAAGACCTCACCCGAGTAGACCTAAGCCCAGCAGAGTGAAATGAATGCATTACACCGAATGTAGTTAATCATCAATTGAGCTGTCAAAGAAGTGATAAAGCTTCATATCATTAATTTTTTAAAAATTAAATAATGGGAATTTTTCATGTCAAACTTCTGAAAATCGAAAAAACCAAACAGGTCAATTTATTCTTTTTTGATTTTTTCTTGTTTTTATTAAATTCATTCGGCGTATATGTTCACTGATTCAGGTATCTGTTGGGTCCTTTGCAGTGTTTCAGCTTTTACTTTTAGATGGTTTCCACTGCAGGGTTGAGAGGAGCATTGGCTCAGTGGATATGCAGTCCTTTCAAAAACCACCAAATATCTTTTGAAACGTGGCCGCCTAGACTCGAAAACGGCGGCTACGCCTTGTTTTCGATCCCGCTGAGTCTAAAAAAATTGGTTTCATCCATTTCTGAGCACGGCTTCATAGTGAACGACACTTAGCCAACGATGAATTTTAATGAATTTTGATTTTCTCAAAAATAACATTTCAAAAAGCGTTGTATCAAGGAACTGGGGGTTTCATCAGCCGTAATACCCTTATAGCAACAGTATGAGATAAAGTTGCAGTTCACGAAATCAATTTTTGGCATTTTTTGGACAAAAAATAAAAAACGAAATTTTGCATACTTTTTCTGGTTTCGGTTTTGAACAGAAATAACTTGTTAGGTGCTGCATATACAGGCAAACTTTCATTAGCTAAGTTGATCACCTACTACTGGTCGAAACCAGAGGATAATTTTTGATACCACTGTTTGTTTCAAACAAAATTTTGAAACTCTTAATTTTTTTTCAAAAACAAAAAAAAATTTAAAATATGTTTCTTTTTGTTTAGTTTTATTCTTTCAAAGATTTCTGAAAAAAAAAAAGTTAGAGAGCAAACATTAAATTAGAAAAATCATAAACAAAACGTAAGCAAAGATTCAGCCACAATAATAAAAAAAGTTATCAAACTAAATAATAAACCCCAAACTGGTGCACTCTCGGTGGAAACAAATTTTTTTTTGAGTTTTCAGAGATCTCTAAATTGCAGTTTGCGTTTTTTCGGCGCATAGCAAGCATTGATAGGCGGTGTCTCAGCTACTAACTTTGGTGCAGTGGGACTTTGACTGCCGGAAAAAGAAGAAGCAGAAGAAGTTTGCTGCTGATGTTGAGTGATTGAAAAGATATCCGGTTTTATTGGGGTTTTGGGCGTCTGCTGGTCCTCATCTTTTTTCTCTGTTGAATCTGGTGATTCAATCGACTCAATGTTCCAGTAACTTTCTCGCTCTGCTAAATCTCTAATGGATCCTTCCTGATTTTCGTAAAAGGGGATCGATTGGCAATCGTAGTTGAACAGTATTTTTCTCGGTGAACTATCAAGGCAAGTAGGGTCTTGAATATCTGTGCGCTTCAGCGCAGGATACGATTCAGTCACACAACAACTCTCGTAGACCTGTTTTCTGCTTTGTATGAGGATACCAATTTGATCTAGCAAATAATGGGGTAACATCATATGGTTTTTAGTGACCCATTCATCGAATTCTTGGCTTCCTGGATCAAGATCGTTCAAAGGACTCGCGTTTCGATGACGCATTTTCCGTTCCTGTTGAACCACTACGATAGAATCTCTGGTATAAGTTTGGTACAATATAGCTCTTTCAAGAGAATTAATTGAAATAATTTGCAGTGGAGTTGCCATCGTTGAAAATTTTGTTTTGTTTGATTTTGAGAGATTGAATGAAAATAGTGAGTAGATTTAGTTTGACGTACCACTTTTAGTTTTTTATTGCTGGTGGTCTAGTTTTAGCCAATTACCATAGATCGGGTTTTGTAAAATTTTAATATGTTTTCAGGGCTTTTGCAATTAAAGTAGAAATGTTAACGCTTTGAAAATCTATACTTCAAAGAAACAGCATGGCGCCTTTTTATGATACCCTAAGCACAAAATGACAGAAGTTTTACACTTCAAAGAGATAACAGGCATGCCGCCGGGGTAAAACCGTTGAGATTTATGAGCTAAAACGGGAATTTGCCAGACAGATTTGACATGTATAACTTAAACTCATAAATTTCCAACTGCAAACTAATTAAAAGTCCCCAATGAAGCTTAAGCTATACCGTAAAAGAAATCACCCGAGTTAAGCTCTTCACCGGCTAGGTAAATCATTCTTAAATTGTCTCTTGACTGATACGGTTGAATAAAATTACCGCTACCCAACTATGTACACGCTTGAAAGTGATACTAACTTTTTTGATGACTTTCGTGATATTTCTTCAGGAGAAAAACGTATAGTCAGAGTTGGAACAAAAACATTTGAAAAAACAGGTACCTATATTACACTAAAATTGTTTAAGAAAACTGACGAAGAAGTGTTCAAAATGTATCAAGCAGTTACTTTGACGACGAAAGAATTTGATAGCTTAGCAGATAATTATTCAAAAATAAAAAAAATGATCAAAGCACCAACTGGTGAAAAGATTTCAACTTCCACAACAGGAAACGATAAACCTCAAAAACGACGATATAAATCAAAACGATCGGTTTACTCCGAAAAAGACTGTAATAGTGAAAACGGAGAGGATGATGAAGAAGATTATTGCATCAAAAAAAGTCGAGTGGCTTGAGTAATTGGAAAAAAAAAAACCCAGTTTCATTTATTAATTATCAGAATGGTTGAAGCAATGTATGAACAATCGCCGGAATACTTTAAACAATTTCGGAAAAACTTTAAATTTTTTTTTCTGAACAATGAACCCGACGTTTCTGACCTTCCTTCTAATACAAACTTTGCATTTGCAGTCCATTCAAATCAGAACGATTTTTGTTCCCAATCTCCTGCCAATGGTCAGCCACATTACCACGTTCTTATCGAAGTTACAAAAGAATGCACTGAAGCAGTTAACAAGATGACCTTAAAATCTTTTATTGTGCCTTGCCTCCTTTCATCCTTTAAATATTTGATTACGCGGTGCAGCAAATATCATCTATCAGGACCACTGATGGAAAAAATGAAATTGGCTGTTAACTACAATTCGACTAACAACCTTGACACCGCCGGAGTTTCTTTGCGAAAACGATTGCCACAGATTTGCTTTGCATCACAGACTCGATCCATTCAAACTCAAACTGATCTAATTACTAATGTAACCATTGAACGTTTTATTCGAATTTTGAATGGGGATAATGCTGCCGAATTTTCAAAAATCATTGATATTATTTTGAGTGGGTATGGTCGATTAGAGATTGATTCGAATACTTTGTTTGTTAAATTTATAATGGAGAAGAAATACAATTTTTGAAAAAAAAACATTTCTGAGATAATTCCAGCGGTATGTGTTCTAGCAACCATAAAACATGTTTTTTTAAAAAAAAATCAATTATAAATCATTAAAGAAATGCAACAGTATCACAAAATTATAACATCATATGTTTAGCAAAACGCATCATGTCATGATCGTTAACCTTGAAACCTATAGGAAACCTAGAAGAAATTATAACATGAGCAACATAAATACAATAAAGTCCACACAAGACCGAGTTAGCTGATTGGATTGGCTTATTCATCAGTATTTGGTTTCCCTCATGGATAGAACGTCTCATATTTTTGTATACATGTGGATAGTTGTGTAGGCTTCGTCCAAGAGGATCTGCAAAAAAGATTTGACCACCAGCTTGAGCAAACAGTAACCAATGAGTTCCTGGCTGGTCTGAGTTTGATGCGTTGACTATCATGAAAGTATTGTCGCGTTTCAATATTGTATTAAATGCTAAGTTAGCGGGAAAAATGCCACGAAATCGATGTTTCAAATGTTTGCATCTGTTAATAAGCTCAATAATCTGCAAATTGTCCATTTTTTCCCTCGATTCAATTCATTAGAGTGTTTTTAGCTATTTTTCTATCGGAACGCACGTAAACTGTTGATGCACGCTCTCCCATGAAAAGTAACTCTACATTTTCCCCCAGCGGTGCATCAAACTTCAGTTCTACTGAAATGGTGCAATTGGTCAATTCAGGATGAATAAAGTCGTGTGAAGCCTCCTGAGTAGATGTGAGATCAAATGCCATAATATAATGATTGTGATAATTAGCCAAACTGATTCCATGACTATTGTTAAAAACAAAGTCTAGAGCTTCCAATGTGTTATAGTATATTCTTTTGTTATCAGTCGTTGACACAGGAGTTCCTGCAATGGGTAGGCCGTTTCGGTAAACAATGATTTCATTCAGCTGAAACTTTTGATAATGAAACGGGTTTGTTCGGTTAGTACCCAGGTATGCTGTATTCGAGCTCATTGCCAAAATCATTCGACGGACTGGCTCTTTGGCAAAAACGTCTTCTTGTCGCCAACTTTGCACACCAGTTGTGGCCAAAAAGGTTCTTGGTAAAACTTCAATATAATTGTATATTGCAGGTGTTTTCAACAGAGTTTTTTCTATCGATGATAGTACAAAATCTGTTACTGACATTTTGCGCACATATAGGTTAGCCTCAGTGATTTGGACTTGGTAATGTTTAGTAGCGTGCTCAGACATAATAACAAAGTCATTAGGAGACCGTCTCAGAGAAAGTCTTATTGTAACACCGCTGATAAGATGTTTGTCGCATGATAAAAAATCACAGGCAATTTTACCAAATAATCGGAATTCGCTTGATGCTGCTACGATTCGCTTACGTTCAGCGACATCTTCAGCTCGCCCATTAGCACCATCAATACCTGATGGATTATCTTCATAATAATAGCCTTGACAAGCAAGCCACGTTTTCTTTGCATCAATACCGTGAGAAAACTCTGTCTCAATGAAACTCTTATGGGCAAAATTGGCATTAGTTGTTGAAATTTTTTCTCCATTCAGGGACATGGTGCATTCAGAAAATAAAGATGAAAGTGGATTATTAACCAAATATGGTGCGTCTCGTTGCCCTGCCTCTGTGGCGTGAGTTCGCAGTATATTACCATTATTTTGAACAATGCGTGCAACAATCTCCAAGCGAGTTCGTTGAAGATCAATAAAGTTGTTTCTATCTCCTAAAACTTCAAATTCGAGCATGGGACCATCAGGTGAATAAGATGGACCAATTTTTTGAGTGAATGCATTTTCAAATGTAACGAGTAGAGGAGGTTTTTCAAATAAATCTAATGAGTTGTGAGTTGCTTCAGTTGGTAATAAATTAGAAATCATTTCGTACTTTGGTGAAAAAATTGGAGCGACTTCTCAGTGGAGTTCGTTTCTTAGGAATGAGAGTTTTTCTTTTTCTTGTTGCTGTTGATGTTGATGTTGTTGTCTTCCTCCGTTTTCTGCTCATACGTGACTTGCTGCGTCCAGCTCCAACTTGTTTTTTGATTGTGTTTTTTACTGTGTTTTTCAAGGCTTGTCTCGGCGTTTTCTTCCTGGTTGCTATATCTATTAATTCGGGTGCTGCTTGAACAAGTAATTCTTTTCCAATACGTTTTGCTGCTGGTACTATAAATTTTCGAGCTAACGGAAGTGCTACTCGTCCAATACCCATAGCCAGAGCACCAAAGCCACTACCCCGCTGTCTGTAATGTCCCGAGAAGTGAGGCATGGTTGCTTGATTATGATAGTACGCATCCATAATCTTAATCAGAAAACTTTTGAAATTTTAAAGTCAAAAC